>NC_058083.1:77401307-78001307 GCF_014858855.1 Bufo gargarizans
GTGATTTAATTATGCTCCTTTCTGTATGTATTCTGTGGCCGGGAGCGCCGCGGGTCACGTGACTGGCCATCATGTGGCCACGGCGTGCTTCCGTCCACATGATGCAATACTTCAATGTGTCTCTAGGTAACTGAGGGTGTGCGCGGACCCGCGTGACTGGCCATCACGTGGTGCGGCGCCCGGCCTCCTTTCTTTTCCTTTTTGCGTCAGGCGTATGGTGGCGGACGTTTGCCCTTGTGACTGGCCATCACGTGGTGCGGCATTCGGCCCCCTATATGCCTGACATCTACCAACTGCGCAGCTTAAAGGGCTTCTGTCACCCCACTAAAGTCTTTTTTTTTTTGGGGCTAGTTACATTCCTTATAGTGCGATATATGAAAATATAATGGTGTTACTTACTTTCATTCAGCCGTTTCTTATAAAAACGAAGTTTTATAATATGTAAATCAGGTCTCTACCAGCAAGTAGGGCGTCTACTTGCTGGTAGCCGCCGGAAAAAACCGCCCCCTCATCGTGTTGATTGACAGGGCGAGCCGCAATCTCCTCCTCCGGCCGGCCCTGTCAGCATTTTGAAAATCGCGCGCCTCTGTTCATTCGGCGCAGGCGCTCTGAGATGAGGAGGCTCGTCTCCTCAGAACTCCCTCAGTGCGCCTGCGCCGATGACATCACCGAAAGAGAAGACGTCATCGGCGCAGGCGCACTGAGGGAGTTCTGAGGAGACGAGCCTCCTCATCTCAGAGCGCCTGCGCCGAATGAACAGAGGCGCGCGATTTTTAAAATGCTGACAGGGCCGGCCGGAGGAGGAGTTCGCGGCTGGCCCTGTCAATCAACACGACGAGGGGGCGGTTTTTTGCGGCGGCTACCAGCAAGTAGACGCCCTACTTGCTGGTAGAGACCTGATTTACATATTATAAAACTTCGTTTTTATAAGAAACGGCTGAATGAAAGTAAGTGACAACATTATATTCTCATATATCGCACTATAAGGAATGTAACTAGCCCAAAAAAAAAATATAATGACTTTAGTGGAGTGACAGAAGCCCTTTAATGAACTTGGAGTGCTGCTCTTATTGGTTGGTTAGCGCTCGGCCATGCTGGGCAGCGCTTATCCCAGCAATCACCATTATACAACATGCCTCCTTGTCCCGCATACCAACACACCGGTACTGAGTTATATTTAATTGAAGTAGGTAGCTTTTAATTGGTGGGTCACTGTGTAAATGGCGCTCACCTTTGGGAAGAACCACGCCCCCAGAAGAAGGTGTTTCCACCGAAACGCGCGTCGGGGAGTGTGGTCCTCCTTGTGGTGACAGTAACATTATGGGTAAGCTGTAGTTACACTATATGCATATACTTTACCTAATATGGGCACTATTATAAACCTTTAATTGGTTCCTGCTTTTGTAGGTTGTATACTTGTTGCACTTGGCACTTTATAACTGCTTAATATATAAACTCTCACAGGCTCTCTCTATATTTACTGGCTTATGTATACTCTGTCCGCTTGGAGGTGCCACATATTTTGTGTGTGTCTTGTGATCTCCATGTTTTTATATTTATGTATTCAATAAAATGTATTTTTATTTTTGTACACATTGCCGTTTAAGGACTCCTTTGTTTCACTGTAGGTTTACATTGTGTGCTCTTGGTAGCACTAATTCTGTCATCTCCATAGTCTCTAAATGTTGTATCATCCGTATCATTTTTAGAAGAATTTGTACATTTTTCATACATTCATTAATTGAATAATGTAACACATACCATTTTTGACAAACTTTAGCTCTGTGGTCAGCTGTGTCACCAGGATGTCCATCTCACCAACAGCTTTCCTCAAATGTCCACATTCACATGGAATACCTAGAAGAACAAGGACAAATGCTGGGGAAATACTGCACTGGTCTTATAATGTAAAAAGTATCTGGCAGGGTGATCAAAGTGGAATAGCACTATTTGTACAGAGTTTTGGAAGTTGAAATCTAGTATCCCAAGATGGGATTAAATGTGTTTACTTGGATGCTGTCACATTATTACTCGTCTAGGGATTGAATTGGTTTTCCCAGGTTAACCACTTTTTTCCTCATGTCTTCTAGGTGTCTTCTAGGTGTAATACAACTGTGATATGGCAACCGCACATTACTGGTTTAGCTGATTGCCAAGTAGGCTTTCATTTGAGGAAGGTCTGTCATGCTGCTTGAAAATGACACCACAAGCTATACAACATGTCATGATATAGAAACATAAAGATACCTGGTTCTCCATTAGGACCCGGAAGACCCATATCACCAACATCTCCCTTGTCACCTATCAAGAATAAAATGTAATACCCATTAATTTTGCACAATTTACATTAATTCAGTAGACATTAGCATGCAACATAGTATGAGAACCTATGACTTGTAATGAAAGGCATCATAAGTAGGATTGAGCGAACCCGAACTGTTCGCCATCTTTGGTGGCAGCGGAGCGGCAGTTCCGTTAGGAGTCCCAGTTTAATCGCTGGGGCTCCGATCAGTTACCATTACTGCAGTCCTGGCTGCCATGGTTACTTAGTACTTTTAGCAGCATTATACTTACGTGCGATGTCTGTGGCCGGCCGGGAGCTCCTCCTACTGGTAAGTGACAGGTCTGTGCTATAAGCAATGCCCCGCACAGACCTTTCACTTACCAGTAGGAGGAGCGCCGGCCGGCCACAGACAGCGCACGTAAGCAGTAGCGCACCATGGCAGTAGCGTCCTGGCTGCCATAGTAACCAATCAGAGCCCTAGCGATTAAACTGGGACTCCGATCGGAACTGCCGCTCTGCTGCCACCAATGATGGGTGGGAGAGATGAGGCCGCACTGGACACCAATGATTTCAATAGGGGGTGGGTGGGGGTCGGGGGGCCGCACTAGCCACCAATGATTTTAATAGGGAGGGCGCACTGGCCACAAATCATTTTAATACTGAGGAGGGAGGGGGGTCTGGCCCCCTGCTGCCTGGCAGCACCCGATCTCTTACAGGGGGCTGTGATACTCACAATTAACCCCTCAGGTGCCGCGGATCTCAGCCCCCTGTAAGAGATCGGGTGCTGCTAGGCAGCAGGGGCCAGACCCCCTTTTCTCCCCAGTATTAAAATCATTGGTGGGCAGTGCCCCCCCTCCCTCCCCAGTATTAAAATCATTGGTGGCCAGTGCGGCCCCCCCACCCCCACCCCACCCCCCTATTAAAACCATTGGTGTCCAGTGCGGCCTTCCCCCCTTATTAAAATCATTGGTGGCTAGTGCAGCCCCCCACCCCCTATTAAAATCATTGGTGTCCAGTGCGGCCTCCCCTCTCCCCCCCATCATTGGTGGCAGCGGAACGGCAGTTCCGATCGGAGTCCCAGTTTAATCGCTGGGGCTCCGATCGGTTACCATGGCAGCCAGGACGCTACTGCAGTAGAAATAGAATTATAGAATAGTAGTTAGTTGCGGCCGGACCCCCCTCCCTCCCCAGCTTTAAAATCATTGGTGGCCAGTGCGGCCCCCCTCCCTACTGCAGTCCTGGCTGCCATGGTTACTTAGCACTTTTAGAAGCATTATACTTACATGCGCTGTCTGTGGCCAGCCGACGCTCCTCCTACTGGTAAGTGAAAGGTCTGTGCGGTGCATTGCTTATAGCACAGACCTGTCACTTACCAGTAGGAGGAGCTCCCGGCCGGCCACAGACAGCGCACGTAAGTATAATGCTGCTGAAAGTGCTAAGTAACCATGGCAGCCAGGACTGCAGTAGGGAGGGGGGCAGCACTGGCCACCAATGATTTTAAAGCTGGGGAGGGAGGGGGGTCCGGCCGCAACTAACTACTATTCTATAATTCTATTTCTTTCTGTGTGTAACAGGACAGTGTGGCGGCGCTGCAGTGCTAATAATAACCCCGCAGAGTCCCGGGCGGTCCGGTCTGGAGTAATGTAATTTAACTGGAGGGGCTTCCCCCGCCGGCGGCCACTCTGCCTGCGCTGCCTGTCTCTTTAAGAGACTCGAGAGCCCTGGTTCTGTTTGGACAGTTGGATTGGAGAAATGTGCATTTGGGGGGGAGGGGGCCAGTTACTGGTAGGTTGGTTGATTAAACTGGATCGAATCCATCCCAGGCACCATCTCACCCGTGCCAGTGCAAGTGTACTAGCCCGTCCTGGTTCTGTTTGGAGTCAGTTGGACTGGAGAAATGTGCATTGGGGGGAGGGGCCCAGCCCAGTTACTAGTAGGTTGGTTGATTATAACAACTGGATCCATCCTATTCCCACCATCTCATCCGTTCCAGTGCCAGTCTACTAGCCCGCCCTGGTTCTCTTTGGACTGGAGGGCCAATAAATATTAAAGACATTTTTACTTGTACATGTTGCTTTGCCACTTGCATTTGTTTTCAATATGGGACGTTAAAGTCAGCAAGTGTCATGTGGGGGGGGCCCCTTATTGTTTTTCGCCCCAGGGCCCCATTTCACCTAGAACCAGCCCAGCCCAGGTACTGCATCTGTGGGGTTAATTGTGCGGATCTCAGCCCCCTGTAAGAGATCGGGTGCTACCAGGCAGCAGGGGGCAGTCATGTACACAGTTCTTAGTATATTCTAACTTGAAGCATCCCCATCACCATGGGAACGCCTCTGTGTTAGAATATACTGTCGGATCTGAGTTTTCACGATCGTGAAAACTCAGATCTGAAAAAGCTAATACTATTATTTTCCGTTATAACAATGTTATAACGGAAAATAATAAAGTGAAGTTTGGGTCCCCATTGACTTTAATGGGGTTCGGGTTCGGGTCCAAGTTCGGATCCCGAACTCAAACTTTTTTTTAAAGTTCGGCCGAACTCCGCGAACACGAACATCTAGGTGTTCACTCAACTCTAATCATAATTCATATCAGATGTACATATTACGGGCTTAAAAAGTTTTTCAAAGATTTTTTTACTGAAGATCTCTCCTGTGAGCACTTCAGCCTTCTCTCTGCTTTTCCTAGGCCAAGTGACGACATGTTCTCCAGTTATGTGGCCTAGGAGCACCTCAGCCCCATTCAAGTTAATGGGGCTGTGCTGCAATACCATGCACAGCCGCTATACAATGTGCTGTGCTTGGTAAGCAGGGAGAAGGCCACAGTGCTCACAGGATCGCTGCTGCCTTCTCAAACAGCTGATCGGTAGGGGTCCCAGGTGTCGGACACTCAACGATCAGATACTAATGGCCTATCTTGAAGATAGGTCATCAGTAAAAAAAATCTTGGAAAACCCCTTTAAATAGATAAGTACCTTTAGAACCAATAGGGCCAATCTTCCCATGACGTCCTATGCCTCCTTTTACTCCTTTATCACCCATTTCACCTGGAAAGCAAAACCATAAGTGACAGATTTCTGTACATTTACATCCTAATTGTCAATGCATTGTGCAGCTAAAATATATATATATATATATATATATATACACATATACACTCACCTAAAGAATTATTAGGAACACCTGTTTTATTTCTCATTAATGCGATTATCTAGTCAACCAATCACATGGCAGTTGCTTCAATGCATGTAGGGTTGTGGTCCTGGTCAAGACAATCTCCTGAACTCCAAACTGAATGTCAGAATGGGAAAGAAAGGTGATTTAAGCAATTTTGAGCGTGGCATGGTTGTTGGTGCCAGACGGGCCGGTCTGAGTATTTCACAATCTGCTCAGTTACTGGGATTTTCATGCACAACCATTTCTAGGGTTTACAAAGAATGGTGTGAAAAGGGAAAAACATCCAGTATGCGGCAGTCCTGTGGGCAAAAATGCCTTGTTGATGCTAGAGGTCAGAGGAGAATGGGCCGACTGATTCAAGCTGATAGAAGAGCAACGTTGACTGAAATAACCACTCGTTACAACTGAGGTATGCAGCAAAGCATTTGTGAAGCCACAACACGCACAACCTTGAGGCGGATGGGCTACAACAGCAGAAGACCCCACCGGGTACCACTCATCTCCACTACAAAAAAGAGGCTACAATTTGCACGAGCTCACCAAAATTGGACTGTTAAAGACTGGAAAAATGTTGCCTGGTCGGATGAGTCTCGATTTCTGTTGAGACATTCAAATGGTAGAGTCCGAATTTGGCGTAAACAGAATGAGAACATGTATCCATCATGCCTTGTTACCACTGTGCAGGCTGGTGGTAGTGGTGTAATGGTGTGGGGGATGTTTTCTGGGCACACTTTAGGCCCCTTAGTGCCAATTGGCCATCGCTTAAATGCCACGGGCTACCTGAGCAGTTCTGAAGGCAAAAGGGGGTCCAACACCGTATTAGAATGGTGTTCCTAATAATTCTTTAGGTGAGTGTATATATATATATAGAGAGAGAGAGAGAGAGAGAGAGAGATAGTACTGAGCAAAAGGCAGGTGTGTAAAAGATGCTACAAAGTGGGAATGCCATCAAAAATAAAAGTCGTTAACAGTTTAAATTTATTCTCTAGCAGGACAACCACACCAAACATACAGCCAATGTTGGTAAGAACTATCCTCAGTGTAAAGAAGAACAAGGAGTCCTGGGTGTGATGATATGGCCCCCACAGAGCCCTGATCTCAAGATCATCAAGTCTGAATGGGGATTACATGAAGAGACAGAAGGATTTGAGCAAGCCTAGATCCACAGAATATCTGCGGTTAGTTCTCCAAGATGTTTGGAACAACCTCCCTGCCGAGTTCCTTCAAAAACTATGCAAGTGTACTTAGAACAACAGAAAGAGACTTGGTCAGCACTCTTATGGATCAGTGAGTGTGGACCCACTGTGCCTTCTCAAATAGCTGATCTGAGGGGATCCCTGGTGTCAGACCCCTACAGATGAGATTGTGGAAAAAAATCTCAGAAAACCCCTTTACCTCTGTACAGGGATATGGCCTTTGCTACAGGTAAGCAAGCGGACCAGTACTTCCTGGGATAGTCCCAGTGTAGCTGAAAGCTAACCCAGAGGGGTCAGGGATTGCAGTGCAAGTACCAGAAGCTCGGGATATAGAAAATGTAGGTATATTATTACACTCCAGAAATACGTCCAGGCCCTTCTTGAACTCTTTTAGTGAACTCACCATCACCACCTTCTCAGGCAAAGAGTTCCATAGTCTCACTGCTCTTACCTTATAGAATCCTCTTCTATGTTTGTGTACAAACCTTCTTTCCTCCAGACGCAGAGGATGTCCCCTCATCACAGTCCTGGGGATAAATAGATATGTCTCGGGACGCCGACGAGGCGCTCGCTCTCCTCAGCGCCGTCGGCGTCCCGTCTCTGAGCAGGAGCGAGGACTCGCACTGCGTCCTCGTCTCCTAGGTGATAGGGACGGGACAGACTGGCCGCGCGGAGGAGACATCTCTTCCGCGCGGCCGGCGTCCTCAGTTGCCCCGGCAACCAGGGGAGGTCTGATCACTGAGCTGGGCACTCGGTGCTCAGCTGTATTCACTAGCGTGGGTCATGTGGTGCTGGCCACGTCACATGACCCCAGCTAGTCAGTATTTTTACAGGCAGCCTGCTGGCCACAGGTTGCTTGTTAATTAGGTTCAGTAGCGATTTTGTTTCCTGGCATACTTACCTGTTCCTGTGTTCCCTGACGATCCTCTGCCTGCTCCTCCTGTACTGCGCTGCTCTCCTGGTATTCTGACCCCGGCTTCTACCTGACGATTCTTTGCAGATTCCTGTTGTACTTCATTACTCTCCTGGTATTTGACCCCGGCTTCTCCTGACTATTCTCTGCTTACTCCTTTTATACTGCGTTGCTCTCTTGATATTGACCTGGTCCGTTCACTATCCATTATTTGTCTGGTCTGTCCTCCCAGCACATATTCTAAGCTAGGGACTGCCGTCCAGTTGTCCCCTGTCATCAGAACTTGCGAGGCAAGTAGGTAGGGCCAGGGGTGAGGGTGGAGCGCAGTGGTCACTATCATCACCCCTGTGTGTGTGTACGTGTCACGGCATTTGGTTTGCTCTGTGACAATGTTTCCACACTTGCGGTTGCCCGCAGCAACGTGTTGCTGTGTGAGCATGCGGTGGCAGTGTCTCGGCCTTCTGGGTGATTGCTGTGACATGGTTGCCACACATGCTGTTCCCGGTGGTAACGTGTGGTTTGGTTTGCTTGTGTGTGCACTTCCCCTTTAAGTGGCCTCCTTCCTCTGTCTGGTGTTGGAAAGGTTAACTCCCTTCCTAGTGTTTTGTGAACACTGGGTTTATGTGTGTGTGGGTGTGGCTGCTTGGGCTATTTAGTCGCTGCTGGATGCCTTAAGCTCAGTTTTCCTCCAGCCTTGGTGTATGCTGGTGGTTCACTGTTCCTGGCTTTTACCATCTGTCCAGTGAGGGCCACCCTTGTGGTCATTGATGTTATTATGGTGTCTCTTTCCCTTCTTATCTTTTGGTTTGCGTGGGTTATGTTCAGGGTGTTGTATGTCTTGTGTTGTGTTACATGGCTGGTAATGTTTGGTGTCCAGCATGTTTTCTAGACATTCCCCTGTTTCATGTTTATTGCAGCTATGGCTGTCCTGGGTTTCTGTGTGGTTGTGGTTTGTGCTGTGTCCTTTAAGGTTGGTGTGGACAGCAACACTTGTGCACGGGTTCCAGTCAGTGTGTCTGGGGCAGGTAAGTGTGTTATGGGTTTCGCTTACCTGCCAACTCCATATGCTGTATGTGTTCCCCTCTCCTTGCAGCCTGGCCTCAGATAGAGACTCCTGTTCCTCCATGACTGGGATGAACAGGTTGTCTCTTCCCGGCTCCTTGGTGAGGGATTACCAGGGCGATTCAGGGTCTCTAGAAATCCAGAGTATGATCTGTCCTACCATCGGGGTCCGCTCATACGGTGAGGAGTCAGGGAGAGGATTAGGGATGCTGTACGAGGTGACCTGCTCCCTTATTACTCCTTTTGGCCAGGCTGATACCCTTTTACCCTTTGACACCGCACAGTGGGGGGTTTTCCCCCACTCCCCGCCGTGACAGTCCGTGACCGTTACAAGATGATGGGAGATATCTCTGTACTGACCCCTGATATATTTATACATAGTTATTAGATATCCCCTCAGTCGTCTTTTTTCTAAAGTGAATAACCCTAATTTTGATAATCTTTCAGGGTATTGTAGTCTACCCATTCCAGTTATTACTTTAGTTGCCCTACTCTGAACCCTCTCCAGCTTTGCTATGTCTGCCTTGTTCACAGAAGCTCAGAACTGTACACAGTACTCCATGTGTGGTCTGACTAGTGATTTGTAAAGTGGCTGGACTATGTTCTCAGCACGAGCATCTATGCCCCTTTTGATGCACCCATTATCTTATTGGCCTTGGCAGCAGCTGCCTAACACTGGTTTTTACAGCTTAGTTTGCTGTTCACTAAAATTCCTAAGTTCTTTTCCATGTTAGTGTTACCCAGTGTTTTACCATTTAGTATGTGCTGGTGACTTGCATTATTCCTTCCCATGTGCATAACCTTACATTTGTCAGTGTTAAACCTCATCTGCCACTTATCTGCCCAAGCCTCCAATCTATCCAGATCCCTCTGTAGTAGTATACTGTCCTCATCAGTGTTAATTACTTTACACAGTTTAGTGTCATCTGCAAAAATTGATATTTTACTATGCAAGCCTTCTACAAGATCATTAATAAATATATTGAAGAGAATAGGGCCCAATACTGACCTCTGTGGTACCCCACTAGTGAAAGTGACCCAATCTGAGTGTGTACCGTTAATAACCACCCTCTGTTTTCTATCACTCAGCCAGTTACTTACCCACATACAGACGTTTTCTCCCAGTCCAAGCATTCTCATTTTATATACTAACCTTTTATGCGGTACAGTGTCAAATGTTTTGGAGAAGTCCAGAAATACGGCATTCATTGATTTGCCGTGGTCAAGTCTGGAACTTACCTCCTCGTAGAAACTGATTAAAAGGGGTATTCCCATATGGAAGATCATATTTCAAAAGTTTCCACTAGAGCCATAGATTATTTTTGTAATTAGCTTCTATTATAAAAAATGCTGCCATTTTGATAAATTCCCTTCCCTTTTAACCCATTGTTTACATGTGGCAACCCATAGATATGGCCACCACCGCATCTATGGGCTGCGCTTGCTCAGACCGCACTTACTTTTCACCCAGGCAGCCGGTCATTCACACAGGAACGCGCACGCTAGCCGCGCATGCACTCAACTTGCTTCTTCTCTGCCGCGTCTGATACAGAGCCGCGCATGCTCTGTATGCACCGCGGCCTTCCAAGCAAGCAGCGGAGAGAGGATGTGCCCATATGAGCGAGCGGCAGTACAGAGGACATGCCCTGCTAGAAGACAGCATATGTAAGCGGCAGGATAACATCATCCACTTATCCACCAACTATTTTATTTTCTATAACCATCAAAGGGGGTTGTCTGGGGACAATTCTATGGAATGGAGGGACGCTGGGGACAATTCTATGGAATGGAGGGACGCTGGGGACAATTCTATGGAATGGAGGGACGCTGGGGACAATTCTATGGAATGGAGGGACGCTGGGGACAATTCTATGGAATGGAGGGATGCTGGGGAAAATTCTATGGAATGGAGGGATGCTGGGGGAGGACATTATGGAATGGAGGGACCCTGAGGGAGGACACCATGGAATGGAGGGACGCTGGGGACAATTCTATGGAATGAAGGGACGCTGTGGACAATTCTATGGAATGGAGGGATGCTGGGGACAATTCTATGGAATGGAGGGATGCTGGGGACAATTCTATGGAATGGAGGGATGCTGGGGCCAATTCTATGGAATAGAGGGGTGCTGGGGCCAATTATATGGAATGGAGGGACGCTGGGGCCAATTCTATGGAATGGAGGGATGCTGGGGACAATTGTATGGAATGGAGGGATGCTGGGGGAGGACATTATGGAATGGAGGGACGCTGGGGACAATTCTATGGAATGAAGGGACGCTGGGGACAATTCTATGGAATGAAGGGACGCTAGGGACAATTCTATTGAAAGGACAGACGCTGGGGACAATTCTATGGAATGGAGGGATGCTGGGGGCAATTCTATGGAATGAATGGGCGCTGGGGAAGGACACTATGGACTGTAATGTAAATTGTTTGAATGCAATGTAATGAAAGCAATGTAAATTTTTGAAAGCATAAAAAGTAAATAGTGACACTTTTTTTATAATTTTTTTTTTTTCCTTAATCCAGTACCACATAGCTGCGATTTCTGCTCACTTTACAGCGTGTCATCATGTTGAGTCGTGAAACCGACCCACTAACTGCCTGAAGCAAGCTGCCTGAAAAAATAAAATATTTATAATTATTCAAATGACTAACTTTGATTTTCAATTTCAAAGTTTCAAATCAAAAACCTGTCGTTGTTTCTGATGTCTATTAGAAAAATAAAATATTCACATTATATATATATATATGAAACTGATTGTTAATGGGGATGGTTTGCCAAATAGAAAAATGATTAGGGTCCATTAACATGTCCGTAATTTGCGTCCGCATTTGTTCCGCAATTTGCAGACCCATTCACTTTCAATGGGGCTGGAACGAATGCGAATCCGCATTTTCGAGATCCGCATCTGTTTTTTTGGGATCTGTTTTTTCAAAATCCGCAATTCCGTCCCTGAAAAAAATAGAACATGTCCTATTCTTGTCCGCAATTGCGGACCAGAAAAGGCATTTTCTATTATAGTTTCTGTGATGTGCGGTCCGCAAATTGCGGATCGCACATTGCAGGTGTCCGTGTTTTGCGGATCTGCAAAACACTTACGGACGTGTGAATGGACCCTTAGTCTGGCAGATGCTATACAGATGTATAGCCAGACATAGCTATTTCTCTTGACGGAGAAAAGTACACTCTCACATCAGCAGTGTGATTGACTGGCTGTAAATACAACTTTTCAAAATGTCAGCCCCCACCCCTCCCCCACAAGCACTGTGGATGTCACTATACATATGTGTCTTCCCCTCCCCCACCAGCAATGTGGCTAAAACGCTTCATATACTGCACTACTTTATCTGTCCCCCCCCCACCCCCCAGCATTGTGACTCTCTAGCTATAGCAGCAGATACTGCCCTTTCACACTAGCGTTTTTGTTTTCCGGTATTGAGTTGCGTCACAGGAGCTCCATACCGGAAAAAAAATTATCAGTTTTATGCCGCATGCACACGGCCGTTGTGCGGCTGTTCCATGCATTGGGGACTGCAATTGCGGTCCCCAATGCACGGGCAACATATGTGTAGCGTGCCGGACCCATTCAACTTGAACAGGTCCGTGGTCTGTTCACACCGCAAAAAAATACGACATTTATTTGCGGTGCGGAACAACGGAAAGAAACACCACGGGAGCACTCCGTAGTGCTTCCGGTGTTCCGTTCCGTGACTCTGTTCCGCATCTCCATGATGCGTGGTGCACACGGCTGGTGGCATAAAGTGTTTCGGCAAAACGGATCCAGCTTTTCGGTCTGCACATGCGCAGACCTTTAAAAATGCAAAAAAAAAAATTAATACCAGATCCAGATGGAAACAAATCTGCATCAGTGCTGGTGGGTGGGGGGATGGTAATATTTTAGGGGAGACAAAAGCACAGATCATATGGCTACTAGCTAACATGCTTTTGGGCTGATATATACTAGTGGATTATTGTTTTGCTGCTCAGAATGGGTTTTGTGTGTAAAGCTGTATTAGAATGCAGGACAGCCACATGTTACTGCCTTAGCTCACTTCCCATGTCCAAGTAATTATTCCCCAGCAGGAGGGATGGGCTTTGCAGACACTGCAAGCTGCCAGACTGATGACTCATACTAGCCACATGAATGAGCACGCAAGGACTGAGTTCTCCGTGTGATGTCATAAGGAGGCGTGGCAGGCCTTCACTCAAACTGCCTAAGCCCGCCCAGCCTTAGAAGCAGGAAACCAGGAATTGAACAGCAGAGCTGGCTACAGATGAGGATGGATTAGCAAGATGGGAAAACCTCTTTAAATTAGTTTGACATGACCGATCCCTCATGAAGCCATGCTAATATGGCGTTATTTGCTTATTTTCATTGAGGTACTCCAAATAGCATCTCTACAAAAACCTTCAAACAGTTTACCCACGACAGATGTTAAACTTACCGGCCTATGTGTTTTTGGATCCTTTTTGAATATTGGCACCACATTGGCTATGCACCAATCCTGTGGAACACTCCCTGTCATTATAGAGTCCTTAAATATCAGAAATAAGGGTCTGGCTATGACATTACATAATTCTCTTAGGATACGGGGGTGTATGCCATCTGGTCCTGGCAATTTGTCTATTTTAATCTTTTTAAGACGCCGCTGTACTTCTTCCTGGGTCAGACAGGGCACATTTAAATGGGAAATTTACTTTTACATTCTGCATTTCATCTGACAGTTTATTTTCTTCAGTGAATACAGTGGCGAAAAAAAAAAGATTTAATAGCTTTGCTTTCCCCTCATCGCTCTGTGCAACTCCCACCTCATTACTCTGTAAAGGGCCGACACCTTCAGATTTATACTTTTTACCATTTATATAATTAAAGAACATTTCAGCGTTCGTTTTACTCTCTTTTGCAATTCATCTCTCTGTCTCTAGTTTGGCTGCTTTTATTTGTCTTTTACTTATCCTATTTTTTTCTTTATAGTTTTTCAATGCTTCCTTGCTCTGCTCCTGTTTTAGTGATTTAAATGTTTTTTTTTTTGTAATGTATTTCTTTCTTTACAATTCTATTTATCCACATAGTTTTTTTTCTTGTTCCTTAACCTTTTATTCCCATAAGGTAGAGATGCCCAACCTGCGGCCCTCCAGCTGTTGTAAAACTACAACTCCCATCATGCCCTGCTGTAGGCTGATAGCTGTAGGCTGTCCGGGCCTGCTGGGAGTTGTAGTTTGGCAACAGCTAGTAGGCCGCAGGTTGAGCATCACTGCCATAAGGTATATACCTCTCACAATTAGATTTTAGGATAGTTTTAAAAATATCCCATTTTGTGGCTGTATTTTTAATTTTGAGGACTTTGTCCCAGTTAGTTAGGCCTATGGCCTCTCTTAGTTGGCTAATTTTTTCTTTTTTTGACCTAATCCCTTCCCTACAGCCACAGGTGTAACTTGACCATCAAGCACTTTCTATAATACCGGTATCTTATTATGCAGCACAAGGGTCTTTGGGCCTCCTCAGGCTCCTGGGCCCAGTAGCGACTGCTACCTCTGCACCCCCTATAGCTACACCCCTGAGCACAGGTATTATGCCCGCAGAAGAGAGCGGGGCAGCGGCAGACACAGATAGCTGACCTAACAAGCACTTTGTCAGTCCAGTCAAACTGAAGTGACACGGAGTAGATCTAGTCACCTGTCTGTCACAAAATGTTCCAAGCATAACACTTGAAGCAATCCAAATACCAGTCTCATGATACACAAGAATAAAGATCTCGGGTCTTGTGTACTACAGCGATGACGTAGGTTACACAAAGTACACATATTTGGTTTAATTATAAATAGGAGAGTTAGAAGATTCTTGTTTGTAAGAATTTTGTAAGAACGTATTTTGTCAAATATTTGATTTCTATACTTTCACGCAACTTTGCATAAACCTATAGTACAGGTGATTATAACAAACATTGTGATATATCTTAATCAGGGAAAAAAAAAATTCTAAAGTTATCATCAACCCCTCTCCCTTTTCTAAATGAAATGTCTCTGAAATTTGTGAGAAAGGCATCTTGTGAGACCAAGACGTCTGCTCACTGAAGGATCACATGTCATCATCCCTTAGAACTCTGTGAAGAGGGGAGGAAGGAGAACAGAAAGAAATAGAGAGACACAACACATGATTCAGGAGATTCAGCAGCTAATAGTGATTGTTATATTGTACTCCAAAGTATAAGACATAAGCCTAAGGCTCCATTGGCACCAACATTATAAATGGCTGTGTGATGGCCATTTAAGTAAGGGCTGTCACAATGCCATTTTTAACACCAATTAAAGTCTGTGGGGCCTTTACATGGCTTTTTTTTTACGGTCAGTGAATAGCAGCTGTCAAAAAATAGGATATGTCTTATTTTTGCCCATTTTCATGTCCAGAAGGACGCCATTCCAATCAATGGAACCATTTATAAAACAGCCACTTCGATAGGCGTGCACCCGTCTAACGGCCATTAAAACATGTACATTTGTTCAATATGGCCTTTTAGGGGTTAAAAAAAAATCGCTCACCTCATCCACTTGCATGCGCAGAGACAGTCACTCGTCTCTTGATTCTGAAGGACCTGCAGAAAGACCTGCGCTCAGTGTGATTAAGTCACCACGTGATCCTGCTGGGATCTCACGGTGACATCATCACACTTAGCGCAGGTCCTTCACAATCAAGAGAAGAGCGACTGCCTCTGCGTCTGCCAATGGATGAGCTGAGTGATTTTTTTGTGCTACAAAAAAAACGCTCATCTTTACATATTCCATTGCATCGCTGTACTCAGGACAGCAATACAGTCGAATGCTGCGACAGGGCACAGGACCGATGTCTTCCTGGCCCAACCTTACCTCTAACAGGCTTTAGCCCTAGTTCCTGTAGCCTATCAGAGGCCGGTGTCATCATTATCACTCTGCCTGAGCCGGGCTGCATAGAGCTCAGGGCACAGACTGGAAGGGGTCCATGTCTTGCACTGCATCACTGATAGCAGAATGGAGATAAGTATTTGAGTTTATAATTTTTATTTGGCAGCACGGTGTTCGACCACAATGGGGTGGGGATCATTATTTTGTAATTGGAGAAAGCACTATGGGGACACTGCAGCTGTAGAAAGGAGCATTTTTTGTACTGCCAAACTTTATAAGGAGGCCACTATGGGGACTTTTGTTGTACTGGGGGCACTAAAAGGAATCAGTTTTTGTACTGGCACATAAAGGGGCATTTTTTGTACTTAGTGCACATTATAAGGGAGCAGTTTTGTACTGGCACGCATTCTAAGGTCCTCACTATGGGGACATTTCTTCTACATGGAGCACTAAAAGTTTTTTTATTTTTTTTTATTTTTATACTGGCACACATTATAAGGGAGCATTTTTTTTACTGGCACACATTGCAAGGGGGAATTATTACTGCTCGAGGCACTATGGCGGCATTATTACTTCTGGCGGCAAAATGAGGGACATTATTACTATTGGGCGCACTGTTACCACATAGCAGAGAATGCTGACAGCACTATAAGTTTCAGGGCCACTTTTTGATGGGCAAAGGTATTTTTAGAACACTGTGTGCCAATAATTATTGAAGGGCAAATATCTGTGTGGTAATAGTATTTTTAGAGGGATTATCTGTTTTTGCAGTATAGTATTGGGAAGTACAGTGGGCACAGTATTAGAGGTGACAGGATGGGGTGTTCAGAAGGTCAGGAGGAGAATTGAAAAGTAGTTGTCAAACTCTGCAGTGACAAGAGATGGCTGAAAGAAATCATCATGGCGGTCTGGTCTGAATTGAGAAGATAAAGAAAGAGAACATGTACATCAGAGGACACATCCCTGGATGTAAGAGGTATGTGGCGCTATATTCTCCTGTATGTTTCAGTTTCCGCCTCAGGCAGCAGAAAGGCAAGGTGCACCCCTGAATATGGGGGACATTATTACTGCTGGGGGACATTATGTATACTGCTGTATACTGCAGGGGTTGGGATAAAAAAAAAAAAGCCAATGAAATTCATCAATTTTTAATGGCCATTTTTAACAGCCATGAAAAACGGACGCAAAACAGTCATTATAAATGGGCAGACGGACAGAAAATGGATGCACAAATGGCCGAAAAATGGCCATGAAATATTGACAGTGTGTATGTTTTTAACAGACGTGTTTTTCACTGTCGTGTGTATGTAGCCTACAATTTGTGGTTGGGGGAAAATGATATGTGATTATCGTACATAGTGCAGTCCAGCTTCCTGTGTCAATGTGCAGACTCCCCTCCCCCTCGTTAGCAGTATCTGCAGCAGGAAGCCGGACGGCACTAACATTGCTGGAGAGGGATGGGAGGCAGAATAGTCTTGAAGCACACAGTACAGAGCCCTAGATGTACTAAGAATCAGCCAGGCAGTTCTATACGTTGTCCTACATTGCTGGTGGGCGGGGCTTATATCTCTGCACTGCTCAGCTGAGAAGCTGGAGGAGTGCAGTGAGTGTAGAAGGGGTGGGCCCCACCAGAGGAGGTGGGGCCAGTCCGACACTGCTCATGGCTCCTGGGGCCATTGATTGGCTGGTATAGATGCACTGCAAGAACCAGCACAAGAGCAGGTGTGTGACTTTTTTCATTTTCTTTAGGCTACATGCACACGAACGTGGTTTGGTTCACTTCAATGGGGCCGCAAAAGATGCAGACAGCACTCCGTGTGTGCTGTCCGCATCCGTTGCTCCATTCCATAGCCCCGCTAAAAAAAATAGAGCATGTCCTATTCTTGTCCGTTTTGCGGACAAGAATAGGCATTGTTACAATGGATTTTTAAAAAAAAAACGGATGCCATATGGACGTCATCCGTTTTTTTTTTCCAGATCCGCAAAACACATACGGTTGTGTGCATCTAGCCATACTCACAGACCATGCCCGGACATCCACAACTTTTTGGGCCCAGACAACTCCTTTAACTGCTCCGTAGTTTCTTTTATAAATTGGTAAATCTCCCTTAAAGACTGCCACGCACCTTACAGAAAGACTAAAGATAATTCTCTGCAGATCCTTTATTATTATAACCTGTAAAGAATGGAGTCTGTTATCCCATTAAAAAGCTGTGGCATAAAAAAAATATTCTTAGACAATTTTTTATTTATTTTTTTCATGCCTTTTTTCAGACATCTTTCAAGTCCTATAGGGAAGTCTATGAGAAAATGCCAAACTACGGAGCATGCTGCATTTCTTAATCAATGCCACGGACTCATTGTTTGTGGTGTCATTTATATTTCAGACAGCAAAAAACGCTAAGTAATACACCTAGAAAAAAGGCCAAGATTGTTCCTCTCCGGCAGGTGCAATTAAATGATAAACATCAGAAAATAAATATCAAGCACGCTGCACACACAGATTTCAGGGGAAACGAGGAAGCGGACGCGAAACACGTGTTGGGGTGTTTTTGGAGGAGCGCACTTGGTCTGTATAATACGATGTAGTATTTGCTGTGCCATATTTTGGTTTATACTTATATTCACTTATGTTACATTAGTGTCTATGTGACCGATTTTGTGGCTCATCTGTCGATATCATATTATAGGTTTGTACATTTTAACTTAGATTTAATAAAATATTGATTTATTTCCATATAAATCTGTGTATGCCGTGTGCTGGATATTTATTTTTCGGTGTTTATCAAAAAACGGTATGTGTGAAACCACCTTAAATCACGCTTTGGAAGTCATTTATGCAAAACAAATACTTTGATAGCATACACAAACCTGCAGCTGTTGTGAATACATATGAAACTGAATTAGCTCTGTTATGAGCCCCATCACTCACTTTGGATCATATAAATCAACATTTATGAGAGTACTTTATAAAGCACAATAATCAGACATACAAATAAATGACTGGATATAGACTGTAGCACCCTCTAGTGGTAACAATTATACTTATCCAGCACATTGCGTTTTGTGCATGTTCACTTCGTGTTCTTCCCAGGTATAACTTTCTCGTGCATCGCTGACATATATCAAGGCAGCAGCCGATAAAGAAGCGATGTATAAGCAGCTGCAGCACTGATGCTTCCCGTTAATGTGATGTATGAAATCTCACGGTTTATAGATGTCAGAAACATAATACATAGTGAGGGGAGCGGATCCTCGATAAAACCTCCTTGTCAGCTTTATGTTACTATTCTCACAGCACAAGATAAAGTAGTAAATGCGGTGTTAATATATTCCTCTGTATTTGCAGCACTGACTTAGGCTACTTTCACACTGGCGCTTTGGCTTTCCGTTTGTGGGATCCGTTCAGGGCTCTCACAAGCGGTCCAAAACGGATCAGTTTTGCCCTAATGCATTCTGAATGGAAAAGGATGCGCTCAGAATGCATCAGCTTGCAGCGCTTTGGTGTCCGTCTGACGAAACTGAGCTAAACGGATCACAATGTAAGTCAATGGGGACAGATCCGTTTTTACTGACACAGAATCTGGCACAATAGAAAACGAATCCGTCCCCCATTGACTTTCAATGGTGTTCAAGACGGATCCGTTTTGGCTATGTTAAAGATAATACAAACGGATCCGTTCTGAACGGATGCAGACGGTTGTGTTATCTGAACGGATCCTTCCATGATGGATCCGCACCAAACGCGAGTGTGAAAGTAGCCTAACCTCTCTGATACCTTATGCGGGATCATTTCTTTCTGATTTGTCGCGTGCGGTCTTTCTCTCTTTAAGCTCAACCAGATACTGGCACAGAAGGTTACTGTTTGACAGACAGCATTGTCAGCCATATTTACCCCTTAAAGACAAGGCCGTAAACGGTTTTTCTGCTTTTTACTACTGATTACCTATCCTCAGGATAGATCATCAATATCAGATCAGCGGGGAGCGGACAATCGGCACCCAGCTGAAGAGAAGGCAGTGCTCATGAAAGCTGCCTTCTCTGCTCTGTTTAGCAGGGCCGATCCTACACGGGGTGCAGTGGGTGCCCCGCACCCCAGCGCTGTCACCCGAAAGGCGCCGAGCGAGCCGCCGGGACTTTTTTTTTTTTTACTTTTTTTTTTTTTTAACCACCTCCGGACCGCCCGGTGGGCCGGGCCGCCTCAGCCTCAGGGTTCGAGTGGGGCCGGGGGTGTGCCGTGACAGTGTGAGACGAGTCCGTGACTGCCGGCCGCCGGCCGGCCGGGTATGGCCTAATCAATTCACACCCCTGTCACTGTCTGTGACTGCTCCGCTCCGCCTCCTGCCAGCCCACTGTGACACTGACACAAAGAACAGACACACACATATACTAACTGACTCACGTGTGAGACTGAGACCGCCTCCTGTAGTCCGCCTCCTGTAGTCCGCCTCCTGTGCTCTGCCTCCTGTGCTCCGCCTCCGTGCTCCGCCTCCGTGCTCCGCCTCCGTGCTCTGCCTGACTGCCTCCCATCTTCCGGCGGCCGGCAGCGTAACGTCGCTCACTGCGACGTAACGTAGTGAGTGACGTCACGTCACGTCACAGTTACGCTGCCGCCGGCCGCCAATTTTGAATATTGAAGAGCGGGACTGGAGCACTGCCAGTGCCACGCCAGTCACGCCACCAGCTTCTGCCTGCCAGTGCCCGCCCGGCTTGTACTAAGTTGTGAGAATACATTTGGAGTCCTCCTGACTGAGTCCTGACTCCTGACTGTCCCAGGCAGTAAGTTAGTGAATTAACTGAATAGTGATGATTAGTGATAGATTATATTAGATAAGATAGTAACTTATGTAAGGCCTCTTTCACACTTGCGTTGTCCGGATCCGGCGTGTACTCCACTTGCCGGAATTACACGCCGGATCCGGAAAAACGCAAGTGTACTGAAAGCATTTGAAGACGGATCCGTCTTCAAAATGCTTTCAGTGTTACTATGGCACCCAGGACGCTATTAAAGTCCTGGTTGCCATAGTAGTAGTGGGGAGCGGCATACTTACCATCCGTGCGGCTCCCGGGGCGCTCCAGAATGACGTCAGAGCGCCCCAGGCGCACGGATGACGTGTACATGCGATCACGTGATCCATGCGCTTGGGGCGCCCTGACGTCACTCTGGAGCGCCCCGGGAGCCGCACGGACGGTAAGTATGCTGCTCCCCGCTCCCCACTACACTTTACCATGGCTGCCAGGACTTTAGCGTCCCGGCAGCCATGGTAACCATTGAGAAAAAGCTAAACGTCGCATCCGGCAATGCGCCGAAACGACGTTTAGCTTAAGGCCGGATCCGGATCAATGCCTTTCAATGGGCATTCATTCCGGATCCGGCCTTGCGGCAAGTGTTCCGGATTTTTGGCCGGAGCAAAAAGCGCAGCATGCTGCGCTATTTGCTGCGGCCAAAAAACGTTCCGTTCCGGAACGGAAGACATCCTGATGCATCCTGAAGGACGGACTGTCCATTCAGAATGCATTAGGAAAATCCTGATCAGTATTCTTCCGGCATAGAGCCCCGACGACGGAACTCTATGCCGGAAGACTATAACGCAGGTGTGAAAGAGCCCTAAGTGAGCTATTGAGCTTGTAAATAAACTTGTGCAAACTGCAAACTATATGAGTAGTTACTAACTACTCATATACTTTGCACAAGTTTATTTACAAGCTCAATAGCTCACTTACATAAAGGAACGGACGTCTTACAATAGGGTGGGACACTGTTATGGGGGGGGGGGGAGGAGAAGTGATATGTGGATGATGACACATTTATATAGCACAAGATGCTTGCGCTGCCTGCCATATATGTGTGTCATCCACAGATCCCCCCGGCCACCTATAACAGTGTCATCCACAGATGCCCCATAACAGTGTGTCACCCACAGATGTCCCCATAAGTTCCATAACAGTGTCATCCAGAGATGCCCCCATAACCGTGTGTAATCCACTGATGCCCATAACAGTGTGTCATCCACAGATCCCCCATAACAGTGCGTCATCCACAGATGCCCCCTAACAGTGCGTCATACACAGATCCCCCATAACAGTGCGTCATCCACAGATCCCCCATAACAGTGCGTCATCCACAGATGCCCCCTAACAGTGCGTCATCCACAGATCCCCCATAACAGTGCGTCATACTGTCATCCACAGATCCCCCATAACAGTGTGTCATACTGTCATCCACAGATCCCCCATAACAGTGCGTCATCCACAGGTCCCCCATAACAGTGCGTCGTCCACAGATCCCCCATAACAGTGCGCCTGCGCACTGAGGAGAGACAGAAAGGAGGGCACATAATCAGTGGAAGCAAGCAGAGGACGGCACAGCAGACGACTGAATCGCTTCTTTTGTAAGTAAATTGTTTTATTATAAATGTAGTTTAATGTTTTTGTCTTTTATTATATTCTGGCTTTTGCTTGGTTATGTATGATGCTTTTTGATAATAAGTAAATGTAGTGGTGCTATAATGTGAACCCCAGGCCTCTCTGATGTCCTGCAGGCTGGGCTGGCGCTGTGGCAGCATACGGTTGGTCAGGCAGCAGAAAGGCTCTGGGGCTGTCATTGTGCTCTGGTACTTTTCCCTTCACAGCCACTGCTATCTCTCTCTCGTACAGTGCAGACTCTGCAGGAGGCTTTCCGTTTGCTCTCCGTCCTCTTAAAAGTCTCTGGGAATCAAAACTGATCCATCTGGTTCCTGTTATGCAAGACTGAAAACAAAGTCCGTCTTGCATAAGGGGACCCAGACTGATCCGTTATGCTTTCTCATAAACTTCTATTAGGACAGAGCAAAACGGAATGCCTCTTAGGGTCCATTCACACGTCCGTTGTTTCTTTCCTGATCTGTTACGTTTTTTGCGGAACAGATCTGGACCCATTCATTTTCAATGGGTCCTGAAAAAAATCGGACAGCTCAATTTCAGATTTTTTTTCAGGACCCATTGAAAATGAATGGGTACAGAACTGGTCCAGATCTGTTCCGCAAAAAACGGAACAGATCAGGAAAGAAACAACGGACGTGTGAATGGACCCTTAAAGGTTTCCGTTTTGCATTCCATCTGGCCATTCCGTTATATTCCGTTTGAAACGGAACCTATAACGGAATGGCATAACGCAGATGTAAACCCACCCTGTACGGAATAGGTGGTATTTGCCAGAGTTGCTGGAGAACTGTGAGTGCAATTTCGGGGGCACTGACCTGTACAGGGTGTGGAGGATTGGGAGGTTGAGATCCACTGAGGATATTATAAGACTTTTCTGTAGCTTCCTATATTGTTGCAAAGCTTGTGTGTTGGCTGAAGCCTTCCTATCTTACTGGTGGCTGGCCCTGCCCCTCAATTGTGCTTCCGGGTTTGGCTCCGCCCCTAGACTGCAAGGGGGTGGGGCTGAAGTTGGGGGCTGAAGTTGTTGCCATAGAAACATTGTAAAGGGGAGGAGTTAGTAAGATAACCACGCCCATGTGGGGGCGCCAGAAATATTTCTGCACCCAGGCGCCTGTGACCCTAGGATCGGCCCTGCTGTTTAGGGCTCTTTCACATCTGCGTTATTGTCTTCCGGCATAGAGTTCCGTCGTCGGGGCTCTATGCCGGAAGAATACTGATCAGGATTATCCTAATGCATTCTGAATGGACAGTCCGTCCTTCAGGATGCATCAGGATGTCTTCCGTTCCGGAACGGAACGTTTTTTGGCCGCAGCAAATAGCGCAGCATGCTGCGCTTTTTGCTCCGGCCAAAAATCCGGAACACTTGCCGCAAGGCCGGATCCGGAATGAATGCCCATTGAAAGGCATTGATCCGGATCCGGCCTTAAGCTAAACGTCGTTTCGGCGCATTGCCGGATGCGACGTTTAGCTTTTTCTCAATGGTTACCATGGCTGCCGGGACGCTAAAGTCCTGGCAGCCATGGTAAAGTGTAGCGGGGAGCGGGGGAGCGGTATACTTACCATCCGTGCGGCTCCCGGGGCGCTCCAGAGTGACGTCAGGGCGCCCCAAGCGCATGGATGACGTGATCGCATGGATCACATGATCCATGCGCATGGGGCGCTCTGACGTCATTCTGGAGCGCCCCGGGAGCCGCGCGGACTGTAAGTATACCGCTCCCCCGCTCCCTGCTCCTACTATGGCAACCAGGACTTTAATAGCGTCCTGGGTGCCATAGTAACACTGAAAGCATTTTGAAGACGGATCCGTCTTCAAATGCTTTCAGTACACTTGCGTTTTTCCGGATCCGGCGTGTAATTCCGGCAAGTGGAGTACACGCCGGATCCGGACAACGCAAGTGTGAAAGAGGCCTTACCTCATCGCCGCAGCAATTGCAGTGCAGTTGAGCAGGTGTAATTACAAGTATGGGGTCCCTGTTCACTTCTATGGGACAGCTCTCAAATGAATACTACAGAGCCGTCCCATAGAAATGAATGGGGACTCCATAATGTATATTATATGTATTTTTGGCACATAATATGTCTTCTAAGAGACACTGACACATTTTTTTATTTTTTTACCTATTCTACTGTAAATACAAAAGGCTAAGACCTGGTAGCTCTGCTCTGCCAGAGAACACTTCTCCAGGTGCAGTAGAGGAGGCAGCACATCCACTCTCGCTATTCACCTCATAGCACTCATGGAGCACTATATAATGACTTAGGCTACTTTCACACCTGCGTTAGGTGCGGATCCGTCTTGTATCTGCACAGACGGATCCGCAGCGATAATGCAAACGCTTGTATCCGTTCAGAATGGATCCGTTTGCATTATGCATTCAAAAATGTAGTTGGTGGAATAAGTAGAGTCCAGACTTGGTAAAGTTTAACGGTTTTACTTGAATAAACTTGCTATAAACTTGTGTCATCCAAAAGATGTTTGATCTTTCTCTTGGCTCCAGGAGGCTCAGGGTAAACTGGCAGGTGAGCTTAAATACTTTGATTTCTCCCTTTCTCTGCTGTGCTATTCTCCGGCCTCAGTCTGGATACTGGCCCCTCCTGATGTTCATGGCTGTTGACCCCCTTCGCAATATTCAGTCTATGAACTGCAAGGAGTTGGGGTGCTTTGCAAGCTGCTTCCCCTGCTGCAGGAGGGGAGAAAGTCCTGTCACTGCGCCATTTTGTCTGGTCTCCTTCCTACTCTCAACCAACTACAGCTTCCTGAAACCCCCTCCTCGGTGGGAAGCAGGACTATCTCACTTCTGTCCAAAAGGGGGGGGGGGGGGAATGGAATGGACAACCAGGCACATTACATTTAATAAAAGTTTTTGCATATAACAAAATGGCTGGTGGTGGTATAGTTGGTGGTGTAAACCAATACAATGGAGGCAAACAGGCTAGCAATAGGAATGTAGGAGTGGCAGTGTACCTCTGGGCCACTACAGCATCAGTAAGGGCCTGATTGTATATTTAGTGGTGGCATCAGTGAGGACCTGCTTGTGTATTTAGTGGTGGCATCAGTGAGGGCCTGATTGTATGTTCAGTGGTGGCATCAGTGAGGAACTTATTTGTGTAAATCAGTGGTAGCATTGGTGAGGGCCCGCTTGTGTATGTGAGCGGTAGTATTGGTGAGGACCTTCTTATGTATATCAGTGACTGCTTCAGTGAGCCTTCTTGTGTATATCAGTGGTAGTATTGGTGAGGACCTTCATTTGTATATCAGTGTCTCCATCAGTGAGGGCTTAATTGTGTTTATCAGTTGTGGCATTAGTGAAGACCTTTCTAGGTACTTCAGTGGTGGCATCAGTGAGGGAATTATTGTGTAGATCAGTGGTGGCATCGATGAGGGGTTTCTTGTGTTATTCACTGGTAGCATCAGTGTGGGCCTTCTTGTGTTGATCAGTGGAGGCATCAGTGAGGGCCTGCTTGTGTATATCAGTGATTGCATCAATGGGGACCTACTTGTAAAGATTAGAGATGGCATCTGTGAGGGCCTTTTTATATAGTTCAGTGGTATGTCAATAGAGGCCTTACTGTTTGGGTTTCAATGGGGATTGTTATCATTTAGTCCGTATCCCCTTTTAAATATTTACTGAATATATGGACACTTAATTATTAACTGAAAATCTATAACCAACATGCTCTTCACCGCAAGGCTTATCATTCATTTCCAACCAACATTCAGTGAGGCTCATACTGACATGACTAATTGCCAAATACATATACTATAAATATTGAGAATGTGCATGAAGGCATGATTACCTTTTTCTCCTGGCGGACCAACTCTTCCTGGTCTCCCTGGTGCTCCTTTCTCTCCTTTTTCTCCAACATCACCTATAAATTTGGCATAGACGATATCATCACAATAAACGGCTCTCTTCTGGACATGCAAGTAAGTAACACTACTAGGAAAACAGTTGCATCAATTACTTTATTATAAACGGCTTCAGATGAGTTGAGTTTCAATACCAGACACAGACCATGCACAAGAGTGGCGCTGTGTCTGACAAAAAAATTCTCATACAAGTCTTATTTAAATGTATCTCTATTAGGCTTTGTCACTCCTGTGGCCACGTGTTCCGACCGACAGATGCAGCAGAAAATGATGGTAATCGGCCAGACAAAAACGCTGCATGCACCGTCCAACTGATTCTCTGCATAACCCCATTATAGTCAATGGGGTCCGGCAAGAAGGCAGTAGTATCTGGAAATGCCAGATTCAGAGAACATCCTGCCGGAGTTCTCTGCCGCAAGTGTGAAACTAGCCTTAACTAGTAAGTCTGTAGAGTAGAAATATGGGGACAAATCTATGAAAACTTTCTAAAATAAAAACTGTCCCTGTTACCCATAGCAACCAATCACAGCACAGGTTTTCAATGTTTTATTTCAAAAATAAGAAATTAAAGTGGTGCTGGGATTGGTTGCTATTTTCCCCCAAAAAAGTCCTAAGATGTGTTTGTTCTGAGTTTTTTTTATTATTATTCTTTTAAATGTGATTATTGTAATAAATAAAAATAAACATTAAATGAGTTGGACATATAGATATTATTGTATTGTCTATATACACAGTATAGCAGGGTATGTGTGCTTTATAGAAGTTGAAATAAATGTAAGTAAATTGACAGAGAAACGTTAATAAACTAATACAGTCTCCAGGAAGTGAAAAGGTACAACCTCCTCCCCCAGGGACCAGTTATTGACAGCGGAGATGTAAACTACACCTTTTCAGAGTGTATATCAGTGTGCTATCCTAGGTCTACAAGCGTACCGCAGAGCTGTCATTAACATACACCCTCTAATGATAATCCGAGGACTCTGGTGACTCTGTCCCAAGCTATACAGCAGAGCTGTCACATGAGTTGGTAAAAACAGGAAGTGTCAGCCAACTGGGTTTTGCTATCGTGGCCAGAGTGAAAACTAGAATGTGTACAGAATTTTTTTTAATTGTCAACATTAACACAAATATAAAAAAATATAAATAATATGTTTATAAAAAATGATTTTCTGATGATACATACTTTTAGGCTAATATTTATAATTTTGTGCATTACCCTATACAGTCACCAAACGTTCCTGGAAATGTTTTCAATGACTCTCCCTACATTCATTTAGAAACTTTCTCTGTAAAATCATGAAATGCTATTTAAACAAAGTAACTTTACAATACAGATAATGAGCTAACGAATGCGATGCCATACCTTTTAAACCAGGAACAAGGATCTGAACAGAACAAGACTCATCTGTAATGTGCTGACAATATCCAGATCCCGACAATATCAGGAGCAGGAGGTTAATCAGAGTTGTCACAGAAACCAGAAGACTCTTCATAATGAGGCGTTGTAGGTCATTGACTCCTGAGCACAAGAATGCATAAACAGTACATTAGGCCTACCACATCGTTACCATAACCTTTACCGGAAACCGAATTGTACTGACTGCGTCATGATCATTCAAACCTTTATCTGGGACTACCAGGGCAACCATATGACACAGAATACACAAGACACATACAGGATCTGGATTTACTACACAAAAGTGAAAACATGGGATGGTCATTTATCAAACTGGTGTAAAGTAGAACGGGCTTAGTTGCCCATAGCAACCAGTCAGATTCAACGTTCATTTTTGACAGCTCCTTCTGCAGCCTGCATGCATCCACATATATTGTTGGCTGCTCAGTCCCATTCTGTGCATTGCATCGGATGAGCTCTTTGATGGTTCACTCTGCAGTCCCTTTCCCTGGTTTACTGAACTCTGATAAAGCGGACTTCCCTTTTAGGTTTATTTTATTGTAAAGATGTTAGCTTAGATTTATGTTCAGGAGACTGATCCATCAGAGAGCTTGCCTGATGGATTTTACACTGACTGGACTGGACAACCTGCAATGTATGAAATTATAAGCGGACTGCAGAAGACAAAGGAGTCCATAGCCTTTAAAAAGGATCTGTAACCTCCTAACATGTCCGTTTTGTCTTCTGTCTTGCAGTCCCCATGTAATAACAATCCTGGAGGTCTTATGACTCTTTGTTGTGCCATTCCATTAGGCTGGGTTCACACGGGCATGTCCGGATTAGGTCCGGATGCATCCCGGTGTATTGCGGCAAACCGGCGCGATTAGGTACGCAATTGCAGTCAGACCATTACCACTGTGGTGGACCATGTGATTGGAGCATGTGATCTGACGTCACCACAGGTCCTTTAGCCGGTAGTTCATCATTAAAGAAGTAAAGAAGAGACCGGGAACTACGCGATCAAGAGGAGAAGGTGAGTTAATTTTTATTTATTTTTTTACCCTCAATTGATCACCTACTAAGCATTCTGTATTCAGAATGCTATTATTTTCCCTTGTAACATGGTTAATAATACAGTGAATAGACTGTCACCTAGAACCCATGCGTGAAAATCGCACCGCATCCGCACTTGCTTGCGGATGCTTGCGATTTTCACTCAGCCCCAATAACTTCTATGATAATTGTATGATAAACGCACAATATAGAACATGCTGCGATTTTCACGCAACGCATAAGTGATGCGTGAAAATCACCGCTCATGTGCACAGCCCCATAGAAATGAATGGGTCCAGATTCAGTTGCGGGTGCAATGCGTTCACCTCCCGCATTGCACCCGCGCGGAAATCTCGCCCGAGTGAACTCAGCCTTAGTATTGCTAATGAATTATTAGCAGTTTGTAATGAAGGTCCAGATGGGTGTTACCAGTTGAGGGTGTGTCCCTGCACAGTCTGTCACTATCCAATCAGAGCTGCCGGTGTCAGACTGTGCAGGGACACACCTCCGTCTGGTAATAACCATCTGCACCTTCAATGCAGACTTCTGGCAATTCATTCATAAAGTCAATAATAAAGGAACGGCACATCATAGAGTTGTAAGAATAGATGCTCCAGTATGGATATTACATGGGGATGTAAGTAATTACTCTGTAGGGGTTTTCTCTTGGCGTGTGTTCATTATATTTTTAAGCATTCTTCTGGCTGAGGGTCAGAGATAGAAGTAAACGACTTTCAGGCAACACAAAAAATACTTCTTCAAATAAACCTACCACACATGTGATGAGGGTCAGTATTTCACAGGCCCCTTGCAGACGAGCGTGTGTCACGCTGCGGGTCCGCAGCGCAGCTCTTGGCCTGACCTCCCAGCACTAATACATTCCAGAACTGTAAGGGTTACATAGCATAATAAATCAATATAATGCTATGTGACCCTGTCAGTGCTGGGAGGTCAGGCCGGGAGCTGTGCTACGGACTCGCAGCGTGACACGCGCTGGTCTGCAAGGGGCCTACACGTTGCATCTATTATCCCCATCATACGGCTATGTATAGAACAGCATTATCCACCTGGTTACTTTGGGCCTTGTTTTGAAAAACATTTGCAATGGCTAGTTTTCGTGATGTTTTATTTCTATTTCTTTGTACTGGAGAGTCATGGAGAGTCAACAATTTTTTATTTTTTTTTGCCTTCCTCTGCATCCACACAGAAAAAAAAAAAAAAAAAAAAAGCAGCGATCGCTAATTGCCCCAAATTAAGAGAAAAAAAAATTCTGTCCCAACTCCAAATCTGCCAAATAAATTCCCTGATCAACAACTAGAATCTAGTGCAGGGATGCCCAAACCTGCAGCCCTCCAGCTGTTGTAAAACTACAACTCCCACAATGCCCTGCTGTAGGTTGTCCAGGCATCCTGGGAGTTGTAGTTTTGTAATAGCTGGAGGGCCGCAGGTTGGGTATCCCTGATCTATTGCTTGCATATAGCTTGCGATATTACTTTCAAGAAATGTATCCAGGTCCCTCTTGAACTCATACAATGAATCTCACTGCTCTCACTGTAAAGAATCTTAATATACAGTTGATGGTGAAACCTTCTTTCCTCTAGATCTAGAGGATGTTCTCTCATCATTGTTACAGGCCTAGGTGTGAAAAGATTATAAAGAGTGATGGTTGATACTTAAATTTTCCCCAAAAGTCAAAGTCCTGTGAAAAATGAAAGGAGAGAGATAATAGGGAGAGAAAATGGGGCAATTGCTTAGGGGCTTCCAATGCCCAGTTTAAATGACACTGCCGCTGAAAACAAGGCTCCTGATAATTTTTTGCTCAAGTGCTCCACCAAACTTAGTTTGACCTAGAGTAAGGGTGACCTACAGGTAGGTGTTGTGACACAGTTAGGGGAATGGTCTGGGAAAACAGGTATTTTCCTCCCAGCGTGTGCTGCTGGGCTGATTTGCAGCCAGGTAGGGTCAAATACCAGACTGGATTTGAATTGCCGGTCTGGGTTTTTGGCAGCACCTGGCTGTCCTTAAATAGGCAGCTGGGCTCAGCAGCACGATCTCTGTGTTGGGATCTGAGGCTTGGTGCCAGGTTGGAGGGCTGAGACCCATGGGCCGAGGAATCAGGCCCCCTAAAGCCTGACGTGGACTGCTGGAGGCAGAACTGACATCAAGGTGACTTGTCTTATATGAACTTTCCAATTTGTGTGACGTAACACCAAGATGTACACTATGTGAAGAGAAGGGAGCAACAAAGTTGCGGCACTCACCAGGATACAAAAACCGGTCTTTATTAGAGCTTCCTTAGAAGTCGATACATCGGGGGTCCAGGGGCGGACACAGTGTTGCAGCGGCGACGGCCGTTTCGCGCGTGGGATCGCGCTTCCTCAGGCCGCTCCAAGATGTACTTTCCATTGTGAGTGAAGTAAACACCAAGACTGCAAAGTAACACATTGTTTTGTGCATTTTGCCTCAAGTGTGAATAAACACTGAAGTTTTGCGTTAAGAACTTGTCTTTTGCCTCTGTACTGTGTCCGCTTACCCTATCTACCAAAGCGAAACCCCACAGTGTGTACAGGATGAAAATGTCCAATTGGGTTTATACCATTAATTCCTTTCATTACTCAAAATATGTCATGGAGATGCCTTGTCCTTGAATAGCCATATAAAATATCCGTCCACAAGATAATAAAACCGGAAAGAAAGAGGCTTCAGAGACAGAACATGGCAAGTTATCTCAAGTATGTTCAGTTGTAAAATGTTTAGACATATTTGCGGTAATTCTGTCTTCCAAGTTTATTTGTATTTTATATTACGTAACGTTTGGGTTAAAGGGGTATTTCCGTCTTATAAACTAACGGCACATCGCTAGGATGTTACTTTATGATCGGCGGAGGTCCAACTTCTACTCCCCCTTCCTCCCAAAGCCTTTATTGTTTTTCACTGCACCACAGCACCCAGCACTGTGCAGTGAACTATAGTTTAGGTTGACAGGAGCGCCACTGGGCATGGAAAACTTACAAGGGGAGACAGAACTACACCAGCATTATGGGCCTTTCATTTTCAGGACCAGTCGGGGTCCCAGAAGTAAGACCTACAATAAAGTGGTAACATACAGATGTAGCAGAGGTAACAGTCCCAGTCATAACGCATTAGCTAGATGTGAGAATTCGATGCAGTGTCACACTATGTTCTATATGAGGGCACTTTAAAAGTTTGATGCTAACTGTCATATTTAATGTATTGTATTTCCTAATATCAGGCTGGCATTGTCATTACATCTATTTGCCCCTAGGTAGTGCTTGCGCCACAAAATATATATAGCTTGGGGTTTGATACAGGAAGTGTGTGTTGAGAGAGGAGAAGAAAGTTAATGGAGGAGGAGAGCAGGCTCAGTCCAAGATGTAGCTGCCTTTCTTTCCTCTGGGCCCTGATCAAGCCTGTTGAGGACAGACCAAGTAGTCACAGCAGCCCAGCACAGACAAGTAAGTCTATGTACGAATATAAAGCAAGTCTAGTGAAGATTAGAGCTGAGTCTAGCCCAGGGACTTCACAAGCACCAGTGACCAGGAGGAACTTAAAGGTACCTGGACACAACTGGATGATTAGTGCGCAGAAATATCCTTTTCCACTAAATGCCTTCTGGGACATAGTGAACCTGAATATTTAATGAGAGCATCCTGCAAGAAATAATGTAGCAGAGAGTTTGCCTGCCACGGGGGAGATCGCCCTTATTGGATTGCTCAACATAAGTAGGAAATCATTATATTCAGTACCTGAGTGCTAGAGATTGGACTTAGTGCAAAACTATTTAAGCAAGTATTGTCATTCTGCCTGTTAAAGCTAAAGTCTTGAGAGAACTCCTCAACTGACAATTGCCAGACCTGTTATATTCCCGTTAAAACAACATCTGGATTATTGCTATTGCTGTATTGATGAACTGTAACAACTGCCCTGAAAACGATTGATTCAGTAAATGTTCAACTGTTTTCTACTACAACTGACTTCTCATCCAACTCTCAACATTTGCACCTTAGGGTGCTGGCGTCATGAACACAGGGGCCCAGCCACCAAAGCACCCTAAACATACCCACTACCATCCAGCGCACCTCAACTTCCATCTGTCTGGTGTTCCCTGCAATAGAGAGTGCCCCGGATAATTTGTGTCCTTCCCTCCACTCCACTGCCGGCCCAGGGAGGCTCTGCTAACTGTGAGTAAATTAATTACTACCCCCATCGGCCCACCGTAACTCATGTGTTGCCCCTGTGGCCCCTATGCTGAATCACTAAGTGTGATAATCACATGTGGTAACTCTCCTGCATCAACTATAATATGGGAATACCTCTCTAAGAATTGTCATTTAGTGCGAGTACAGAGAAGTGTTACAGGAGGGCAGAAAGTGGCAGGCGAGCTCAAAACTACAATTTATACTGTGAACAGTAAAATATTTTTTTCTGTGAATTTCCTGTAAGAAGGATATAGAGCAGAGGCTTAAAGGGGTTGTCTCACCTCCGCAAATGGCATTCATCATGTAGACAGAGTTAATACCAGGTACTTAACTAATGTATTGTCCATATTGTCTCCTTTGCTGGATAGATTCATTTTTCCATCACATTATACATTGTTCATTTTCATGGTTATGACCACCCTGCAATCCATTAGCAGGAAAAAGTGCCAGGCTCCTGGTGGCTGAGACCACTGGAGTGCGCATAGGTACGCATGCGCAGCAGCTTGTATCTGCACTGCAGAGGTGGCCTTAATCCTGGATATGTGCAGTGTATAATGCGATGGAAAAAGGAATCCAGCCAGCAAAGGAGGCAATATGGACAATCACAATACATTAGTAAATGCCTTGTATTAACTTTCCCTACATGATAAATGCCACTATTTAAAGACCACTCGCTGTAAATTTATGGTGGGTGCTCCAGGTCCCTATATTTATATATGGCTGCCTAAGCAATCAGGCAGCTGTATATAGGTCCCACACAATCAATGACTGACAAGGTACCTTGGTTAACAGACAAAAGCATTTTCAGCAAATCTGTCTTCTCCATTTTCACATATACAGACCGGATACTGATACCAAGAGGTGGCTGCTGATTTCCCCTGTAACTGAGGTTGAAGTCGCTTTGTTCAAAACGTCGGTTTAATGCTGTATGGAGATTCGTCTCCATACAGCATTAAAATGTATGAGCTCCTGCGAGGCAAATTCATAACTTCAGCATTTGATTATTAAACTGGAAAACCATTTTAAAACAGGTATCGGAAGTCGGCTTCAGTACCAATTGGTACCTCGGTACCGAAGCTGACTTTCGGAACCAAGTTTTAAAATGGGTTTCAAGTTGAAAAATCAAATCCCAAAGTTATTCACTAAAGTCCCGCGAGACTTCAGTGATAACAAATTTGCCTCGCCGGAGCCCATACATTTAATGTTCTCCGTACAGCATTAAAACAAAGTTTTGAGAAAAGTGACTTTGGATCTAGGATCCAAAGCTCACTTCGCTCATCCCTAAGGGCTCATGCACACAAACGTATTTTCTTTCCATGTCCGTTCCGTTTTTTTTGCGGACCGTATGCGGAACTATTCATTTCCGCAAAAAAAAATGAAGTTATTCTGTGTGCATTCCGTTTCCGTAGGTCCGTATTTCCGTTCCGCAAAAAAAATAGAACATGTCCTATAATGGTCCGTATTACAGACAAGGATAGTACTGTTCTATTAGGGGCCAGCTGTTCCGTTCCGCAAAATATGGAATACACACGGACGTCATCCGTATTTTTTGTGGATCCGTTTTTTTGCTTACCGCAAAATACACATACGGTCGTGTGCATGAGTCCTAATGGTAATGAAAATTCATGAGGGGTTCTATCTTCGCACTGCATGGGGCGATCCCGCTGCCCACAATGGTCATCACAGTGCACATGCCTGAGCCGGCGGTGAACTGCGCAATCGTCGGATCTTGGCCAGTACCCTGGATGATGCAAGGGGCTTACAGGGCGGACCAAGCAAGAGGCTGGGAGGAGTTATCCAAGAAGAAGGCAGAGCGGCCTGGGCACTTACAGCCCAAATGCCGCCCCTGGGCACTTATAGCCCAAACGCCGCCCCTGGGCACTTACAGCCCAAATGCCGCCCCTGGGCACTTACAGCCCAAATGCCGCCCCTGGGCACTTGTGGGACCTCATTTACATATGAATAAAACTGCGATTTTGCCTCTGTTGAACTTCAGAACAACACAACGAAGGTACTATTTGACTCGTGTATAGTTATGCTACAGCACTATGTAAGCAGTCTATAATGTCAAATTGTGGTGACTCCCTTTAAAATATCTATAATCTGATGATTGTTTGCTAATTTTTAAATCGATATATAAGTACAAGAAAGAAAATTGTCCGAGGTGCTCCACATGTTGTAAAATAATAAAGGAACTTACACTCACCCAACCGATCCCCAGCTGCTGCACTTCTGATGGGTGTCAGTAATTATTCTTTGGGCGGAGTTAGAGGCGTGGCCTAGTATGAAAAAAATTGCCGCGATGCGTGCCGCACATATTGTCTCTCTTTGCGATTTTCAAAAGTTGGGAGGTATGATTTTGATATCCCCTGCACTGCTGGAGTACGCGCTTAATTTCTGATGAGGCGCATGGCTTGTCATAGATTAGGTGCATCCTCTAGCAGTCCATGCCCCAGATGGAAATCTACTCCAGTCCCTGCCCGTTTCCCGCTGTTGAGGATGGTTTAAAAAATTAAACACACCAGCGTTTTTAAAAGTTGCAAAATGGGGCCATGCGTCTTTTTTACACCAAAATCGAGCATAGGGAGTCATAATAAATGACCCTCACTGACTTGGTAGTAAAAGTAGCTGAAAAATAACAAAGAAACACTAAAATTGCACGAGATATGATTCACGGGAAGGTCTACAAGGGGATACATTAGAAACGGATGCCGATTACACCTTATTATATTGGGCAGACTAGATGGGCCAATGGTTCTTATCTACCGACACATTCTATGCACCCCTGATAGTGAGTGAACCATTAGAGGTCGAGTATTTCTTTCCATGCATTTGCCTTCCATTAAAAGGGATATCCCCTAAATGTAATAAAATGTAAATATCCGTAATAATGCACACCATTATATCTCTGGTGAACTTTTCAACTTTTTTCTCTTTTTTTTTTTTACTTAGATTATCTGGAGGACTTTAGTCTTTCCTTTCGGGCGGGTGGGCAGTAGCTTGTCACATGTGACAATCAAGCACCTGCATCTCCCAGGATGCATTGCAATCAGCTTTTGTTAACCCCTTCCTCCCATTCATAGAAAATAGTCCCTTACATATAGCCCCAGAAATACATATGATAAGGTATGTAATGGCCCCACAATCTCCTACTCCACTGTCTAGAGAAAGCTATAGATATATCCCCCTATACATTCTGAAGTAGGGATGAATGAAGGAAAGGTGTTTGGGCCTGTTCACCGGCTTCTCTATGATATCACTACACCAGCACAGTCGGCCAGAAAAGGGGCATTCTGGGAACTTAAAGTGGCCCTGGAAAAGAAACCTAAAAGTGATCCCATGTTGTAGGTGGGTCCAAATTGACAAAAGACAGGGTAAGCAATACGGTAGCGTAGCACAAAATGCTGCCCCAGCAGAACCAAATACACAGTGCAGCACAAAATAGTGCCGTACTGGCACAGACGGATGCAGATACATTCAACTTGAATAGGTCCGTGATCCGTCCGCACCGCAAAAAAATAAAACATGTACAATTTTTTTGCGGTGCAGAGGCACAGGCCTGAATGCCACGGAAGCATTCCAAGGCGCTTCTGTGGGGTTCCGTGCCTTCGTTCAGCACCGCACCTTCTGGATTGCAGACCCATTCAAGTAAACAGGTCCGAATCCACGATGCGGTGCACAAACGGCCGGTGGCCATATATTGTAGATCCGCTGTTTGAGGGCCGCAATACGGAAACTGGCCAACAACGGCCGTGTGCATGAGCCCTTAAGGAGTTTGTTACCATAGAATGAACTGATACGCAAAGGGACACCATTCATCAACCCCTGTATGCCAGTAAATTGGGGTCAAAAAGTTGCAAAGTTTACCGTACTCTTTACTTGCGCAAATTTTTGAAGGTTTTGCACCCCAATGGCCACTTCTCCAAAAATTGGGTGGAGTGGGGCAGAGAGTGAGCGGTACAGGGCCAGCTTTGGTCGGTCTGGAACATTTAATATAATCTACGCCATGAAACTGGCATAGATTATACCCAAAATCTACACCAGCTTCCCTGCTGGTGTAGATTTCAGTTCTGTTGCACGGACCTGCACACGCTTTTTAAAGGGGTGTTTAATAATAATGACATATCCTCAGTATGGGTCATCAATATCAAAATGGTGGGGGTCCGCTTCTGGTCACCCCACTGATCAGCTCTTTGAAGAGACCGTGGCATGCCATAAACTCCACGGCCTCTTTCTAGGTCAGCAACATCACGTACATCAGCACAGGAGCAGCTCAGTCCCATTCAAGTGAATAGGACTAAGCTACAATACCAAGTACAGCCGCTATACAATGGACGGCGCATTGCTTGGTGAGCTTGGTGATCATCAATATTAAACACCCGGAAAATTCCTTTAATTTTACTAAAAGCTAAAATCTCTTTAGCATTAGTTACAGCAAACCCACTGCTACATACCTATCCGACTTTATTTCCACTTTAAAAATCAAATACAGAAGTTATTCACCGAAGTCTCGTAAGACTTTGCTTCATCAGAGGCCGTACATTTTAATGCTGTACGGAGACAGATCTGGTGCTGCCAATAGTAGGCCACAACAGGAAGCATCCTCCCTAGTATCGCGGGTGATGCTAGGGAGGCTCGTCCTTGTCGCGGCCTGCTACTGGTTGCCTTCCCCCTCCCTCTCGCCGGATGTTTTGATCCACGCGACGGGGAGATGCAGCAATGGCCATACGGGCATCAGGAGCCACGCGGGTGCCGGGGAGCGGAGCAAGTATAACTAGTATGATGGTCCCAGGCATTTTGGGAGGCATTATAGAGATTGGATAACTCCTCTAATCCAAAGTTTTGAGCGACGCGACTTCGGATCTAGGATCGGAAGCTCGCCTCGCTCATCACTAATACCTATTATTTTTACATCTTAATTACATCTGGGGTCCGACCCGTTTTTTCTTCTGTACCTCCTCAGCTACAGAAGATGAAGGAGTCATATCCTAGGACATTCATATAATACATGCAATAGTCTGGAAAATAACCAACATATCAGATACATAATGTATCATGTATGGGCAAGCAAATGTATTCAAACAATACAGCCTCCAGTCATACAAGATGAAACTGACATGACATATAGAACTCTGTTAAAACTATACGCCCCATTTAATGTTGTCCCCAAATATTGCAGCGCTAAGATCATACAATGGGGATAAAGTAATATACTACTTTTCATAGCACAGCAGGTACATCTTATGGATTTCCTTAAAGTGTATGCACACTTTTGTACATCTTCTGGCATGCCACTGAGATATGTCTTTGAGTCATTGGGATCCATTAACTGTGACCCCCAAGGGGGCTTCAGTAAGCTGCACTCAGATATGTCTACCACTGAAATCAATAGGAGAGTAATGTGACATGTATCCCAGGAAATCATGTCTTAGGGTCCATTCACACGTCCGTAAGTGTTTTGCGAATCTGCAAAACACAGACACCGACAATGTGCATTCCGCAATTTGCGGACCACACATCGCCAGCACTATAATAGAAAATGCCTAATCTTGTCCGCAATTGCGGACAAGAATAGGACATGTTCTATTTTTTTGTGGACACGGAAGCACAGACGCGGAAGTGCCTATCCGCCAATGCGGATTCAGATGCGGATCCGCGAATGCGGACAGCACATTCCGGCCTCATTGAAAATGAATGGGTCTGCACCTGTTCCGCAAAATTGCGGAACGGATGCGGACCCATGTTGCGGATGTATGAATGGACCCTAAACCTGACTGAGGTGAGGAATGTGCTGGTGGGGGTTTTAGTTCATCAACTGTGATTCTGGATCAAAATTAGCAAGGTATCTGCAGCAAATGTCACCTGTGTTAGGTCTCATGCACATATCCGTATCCGTTTTGCGGTCTGCAGATTTCAGTTCTGTAAGATACAGATGTAGTTTGTGTGGAGACTGCACTTTTTTTGCGGACCTATTGACTTCAATGTGTTCGTGGTCCACGAACATATTGCATCTTTTTGTGAACATATTGTATCTTTTTGTGAACATATTGTATCTTTTTGCGGAACAGGTATATGGATGTGGAATGCACACGGATGATCTTTCTGCTTTCCATATCCGCATGTCCTATACTTGCCCGCAAAATGTGGAACACGGACCCATTGAAGTCAATGGGTCTGCTGTAAGGATGTGGGGCAAGGGACCTTAAATGTATTACTCTGCATGTGTAAATTGTATAATTACGGCAATGTCTCACTTTGGTCAGTAGATGGCAGCAAAGGATGACATGCTAAAAGTCTACATGGAGCTGCCTATAAGAGTAATATTAATAACCTGTTTTGTTTGCAAAGTTGGTAGTTAGCTAATTTATGGCTGTTTTTGACCCCTACAAGTGTGATAGCAGACTGTATATGCAGGTTTGACACTGCACTTAGCAAATGACTTATTGCATCACACTCTCTCCCTGTGAAGGGGAGGAGGGGCTTGGAGGGGCAGGAAGTGAGCAGACAGAGGCTGTGCTTGGTGCTTCTGGAGACCAGAAGAGATCTTCTCTGCAGATTCTGGAAGGGAATGGACCGGCTCACAGTGGAGACTGGCGACAGCACGAAGGGGAGGTTTGCAGCGACGACCCCAGGAGTGTCATGTCTGTAGGATCCAGTTCTGGAGTGGACCAGGAAATAAGATAAAGCACTAAGAACCTGCTCAAGGAACTGTCAGTGCGGCTGTCCAGCGACACGTTGCACCACACTGGTAAAGTGGCATTTGGACAGACAATAACGCTACAAGTACAGTTGCATTGATGTGTACGGGCTGCAAAGTAATGCAAAGCCCTAAGGGACTCATACGCTAACACCTTCCTATCTTACTGGCTGCTGATTGTTATATACTGGGAGCTGGAGTAAGGATTACAGCTGCAATCAAAGGGACAGACATCATTTACCTGTGGATTACAAATAGGAAAGTCTGATTTAACAAGACAGACATTTACCTGTGGATTACAAAAAGTATAGCGCAATACTTAGGGTGCACCCCCCAACGAGGAACTCTTCCAGGAACATACATGTGCAGCTAGGCTGCTGATTGGACTTTGGGGAAAACATCACATTTAGGCCTCATGCACACAACCGCACAGTTTTTTGCGGTCTGTAAACCGCGGATGTGTAAAAAACGGAAGCTGCCCGTGTGCCTTCCGCAATTTGCGGAACGGCCGGCCCATTGTAGAAATGCCTATTCTTGTCTGCAAAACAGACAAGAATAGGACATGTTATATATTTTTTTTGCGGGGCTATGGAACGGAGCAACGGATGCGGACAGCACACAGAGTGCTGTCTGCATCTTTTGCGGTCCCATTGAAGTGAATGGGTCTGCATCTAAGCCGCAACAACTGCGGCTCGGATGCGGACCAAAACAACGGTTGTGTGCATGAGGCCTTATTGTTAGACAGTGTTAAATTTACTGTTAGTTTATTCTCTGTGTACCAATCTGTTTTATATATTCTCTGCTTCTTGTTCACTATATTGTTCAGTAAACTCAACTGCTGGAAAGGAACCGTTGTCTGTGTGGCATCGTGTACCCTCTGTACCTGTGGGCCCAGCCCTCGGTCTTCTTTCACTGCTAGAAATGCGGATACAACATGGAAGATAACTAAGCAACGGGTAAAGGCTAAATCCCATGAACGGGAAGGACCTTCTGACATCAAGAAGGCAAAGCGGACACATCCTCATTCAGAGTGATGGCGTCTGAAGTGAGAGGAGAGCAGAACCAGGGAGTGTATGGGGGGGGGGTGAACATGGCGGTGTGGTTAGAGCTGGGGATGCAGATCGGAGGCTGGCATGATGGTGAGATGTGTACATTGGGGAACAGTGGGATACGGTTTAGAATATTCCGGTTTGGTATCTGTGGGATGCTAGTTAAGCTTCTTGCCGATAAGCGTAATCATACGAGCATGGGACAGTAACCCCGCGGGTGTCTGGAAGCGCACACCATCATACTAGTGATGCTGTGCACTCCAGTTCACAGGAGCGATGCCACTCCGTGAAATATGGCCTGCCCATGGGTTGAAAGGGAGGGTTACTCTGCGTTGGAAGACTGCAATATAATGTACCGTATTGTTCTCCCCATAAGACGCACTTTTTCCCCCCAAAGTGGGGAAAAAATGTCCCTGTGTCTTATGGGGCGAATACTAATGAGCACTTCCATTATGGAAGCACTCATTAGTACCGGAGGACCAGGAAGTGGTGAAGGCTCTGTACTCACCGCTTCCTGGTCTCGGCTGTGAAGGCTGCACAAAGCGCGAGGGCGCTCTGTGACCTTGCACTGACTGTGCGGGCCAGTTCACAGCACAGCCGACATCAGGAGGAAGAGGATCGCGACGTGATAAGCGGCGGCGTCCAGGTGCAGGAGAGGTAAGTGGGTTTTTTATTTTTGTGATCTGAGGCTGAATTATGGCTGGGGGCTGCTCACATATAGCTGGGGGCTGCTCACATTTGGCTGGGGGCTGATATGAGGCATGAGGGTCTCATCTGAGGTATATATGGGGGTCCTCTTTATATTGGGCTCTGATCTGAGGTCTGATTGGGGGGTCATTCACATTGGGGTCTGATCTAAGATCTTATTAACATTGGGGATCTGATTGGGGCTGTGAGCTGAGGTCTGATTAACATTGGGGGTTTGATTACTGATCTGAGGTCTAATGAAAAATATTTTTTTCTTATTGTCCTCCTCTAAAACCTAGTTGCATCTTATGGGCCGGTGCGTCTTATACAGAGAAAAATATGGGATCTGTTAATAACTGCTTGTTTCAGCAGAAGTCTATGGGTGTGAACACACGTTGCAGAAACGCTGCAGATTTTGACCTGCTGATAGACTTGCGTAGAGACAAGCAAAATCTGCAGCAGAAAATCTGCATTTCTGCAACGTGTGTGCACACCCATGGGATGGATTCACTCAGTGCTGTGAATATGGTGTGGGATTTGCAGTCATTGCAGCCGCCATCTGAGCCATCAGAGGCTGCTGATAGCAAAGCTACATTGTGATGTCAGAACCGGTCATGTGCGCAGACCAATTCAGAATCTGCGTCCGCCCACCCCTTCATCCATGCATACCAATTACTGCTGGCAGCAGCCACCCCGGCTCCTCCGAGTTCCCATAATGAAGTTTCTGCCCACTGACGTCGGAATCAGATAAGCGAGTGAAGCGATGAGGCGGGTAAAGTCTCACTCCGACCCCCACAGAGTTTGCCTGCGAGCGATTGTCCAAGGTGGAATAAGGGGAGTGTGAGAGACCCGACTGCACTGGCGTAACTATAGGGGTCGCAGCAGTCGCGGTTGTGGTCGGGCCCTAAGCCTTTTCCCTTTATAAGATGCAGTGCATCTTATAAAGGGAATACTAGCGAGCGCTTCCATATCAGCGTTCACTAGTCTGCAGGAGGAGGGGGGGAGAAGCACTGTGAGCGCTGTCCATTACTTACCCCTCATCCTGCTCGCTCTTCTCAGGGCCTGCCAGGAGGTCAGGTGACTACAGCGCGGGCCCTGAGAAGAGAAGACAGAGAGGACAAGGAGAGTGGCAGCAGGAGAGGTAAGTTACTTTATTATTTTACAGTCTGATATGGAGGTCTAATGGGGGGTCTGGAGAGGTCTAATGGGAGGTCTGAAGTGGTCCAATGGGGGGGTTTGGAGAGGTCTGACTGGGGGGTCTGGAGGTCTAATACCTCAGATGAGACCATCCTGCAAAGTCCAGCAAAAAACATGTAGGCCAACAAATCTTTTTTTTTTTTTTCTATGGTGACAGATGCCACAGTATGGCGTCTGTTAATGTATATACGTTTTTTGTGTGTACATTAAATATATGTCATGTGAACCCGGCCTAACTGACAGGGAGGAAGCTGAACAGACCCCCCTTACTATGATGGAGTCCGTTCAGTTTCCAGACGAGCCTGTCTTTTTACCAGACCAAAAAAAGTGCTGCAGACAGGGCTTTTTTGTCTGGTCTTTAGACAGAATCTACAACAGAGGCTCCAAACGCAGATGTGAGCAAGTGTAGGCCGATATATTATGTATTTGAATTACTGCAAATTTCATACTCCTCCTCAGGTAAAAATATTCCTCAAAAATGGTCGGTGGAGTATTTTCACTCTTCTGGAAAAAATGTGTCAGAGGAATCCCGGCCTAACCACCAGTAAAACAATGAAAAAGGAAAAGGTCCTTCTGGAGTCCGGGATATAGTCACATCTATGCAAGCTAGCTAAATCCCATCACTCAGAGGGACCTCTCCTACATGACACCTTCTCAGTATGTAATAGATGGAGAAGGTCCTTCTGGAGTCCGGGAAATAGAAAATAACTATAAAGACTTTATTATCCACCGTTCACTTGTGTTACTTTAGTCAATGCTACAAAGTGAAACAAATACAAATAATAATGTCACGAAGCTTTACCAGAATGGTTCTTGTGGAGAGAATGGGATTTAGCCAATATACATTGTGAATCTAAATAGTATGATAGATCAGGTCAAGGACAATAGGGGAACAAATGATCCCTGCAGATTATAGGAAATAGACGGCCGCTATAGAGCTGGCTATTTTTCATTATTAGGGAGGACCAGGTCCTACTGTGACATGGATAAATACTGTATTTAAGCAGGACCTCACCACTAGGGGGCAAAAAGGTCCTTACCAGTTATGGGAAATAGACAGCTGCTGCAGAGCCGGCTATTTCCCATGACTGGGGAGGACCAGGTCCCTCTGAGTCATGGGATTTAGTCACAACCCTAAGCAATGTGGCATGTAGGGCTTGCAGAGCCAATCAAATCACTACCTTTCTTTCTGCCTTTATCAGGAAAAAAAAAAACTTTTTTCAAATACGCAAATGAGATGTCCAGTGCACTTAAGGCGGGCTCCTTCGATGCACCCAAGTTTCATACCCCTTTGCAGTAATGCCCTGATTTCCCTATGTGACAGGACTGGGTGTCTGTATGCTGCTGTCTCCTGGCCCTGTAAACTCGCGACTCCCGTGTTACGGGTTTTTGCGCATGCTCAGTACAGTTCTGGGACAGTAATGAGATGCTGTAATTCCGGCACAGGTGCGAGATTACAGGGACAGGCAAAAACAGTATACAGACACTAGGGACAGGAGGGGCTTATTAGGAAGAGATACGGAACTTCAGTGCACCGAGGCTAGCACCCCCCCACCTCAATGCACCAAACATCTCATTTACATGTTTTAATACTGTTTTTTACTGCTGAATGCAGCAACGGGAAGGAAAGATAATGAGTTAATTAGTCATTTTTTGCAGCTCAGATGCGGACCCACTCAGTTCAATGGGGCCGCAAAAGATACGGACAGCACTCCGTAGGTCTGTTCTGTGGGGTCACACAAAAAAAATAAATAGAATATGTCATATTCTTGCCTGTTTTGCGGACAAGAATAGGCATTTCTATTATGGAGGACCCGTTCTGTTCCGCAAATTGTGCAATGAACACAGGCGGCATCAGTGTTTTGCAGATCCATGTCGTGTGCATGAGCCCTAACAAAAAGCACCAGCCTATTTGGTCTCCCATGTACCCGGTGACTAAATAGGCTGACGCTTTTTCCTATCGTGTGCAAGCACGACCACCACTGATTAATTGCAGAGTGGTCGTAATCATGGAAAAGAGTAATGTATAATATGATGGAAAAATTAATCAAGACAGCAAAGGAGGGAATATGGACAATAACAATACATTAGTAAGTGGCTTGTATTAACTTTCTCTACATTATAAATGTCATTTTCTTAAGTGAGACAACCCCTTTGATATGCCATTAAAAAAAAAAAGAGGACCGACTCTCTTTAAACACACAAATGCAGCTCTGCTACCTCTGTAAAACCTTACTGCTTAATAGCAGATATCCTCACCTTTATAAACAACACCGCCCAGTAAAGACGTCCGGGTCCTTCTTATCTGTCCAGTTTCTTCTCATCTGCATTTAACCAAATCCAAATGAAGACAGAAAATGTTCTTGTCGTTCCGCTATTACTACTACTGTCAGTGCAGGTTAGACCCCGGCCCGGTACATGCTCATCATCGCCATCAGTGTCCCCAGCATCTCACTCTAGCTCGACTCTCCATGTAATGCCATTTATCTTTTCTCCACTTCTCCTCTAGTGAAATTTGCTTTTAAGGTACAGAAAAGAAATGAGATGTTTGGAAAAGTTCTTCTGAGAACTGTGGCCGGAGTGACTTCCAAGCACAACACAGGGATGGAACCGGACAAGCTCCTCTCCAAACACTGAAGGCTGCTGACTGCAGGAACTGGAGCGACATCAGAAAGGAAGATTAAAGCCGAGATTCCCAAAATATGCTTTTCAAATAAGGGAAATCTTAAGTGACCGTGCCCAGGCAGGAAATTTCACAAGAGTGCAGATACCCAGAACTGAATGTCAAATAGGTGTAACCATTAATTCAGCCCTTAAGGGAGCCCCCTGCTGAGCCTAAGACCAACAGAACGGACGGACACTTTTTCCACCCTTTTGCTGCAAAAAGTTTACTTCCCTGTTTTTATTATATTATTATAAATATTATACATTCTGACATTTTAATCTGACTTGCACGTGACCGGCGAGGTCCTGGATTACCGGAAATGTCAAAATATTGGACATTTTTATTGATAGTGTGCTAATACTTCTGTTCTGGTACTAAAAGTTGTGTGTCAGGGGCTTTAAAAGGGATATCCACCGCAGATTTTGTTCCAGAAATTTCTGTGACTGAAAGTCAGTTCTATTCATATGAATGGGGTTGTTTTGGCTGCAAGAACATAGATTTTTGCAAGCCTCGGTCAAAATGAAGGCAGTTGCAAATAGGGCTGGATGATTGTAAACTCGTCTGTGAGACCCTTTCACTCAGTTTTGTTTGAGTGTTTTCTGAAAATCTGTTAAGTTTTTGCAGTTTTTCCATGTAGAATGGATATTATCAGTTTTCATTAATTTTTCAGGCACGTGGAAAAAAAAATTACTCCCATGAAAGTGAAAAACAGACTGTCCTTCAGTGTGGTTCAGTTTTCTTTTACTGATGCAGTGAAGGACTCGAATCGCCATGACCTGCATGAAAAATGCAAAATATAGAACAATTTGCGGTCCGCAGTACGGGCCCGGCCAGCACACGTCCAGTCGTGTGCAAGAGGCCTTGGTCTGACATGCACTACTTTCATACGTGATGCAGACCAAGCACGCCCATTGAAGTCTATGTGACCGCGAAAATCACTGACACACATCAGTTTTTCACTGAAGACTAATTGGAGATTCTTTGGAAATTAATTTTCAGATGTGCAACGTGAATTACGGATGACACACAGATGGTTAAAACGGACACACGTACCAACCACGGATCCTTCACGGACAGCTTCACGGTTGAAACAGGTACGCTTTTTTCCACGGACGTGTCACTGACACGGAAATGTGAACAAGGCCTTAAATGGGTACGTTTTCAGGCCCGGTGCTTGCAGTTTTAAACACAGATGGCACCCATGCTGCATCCACAGTAAAAGCAACTGTACTTCATGTCTCCTCATGAACTCCACTCTTACAGAGATTCAGCTGAAGATCATATTAAATTGTATTCAGGATAATAACCCCTGACAAGTAGGAGAGGAGGATGAGGCAGCTCTTTATCTCACTGCTCTAAAGTAACTTGTCCTGCTGTGTGATTAGGACAGGTTCTGTGTGTACTAATAGGATGGCAGTCATTTTATTTCCCCTGATAATTGCTCCACTGCTAGACAAAACAAGTCAGTGTAACTAATGAAAGGTATTTGGGAAAATATTTATAATAAATTAATATTTAAGTATTTTCAGTAATTTTATTTTCTTAATTCCCAGAGAACCCCTTTTAAGTAAGGCAAGTTTCCCATTAAAAAAGGTCCGGCTGTTCAGCATTAAAAAGGTCCGGCTGTTTTGCGTGCAGCGGTTTTTGTCTAGTCAGATCTCTGCCAGTTCCTATTTTAGTTAGTGGGGCCGGCAATGCCGGATCCAGAGAGATCTCAATGCTGCTAGTGCAGAACTAGCCTAACACTACACTTGGACACTGCTCTGGAAAATGTATAGCTTACAGAATCTTCCCTCTGAAAAATGAGCTGTTTACCAGGGGTGAGAAACATGGCAGCCTGTTTCACCAGAAAGGGCATTGGGAGACGTTTATCATGCTATTTATGCCACTATTGTGCCATAAAAAAGGTTATGGTACTTATGGTACTTTAACCAGTAACTGGTACAGCAATAGGACTGTGACCACAGTGCCAGGAAATACTCGGCAGTTAGTTGGCTCCAAACATTTCTTTATTTGGACTACACATTACAGGGGGAAGATGCTCCATTGCAATTTGAATGGGAGGCTGTTTTGAGGCAGAAATGCTCCAAAATCACTGTGGACTGGCACCAAGGGCTCTTTCAGATGAGCATATGCAGTGCAGGAATCATGCTCCGTTTGTGAGCTTGATCCTCCGTTCTAGACACTGCTCGTCATACAGGAGCGCAGGGCATTATACTGATTTATAATGCTGTGTGCCTCTGCATGACCTTACGTCTACAGGATCATACTGACATAAATCTGTCACTATGATCCTGTATCTGTAAAGTCATGCAGAGGCACACAGCATTATAAATCACTACAGGGGCGTACTGGGAACTTATAGTGACCCTGGAAAAAAACTAAAAGTGGCCCCATGGTGTAGGGGGTCAACAAAAGTAGGGCAAAGTAGTGCAATATACCATCCCATCAGAGCCATATACAACAGAGCAGCACAATACACTGCCCCAAAAGCTGTCCCTCTGCCCCAATCTGTGTTGGTCATCAATAGATATCATTTTCTGCCCTTCTCCAGTTGTCTCTAATTAAGATATGGAGCAGAGGCCTAGGAGGTGAGATGCGGGTCATAGCAGTTGAATTCAGAAGGGCATGTGCGATCGCTGGCTGGGTACATGAGTATCTGATTCTCACAGCCTTAATTACCACTGATAGCTCATGATGTACTCAGCAAGCAGCAGAGAGGAGTAGTGTCGGTCTAGCACCAAAGTGCTCGGGTGCTCGAATAGAACACCTCGGGATGCCGGGTGCTCGGTATGGATGGTCAATGGGAGAACCAGGCACTCCCTGCTGAAGAGGGGAGGGTGTCTGGTTCACAGGAAAAGGTCAGAAATTGATGGAAACACCATTGAAATGGTTCGGGAACAGCATGGAGAGGATGTCTGGATGCATCTTGGACTCCCAGGTGGCTGCTGGGAACGATGTTGTCCGAGTAGTACGCCACTTTTACAGACTGACAATAATACGCACAAAACCGAAGATAAAATCAATTTTAGAGGAAAAATTGTTAGGAAACATTCTTTCCTGTATATTTAATTGTATATAAAGTGTAAGTGCTGCCAAAAATTACAAGGAAGAGGCAGTCCGATACAACCTGTATATCACATAATGGAGGGCCTCATTCACATTGTGGTACAAATTTTCAGGTAGTGGGACTCCTACACACATATGCACTAAGTAAAAGGGCTGCCAAAAATTTCAAGGAACTGGCACTACAATACACCCTTTATTACACATAAAGGAGGGCATCATACACACCCTTGAAAAATTATGATTGATGGCCTGCTGGTGACCCTCAAAAACTATTGGAACAAGGGCCTGCTGATCTGACCATCTAAAACATTAAGGGTGAGTGCGTGCTGCTGAGCTGACCATCTAAAACATTAGGGGTGAGGGTCTGCTGCTGAGCTGACCATCTAAAACATTAGGGGCGAGGGCCTGCTGGTGACCCTCAAAAACATTATGAACAAGGGCCTGCTGGTGACCCTCTAACATATTAAGAACAAGGGCCTACTGGAGATCCTCAAAAACATTATGGGCCTGCTGGTAACCCTCAAAAACATTATGGGCGAGGGCCTGCTGGTGACCCTCTAAAACATTATGGGTGAGGGCCTGCTGCTGAACTGACCCTCTAAAATATTAGGAGCGAGGGCAGCCTAATAAGCTTGTTGATATGATGGAGGAGGCGGACAAGAAAAGGGAGATTGAACCATATACCCTTTTTAGTGGTAGAAGGGGTGATTGGGAATACAGTGTATTCAATACACCATAAAAGCCACGTTTAGAGTGCCTTTATGTTCAGCCGCCTTCCTCTGGTGGAGTAAAGAAGTCAGGGGCAATCCAGGCCTTGTTCATTTTTATAAGAGTCAACCGTTTAGCATTTTCAGTTGACAGGCAGATGCGCTTATCAGTTATTATGCCCCCAGCAGCACTAAATACACGCTCTGACAAAACGCTGGCGGCGGGGCAGGCCAGCACCTCTAAGGTGTAGAGCACCAGTTCATGCCACGTGTCCAGCTTAGACACCCAATAGTTGTAAGGCACAGAGGGATCACTGAGGACGTTGACACGGTCTGCTACGTACTCCTTCACCATCTTCCAAAAGGAACTATGTACTCTGCAGCCAGCGTTGTCAGCTGGAAATTTTTGGAGCAATTTTTCCACAAGGACCTTCTGGTATTGCACCATTTTGCTCATCCTATCCAGCACAGGAATGAGAGATGAGAAGTTCTCTTTGTAGCGGGGGGCGAGAAGGGTAAACACCCAGTAATAGGTGTTGACAAAAAGTCAGCCATGTGTGCCAGAGTCCCGACAGACAAGACTTCGCTCTCCTCGTCAGGAGGATGACTCTCAATCTCCACATCCTCTTCCTCCTCTTCTACCCATCCACACTGAACAGATGTAATAAAACTTCCATGGGTACTACCCTCTGTAGCGGAGGCAACCGTCTCCTGCTCCTCCTCCTCCTCCTCATCATCATCCAATTTGCGCTGAGAAGACGAACTGAGGATGGTCTGGCTATCACCCTGTGTACTGTCTTCCCCAATTTCCACCTCTTCCACATGAAAAGCGTCCGCCTAATTGTGAGCAGCGAGCATTTGAGTAGACCCAGAAGTGGGATGGTTACGCTGATAATAGCATTATTGCCGCTCACCATCTGTGTTGATTCCTTAAAGTTGCGTAAAACCTCAGTGAGGTCAGACATTAATACCCACTCGTCGCTTGTGAAGAGCGGAAGCTGACTGGAAAGGCGACAACCATGTTGCAGCTGATATTCCACTACTGTCCTCTGCTGCCCACAAAGCCTGGCCGACATGTGGAATGTCGAGTTCCAGTGCGTGCTCACATTGCATAACAGTCGGTGAGCTGGCAATTGCATGCGCTGCTGCAGCGTTGCCAGACCGGCGGCAGCTGTCGATGACTTGCGAAAATGGGCACACACCAGTAGCTCAGGCAAATTGGGGTAGGTTTTGAGAAACCGCTGAACCACTAGGTTGAACACGTGGGCTAGGCATGGTATGTGTGTGAGCTTGCCGAGCTCCAAAGCCGCCACCAAGTTACGGCCATTATCAGACACAACCATGCCTGGTTGTAGGTTGAGTGGTGAGAGCCACAGCTCAGTCTGGTTCCTTATCCCCTGCCACAGCTCTGCGGCGGTGTGCTGTTTGTCACCTAAGCAGATCAGTTTAAGCACGGCCTGTTGCCGCTTCCTCACTGCAGTGCTACACTGCTTCCAGCTACTGACTGATGTCTGACTGGTGCTGCAAGATGACAATTCAGAGGTGGAAGTGGAGGAGGAGGCGGAGGAGGAGAAGGGGGGGAAACCCTGATGGAAGTGGGGCCATCCCATGGTAGGACTCGCTCCCAGCCTCCACAACGTTCACCCAGTGTGCCGTCAGGGAAATGTAGCGTCCCTGGCCAAAAGCACTTGTCCATGTGTCAGTCGTTAAGTGGACCTTCCCAATAACTGCTTTGGTCAGGGCACGAGTGATGTTACGGGACACATGCTGGTGTAAGGCTGGGACTGCACACCGTGAAAAATATTGGCGGCTGGGGACAGAGTAACGCAGGACGGCCACCGCCATCAGGCTGTGGAAAGCCTCAGTGTCCACAAGCCTAAATTGCAACATTTCCTGGGCAAGCAATTCGGAAAGGTGGCATTTAGTGCTATAGCCTGTGGGTGGGTGGGTGGCTGGGTATTTGCGCTTTCGTCCAAAGGTCTGGGGTATAAACATCTGTACGATGTGCTAGCTGATGGTGCTTGCGAAGGTCCTGGTGCATGTCGGGAGGTATCCGGGCCTGCGTCTTGGACAGGGGATTGGCCAGCACGTAACACAGGGGAAGAGGAGGAAGTGGTGTGACCCGCAGACACTGATTGTGGACCCAGGCCCATCTATTAGGGTGCTGTGATGCCATGTGGCGGATCATGCTGGTGGTGGTAAGGTTGATAGTGTTCATGCCCCTGCTCATTTTGGTACGGCCCAGGTTTCAAATGACAAGTCTTTTATCATCCGCACTTTACTCAAAAAAGCTCCAGACTGCGGAACACCTACCCCTTGGCAAGGAAGATTGCCGCAAGGGGGTGCTCCAAGGAACAGTTGCGGGCCTGTATGGTGTGGCCCTCTCCCTTTTGCCACCCCACTGCCTTTTCCAGCCTGTTGCGGTGCTGCAGATCCCTCTCCCTCTGTACTGCTGTCCTCGCTCGGCTTGCCACCTTCGCAGGTTTGGTCAGTGAATTCATCGTCCACCACCTCCTCTTCCACTTCCTCACTCTGGTTATCCTCCTGACTTGTTGACCTAACAACAACCTCAGTTATTGAAAACTGTGTCTCATCTTCATCATCAACCTCTTGAGATACTAATTGCAGTTGACTTATTGGCAACTGTGTCTCATCATCATCATCCACCTCGTGAAACACTAATTGCCGTTCCCCACCGTCATCTTCTTGTGACTGTGGATGCTCAACAGTTTTGGAATCAGGGCACAATATCTCCTCATGTACCTCTTCAAGCGGGCTTGTCGAGAGGCCCAAATTAAGGAATGGCGGTGAAAAGAGCTCCTCAGAATATCCGAGTGTGGGATCACTTGTTTGCCAAGACTCTCCATGGTGGGAGGAAGGAGTATCAGGGTAAGGATTCTGTTGACCAGACACTTGGCTACTGAGACTGGACTTTGTGGAAGACAGTATGGTGCTTAACTGACTGGAAGCATTATCTGCTGCAATCCAACTGACCACCTGGTCGCACTGGTCTGACTTCTAGAGTGGTGTCCTGCACCGCCCTGCAAACTGGGACATGAAGCTAGGTATCGTGGATGAGTGTGTTTCTTGTGCTCTGGCAGTAGGCACAGTTTCACCACGCCCAGGGCCACAGCCTCTGCGTGCACCATCAGCCGCACCGCCACTTCCTCGTTCCTTAATGCTCGCCTTGCTCATATTAAAAATGGTATATATACGTTAAACAGGAGATGTAGCACAGATAATGTCGCTGTCCACAGCGTCTATGAAAAAAGTACACTGAATGTCACAGACAATTTTAGGATGCGCAAAACGTTATACAGGAGGTATAGCGCAAGTAATGTCTCTGTCACCAGTGGCTAATAAAAAATTACACTGAATTATTGTCACTGATATTTCGGATACGCAAACATTATACAGGAGCTGTAGCACAGGTAATGTAACTGTCCGCAGCGGACACCATCTACGGAAAAAGTACACTGGATGTCACAGATATTTTTAGGCTGTGGACACGTTACACAGGAGATGTAGCGCAGATAATGTCGCTGTCACCAGCAGCAAAAAAATTAGACTGAATGTCACTGATATTTTGGATACGCAAACATTATACAGGAGATGTAGCGCAAGTCATGTAACTATCCGCAGCAGACGCCGTCTACAGAAAAAGTACACTGGATGTCACAGATATTTTTAGGCTGCGCACATGTTACACAGGAGATGTAGCACAGATAATGTTGCTGTCTGCAGCGGCCAAACAATTGCAAGCTAATTAGCGCTGCCAGATACAACTCTAACAATTACACGCAATATAGCTCAGGTTGCGCTAATAATTATATTGCTGCCAGGTACAACAATAGTCCTTAAAAGGTCTTTTGAGTCTCTAACAAGTTTTTTCAATAAAATATTACTATTTCACTCCCTACACTATCTTTCCCTTTCTCAGCACAGCTCTCTCTGACTAAGACTGAGCTGAACACGTGTCATCAGGTGCTATATAGCACCCGATGACGCGTTTCAGCCAGCCAATCACTGTAATGCCAGTAGCCAACATGGCTACGGCATTACAGTGAGTGGCAGTACTTACCTGCACGTTTATTGGCTGCGTAGCAGGCAAAAAACGTTCGGGGAGGAGACTCGAGCATCGCGCTCGAGCACATGCGGTGTTCAGCCAACACTAGAGAGTAGGGCTTGGGTGGCCCCCTGAGGCATTGCCCATCGGGAAATTTCCCTGTAAGGTCTATGGCCAATCCACCATCCACTGAATCAGAATAATGCTGTGCGCTCCTGCATGCAGTGTCCAGAATGGAGGATCCCGCTCACACACAGAGCGTGATTTCTGGATTGCACACGCTCGTGTGAAACAGCCCTAAAGCAAAGACTTAAATGCAAATCTCTCATCAACCCAGTGCATAACAGCTGAAGACGTGCCCAAGAAATTCAGGTATCGCTTTGACCAAAGAACAGCATGAGAATGAGATGTGATTCACTGGCTATGTTGTGAATGTAGGTGCAGGATGGAGTGGCTAAAAAGACTAGCAAACCAGTGCTACATTGGGCACAGGCAGGGTCATAACTAGAAAAAGGCTGAGCCCCAAAGCAAATTTTTTTAATGTGACCCCTGCAACCAGTGGCGTAGCGTGGGTTGCCAGCAAGCCAAGTATTGCGCCCCCTCCCCAACCTGCACGCCCCTTTTTACAGATAATGCAGTAGATATCACCTGCAGTCCTATGTAACACCACAGATAACACAGTGATGACTCTCTGAGTACAGATAATGTAGTAGATGGGTGTGAGGCCCCAGAATTCAGAACACGCACAGTGTGACCTGATGTCTGGGGCCAGGCTGAGGCAGTGTGGGCCAAATTCTATATCCCCCCCACCCCTAAAACAGATATTTGTATGGATATTACATACATTGCTATGAAATATACAGGAGAATACAGCACCACACCTGTTACATCCAGTGACATCTCCTGTCATGTAGACTCTTTCCTCGGCTTCTTCATTCGGAGATAAGACCGTCATGACACCTTCTTTAGCCGTGTCTCCTCTCTGCAGAGTTTCACAGAATTTTTTTTAGATTCCTTACTTTACTATTGTCCTCAGATAACACACACCCTCCCCCTGTAGTGCCCATAAGTATAATGCCCTCTGTATAATTATAATATATAATGGCCTCTCTGGATCATTATTATTATTATTATTACTATTATAATGGCCCCTCTGTAGTATTATTGTAATAATGGCCCCCTCTGTAGTATTATTGTAATAATTATGGCCCCCTCTGTAGTATTATAGTAATAATTATGGCCCCCCTCTCTATTATAGTAGTAATTATGGGCCAGAGTAGTAGTAATTATGGACCCCTCTGTATTATAGTAGTAATAATGGCCCCCCTTTGTATTATAGTAGTAATAATGCCCCCCCCCCCTCTGTATTGTAGTAGTAATAACGGCCCTAGGTAGTAATAATTATGGCCCCCTCTGTATTATAGTAGTAATAATGGCCCCCCTCTGTATTACACTGTAATAGTAATAATGGCCTCCTTTGTATAATGCCCCCCCCCCTATATTTCCCCCATTATGGCCTGCTTATAAAAAAATAAATAAATGCTTACCTCTATTTATCACCTCTTGTAGCCTGTGCTCGGGTGTCCCGGCGCAGGCGTTTACAAACACATCACTGTGCCCTCCTGTGCCGCGTCATCATATAATCTCGCGAGACCCGCCGCAGGAGGTCACGGTGAGGTAATCACGATCTTCTGCCTCATAGGCTTCAGGCCACTAGCCTGAAGCCTATGAAGAAGAACCGAGGGGACGGGAGCCACTAGGCTCCCGTGGCCCTCATTGAAGAGCTTGCTGCCTGGCGCCCCCTGCAATTTTGAACCCGGGGCAATGGCCCCCACACCCACGCTACACCACTGCCTGCAACCCCACTCTAGCAGCTAGTCAAGACCACCCAGGCTCACCATACAACCCTCGATCCACTCAGTACTTATGCCTTCTTAGTGCCCCCATACAGTAGTGGTTTCCCCTTTTGATGCCCTCTTCACTGTAGTATGTCCCCTTAGTGCACCTACGCAGTAATGATACTCCTTAATGTCCCCACGCAGTAGTGATTCCCCTTAGTGTCCCCAAACAGTAGTGATGTCCCATTAGTACGGTAGTCGACGGCTAGTGAAGACCGCCCACATTCCCCATACACCCCTGCAACCCCTCAGTACTTATGCCTCCTTTGTTTTAGTACCCCCACACAGTAGTGATGCCCTTTTCATTCCCCTTTACAGAAGAATGCCCCCTTAATGCCCCCACACACAGTAGTGATGATGACCCTTTAGTGTCCTGTTCACAGTAACATGCCCCCTTAGTGCTCCCACATTGTATTGATACCTGCTTAGTGCCCTTTCACAGTAGCTATGCCCCATTTGTGTCCCTTTTACAGTAGTGCTCCCCCTTAGTCCCCACCTACATTAGCGAAGCCCTCGTGGTGTATATAAAAATAAAATATTTTTTAGAGGGATTATCCAGGAATGGATAATGATGACCTATGCTCAGGATAGTAGAATAAATAGTGTGTGGAGCAGCACTCCTATACCATCAAGATCCCTCTGGGCATGCAACAGCCTGTCCAAAAAACCGGATCCACGGTAGTCCACAGATAGACATTTAAATAGGAGTTGACTGCAGCATATCTCTGTATGGATATGCTGCAGTCAACTCCTATTTGAATGTCTATGCTCGGGATAGGTGTGCTGCTACGCAGTTAAAATCGATATAGTTTAATTCATATGATTTTCTATATTTGGTTATATGCTCCCATCTAGTGGCCGTTTTTGGTAATGCACTTGTTTTTCTTGTTAGTTATATCTGTGATTCATTTCCTTTCATTGCTCCACCCCTTCTTCTGTGCACTTCACTCCCTGTATCTTCATACTGCTCCAGACATATGTACAGGTACACATGTATTCTCATGTACGCTTATGAAAGCATCACCGTTTGACCGCACAATGCCGTAATCCATCTGTTCTGCTGTACTTTGTTATCTGGCTTACAGAATAAAGCAACTTACACTGATAAACTCGGTGTTGGTGAGTTCAAGCTATCTGATAAGGATTGTCCGCAGTGATTATATCTGCTTATACAGGCCAGGCATAGAGGTCTCACTAGGGATAAATCGCTATTACAACAATCTGAGTCAGAATAATAGGTCACCATTATCACATCGGCAGGGTCTGAGTCCCGGCTGTGCTTGGTATTGCAGCTCAGACCCATTCTCTTCTATACAACAGCTGCAACTAGGCCATGTGACCAATGTTCTGTGACGTCACATGGCCTAGGAAGGGGCCACAAGACTCACGGAGCGCCTGCCTCTTCTAAAAGCTGATCAGACCGCCCCAATCTGATATTGATGATCTATCCCTTTGCAACAGGACCATGAAGTGGCTAAACAGGTTCCACATATGGAATGCCCAAGCCTGTGGTGAAATGGTAGATTCAGAGCATCATACCAGCTCATTTTGCACGTTTTTGCTGTCATAATACATGTGTGCAAAAATGACTTAAAAATTCTAGTAAAACTCTGGAATTCAGAAGTAGATTTCTCTTGAGAAAGATGATGATAGATAGCAGTGGCGTACCAAGGGGGGGGCGCGGGCCGCCCCGGGTGCCACTCACAAGGGGGGTGCCAGGCCGCCTGTCTTTAAAAAAAATTATTATATTTTTTATTCTTCAGGGCCGCACCGCCGATCGCCACAGGCGGCGCGGCCCTGGATGTAATTGCGGCTGTGAGCTGTGGGGCAGGGGAGGGAGAGGCGTGTCCCTCCCCTGTTCTTCTGATAGGCCGCAGGCACTAATGCCTGCAGCCTATCAGAGGCCGGCTCAGGCGCGCGATGATGTCATTATCATCGCGACGCCTGACTCCGGCAGCACACAGCAGGGACACAGGCCGGAAAAGGCTTGCATCGCTGCTGAGCTGATGGAGGTAAGTATTCGTTTTTTTGTTTTTTTTCCCTCTTTGCGGGGGGGGGGGGGGGGCCTGGCACTATGGGGGGGAGATCTGGCACTATGGGGGGGGGGAGCTGGCACTATGGGGGAATTAGCACTATGGGGGGGCACTATAGGGGGAGCTGGCACTATAGGGGGAGCTGGCACTATAGGGGGAGATCTGGCACTATGGGGGGAGATCTGGCACTATGGGGGGAGATCTGGCACTATGGGGGGAGATCTGGCACTATAGGGGGAGCTGGCACTATGGGGGGAGATCTGGCACTATAGGGGGAGCTGGCACTATGGGGGGAGATCTGGCACTATGGGGGGAGCTGGCACTATGGGGGGAGATCTGGCACTATGGGGGAGATCTGGCACTATGGGGGGAGATCTGGCACTATGGGGGGAGATCTGGCACTATGGGGGGAGATCTGGCACTATGGGGCAGCTGACACTATGGGGGGAGATCTGGCACTATAGGGGGAGCTGGCACTATGGGGGGAGATCTGGCACTATGGGGGGAGATCTGGCACTATGGGGGGAGATCTGGCACTATGGGGCAGCTGACACTATGGGGGGAGATCTGGCACTATGGGGGAACTAGCACTATGGGGGGCACTATAGGGACAGCTGGCACTATAGGGGGAGCTGACACTATAGAGGGAGCTGGCACTATGGGGGAGATCTGGCACTATGGGGGGGGGGGGCTGGCACTATAGGGGGAGCTGGCACTATAGGGGGGGGCTGGCACTATGGGGGGGGGCTGGCACTATGGGGGGGGGAGCTGGCACTATGGGGGGGAGCTGGCACTATGGGGGCATTTCTTACTGGCACATTATGGGGGGGGCACCATGGGGGAGAGGAGCACTATGGGGGTATCTGTGGGCTTTTTTTAATTATTGGCACATTCTGGGGGGCACTATAGGGGAGAGCAGCACTATGGGGCATCTGGTGTTACTATAGGGGCATTATTTGGGGGCACTATGGGGAAGTGGGGGCTCTAAAGTGGTCTTTTGTATTGGAACATTATGGGGGGCACTGGCATTTGGTGGCACTAAGGGGGCATTTTTTACTGGCACTATAGGGGAGAGCGGCACTATGGGGGAGTGGAGCACTATTGAGGCATATGGTGGCACTAAGAAGGGGCATTTTTTTACTGGCACATTGTGGGGGAGGAGCACTATAGGGGCATCTGCTGAGGGCACTAAGGGGCATTTTTTTACTGGCATATTATGGGGGACACTATGGGGAAGGGGGAGAGGAGCAGTATGAGGGCATTTACTGGGGCACTATATAGGGGTATTTTATACTGGCATACATTATGGGGACATTAGCTCAACTGCGGGCACTAAGTGGGGGTATTTCATGTACTGTCATATTATAGGGAAAATTAGTACCACTAGGGGGTATTATGGGGAGCTTTACTACTACTGGGGGCTATGAGGAACATGATTACTAGGGCACTATAGTAGTATTCCCAGGGGGACTGTTTCTGCAGTATAGTATTGGGGGTGGCAGGAAACTAATGTCTGTTTTTCAATCTCTGCAGAGACGGGAGATGGCAGAAAAATCATCATGGCGGTCTGGTCTGAATGGAGAAGATGAGGAAAGAGAACGTCTACATCAAAGGTGACATCACTGGATGTAAGAGGTATGTGGCGCTATGTAGGAGAGGAGATGCCCCTTATGAACCACTGATCACCCCATATAGACTCCCTGATCACCCCCCTGTCATTGATCACCCCCCTGTAAGGCTCCATTCAGAGGTCCGTATGATTTTTACGGATCCACTGATACATGGATCGGATCCGCAAAACACATGCGGATGTCTGAATGGAGCCTTACAGGGGGGTGATCAATGACAGAGGGGTGATCACCCATATAGACTCCCTGATCACCTCCGTCATTGATCACCCCCCTGTAAGGCTCCATTCAGACGTCCGTATGATTTTTACGGATCCACTGATACATGGATCGGATCCGCAAAACACATGCGGATGTCTGAATGTTTTGTAATAAATATTATTGAAAACATTGAAAAAAGTTTGTGCATGTTTTCTTAACTTTCTTGGGGGGGTGCCAAACAAAGGGTTCGCCCCGGGTGCCAAATGCTCTAGGTACGCCCCTGATAGATAGATAGATAGATAGATAGATAGATAGATAGATAACAAAACAATGAGACCAATAGATAAAACATCATAACTTCAAGGCAAAATCAGTTTAGATTCATTCATTAAATCACGGGTGTCAAACACAAGGCCCGCGGGCCGAATCCGGCCCGCCAGACCTCGTCATGTGGCCCGCGTAGCCGCCGTCGGCCGCCAGCCTTCACCTTTTATTCTCGCTTTTTTTTTTTTTGGACACAAGAAAGCCGCCTCTTCAGCGCATGCGCGGCAGCCTACAAGCCAGAGAACGTCTGCCCTCTAGCGGCGCCGGCCGTTCTACACAGGAAACCTCCACTTTCAGGGGTGTGGAATTCCTATCGCCCGACGCCCGGGACATGTAGTTCCGGGCGCCGGGCAAGTAGTTTGAACAGTTGTTTAGCCCTGTGCGGGCAAGTAGCAGGGACATGTCGGTTGGGCAGTAATAGGAGCGGTCATATGCTAGCCGCGAGCTGACCGCTCCTACATCTATGTCAGCCTGCCCCTGCATCGTGCATATGAGTACCGTACATATCACTTCCTGCAGGCGGCCCCCGCTCCTCCCGCCTCCTGTATCGAAGTCTCCGCCCACCTGCCAGCACAGGAGCGCACAGTAAGTCAGCACACCGACTCCAGAGACTGAGTAATTGCAGGCCAAGATGGGAGAAGAGGAGTGAGAGACCCCACGGCCCCCTGCAGATGAGCGTTCCTCCCGGAGCCTGTCTACATCGCAGCTCCCGGCCTGACCTGCAAGCGCTGACTGGAGTCACATAGCATTATACTGATTTATCATGCTATGTAACCCTTAGGCCTCTTTCACACGGGCGTGAGTTTTTTTGCCCAGATAAGAGCCGGGTGCGTTGCGGGAAAATGCGCGATTTTTTCTGCGCAAGTGCAAAACATTGTCATGCGTTGCACTCGCGTGAGAAAAATCGCGCATGTTTGGTACCCAAACCCGAACTTCTTCATAGAAGTTCGGGCTTGGGATTGATGTTCTGAAGATTGTATTATTTTCCCTTATAACATGGTTATAAGGGAAAATAATAGCATTCTGAATACAGAATGCATAGTAAACCAGCGCTAGAGGGGTTAAAAAAAAATAAAAAAAATTTAACTCACCTTAGTCCACTTGCTCGCGAAGCCCGGCATCTCCTTGTGTCCGCTGCTGATGAACAGGACCTGGGGTGAGCTGCTCCATTAAATACAGGTTAAGGACCTTTGATGACGTCACTCCGGTCATCACATGGTACGTCACATGATCTTTTACCATGGTGATTCACCATGGTAAAAGACCATGTGATGACCGGAGTGACGTCATCGAAGGTCCTTAAGCTCTATTTAATGGAGCAGCTCACCCCAGGTCCTGTTCATCAGCAGCGGAGACACAAGGAGATGCCAGCTTCGCGAGCAAGTGGACTAAGGTGAGTTAAATTATTTTTTATTTTTTTTTAACCCCTCTAGCGCTGGTTTACTATGCATTCTGTATTCAGAATGCTATTATTTTCCTTTATAACCATGTTATAAGGGAAAATAATAATGATCGGGTCTCCATCCCGATGGTCTCCTAGCAACCATGCGTGCAAATCGCACGGCATCCGTACTTGCTTGCGGATGCCATCCGATTTTCACACACCCCATTCACTTCTATGGGGCCTGCGTCACGTCAAAATCGGAAAATATAGAGCATGCTGCGATTTCAACTGAACGCACAAGTGATGCGTTAAAAATATTGCTCATGTGCACAGCCCCATAGAAATGAATGGGTCAGGATTTAGTGCGGGTGCCATACGTTCGCCGCACGGATCGCACCCGCACGGAAAACTCGCCCGTGTGAAAGAGGCCTTACAGTTCTGGAATGTGTTGGATAACACTGACAGCATTATGTCAGTGTTATCCAACACATTCCAGAACTGTAAGGCCTCTTTCACACGGGCGTCATGTTTTTTGCCCGGATAAGAGGCGGGTGCGTTGCGGGAAAATGCGCGATTTTTCCGCGCGAGTGCAAAACATTGTCATGCGTTTTGCACTCGAGTGAGAAAAATCGTGCATGTTTGGTACCCAAACCCGAACTTCTTCACAGAAGTTCGGGCTTGGGATTGATGTTCTGAAGATTGTATTATTTTCCCTTATAACATGGTTATAAGGGAAAATAATAGCATTCTGAATACAGAATGCTTAGTATAATAGTGCTGGAAGGGTTAAAAATAATAAAAAAAAGTTAACTAACCGTCTCCTCTTGTTCGGGTAGATGCCGGTCTGTTCTTTAGCTGTGGGCTGAATGACCTGAGGTGACGTCAGATCACATGCTCCAATCACATGGTCCATCACCATGGTGATGGAGCATGTGATCTGACATCACCACAGGTCCTTCAGCCCACAGCTAAAGAACAGACCGGCATCTACCCGAACAAGAGGAGAAGGTGAGTTAACTTTTTTTATTATTTTTAACCCTTCCAGCACTATTATACTAAGCATTCTGTATTCAGAATGCTATTATTTTCCCTTATAACCATGTTATAAGGGAAAATAATATAGTGAATAGACTGTCACCTAGAACCCATGCGTGAAAATCGCACCGCATCCGCACTTGCTTGCGGATGCATGCGATTTTCACGCAACCCCATTCATTTCTATAGGGCCTGCGTTACGTGAAAAACGCACAAAGAGGAGCATGCTGCGATTTTCACGCAACGCACAAGTGATGCGTGAAAATCACTGCTCGTGTGCACAGTCCCATAGAAATGAATGGGTCAGGATTCAGTGCGGGTGCAGTGCGTTCACCGCACGCATCGCACCCGCACGGAAAACTCGCCCGTGTGAAAGGGGCCTAAGGCTGAGTTCACACGGGCGAGATTTCCGCGCGGGTGCAATGCAGTAGGTGAACGTATTGCACCCGCACTGAATCCTGACCCATTCATTTCAATGGGTCTGTGTACATGAGCGTTTTTTTTCACGCATCACTTCTGCAATGCTTTAAAATCGCAGCACGTTCTATATTCTGCGTTTTTCACGCAGCCCTGGCTCCATAGAAGTGAATGGGGCTGCGTTAATAACGCATTGCATCTGCAAGCAAGTGCGAGTGCGATGCGTTTTTCACTGATGGTTGCTAGGAGATGTTGTTTGTAAACCTTCAGTTTTTTATCACACGCGTGAAAAAACTGAACAACTAAACGCAATTGCAGACAAAACTGACTGAACTTGCTTGCAAAATGGTGCGAGTTTAACTGAACGCACCCTGAACGCATCCGGACCTAATCTGTCACGCTCGTGTGAACTCAGCCTAAGGCCTAGTTCACACTTCAGTGTTTGGTCAGTGATTTCCATCAGTGATTTGTGAGCCAAAACCAGAAGTGGAGCCTCCATAGACATTAGGTAGAAGGGAAAGATCTGCTCCTGTTCTATGTTTAGAGCTGCACCTGGTTTTGTCTCACAAATCACTGATGGAAATCACTGACCAAACACTGAAGTGTGAACGAGGCCTAAGGGTTACATAGCATCATAAATCAGTATAATGCTATGTGACCCCAGTCAGCGCTTGCAGGTCAGGCCGGGAGCTGCGCTGTGGACAGGCTCCGTGAGGAACGCTCATCTGCAGGGGTGTCAGAAATAAAGGTTGTGCTGTCTGTCTTCTGAGGCTCTGGCCCTGCCTGCAATCTGCACTGCACGTGGCACTTGATAAACTATAATATCTCCCTGTTGCCCCCATACAGTATAACGTCTCCTTGTGGCTGCCCCCATACAGTATAACGTCTCCTTGTGGCTGCCCCCCATACAGTATAACGTCTCCTTGTGGCCCCCATACAGTATAACGTCTCTTTGTGGCTGCCCCCATACAGTATAATGTCTCCTTGTGGCTGCCCCCATACAGTATAATGTCTCCTTGTGGCTGCCCCCATACAGTATAACGTCTCCTTGTGGCTGCCCCCATACAGTATAACGTCTCCTTGTGGCTGCCCCCATACAGTATAACGTCTCCTTGTGGCCCCCATACAGTATAACGTCACCTTGGGGCTGCCCTAGTGCCCCATACCGTATAACGTCACCAAGCGGCTGCCCCCGCACAGTATAACGTCACCCTGTGGCCCCCCATACAGTATACAACCGTATACATCCTACAGATACAACCGGCCATTTGAGGGTGACCAAACTGCTGATGCGGCCCCCGATGAATTTGAGTTTGACACCCCTGCATTAAATAATTGTTTTTGTTCTGTTTTTTTCCTCCAATTTTTGTGAAAACTGTAGTGGTTTCACATAAATTCCCATATCCTCCTAGGTACCACATGAAGTCTCCTGTTAACACTTTGGCACGTACACACTTGTGGAGCCCTAAGCAAAAGCCTGCAGCTCTCATGCCTCTTTGGAACACTCAGGTAGGTTCATATGTAGCATTTATACTACATTTTTTAGTTTTTTTCACAAGATAAAATATTTTCCTGTTGTTAAGACGAAAACGCTTAAAAATGCTGTAAAAATGGCAAATGTGAACATACGCTAAAGCTGACCATAGATTTTGTATCAACAAAGAAGAGTTAGAAACAACCGCCCCCATAAACAAAGCAAAGTTAGGGTGGGTTCACATCTGCGATCTGGATTCTGCTATGGCTTTCCATTATAAAATGGTTATAACGGAAAATAACGGAATCCATAAGACGGAAGAACGGATCCGTTATGCTGCCCATAGACTTGTATTATGACGGAATGCAAAACGGAAGCCTTTAAAAGGCATTCCGTTTTGCTTTCCGTCTTAATAGAAGTCTATGGGGAAGCATAACGGATCCGTCTGGTTTTCCATTATGCAGAACGGATAAAAAAAATCCTGTCGACAGGACTTTGTTTTCCGTCTTGCATAACGGGACCCAGACGGATCCGTTATGATTCCCCATAGACTTCTATCATGACGGATCAAAACGGAATGCCTCTAAAGGCTTCCGTTTTGACTTCCATCTTATGGATTCCGTTATTTTCCGTTATAATCTTTTTTTATAACGGAAAGCCTTAACGGAATCCAGAACGCAGAATCTGAACCCACCCTTAGATGTACTGATAACCTATAATCAGTATGTTAACCACTTCAGCCCCGCTAGGTGAAACCCCCTTCATGACCAGAGCACTTTTTACACTTCGGCACTACACTACTTTCACCGTTTATCGCTCGGTCATGCAACTTACCACCCAAATGAATTTTACCTCCTTTTCTTCTCACTAATGGAGCTTTCATTTGGTGGTATTTTATTGCTGCTGACATTTTTACTTTTTTTGTTATTAATCAAAATGTAACGATTTTTTTGCAAAAAAATGACATTTTTCACTTTCAGCTGTAAAATTTTGCAAAAAAAACTACATCCATATATAAATTTTTCGCCAAATTTATTGTTCTACATGTATTTGATAAAAAAAAAAATGTTTGGGCAAAAAAAAATGGTTTGGGTAAAAGTTATAGCATTTACAAACTATGGTACAAAAATGTGAATTTCCGCTTTTTGAAACAGCTCTGACTTTCTGAGCACCTGTCATGATTCCTGAGGTTCTACAATGCCCAAACAGTAGAAAACCCCCACAAATGACCCCATTTCGGAAAGTAGACACCCTAAGGCCTCTTTCACACGGGCGTCATGTTTTTTGCCCGGATAAGAGCCGGGTGCGTTGCGGGAAAATGCGCAATTTTTCCTGCGCGAGTGCAAAACATTGTCATGCGTTTTGCACTCGCGTGAGAAAAATCACGCATGTTTGGTACCCAAACCCGAACTTCTTCACAGAAGTTCGGGCTTGGGATTGATGTTCTGAAGATTGTATTATTTTCCCTTATAACATGGTTATAAGGGAAAATAATAGCATTCTGAATACAGAATGCTTAGTATAATAGGGCTGGAAGGGTTAAAAATAATAAAAAAGTTAACTCACCTTCTCCTCTTGTTCGCGTAGATCCCGGTCTGTTCTTTAGCTGTGGACTGAATGACCTGAGGTGATGTCAGATCACATGCTCCAATCACATGGTCCATCACCATGGTGATGGAGCATGTGATCTGACGTCATCAAAGGTCCTTCAGCCACAGCTAAAGAACAGACCGGGATCTACGCTAACAAGAGGAGAAGGTGAGTTAACTTTTTTATTATTTTTAACCCTTCCAGCACTATTATACTATGCATTCTGTATTCAGAATGCTATTATTTTCCCTTATAACCATGTTATAAGGGAAAATAATACAGTGAATAGACTGTCACCTAGAACCCATGCGTGAAAATCGCACCGCATCCGCACTTGCTTGCGGATGCTTGCGATTTTCACGCAACCCCGTTCATTTCTATAGGGCCTGCGTTACGTGAAAAACGCACAAAGAGGAGCATGCTGCGATTTTCACGCAACGCATAAGTGATGCGTGAAAATCACCGCTCGTGTGCACAGCCCCATAGAAATGAATGGGTCAGGATTCAGTGCGGGTGCAATGCGTTCACCGCACGCATCGCACCCGCACGGAAAACTCGCCCGTGTGAAAGGGGCCTAAGGTATTCGCTGATGGGCATAGTGGGTTCATAGAACTTTTTATTTTTTGTCACAAGTTAGCGGAAAATGATGATGATTTTTAATTTTTAATTTTTTCTTACAAAGTCTCATATTCCACTAACTTGCGACAAAAAATAAAAAATTCTAGGAACTCGCCATGCCCCTCACGGAATACCTTGGGGTGTCTTCTTTCCAAAATGGGGTCACTTGTGGGGTAGTTATACTGCCCTGGCAATTTAGGGGCCCAAATGTGTGAGAAGTACTTTGCAATCAAAATGTGTAAAAAATGACCGGTGAAATCCAAAAGGTGCACTTTGGAATATGTGCCCCTTTGCCCACCTTGGCAGCAAAAAAGTGTCACACATCTGGTATCGCCGTACTCAGGAGAAGTTGGGGAATGTGTTTTGGGGTGTCATTTTACATATACCCATGCTGGGTGAGAAAAATATCTTGGTCAAATGCCAACTTTATATAAAAAAATGGGAAAAGTTGTCTTTTGCCAAGATATTTCTCTCATCCAGCATGGGTATATGTAAAATGACACCCCAAAACACATTCCCCAACTTCTCCTGAGTACAGCGATACCAGATGTGTCACACTTTTTTGCTGCCAAGGTGGGCAAAGGGGCACATATTCCAAAGTGCACCTTTTAGATTTTGCAGGCCATTTTTTACACATTTTGATTGCAAGGTACTTCTCACACATTTGGGCCCCTAAATTGCCAGGGCAGTATAACTACGCCACAAGTGACCCCATTTTGGAAAGAAGACACCCCAAGGTATTCCGTGAGGGGCATGGCGAGTTCCTAGAATTTTTTATTTTTTGTCACAAGTTAGCGGAAAATGATGATTTTTTTTTTTTTCTCTTTTTTCCTTACAAAGTCTCATATTCCACTAACTTGCGACAAAAAATAAAAAATTCTAGGAACTCGCCATGCCCCTCACGGAATACCTTGGGGTGTCTTCTTTCCAAAATGGGGTCACTTGTGGGGTAGTTATACTGCCCTGGCAATTTAGGGGCCCAAATGTGTGAGAAGTACTTTGCAATCAAAATGTGTAAAAAATGGCCTGCGAAATCCGAAAGGTGCACTTTGGAATGTGTGCCCCTTTGCCCACCTTGTCTGCAAAAAAGTGTCACACATCTGGTATCGCCGTACTCAGGAGAAGTTGGGGAATTTGTTTTGGGGTGTCATTTTACATATACCCATGCTGGTTGAGAGAAATATCCTGGCAAAAGACAACTTTTCCAATTTTTTTATACAAAGTTGGCATTTGATCAAGATGTTTATCTCACCCAGCATGGGTATATGTAAAATGACACCCCAAAACACATTGCCCAACTTCTTCTGAGTACGGCGATACCAGATGTGTGACACTTTTTTGCAGCCTAGATGCGCAAAGGGGCCCAAATTCCTTTTAGGAGGGCATTTTTAGACATTTGGATCCCAGACTTCTTCTCATGCTTTAGGGCCCCTAAAAAGCCAGGGCAGTATAAATACCCCACATGTGACCCCACTTTGGAAAGAAGACACCCCAAGGTATCCAATGAGGGGCATGGCAAGTTCATAGAAATTTTTTTTTTTTGCATAAGTTAGCGGAAATTGATTATTTTTATTTTTTTCTCACAAAGTCTCACTTTCCGCTAACTTAGGACAAAAATTTAAATCTTTCATGGACTCAATATGCCCCTCAGCAAATACCTTGGGGTGTCTTCTTTCCAAAATGGGGTCAGTTGTGGGGTGTTTGTACTGCCCTGGCATTTGAGGGTCTCCGCAATCATTACATGTATGGCCATCATTAGGAGTTTCTGCTATTCTCCTTATATTGAGCATACAGGTAATGAGATTTTTTTTTCCGTTCAGCCTCTGGGCTGAAAGAAAAAAATGAACGGCACAGATTTCTTCATTCGCATCGATCAATGTGGATGAAAAAATCTCTGCCAAAAAAAAAAAATGGAGGGGAAAGGCGTCTGCCAGGACATAGGAGCTCCGCCCTACATCCATACCCACTTAGCTCGTATGCCCTGGCAAACCAGATTTCTCCATTCGCATCAATCGATGTGGATGAATAAATCATTGCCGGGATTTTTTTATTTTTTTTTATATATATATACAAAGTGTTTGCCAAAGCATAGGAACGCCGCCTCCTCCTCAGCTCGTATGCCTTGGCAAACGTATCTGTCACTGCAGAGGAGAAAATCCCGTCTTGCAGCGCCGCATACACCGACTTGTGTGTAATCTGACAGCAGCGCAATGCTTCTGTCAGAATGCACATCGGTGCTGCAGCTGGTCAATCGGTTGGTCCACCTGGAAGGTAAAAAAGAAAAAAAAAAAAAAAAAGAAAACCAGGCCGCAACGCAATAATTTTATTAACTTTGCAACAGAACATATAAACTTTAACTTTTTTAACTGAACATTAACGTGTTTGCTTACTGGTGTGTTTTTTTTTTTTTTTTTTACCTTTATAGAACAAACCTCTCCTTCCCCATGGGTCAATGTGCAAAGCGCAAATCGCCCAAAGATGTGGCGAAGTGCGTTATGCACTTTGTCCCATGTGAAAGGAGACGTTTGCAGCAGCAGTGAGTGAATGGGCCCTAATAGCCCTGTGTGCCTGTCCTGGTGAGATGATCCCTATGCTAATAGTGTACCTGTGAGTGGTACTTCCGGAAACACTCTCCAAAGCATAGGGCAGGGTGGTCCGGACAGTCAGGACAGAAATAGCGGGTGTCACGCCTTATTCCACTCCTGCTACAGACACGACATCTTTTTCGGGGTGACTGTTGGGTTGAGGTACCAGGAACGACATTGGGGAAATGTCGCTCAGTGTAGACGGCTAACTACACTGGTGGTTGGGGCCACGGAACCTCCTGGATACAGGAGGTTCTCGATGATCTCTTCCTGAAATTTGAGGAAGGATCCAGTTCTCCCAGCCTTACTGTAGAGAACAAAACTATTGTACAGAGCCAATTGAATTAAATATACAGACACCTTCTTATACCAGCGTCTGGTGCGTCGGGAAACTAAATACGGAGACAACATCTGGTCATTGAAGTCCACCCCTCCCATGTGGAGGTTATAGTCGTGGACTGAGAGGGGCTTTTCAATGACACGGGTTGCTCGCTCAATTTGTATTGTCGTGTCTGCGTGAATGGAGGAGAGCATGTAACCGTCACGCTTGTCTCTCCATTTCACCGCGAGCAGTTCTTCGTTACACAGTGCGGCCCTCTGCCCCCTTGCAAGACGGGTGGTAACGAGCCGTTGGGGGAAGCCCGCGCGACTAGTTCGCGCGGTACCACAGGCGCCAATCCGTTCTAGAAACAAATGCCTAAAGAGGGCCACACTTGTGTAAAAATTGTCCACATAAAGATGGTACCCCTTGCCGAATAAGGGTGACACCAAGTCCCAAACTGTCTTCCCACTGCTCCCCAGGTAGTCAGGGCAACCGACCGGCTCCAGGGTCTGATCTTTTCCCTCATAGACACGAAATTTGTGGGTATAGCCTGTGGCCCTTTCACAGAGCTTATACAATTTGACCCCATACCGGGCGCGCTTGCTTGGGATGTATTGTTTGAAGCCAAGGCGCCCGGTAAAATGTATCAGGGACTCGTCTACGCAGATGTTTTGCTCTGGGGTATAAATATCTGCAAATTTCTGGTTGAAATGGTCTATGAGGGGCCGAATTTTGTGGAGCCGGTCAAAAGCAGGGTGGCCCCTGGGACGGGAGGCGGTGTTGTCACTAAAGTGCAGGAACCGCAGGATGGCCTCAAAACGTGCCCTGGACATGGCAGCAGAGAACATGGGCATGTGATGAATCGGGTTTGTGGACCAATATGACCGCAATTCATGCTTTTTTGTCAGGCCCATGTTGAGGAGGAGGCCCAGAAAAGTTTTAAGTTCGGAAACTTGGACTGGTTTCCACCGGAAAGGCTGGGCATAAAAGCTTCCCGGGTTAGCGGTGATAAATTGTGTGGCATACCTGTTTGTTTCGGCCACAACTATGTCTAAAAGCTCCGCAGTCAAGAACAGCTCAAAAAATCCCAGGGCCGAACCGATCTGAGCTGTCTCAACCCGAACTCCAGACTGGGCGGTGAAAGGGAAAACTACAGGTGCGGCGGAAGTTGGGGACTGCCAATCAGGGTTTGCCAGCACCTCTGGGATTCTAGGGGCTCTACGGGCACGTCTTTGCGGTGGCTGCGACGGGGTCACTACTGCACGTGCCACCGTACCAGCTTCAACTGCCCTTCTGGTGCTCGCTACTTCACCAGGTTGTACGGCAGTGCTGGTACTAGGTCCAGGGAGGGCTGGGCTGCTGGTGTATGCCTCACCACGTAATCCGACAGCACCAGCCCCACTCTGCTGCTCTTGAAGCCGATCCTGCGCAACCTGCGGTCTAGCGACACGGGGCCGGGTACGCCTGGTGGTATCAGGGACCTTAGCCTCCTCGTCCGAACTTTGGGTCAGAGAGCCACTGCTTTCTACAGGTTCGTATTCTGACCCGCTGGATTCATCAGATGAGGGTTCCCACTCCTCATCCGACTGGGTCAGAAGCCTGTAGGCCTCTTCAGAGGAATACCCCCTGTTAGACATGTGGGCAACTAAATTTAGGGGTATTCCCTGAGACTACCCAAGAAAAAAAAAGCAAGCCTGTCTTACAAAGGGGAGCCTAGCGAAGTACCGGAGGCCGCTGCGGTTGATAAAAAAATATCAAAACTGATTTTTTTTTGTCACTGCGGTGGGGCGGGTGTGGGCGAACGCACGTGTGGGCGACCGATCAGGCCTGATCGGGCAAACACTGCGTTTTGGGTGGAGGGCGAACTAAAGTGACACTAATACAATTATAGATCTGACCGTGATCAGTTTTGATCACTTCCAGATACTATAAAAGTACAAATGCTGATTAGCGATACGCTAATCAGCGAATAACGGACTGCGGTGCGGTGGGCTGGGCGCTAACTGATCGCTAACTACCTAACCAAGGGGCCTAAACTATACTGAAACCTAACGGTCAATACCAGTGAAAAAAAAAAGTGACAGTTTGCACTGATCACTTTTTTCTTTTCACTTGTGATTGACAGGGGTGATCAAAGGGGTGATCAAAGGGTTAATTGGGGTTCAGGGAGGTGATCAGGGGCTAAAGTGTAGTGTTTGGTGTACTCACTGTGAAGCCTGCTCCTCTGCTGGATCCAACCGACGAAAAGAACCAGCAGAGGAGCAGGCAGCCATATATCAGATCATATTTACTAATATGATCTGATATCTGGCACTTTGATTGGCTTTTTTAAAAATCAGCAACCTGCCAGCCGCGATCATTGGCTGGCAGGTTGCTGACGAAATACTTCTCGACGAAATGCCGCCGCGAACTGCGCACGCGCGGGCGCATACTCGTGTCATCTCGCGTCTCGCGAGATGACGCGTATATGCGTGACTGTGCGCAGCGCTGCCACCTCCGGACCGCACATCTGCGTTATGCGGTCCGGAGGTGGTTAAAGGCAACTAGCAGAATTAATAAAAAATGGAAACAAGTCCTATAAGGGTACGGCCTCTCAGTCAGGTTTCCTGATGCCGTTTTGGAAGCTAAAATCAGGAGTGGATCACAAAAAAGTAGAGAAAGTTATAAAGGACAGATATGACTTCTCCTTTTTTGAATTCACTCCTGGTTTTGGCTTCCAAAACTACATCTGGAAACCTGACCGTGTGGTCGTACCCTGAGGCCCCTTTCACACGGGCGAGAATTCCGTGCGGGTGCAATGCGTGAGGTGAACGCATTGCACCCGCACTGAATCCGGACCTATTCACTTCAATGGGGCTGTGCACATGAGCGGTGATTTTCACGCATCACTTGTGCGTTGTGTGAAAATCGCAGCATTCTCTATATCGTGCGTTTTTCACGCAACACAGGCCCCATAGAAGTGAATGGGGCTGCGTGAAAATCGCAAGCATCTGACCATGTGATGAGCGCAGTGACGTCACCAAAGGTCCTTTTCCTCCCAGGTCCTCAAAGAAGAAGAAAAAAGACGAGCCGGGTTTCGCGAACAAGTGGATGAGGGGAGTTTAATTTTTTTATATTTTTTTTTAACTCCTCCATCCCTAATTTACTAAGAATTCTGTATTAAGAATGCTATTATTTTTCCTTATAACCATGTTATAAGGGAAAATAATAAAATCTACACAACACCGATCCCAAACCCGAACTTCTGTGAAGAAGGGTTCGGGTCTGGGTACCAAACATGCCGATTTTTCTCACACGTGTGCAAAACGCATTAAAACGCTTTGCACTCGCGTGGAAAAATCACGCATTTCCTGCAACGCCCGTGTGAAAGAGGCCTAAGGGGAGAAATTTATCAAAACTGGTGTAAAGGAAAACTGGCTTAGTTGCTCATAGCAACCAATCAGATTCCAGCTTTCATTTTTCAAAGGAGCTCTGAAAAATTAAAGGTGGAATCTGATCGGTTGCACTTCATCAATCAGTTTAAGTTACTCATTAACCCCTTCACGCCCAGCGCCGTACATGTACAGCGCTGGGCGGGTGTTTAAAGATGGCGCGGTCAGGAGCGGGCGCCATAGCCGCGGGTGGCCGCCTGCTTCGTTAAGCAGACACCCGGGGCTCATGTCCGCAACCGGCAGTAATGACGATCGCGGACATTTAACCCCTCAGATGCCGTGGTCAATCCTGACCACGGCATCTGAACGTGCTGAAAACGAAAGTGCGCACTTTCGGTTGTGCTCCGGCTCCCCCGTGTGGCAATCGGAGGAGCAGAAGCGTGTATGCAGCAGCCCCTGTCTTTATGAATGACAGGAGGCTGCTGCTTACCCTGGGTTCACACCTGAGCGTTGCGCAAACGCGCGTTTTTTGTAATAGTAAACGCGCGTTTGACGCGCGTTTGTGTCATTGACTGCAGTGTCCTATGGCCACAAACGCGCGTCAAAACGCCCCAAAGAAGCTCAAGTACTTGTTTGAGCGTCAGGCGTTTTACAGCGCGTTCGTACGCGCTGTAAAACGCCCAGGTGTGAACCATTCCCATAGGGAAGCATTGGTTTTCATGTCTTGAGCGTTTTACAGCGCGTTTGAACGCGCTGTAAAACGCTCAGGTGTGAACCCAGCGTAAGTGTTTCCTATGGAGCCCTTGTCTGTAATAGGGCTAAAATAAAAAATTTCAAATCACCCCCCTTTTACAAAAAGAAAAGAAAAGAACTAAAAATACATATATATATATATATATATATATATATATATAGAGAGAGAGAGAGAGAGAGAGAGAGAGAGAGAGAGAGAGAGAGAGAGAGAGATATACACATCATGGGTGTCGCGATGTGCGAAAACGCCCATAGTATAAAAATATTAAAATATATTCCCAATAGGGCAAACAACAAAAGGGAAAAAAGCATCCAAATGGCCAATTCGCCGTTTTTGGTCGCTTCATTTTCTACAAAAAAATTACTAAAAGTGATCAAAAAGTCATACACCCCCCCCGAATGGTATCAATGAAAAGTTCAGATCGCCCTGCAAAAATTGAGCCCCTATACAACTCTGTATACTTAATTACAAAAAAATTATAGGGGTCAAAATATGGTGACAAAAAATAAAACTGATTTTTTCCCACTTTTTAAATTTTATCACTATCAAAACGCAAGAAAAACTATACATATAAGGTATCGCCGGATTCGTACTGACCTGTAGAATAAAAGTAACTGGTAAGTTTTATCACACATCGAACGTCATAAATAAAAAAAACATAAAACTGTGGTGGAATTGTTTGGTTTTTTTTTTTGCAATTTTATCCCATTTGGAATTTTTTTCCAGCTTCCCACTACATCATATGCAATATTAAATGGTGGTGTTGGAAAGCACAACTTGTCCCGCAAAAGACAATCCCTCATATGGCTATGTGAACAGACAAATAAAAAAAAGTCATGGCTCTGGGAAGGCAGGGAGTGCAAAACTTCAGCCTTGAAAGGGTTAAGGAATGTCCTATAATTGAATTGAGATATCCTACAAACCTCGCCTTTAGGCTACATACACACGAACGTTAGGGCTCCGTGCCTTTGCGGTCCGCAATGCACTGGCACAGACCGTGGGGCAGCCGCATGCAGATCGCAGACCCATTCACTTGAATGGGGTCTGCGATCCGCATCAGATGGCCTGCACCGCAAAAAAGTAGTGCATGCACTACTTTTTTTGCTGTGCAGAGGCACGGCCAGAAACACCATGGAAGCACTCCGTAGTGCTTCTGTGGGGTTCCGATCCGTGCCTACGTTCCGCATCTCCGTGATTTCGGACCCATTCAAGTGAATGGGTCCGCGATCCGTGATGCGGAATGCACACGGCCGGTGCCTGTGTATTGCAGACCCACTGTATGCGGGCCGCAATACGGCCACGGGGGACACATGTAGCCTTAAAAACACAGAGAAAGACAGGCAGAAGTGTGTTAAAAAGTTGAGCAAGTTCCCTACCTTATATTTCCCGTGAGGATTGTGGATGGAACTGTCCTCTGTCTTGCAAGGCGTATGAACCTCATTGCTACTGTTTACAAAAGGCTGACAGATCTTAATTGAAAAAGATGCCTTCAGCTCTCCAACTCAAGGAGTCACAAGTGTTATCTGGAAAGGGCTTCCTGTTTGAAGAGTTTCAGCTGCTCTGTTGGATAATTAGGCAAAAAGTGTGGGAAACATGAGAATGGCTCATGATGTAACCCACCCCAGCTCCACACACTGGAGCAGCACGAGATGGGTCAATGGGTTGTAGGAGAAAAACAAGGTGGATGAGATCAGCACTGACTTCAATGAAAAGTGATAGTGAAGCCCATCTTCTTCCTTATTGCAGCTCATTAAATATCATATCCACTGGAGAATATGCGCTGAGATCGGTACATGCGTTTGATTTAAGACCCAGCGCATAAATAAACGAATATTAAAGTTCAAATTAATTTATATAAGGATATTGATTTGTGAATCACAAGTATTCAATGAAACTTTTTAAGACTTAAGAATACAAAGCAGAAACTTTAGCACTTTATCACAGAAAACTGAATTCTCTAATGATGTGTCCCAGACACAAGAGATGCACCCGCAGACCTTCCCCACTTCTTGAATAGGTATCTCACTCAATGACAGGCAGGTCCTGGTCGAGCTCACACTTCCCTCAGGACCAGCTGGCCTGCCCAATGATAACATATTCAGACTAGGAAACATGTAACAAAGAAGTCACCCATCAAAAGGTAAAAATGAAAAAACGTATAAAGATATACATCATGTGTCACGTAGGGAAGGGATCAGTGCATCACTGTACTCCACCAGCACCACTGTCTCTACTAACTTAGTCAATCCACCCTATATAACGGCCCCCAACTTGGCGACGGCCCGTAACTTGACTAAGTGAAGGGGCCTAAACCTAGTAGGGGTAAAAGAGTAGTTAGACAGAAAGAGGTCAGAACCAAAAAGGCAAAAACAGGACTGGATTAGAATCCAAAAGTTAAGGGTACATTTAGATGACAGTATGTTTTTTTTATCGTACCTAAACTACCTAAAATATAACTTTTAATCTGAATATCTTAAAAAAATTACACACGTGGGTCCCTCACATGGGGACTGGTACACAAACAAAAAACAACATACAGACAGCAAGAGCCAATTCAAGGACTAGGTGGGAGAGGCTGTGTATGGTGATACACCAGGGCCAGAACCATATGGGTCCCTAATGTGTCCCTATGGTATCCTTGTACTTATCTCAGCCCAGAGATGCACCCTAGTGGTGGGAGCACTCTGTCCCCGTACCTAACCTGCCTGTCCTTAAATTGCCCTTATACCATACCGACCCATATGGATGTCTGGGTCCTGCAACAATATTATAACAATATAATTCGTCCTAATTGAAGATCTAAGGAAATTTATACCTGGGTCAATCAATAGAAAAAAACACAATTTGCACAGATAGTTGTGAAAAAGTGTTCTGAGTCTCTACGCATTTCCCCTTAATGATATGGTTCATCAAGAGACTATGAAAATATAGACGAATACGTCGCTGCCACAATCCAGCGACCACATAACAATGGTTCAAACAAGACCCGTAATCACAGTCCAAAATGAAAAAATGAAAAAAACAAAGTTACTGGAGCACTCCAGGCGGCACTCCACTGTCAGAGATAAAACATCCAGCTATAATATACAATACGGGTACTACTGATAATAGTAATGTACTTATCCGTTCCTGTGGATCTTCTCCAAACAGTGGACCGCGGCCTGGGGCGCTCCAGGGGGCAAACAAGATAAGGCTCCCTGCTCCCAGCACCCTGCTCCAAGCGCAAAGACACATGTACTGGAAACATGAATTAGGCTACTGTCACATCTGCGGTATTGTGATCTGGTTGCCAGTTCTGGCAGAGAATACCGGAAATCAGTCAGACACAAACCGCAGCGTGCAGCTGTTTCTCTCCAGCCAATTCTCTGCATATTTGCTGGAATGCAGGCGGATCTCCGCCGGACCCCATTATAGTTAATAGAGAGGGCAGGCATTACGGTTGCATCCTCCAGCAGTGCCATATCTGGAGATTTCCATCAGGCTGTTCTCTGACGCAGATGTGAAAGTAGCCTTATTCTGAATTGCATTACTGCTGTACTTACTATATATGAAATGTAGACGCTCTTTGCGCACATTTTGGTCAAAGGGCCCATCTACCAACGGCAAGGTGGCTTCTACAAATTTAGAGACCATGCCCTATTCTGGTTCATATTGGGAACATGAATAGTCATTTCTATTAAAGGGAGTGAGAAAATACAGAATGGGATGTCCTCTCTCCCCCTTGTTGTTCGCATTATTTGTAGAATCTCTGTCGTCTAAAATCAGATCAGATGAAAGGATTTAAGGCTTTGGCATTAAGTGGCCATCTGACAAAATAAGTATGTACGCAGATGACATCTTAATTTTTTTAGAAAACTCAACATTACAGCTACCATATCTTATGGAACTAATAAATAAGTCCGGTGATATCTCTGGATACAAAATTAACTGGGCAAAGTCAGTATTACTGCCGATGGATCAGGTAACTCCCTTAAATCCCTTGGAAATTAGAGGATTGAAACCCACAGAATCCTTTGAATATTTGGGTGTAAAGCTAAGCACAAACATTCTTCATTTTACAAACCTAAATGTATCTCCTTTGCTGACTAGATGCAAAGGTAAAATACGTGTTTGGCAGAAGCTATTAAGTCCAGCGGATAGAATTGCATTAATAAAAATGGTGCTACTTCCCCAGGTTTTGTATATTTTGGCAGTATGTCCGTTGGATAGAGGATCACTTCTTCAACCACCTGGAACGACTGCTGAATGACTTAATCTGGGGAAGAAAAAGGGTGAAACTAAAACAGAAATACTTCTGGTTAGCAGAAGAGGATGGTGGACTGTCGGTCCTCTTTTTCCAGGGGATATTATTTGGCCTCTCAAGTCTAGTGGTTAAAACCCGGAGAAAATGCTATAAATCAATATCTGGAAAAAGGTTTCATTGGCCCAAAATATAATATATTTAGTATATTAGAGACGGGATTTATCAAAAAGAAAGGTAAAAAGTGCCCGATATGTGGAATGATTGATCTGACCTGGGAAAAAATTAAAAGAACACTAGGAATCTTAAATACGTCACTTTTTCACTTTTGTGGTGTAATAGTAACGTTAAAGAATTCCAGTTAATTCTGGAATATAAGTTTTGGGAAAAGTATGGTATTATTTACGTATCACAGTTAGTTATAAATGGTGAAATAAGAGCACTAATAAGGGAGAAAAGGAAAAAAAGGCTCTGGATAAGAGGTCTTATGGCTGCTAGAATTATTATTGCAAGAGGGTGGGGCTCCGACAGATCACCTAATATTACGGAGTGGAAAAATCTATTAGTGAAGGGTGAAAAATATGAGGAATATTCAGCAAGCAGTAACAACGACAATTAGTCTTTATAGAATAGCGCCTTTGATTAGGTGGGGAGGGGAGAGAAGTGAAGATAATAGGACACTCCTTAGGGAGGATCTCTCCGGTGCCCACGAGACAACAAAGCATGGGGGGGGGAAGTGAACTTATACAGACAATGACGAATTTGAGTTAAACGCACTATTGGGCTCAATGGGGAGTTGCGAAGCCCCCAAGTTAGAACAGACTAACTCATTATTATTGGCGCTGTCTGTGTCATTATGTTATACTTTCTGTGTCATACTATATTGCTTGTGTTAGCATATTTTGTACTGTCATATTTTATTTAAATTTTGTATTATGAAAGGAAAAAAATGTAATTATAAAAATAAGAAAAAAAGCCACAAAAAAGTCTATACAGGAGGCCTGTCATTATTTAGTTGTATTGTCTTATTTTATAAGATGGCCAACGAGTCCCCTAGTATGCTGTGAAGGTTAGGGCTCGTTCACACAAACGTATTTTGCGTTCCGTATACGGGCCTTTTTTTGCTTTCCGCATACGGTCCATATGCGTAACCATTCATTTCAATGGGTCCGCAAAAGATGCAGATAGCACTCTGTGTGCTGTCCGCATCAGTTGCACCGTTCCGTGGCCCAGCAAAAATTATGAGTCCTGTCCTATTCTTGTCCGTTTTGCAGACAAGAATAGGCATTTCTATAATAGGCCTCCTGTTCGGTTCCGCAAATTGTGGAAGGAACACGGGCGCCATCCGTGTTTTGCGGATCTGCAATTTGCAGACCGCAAAAAAAAATGTATGGTTGTGTGAACGAGCCCTTAGGCAGTGTTCACACTCCTATCATACATTTCATTTATATCAGAGCAATGATAGTTACAGATATCCTTCCTTACCTGTTCACTTGGCTCCTACTGGACTTCTAGGGAGTCCATCTCGTGCATATACATTCTAGAGACCAATGGAGGTCTCAGCGCACAGAACCCCACCGATATAACATTTTGATATGTCAAAAAATATTTCATATGTTTAACCCCTTCCTGACTGCACACTGGGTAAATACGTCCTATCTGCACATGCCCCGTGTAGATAGTACGTATATAAACGTGCAGGCGGCGGTTTAATCCCAACGCTGATCAGAGCTGGGATTAAAGTTCCTGCTCCTGCAATCTAGCAAGAGCAGGTCGGGTCTCAGCTGTCAGACACAGCGGGGACCCTGAGGAGATGACAGGAGTGGTTTATTACTGCTTCTGCCTTCTCCTGTGCCAGCAGAGGATCGATGCAGGAGTGGTCCCTTCACTGGCTCCCCATTGCCCAGCGAATTCACTTCAAAGTACAAATAAATACATACAAGGCCGTCCATAACCTGTCCCCTCCCTACATCTCTGAGCTACTTTCCCGATACATCCCCACACGCACTCTCCGATCCTCACAAGACCTCCTTCTCTCCTCTTATTGCCTCTTCCCACAATCACCTCCAAGATTTCTCCCGCGCATCCCCCATACTCTGGAACTCGCTACCCCAACATATCAGACTCTCACCTACAGTGGAATCCTTCAAAAGAAACCTGAAAACCCACCTCTTCAGACAAGCTTACAACCAGTGACCCTGCTGCCTCTATACCGCCATGACCAACTTAACCCGCACCTACTGTGTCCTTCTCCCATACCATGTAGATTGTAAGCCCTCACGGGCAGGGCCCTCTCTCCTTCTGTACCAGTCTGTAACTCATCTAGTTTATGATTAGTGCAATTGTCTTTATGTATGTGCACCGCTTATCATATGTACAGCGCTATGGAATGAATGGCGCTTTAATAATAAATAATAATAATAATACCATGAACCAATGGGTGCGCTTAATGTTCCCAGCCCATCAACTATCGAGTCACCTGTTTCCGCTTCCAAATACATCCGGGATCTCGTCATATGTCAATGATGCAGCCGGCCGCGCCATATATCCCGTGACCCGTCACATAGAATCCCAAAGTCACGTGATGCAGCCGGCCGCATCATGTATCCCGTGACCCGTCACATGAGATCACAAAGTCACGCAACGGGTCACATGATCGGACCACAGTTAACCGGTAAAAGAGCAACTCCTAATATACATTTGCTCGGAGCCCTCCTGCATCTGTCGTTTCAATTAGTGAGTGTTATAATATATGTTAGATGTACCAATAGGACAAAATATCATGATTAACAGTGCACAGTGTATAAATACAATAAAATTAGAACAATTCATCACAAAATATAAAGTGCTATATAGTGCAAACTAACTAAGAAATTCCACTCTTGGCTACATCTAAACAATATAATCCAATAACGTGGTAAGTATCAATAAACAAATGAACATACTATACAAATATAAATAAAAAAAATTAAAATATGTCTAGAGATTACAAAAACACGTGATAAGTGAGAAATCCTAATAATGATTAATTCATCAACATTATTTAATCCCTACTGTCATCACATACTTATTTTATTAAAGTATCATAATTATATATACACTCACCTAAAGAATTATTAGGAACACCATACTAATACAGTGTTGGACCCCCTTTTGCCTTCAGAACTGCCTTAATTCTATGTGGCATTGATTCAACAAGGTGCTGATAGCATTCTTTAGAAATGTTGGCCCATATTGATAGGATAGCATCTTGCAGTTGATGGAGATTTGAGGGATGCATATCCAGGGCACGAAGCTCCCGTTCCACCACATCCAAAAGATGCTCTATTGGGTTGAGATCTGGTGACTGTGGGGGCCATTTTAGTACAGTGAACTCATTGTCATGTTCAAGAAACCAATTTGAAATGATTCGAGCTTTGTGACATGGTGCATTATCCTGCTGGAAGTAGCTATCAGAGGATGGGTACATGGTGGTCATGAAGGGATGGACATGGTCAGAAACAAAGTTCAGGTAGCCCGTGGCATTTAAACGATGGCCAATTGGCACTAAGGGGCCTAAAGTGTGTCCCAGAAAACATCCCCCACACCATTACACCACCACCACCAGCCTGCACAGTGGTAACAAGGCATGATGGATACATGTTCTCATTCTGTTTACGCCAAATTCGGACTCTACCATTTGAATGTCTCAACAGAAATCGAGACTCATCAGACCAGGCAACATTTTTCCAATCTTCAACAGTCCAATTTTGGTGAGCTTGTGCAAATTGTAGCCTCTTTTTCCTATTTGTAGTGGAAATGAGTGGTACCCGGTGGGGTCTTCTGCTGTTGTAGCCCACCTTTCTTTCCCATTCTGACATTCAGTTTGGAGTTCAGGAGATTGTCTTGACCAGGACCACAACCCTACATGCATTGACGCAACTGCCATGTGATTGGTTGACTAGGTAATTGCATTAATGAGAAATAGAACAGGTGTTCCTAATAATTCTTCAGGTGAGTGTATATATATATATATATATATATATATATATATATGTATTCTCCCATTATGTAATCAGACACTCTGATATCATCATCATTGAAAGTGCAAGTGCATACAGGAAGAGAAAGAAGAAAGAAAGAAACCCAATGTGAGTTGACGTGAAGAAAAGTGCTCAGTGCTCAAGTAGTAAGTACACGTAATGGTAGTTCATCCGATCTTGTCATCCCACCGGCTGCAGAGATTACACGGTAAGACTGGCACCACTGCAAAACTCAAAATCTGGAACGACCAGTTAATTTTGAGTTATGCAGTGGTGCCAGTCTTATATTTTGTGATGAATTGTTCTAATTTTATTGTATTTATACACTGTGCTCTGTTAATCATGATATTTTGTCCTATTGGTACATCTAACATATATTATAACATTCACTAATTGAAACGATAGATGCAGGAGGGCTCCGAGCAAATGTATATTAGGAGTTGCTCTTTTACCGGTTAACTGTGGTCCGATCATGTGACCCGTCGCGTGACTTTGTGATCTCATGTGACGGGTCACGGGATATATGACGCGGCCGGCTGCATCACTGACATATGACGAGATCCCGGATGTATCTGGAAGTGGAAACAAGTGACCCGATAGTTGATGGGCTGGGAACATTAAGTGCACCCATTGGTTCATGGTATGATAGAGGGGTATATAGGAGAGAATGATTGGCCCTTTTGTTAAGCCCCGTGAGGAAGCGCATAGCGAAACGATCGTCGGGCGGACGCTCCAGACTGGGTCAGTAATATGGACTTTTTTGTGATTCTTATTAGCAGCATTACATCTTGGGTGTGCACAGGTATATCACCGCCCCTCACGCTTCAGTATTGTGCAGTGAATTGCAATATATGGACGCATGTTTTCTATAATGAGCCCCATGTGGTGATGCTGCTATTTGATATTGTACAAAGTACTAGTCCCTTGATGTCTGGAGCTTATTTTTATTGACACACTCCAGTGTTCTCATAGTTGCTGGTTTATGTATTTTAGAATATAATTATTGGGTTTTATGTGGATTTCTAATAAAGTATTATATACAATATTTACTTCCGTGGTAGCTTTTTTAGCGTTATAGGAGGTGTGCTGTTTGGGTAAGCCTCAGGGTTCAAAAGGGAAAAGATTTTTAAGCACAGATTTTGAAGGATTGGTTTCAACCAAATATTACTATTGAACAGCCTCTTAGGCTCCAACAGAGCCATTTTCTAAGAACTATAAATTTATGTTTCTCTCGATAGAACTGTGCGAGGACATATTATTTGCAGGGTGAATTGTTATAATCATTAGTTCTATTTTGGGGAACATAAGATTTTTTGATCACTTTTTATTTTTGGGAAGCAGCATAACCTGCTATTTTGGTTTTGTTATTGCAGCATGCATCGTATGGAAAAAAGGATGTTATCTTTATTCTGCTGGTCAGTACGATTAGACAGATACCAATTATATATTGTTTTATATATTGTTTTTTGTTGTTGTACCACTTTTACACAAAGCATTTTTGAAAACAAAATCATGTTTTTGCAACAACATTTTCTAAAAGTCATATATATTTTTTTTCTACCAATGCGTGTGGGGGCACGTTTTTTGCAGGATGAATTGACGTTTTCATTGGTACCATTCTGAAGTACACATGATTTTGATTGCTCAATATTGGGTGCAGGATGGTCGTTCCAACAAACCACCCGCTATCTAGGCTGTTCTAATCTCTGAAAGTTCACCAACAATCATAAGCAGATCCCACAGTTGTGTAGGTGGCTCCTTCATTATACACCCCTGTCTCTGCCTATGCAGTGATCTAAAGAGCCAGTACAGTGGATGGGAGTGACAGTTAGGGTGGGTTCACATCTGTGTTCTGGATTCCGTTATGACTTTCCATTATAACATGGTTATAACGGAAAATAACGGAATCCATAGACGGAAGTGAAAACGGAAGCCTTTAAGAGACATTCCGTTTTGATCCTTCTTAATAGAAGTCTATGGGAATCAGAATGGATCCGTCTGGTTCCCGTTATGCAAGACGGAAAACAAAGTCCTATCGACAGGACTTTTTTCTCCGTTCTGCATAATGGAAACAGGACGGATCCATTCTGATTCCCATAGACTTCTATTAAGAGGAATGCCTTTTAAGGGCTTCCCTTTTGCATTCTCTCTTAATACAAGTCTAGGATTCGTCTTATGGATTCCATTATTTTCCGTTATAACCATGGCATAACGGAAAGACATAACGGAATCCAGAACGCAGATGTGAACCCACCTTTAGTGATGAGCAGCAATGTAATATGCGCATATTGTGCGCAGTATTTCATTACTTCTAACAAACAATCACACAAAGTTTATAAGCCAAAAGCTGGGTATGTGCAAGCCAACAACCTATTCATGAGACCGGTACAGTCAGCATACCTTACAAGGGCAGCCTTATGCACTATGAGACATACAGGACCAACTCTCTATCCAAAAGGAGAGAGCCAGTGAGCCTCAAAGTTGCTTGATTTGAGTTGGATGGTTTGGGGGACCTGCACACCTAGATCATTATCATTAGGGTGACAAAATTATTATTATTATTTTATGGATGCCAGTTAACTGTTCTCTCACTGCTTAGGAGGGCTGCATAAAAAAATGTCAGTTTTCTAATTGTCCTAACATTATATTCAATAACCTTTCTATACTGTTGTCATGTAAACTCATTTGCATAAACCTGGGCATATGACACAGAATGCACCAACCAAGATAGTGGGGGTACAAGAGGTGGTAATGCCACTCTGGGGTATTACATTCCCCGTCACTTAAGAGGCAAGCCGCCCTTGGCTTGTGCTTAGGGTATACGTAAAGATAAATATCACAAATATATATGATCTCAGGGTACCGAATAAATATAAAGTGCTGCAATGAAATACTGAAATTACGGCAACGGCTACCAAAAGGTCTCTCTGCCCTTGTGAGTAGGGTGTTCATTAACAGTTTCCCTCTCAGGTATAACCAGAGAACCAAAACATTGTGCACAAAGCGCTCACTACTGACTTTTTCTATTCTGTTTTTGTATTCTGGCCATGAACACCAAAGAAAGCGTGGGAGTGTCTTTACTCTGTAGTCCCAACACTATGAAATGAAAACGCCCGCAAACAGAAGGGTGGCTTTATCTTGTATTCCCTTCTAACAACAAGGTCTAATTATGCTTTACGCTTCATCACCTTGATGAATAAAACAGGTAGCTAAACATTTTTCCTAAGCTGGTGCACTAGGCCTTAGGAGGATTAGTCAAACTTAAAACACTCCCACAATTCAGGAGGAGGAACATTTTCTCCTACAACTCCAGACATACATAATAGCAGCTGGTTACCCTTAAAGGGGTAGTCCGGGTTCAGAGCTAAACTGGGACATACCTCCATTTTTACCCAGGCAGCCCCCCTGACTTGAGCATCGGAGCAGTTCATGCTCCGATGCTCTCCTTTGCCCTGTGCGATTTAGCATTTTCAGGAGTTCCGGTGATGAACCGGGCTCTCCGTGGGGATGCCAGGAAGCCCGGCGACGTCACCGGCACTGATCTAAAACGGCTAGGGAAGCGCTAAAGCACGCACATCAGAGCCGGTGACGTCACCGAACACACTGCCGGGCGGAAGCCTCCGCCTGGCAGTGTGTTATTGTAGACAAAAGAGTCCGTGCCCTGCGCGATCTAGCGCAGGGCAATGGAGTGCATATGAGCATGAGATGCTCTGATGCTAACATCAGGGAGGCTGCCTGGGTGAAAATATGGGTACAGTTGTGTTCAAAATAATAGCAGTGTGTTTAAAAAAGTGAATAAAGCTCAAAATCCATCTAATAGCTTTGATTTCCATACACACAAATGCATTGGGAACACTACACATTCTATTCCAAATCAAAACATAATGAAAAATATATCAAGTTTGTGTTGTTCCTCTAAAAAAAATTAAGAAAAGTGAATATTAGACTGTTCAAAAAAATAGCAGTGTTTGTATTCTTCTTTGCAAACTCAAACACTCACTATATAAACTGAAAATGTTTGAAGATTTTGCTTTCCTTTGAATCACTTAACTAATATTTAGTTGTATAACCACTGTTTCTGAGAACTGCTGTACATCTGTGTTGTATTGAGTCAACCAACTTCTAGCCCCTGTGAACAGGTATTCCAGCCCAGGATGATTGGACTACATTCCACAGTTCTTCTCTATTTGTTGGGTTTGCCTCAGAAACTGCATTTTTGATGTCACCCCACAAGTTTTCTATTGGATTAAGATCCGGGGATTGGGCTGGCCACTCCATAACGTCAATCTTGTTGGGCTGGAACCAAGATGTTGCACGTTTACTGGTGTGTTTGTGGTCGTTGTCTTGTTGGAACACCCATTTCAAGGGCATTTCCTCTTCAGCATAAGGCAGCATGACTTCTTCAAGTATTCTGATGTATTCAAACTGATTCATGATCCCTGGTATGCGATAAATAGGCCCAACACCGTAGTATGAAAAACATCCCCATATCATGATGCTTGCCCCACCATGCTTGACAGTCTTCACAGTGTACTGCGGCTTGAATTCAGTGTTTGGTCATCTGACAAATTGTCTCCGGCCACTAGACTCAAAAAGAACAATCTTACTTTCATCAGTCCACAAAATGTCTCTTTAGGCCAGTCAATGTGCTTTTTGGCAAATTGTAACCTCTTCAGCACAGTGGGACTTTGCGGGGGCTTCTTGCAGATAGCTTGGCTTCACATAGGCGTCTTCTAATTGTAACAGTACTCACAGGTAATCTTAGACCTTCTTTGATCTTCCTGGAGCTGATTGTTGGCTGAGTCCTTGCCATTTTGACTATTCTTCTATCCATTTGAATGGTAGTTTTTCGCTTTCTGCCACGTCTTTCAGGTTTTGGTTTCCATTTAAAAGCATTTGCGATCATTTTAGCTGAGCAGCCTATCGATTTCTGCACTTCTTTATATGTTTTCCCCTCTCCAATCAACTTTTTAATCAAGGTACACTGCTCTTCTGAACAATGACTGGAACAACCCATTTTCCTCAGAATTTCAGAGAGAAATGCACTGTAACCAGCATGTACAACATTTGCTGCCTTCCTTCCTTAACCGCCTCCGGACCGCCTAACGCAGATGTGCGGTCCGGAGGCGGCAGCCCTGCGCACGACGACGCATATACGCGTCATCTCGCGAGGGCCGGGATTTCCTGTGAACGCACGCACACAGGCGCGCGCGCTTACAGGAACGGAAGGTAAGCGAGTGGATCTCCAGCCTGCCAGCGGCGATCGCTCGCTGGCAGGCTGGAGATCTGATTTTTTTAACCCCTAACAGGTATATTAGACGCTGTTTTGATAACAGCGTCTAATATACCTGCTACCTGGTCCGCTGGTGGTCCCTTTTGTTAGGATTGACCACCAGAGGACACAGGCAGCTCAGTACAGTCGCACCAAACACCACACTACACTACACCCCCCCCCCCCCGTCACTTATTAACCCCTTATAAACCCCTGATCACCCCATATAAACTCCCTGATCACCCCCCTGTCATTGATCACCCCCCCTGTCATTGATCACCCCCCTGTCAGGCTCCGTTCAGACGTCCGTATGATTTTTACGGATCCACGGATACATGGATCGGATCCGCAAAACACATGCGGACGTCTGAATGGAGCCTTACAGGGGGGTGATCAATGACAGGCGGGTGATCACCCATATACACTCCCTGATCACCCCCTGTCATTGATCACCCCCCTGTAAGGCTCCATTCAGACGTCCGCATGTGTTTTGCGGATCCGATCCATGGATCCGTAAAAATCATACGGACGTCTGAATGGAGCCTTACAGGGGGGTGATCAATGACAGGGGGGTGATCACCCATATACACTCCCTGATCACCCCCTGTCATTGATCACCCCCCTGTAAGGCTCCATTCAGACGTCCGTATGATTTTTACGGATCCATGGATACATGGATCGGATCCGCAAAACACATGCGGACGTCTGAATGGAGCCTTACAGGGGGGGTGATCAATGACAGGCGGGTGATCAACCATATACACTCCCTGATCACCCCCTGTCATTGATCACCCCCCTGTCATTGATCACCCCCCTGTAAGGCTCCATTCAGACGTCCGCATGTGTTTTGCGGATCCGATCCATGTATCCATGGATCCGTAAAAATCATACGGACGTCTGAATGGAGCCTTACAGGGGGGGTGATCAATGACAGGGGGGCGATCACCCTGATCACCCCCTGTCATTGATCACCCCCCTGTAAGGCTCCATTCAGACGTCCGCATGTGTTTTGCGGATCCGATCCATGTATCCATGGATCCGTAAAAATCATACGGACGTCTGAATGGAGCCTTACAGGGGGGTGATCAATGACAGGGGGGTGATCACCCATATACACTCCCTGATCACCCCCTGTCATTGATCACCCCCCTGTAAGGCTCCATTCAGACGTCCGCATGTGTTTTGCGGATCCAATCCATGTATCCATGGATCCGTAAAAATCATACGGACGTCTGAATGGAGCCTTACAGGGGGGGTGATCAATGACAGGGGGGTGATCACCCTGATCACCCCCTGTCATTGATCACCCCCCTGTAAGGCTCCATTCAGACGTCCGCATGTGTTTTGCGGATCTGATCCATGTATCCATGGATCCGTAAAAATCATACGGACGTCTGAATGGAGCCTTACAGGGGGGGTGATCAATGACAGGGGGGTGATCACCCTGATCACCCCCTGTCATTGATCACCCCCCTGTAAGGCTCCATTCAGACGTCCGCATGTGTTTTGCGGATCCGATCCATGTATCAGTGGATCCGTAAAAATCATACGGACGTCTGAATGGAGCCTTACCAGGGGGGTGATCAATGACAGGGGGGTGATCAGGGAGTCTATATGGGTGATCACCCCCCCTGTCATTGATCACCCCCCTGTCATTGATCACCCCCCCCTGTAAGGCTCCATTCAGACATTTTTTTGGCCCAAGTTAGCGGAAATATATATATTTTTTTGTTTGTTTTTTCTTACTAAGTCTCATATTCCACTAACTTGTGTCAAAAAATAAAATCTCACATGAACTCACCATACCCCTCACGGAATCCAAATAAATAAACATTTTTAGACATTTATATTCCAGACTTCTTCTCACGCTTTAGGGCCCCTAAAAAGACAGGGCAGTATAAATACCCCACATGTGACCCCATTTTGGAAAGAAGACACCCCAAGGTATTCCGTGAGGGGCATATTGAGTCCATGAAAGATTGAAATTTTTGTCCTAAGTTAGCGGAAAGTGAGACTTTGTGAGAAAAAAACAAAAAAAAATCAATTTCCGCTAACTTATGCAAAAAAAAAAAAAAATTCTGTAAGGCTCCATTCAGACGTCCGCATGTGTTTTGCGGATCCGATCCATGTATCAGTGGATCCGTAAAAATCATACGGACGTCTGAATGGAGCCTTACCAGGGGGGTGATCAATGACAGGGGGGTGATCAGGGAGTCTATATGGGTGATCACCCCCCCTGTCATTGATCACCCCCCTGTCATTGATCACCCCCCTGTCATTGATCACCCCCCCCCCCTGTAAGGCTCCATTCAGACATTTTTTTGGCCCAAGTTAGCGGAAATATATATATTTTTTTGTTTGTTTTTTCTTACTAAGTCTCATATTCCACTAACTTGTGTCAAAAAATAAAATCTCACATGAACTCACCATACCCCTCACGGAATCCAAATAAATAAACATTTTTAGACATTTATATTCCAGACTTCTTCTCACGCTTTAGGGCCCCTAAAAAGACAGGGCAGTATAAATACCCCACATGTGACCCCATTTTGGAAAGAAGACACCCCAAGGTATTCCGTGAGGGGCATATTGAGTCCATGAAAGATTGAAATTTTTGTCCTAAGTTAGCGGAAAGTGAGACTTTGTGAGAAAAAAACAAAAAAAAATCAATTTCCACTAACTTATGCAAAAAAAAAATAATTTCTATGAACTCGCCAGGCCCCTCATTGAATACCTTGGGGTGTCTTCTTTCCAAAGTGGGGTCACATGTGGGGTATTTATACTGCCCTGGCTTTTATGGGGCCCGAAAGTGTGAGAAGAAGTCTGGGATCCAAATGTCTAAAAATGCCCTCCTAAAAGGAATTTGGGCACCTTTGCGCATCTAGGCTGCAAAAAAGTGTCACACATCTGGTATCGCCGTACTCAGGAGAAGTTGGGGAATGTGTTTTGGGGTGTCATTTTACATATACCCATATTCCACTAACTTGCAACAAAAAAAAAAAATTCTAGGAATTCGCCATGCCCCTCACGGAATACCTTGGGGTATCTTCTTTCCAAAATGGGGTCACTTGTGGCGTAGTTATACTGCCCTGGCAATTTAGGGGCCCAAATGTATGAGAAGAACTTTGCAATCAAAATGTGTAAAAAATGGCCGGCGAAATCCGAAAGGTGCACTTTGGAATATGTGCCCCTTTGCCCACCTTGGCTGCAAAAAAGTGTCACACATGTGGTATCGCCGTACTCAGGAGAAGTTGGGGAATGTGTTTTGGGGTGTCATTTTCCATATACCCATGCTGGGTGAGAAAAATATCTTGGTCAAATGCCAACTTTGTATAAAAAAATTGGAAAAGTTGTCTTTTGCCAAGATATTTCTCTCACCCAGCATGGGTATATGTAAAATGACACCCCAAAACACATTCCCCAACTTCTCCTGAGTACGGCGATACCAGATGTGTGACACTTTTTTGCAGCCAAGGTGGGCAAAGGGGCACATATTCCAAAGTGCACCTTTCGGATTTCGCAGGCCATTTTTTACACATTTTGATTGCAAAGTACTTCTCACACATTTGGGCCCCTAAATTGCCAGGGCAGTATAACTACCCCACAAGTGACCCCATTTTGGAAAGAAGACACCCCAAGGTATTCCGTGAGGGGCATGGCGAGTTCCTAGAATTTTATATTTTTTGTCGCAAGTTAGTGGAATATGAGACTTTGTAAGAAAAAAAAAATTAAAATAAAAATCATCATTTTCCGCTAACTTGTGACAAAAAAAAAAAAGTTCTATGAACTCACTATGCCCATCAGCGAATACCTTAGGGTGTCTACTTTCCGAAATGGGGTCATTTGTGGGGTTTTTCTACTGTCTGGGCATTGTAGAACCTCAGGAAACATGACAGGTGCTCAGAAAGTCAGAGCTGCTTCAAAAAGCGGAAATTCACATTTTTGTACCATAGTTTGTAAACGCTATAACTTTTACCCAAACCATTTTTTTTTTGCCGAAACATTTTTTTTTTAATCAAAGACATGTAGAACAATAAATTTGGCGAAAAATTTATATATGGATGTCGTTTTTTTTGCAAAATTTTACAGCTGAAAGTGAAAAATGTCATTTTTTTGCAAAAAAATCGTTACATTTCGATTAATACCAAAAAAAGTAAAAATGTCAGCAGCAATGAAATACCACCAAATGAAAGCTCTATTAGTGAGAAGAAAAGGAGGTAAAATTCATTTGGGTGGTAAGTTGCATGACCGAGCGATAAACGGTGAAAGTAGTGTAGTGCCGAAGTGTAAAAAGTGCTCTGGTCATGAAGGGGGTTTTAGCTAGCGGGGCTGAAGTGGTTAAATAAGGGCAATATTTGCCACCTGTTTTTCAAAGAATGAATGAACTCACTCATTGAACTCCACACTGCTATTATTTTGAACATGCCCCTTTCAATTAGTGATTCAATTACACAGAATCAGCAGCATGCATGTCATAATTGTTGGGTCTGTTGTAGTGTTTAGCGCGAATATTAGAATAACAATTTTTTTTGTGAATATCGCAACTTCGCTAATTCGCGAATATTTTGAATATAGTGCTATATATTTGCTATATCGAATATTCGTGATTCCTCACTGCAACTTAGGCAGGAAGAAATCATGTTTTCATATGGAATTTTTTTTTACGAATATTCTAAATAACGAATATATTCGCTATATTGCTATATTCGTTTTTCAGAATATTCGTCATATTCTAAAACAAGAATACAGTGGGATGCGAAAGTTTGGGCAACCTTGTTAATCGTCATGATTTTCCTGTATAAAAAATGTCAGTTAAATATATCATATAGGAGACACACACAGTGATATTTGAGAATTGAAATGAAGTTTATTGGATTTACCGAAAGTGTGCTATAATTGTTTAAACAAGATTAGGCAGGTGCATAAATTTGGGCACCACAAAAAATAAATGAAATCAATATTTAGTAGATCCTCCTTTTTGCAGAAATGACAGCCTCTAAACGCTTCCTGTAGGGTTCCAATGAGAGTCTGGATTCTGGTTGAAGGTATTTTGGACCATTCCTCTTTACAAAACATCTTTAGGTCATTCAGGTTTGATGGCTTCCGAGCATGAACAGCTCTTTTTAAGTCACACCACAGATTTTCAATTATATTCAGGTCTGGGGACTGAGATGGCCATTCCAGAACGTTGTACTTGTTCCTCTGCATAAATGCCTTAGTGGATTTTGAGCAGTGTTTAGGGTCGTTGTCTTGTTGAAAGATCCAGCCCCGTCGTAGCTTCAGCTTTGTCACTGATTCCTGGACATTGGTCTCCAGAATCTGCTGATATTCAGTGGAATCCATGCGTCCCTCAACTTTGACTAGATTCCCAGTCCCTGCACTGGCCACACAGCCCCACAGCATGATGGAACCGCCACCATATTTTACTGTAGGTAGCAGGTGTTTTTCTTGGAATGCTGTGTTCTTTTTCCTCATTGCATAACGCCCCTTGTTATGGCCAAATAACTAAATTTTAGTTTCATCAGTCCACAGCCTCTTATTCCAAAATGAAGCTGGCTTGTCCAAATGTGCTTTAGCCCACCTCAAGCGGCACTTTTTGTGCTGTGGGCGGAGAAAAGGCTTCCTCTGCATCACTCTCGCATACAGTATATCCTTGTGTAAAGTGCGCCGAATGGTTGAACGATGCACAGTGACTCCATCTACAGCAAGATGATGTTGTAGGTCTTTGGTGCTGGTCTGTGGGTTGACTCTGACTGTTCTCACCATTCGTCGCTTCTGTCTATCCGAGATTTTTCTTCGTCTGCCACTTCGAGCCTTAACTTGAACTGAGCCTGTGGTCTTCCATTTCCTCAATATGTTCCTAACTGTGGAAACAGACAGCGGAAATCTCTGAGACAGCTTTCTGTATCCTTCCCCTAAACCATGATGGTGAACAATCTTTGTCTTCGGGTCATTTGAGAGTTGTTTTGAGACCCCCATGTTGCTACTCTTCAGAGAAAATTAAAAGAGGAGGGAAACTTATAATTGACCCCCTTAAATACTCTTTCTCATAATTGGATTAACCGTTGTATGTAGGTCAGGGGTCACTGAGCTTACCAAGCCAATTTGAGTTCCAATAATTAGTTCTAAAGGTTTTGGAATAAATAAAATGACAACAGTGCCCAAATTTATGCACCTGCCTAATTTTTTTTAAACAATTATAGCTCACTTTCTGTAAATCCAATAAACTTCATTTCACTTCTCAAATATCACTGTGTGTGTCTCCTATATGATATATTTAACTGACATTTTTTATTGTAACAACCAACGATTTATACAGGAAAATCATAACGATTAACAACAAGGTTGCCCAAACTTTCGCATCCCACTGTATATAGTAATAGTGAATATTCGCTAAATACAAACATAGAGCAATTTAGCTAATATAGTGCTATAATCTTTTTTTTAAGAGTCTGAAGTTCAGAAGAGAAAAAAAGTTACAACTATTAGACAAAGAAGATTATAGCACTATATTAGCTAAATTGATCGATTCTACATTAGTTTTTTAGAATATTCGCTATATAGCAAGAAGCAGGGTGGAATCAATCTTTATATTCGAATTCACAATTTTTTGCCGAAAATCGGGAACGTTATGAATGATTGCGTGAGGACGTGATCTTATGAGTGACGTAATTGTGTCACGTGTCATGTGCCCTGGTTTCGGTTTCGCTTTTGCTACTAGTGAAGTTTGGCAGTCTGCCTGAAGTAAAATCGTTGATCGAAAATGGTGCGAATTCGCTTTCAAAAAGTTATTCTCACTGTCAGTAATATTGTATTACAGCACTGTATTTTATTTCATATTGCATGCATGGCAAAACAATATTTTGCAACACTCGATCTACGTTACCCAGGGTGCACCACGGGGAGGCAAACCAGCTGTACACCCAATACCGTACCGTCACTTAACTAGACAGGTACATCACAGCTTAGCTGGCCAATATCTGATTGCTCAGACCTCACACACATACAATCGCAATACAATCCGATCTTATAACGGTAACATTAAATCTAATATTTCCCCTTTAAAGACGTAACTACTTTTTGCTTTTTTGTAGAGGATATTTTTTTAATATTTGTATAATAAAATTTTTGGGGATTATATGCTTGCATCTTTATCCTTCAGCGCTTTCTGGAGCGGGGCTATCCATGGACCCAGAAAAGGGCTGAGAAAGAGGCCATCCTACGGTCTGCCCGGGCCAAATTAAAATTAAAAGGTGGGATCTGGCACGATCGCAAAGCTATACAAAAACAGTTTTGCGACCTGACACGCCTACACCCAGATCTGGTCGAAGAGTATAGTAAAAGATTATGCCCAGATACAATGCTTACATGATTTTTGTATCTCTCTCTACAACACTCAGTAATGTATATATTCAGTTATGCTGCTAATCTGTACAGATGTAGTATGGCTAACACACAACCTCTTAACTCAAATTTCTTAACTCACCACGTAATCTTGAAACAAAAGCTATTTTATAAAATAGCTTAACGCATTTAATTGCATTAAGTTTACATAACACGTCTCATAAAACATGTGTGTTAACGCTACTACATCCGTATTTCATCCCGTTTCAAATGATTACTTAATACCTGGTGTGACATGTACCAAATCTTCCGGTTACATCATACATCTCTACCTCGTTGAGATTGTATATATAGCTATACACACAGCGCGGTACTGATGTATGATGTCACCGGATGATTTCATACGTTTCACACACACATAAATATATATAGGTATTTTTGTTTATATCTACATAAACTGCAAACATCATTCAGTATTCCGGTCCAAGTCCCCAACCAATACATCCATTCCCCACATAATTTGCATGGGATTCAAGATTATATATATATATCTATATATATCAGCAGATCTTCAAAATGCGGCTTGGCTGGCAGCCTTAAAAAATTATATACCCAACATAACACCATCCAATAACCCCTTCTCTGATTTCCAAACTGTTGTTTGGTTTCCCTAAATGTCAATAACCCAGCCACAATACCCTATTGGGCACCTTCCTAACAAATCCCCTGTTGCTTCATCCTACCTTGTAACTTAGACTATTTTTACCCATCTATAACACTGGTTTTGGCATGTTATTTACCAACAAAATGAGGCAAATCCACTTTTGGTATAATTCATATAGGAATTTCTTGATCTTTACCTTTGTTATGAATTCTGAGTTGTTTGTCTAAATTCTTAACATCGTGTCATTATTACAGGTCAACCCATTCCCTCCGTCCGCCACCACAAAAAAAAGGAGGAGTGTGAGGAGCAGGCGGAGGGAGACCACTTCCCCCCAGATGTTAGCGCTATGGAGGAAGTTGAGACGGAGGAGGCCGGAACTTCCCAGCCACCAGATTCAGCCCCCCCAGCTCCAGAAGAGGAGGAGGAAGAGGTGGTCTACACCCCCCACCAGGAGGGTAAATATGTGCACACATTACTATAATTCGGTATACGTAACATATTCACAAGCATCCCAGGATCCCCTCACCACCCTGCATCTCCGGAGCTGCAACGCACATGTGTAATGAATCTGAAAAATAGCAGCCCTTAGTTAACATGGCTGCCTGTGTAGCTGAGCAGCATTTTCACCCCGGTTCACAAAAGTTTATGCCTGGGGGCAGGGTGTCTGTTGGTCCGTAATAGACTGTCCCTCTGCGTCAAGTCAGGTCCCGCTGAGGCCTACTCTTAATGGCCGGCTGTGAAGTGGTTAAAAGTGGCAACAATGAGGGAACAACAGAAACTAGTGTAATAATAAAATAAAATAAATGTGACATACTCTGTAAACTACCGAAAAACTATTAACTAACCAAATAAATAACATACTCTCTCCGAACTATCACTAAGCAAACCAAAATATAATTAACGTAAAGATCTAAAGTTATTGTATTTAGATGTAAATAGGCAGTGTTTAAACACATACTACACACAATGCACTAATTGTCTTGTAAGTAACCGTAATTGAAATAAATAAAAAAAAATCTTTTTTTTCTTCAGTAGTGAACAAGTGCAGAAAGCACTTGGAAGAACTTAAAAAAGATTATAAAAAAGACATGCTGGAAATGAAAATGCTGCGGCAGCGAGTCAGTAAGAAAGAGAGGGAAATGGAGCAAAAGTACCTTCTCAGATTTAACCAAATGGACAAGCTATTATCGGAGCTCAAAAAGTTGCCCTAGAGGCATGTTTTGTTATTATGTTTGTTATTAATACCGTTTTTCAGTTTGATACAGCGTTCTTTCGTTTTTTATAATGCAATGTTACGGTGTAATTTTATAAGTTAGCTGTAAGGCCACTTTATTCCAGGGTCAAACTCATCTTGATCAGGACAGACAGCAGAACAAACAGCAGTAGGTACATGGTAACACTGTAGTATATAGCCCACACATAACCCAGCAGTGTCAGGACCTACAACAGCAAGTATCGGTAACGGTAGAGTATAAGGCCCACACATAACTCAGCAGTGTCAGGACCTACAACAGCAAGTATTGGTAACGGTGGAGTATAAAGCCCACACATAACTCAGCAGTGTCAGGACCTACAACAGCAAGTATCAGTAACGGTGGAGTATAAGGCCCACACATAAGTCATCAGGGTCAGGACAGACTTCAGCATCAGCAGCAGGTGGATGTTAAGGGTCCAGTATAAGGCCTACACATAGCTTGGCCTAACTCAGCAAGACAGCCAGCAGCAGGTTCGAAGTATTCAGCAGGAATTTGTTCACATAAATGGGCCCCCACCAGACCAGGACAGCACCAAAAATAAACCAAGACACCTCTGACAGCATCATGTTGTAAGTGTGCAGCAGAAATGGGCTAACATGAAAAAAAATACACTATTTGACTTTCAAATTTTTTTGGTTAAATAAATAATTCTTTTTTTAAACAACAAAATGAGCTACACACGACACAACGCGTTCCTGCGACTGCTAGAACTTTCAAGATCGGGCACATCGAGTCTGTGGCAGATAAATATTTTTAATAACATTTTAACAATAACCGTCCTTTCTGGCTACTTTATTAGTTTGTCATGGAAAGCCACTATAGCTTTCATTATTTGACGGTTCCTCTTATCCATCTTCCGAACCTTCTTCGAAACCCGCTGAAGCAGCATATGGAGAGCCAATTGATCCTTTAGATGCTCCTTCTGGAACTTGGCCATTCGTTTATGGCATTTATAGATTACTGTATGTTTAAAATAAAATAAAATATTAATGCAATTTAGTTTAGAAGACAATTAGTGCATTGTGTGGAGTAGGTGTATAAACACCAGATTTACATCAAAATTCAGAAGTTACACATGTTTATGGTCATTATAGTGTTTTTTGGATTAGAGAAAGTTTGAATACAGTTTAATGTTATTTCTTTGGGTAGTTTATATTTTTTAGCTACTTATGCCACTTGCACACAACCGTATGCCCTTCGAGACATACGGTCCATGAGCATGCCATATGTCCCAGAGCGGCATACATCATGCACATGGGAGCGCACAGCAGCAGAGGTTACTATGATACTCTCCGCATCGTCCACCCGTGGGACTATAGTCCTGTGTTCATATGAGTGCAGGACAATCGTCCCATGGGTGGCCGATGCGCACAGCATCAATAGTAACCTATGGTTAATACACATTATTGGCATAGTAACCTATGATGCTGCGCACTCCCGTGCGCACGTTGTAAGCTGCTCCGGGACATAGAATGCTCATGGACCGTATGTCTCGAAGGGCATACGGTCGTGTGCAAGTGGTGTAAGTGTCTAAAGTAGCTAAAAATATAAACTATAAACAAATATAATAAATCTAATATTATTCGGGGAAAAAAAAACAATTCGAAATCACGATTTCGATCATTGCACCCACCCGTTGCCGTACTGGTGCTTATTCCTGCTTGGCCTGCCTGACCGAGGTAATAGTCTAAGCCCGTCTAGCCAAATTTTCGTTTATCAAACTATTAGAGATCGGCTGAATATTGCTATATGTTCTTTTTATTGGAATATCTGCGAATATTCAAAAAAACGAATATATAGCAATATTGCGAATATATTCCTTATTTAGAATATTCTTAATATTTTTATTTTTTATGTGTACTGTTAATCAACTTCAGCATACTCCTCCCCGACAATCGTTCCTGTCACCATGGGAACACCTGTGGGTTAGAAAATACCATTGGATCTGAGTTTTCCCTGAGATCGTGAAAACTTAGTTCCCATGGCATATTCTAACCCACAGGCATTCCCATGGTGATGGGGACGCTTATCTGGGAGGAGTATGCCAAAGTGGAATAACAGTACAGATTGAAAAAACAGACGAATATTCTAAATAACGAATATATTCGCTTTATTGCTATAACTTTGTTTTTTAGAATATTCGTCATATTCTAAAACAAGAATATATAGCAATATAGCGAATATTCGTAAAATACACATATAGACTGCAATTTAGCTAATATAGTGCTATAGTATTTTTTTTAATAGTGTATATTTTTTCTAAATCTGAAGTTCAGAAGAGAAAAAAAAAATTAGACTATGAAAAAAAGATTATAGCACTAAATTACAGTCTATATGTGTATTTTACGAATATTCGTTATATTGCTATAACTTTGTTTTTTACAATATTCGTCATATTCTAAAATAAGAATATATAGCAATATAGAGAATATTCGTAAAATACACCTATAGCCAACCAATGGGAAAGTTGCCTTATACAGTTAAAACTTAAATCACATATTATTCGCGATAAATATAATAATGACAAATTTTCAATTTCGACGAATATAAGACGAATATTCAATCCAATATTCGCGAAATATCACGAAATCGAATATGGCACCTCCCGTTTATCACTAGTTTGTTGGATTTCTATTACTCTACTACACCTGCTAGTAAATTATCTGCCACGTAGAAATATAATTTCTACCAAAAACAGTGATTGATCAGGTTAGTGATGTCTGACTGCTATTATTTTGAACACAACTGTATGTCCGGGTTCATCTAAATTATTTGCCATGTAGAAATATCATTTCTACCAAAAACAGTGATTGATCAGGTTAGTGATGTCTGGCTGCTATTATTTTGAACACAACTGTATGTCCGGGTTCAACTCTGAACCCGGACAACCCCTTTAACGGTGTTAGATTTGTTTGGAACATAACCACTTGGTCTAGAATCATTAGTTTACATATACTGGGCTTTAGCATACAACCACTTGGTTTAGAACCATTAGCTTTAATTGTACTCAGAGGCAATCCATAATGAGCAATAACGAGTCAGACCTGCTTGGAACGTATCGAACGCACTCAGAGGCAGTACATAAAGAAAGCTAAGCAATAAAGTGCTTACTATCTGGTGATCGGAAAAGTGCAAGTATTATCCATACAATAGTGCATATTATATATCACATTGTTGTACCTGCAAGAGAAATACAAACAATGGGCACAATACTTGAACGTTGCTGAAAATGTAAAGCGTTAGAGTGATAAGGCACATTTTTAATGTAATAGAATAGTGTAATAAGGCAATAGAGTCACTTTAGAGTCTCTTTCGTCTGTTCTTGAAGGTAAAGTACATTACACTCTGGGGTATTACACTTTGCATTTATAAGAAACCTGTACTGCCATGGACTGGAACGCTATCATCCGGTTCTGTTTGAGAACCCATGAAAGTTGAGTTTGAGTATGGAGGCCTCATGGTGAGCTCTTCAATCCTGCCTTTGCTTTGGAGCAACACAATTGCTGGTGTGATGATCTGGGGAGCCATCACATACGACAGTCACCCTGGCAGTGATACGAGGGACACTAGCAGCAGAGCGATATGTGCAGGACACCCAGCAGACACGTGTTCCTCTCATGCAGGGCTTCCAACTGCCATATTTCATCAGGTTAATGCCAGCACACAGCAAGGGTTTCACAGGTAAATCTCCTCGAGATTACAACACCTCCTTGTCACCAGATTTATCAAGAATTTATAGGACCCGCTGGGATGTCAGCTTCAGCAACCTACATTTTTGCAGGATTTACAGGCCTATCCGCAACATCTGTAGGTAAATGTGCCGCAGGATACCATACAGAATCTGTATGCCTCCATAACCAGTGGCGTAACTACCATAGCAGCAGACCATGTGACTGCTATGGGGCCCAGGGCAAGGGGGGGGGAGGCGAGTTGGGATCATCTCCTCTTATACTGGGGGTGAAAACTTGGTCAGAACTCTACCCTCTAAAGAAATAACACTTAGCAAACAAGTCAGTGGAAAAAATGGCCCAAGGGTCATTGAAAGGGGTTTGGGGGGCCTGGTTTGATCTTTGCTATGTCCTGTCCTGTTTTGGGGGCCTGGTTTGATCTTTGCTATGGGGCCCTTAATTCTCTATGTACGCCACTGTTCATACCCAACTGTATCTCATCTTGTATATAGGCTAGAGGTAGCCCAACAGGGTTCCTAGAGTCTCCTCTTCCATGATAAAGTTATCCTTTTCCCTCTAATATTGTGATCACTTACATATATCATCATTACATTCACACATAGAAAGTTTCATTGCATTCCAACAACTCCTTTTTGGGACAGTATGTTTTTTTTTTTAGCAATGAGTATATTTTTATTTCATGTACCGTATTTTCCGGCGTATAAGATGACTTTCTATTACTAGAAATTATTTTCAAAAGGTCGTCTTATACGCTGGGTATACTCAGATCCAATGGTATATTCTAACCTCCATGCGTTCCCATAGTGACGGGGACACTTGCCTGGGGGTTAGAATATACAGCACCACCTAGTGGGAGGAGCAGGCACGTGACGTCAGTGAGTGAGCGCCGCCCGCACTGCTTGTTCCCGGAGCTCTGAATAAGGTACCCTAGTAAAGAGATGAGCACTCATTTAAAGTTAAAGTTACATATTACAGTTAATAAATGTATACTCCTCTGAGCGTCGGGGAGGGGGATCTGTGGATGGCACTGTTTAGGGGGGATCTGTGGATGACACTGTTATGGGGAGGGGGATCTGTGGATGGCACTGTTTAGGGGGATCTGTGGATGGCACTGTTATGGGGAGGGGGAATCTGTGGATGACACTGTTATAGGGAGGGGGATCTGTGGATGACACTGTCATGGGGTGGATCTGTGGATGACATATATAGCATAAGATGCTATATAGTGTCATCCATAGATCCCCCTCATAGCAGTGTCATCCACGGATCCCCCTCCCCATAGCAGTGTCACCCACAGATCTCCCTCCCCATAACAATGCCATCCACAGATTCCCCTCATCATAAGGCTCCATTCACACGTCCGCAGAATGGGTCCGCATCCGTTCCGCAATTTTGCGGAACGGGTGCGGACCCATTCATTCTCTATGAGGACGGAATGGATGCGGACAGCACACAGTGTGCTGTCCGCATCCGCATTTGCGGTGCGCGACCCCGATCTTTAGGTCCGCAACTCCGCAAAAAGATAGAGTATGTCCTATTCTTGTCCGCAGCTTGCGGACAAGAATAGGCATTTCTATGGGGGTGACGGGCTGGTGTGTTGCGGACCCGCAATTTGCGGGTCCGCAACACACCACGGACGTGTGAATGCAGCCTAACAGTGCCATCCACAGATCCCAGTCAGTTCCCTGGACTGGAGAAGATCATCTTGAAGACAGGGAGGGCTGGGCATTCAGGGGTAGTCTTATACGGCGAGTATCACCCAAACCCTATATTTTTAATTGAAAAGTTGGAGGTTGTATTATACGCCAGAAAATACGGTACATTTAAGTACTATTTGAAATGTCCTATATATTGCATGGTAATATTTTGGCAGGATAACATATTTCTAGTTTTATATATGCAGAATGAAAGTTTTTAACTCTGCCTACTCCCTCTTAGGCCCCATGCACACGGCTGTTCCATGCACATGGGACCGCAATTTGCAGTCCCCAATGCACAGGAAACATCCATGCGGATTCCGCAGACGGATCGACACAGCCGCAATACGGGTACAGCTGAACAACGGCCGTGTGCATGAGGCCTTACTCTGTTATCCTATGTGGTGTTGTATTGTAAGGTTCTGGTGGCTATATCCTGGACATTGTCGGGTATATAAAACAAATGCTTTATATATAAATAAATAAATAAAATAATGGATCAAAAGAAAAATTATGCAAACGATATTGACCCGCAGACGGATCCAGACGGCCGCAATACGGATACAGCCGGACAACGGCCGTGTGCATAAGGCCTTACTCTGTTATCCTATGCGGTGTTGTATTGTAAGGTTCTGGTGGCTAGCCTGGACATTGTCGGGTATATAAAACAAATGCTTTATATATAAATAAATTAATAAAATAACGGATCAAAAGAAAAATTATGCAAATGTAATTGACCCGCGAGATGGACTTAAAAATTTAAAAAAGAGTTCAATTGAGAACCTGATTATTTTGTGCAATCAGTAAAACAGGGTACAAGCATCTATGCAAAAATATAAATGGTTTATTATACAATAGTTTAAAATACAATAAAAAATGAATCAACGTAAATTTCAATAATATACAATGATATGCAGTACCCAGAATTCGCCACTATATGGTGCCAACAAAACACTAAATGACAGATACGAGCCCTTGCTCTGCCCAAAATGATGACCAATCTCAGATATGAGGTAGTATTGCAACAAAATTTATAAATTATTGGCTTGACATCAAACTAGGGAATATAAAAATTCCCAACAGAGAGTTTCTCCAATATTAACTATCCCCTTTATTCAGTTATATGCATCATAACTGAAATCAGAGAAAATATTGATGTAGCAACTAACGTTACACGTCCGCAAATGAGCAGGTATCTGGCTAAGTATTAAGCCAATTAATTTAGATCAATACTACATAAAACAAAAATATACATTACCCAAGGGGGCAGTCAGCTCTCAAGAGTTTTTCCGATAATCCAAATCTTTCTCCAGAGATCTCTCTTTCTTTCTTTGTTTTTTTCCTTTTGCTGTCTTTCTCCTTTTTTTTTTGGGGTATCTGGGTATCTGGTTTCTTAACCCAAAACGTATCAGATTAACACAACCTCCTAGTTTGGAACTTTCCAATCAATGTTGGATGGGCGTGTGCATTGATAAGGAGCGTGACGTCATAATACTACCCAGAATGCACTTTTGCTACTGGTGTAGTATTAACTGCTCATATCTAGGTGGCACTGTTGTATACACTATAAGCATAATACCATTAAGGGTTAACTCATACATGCCTTGATATTTTTAATACTACACACCTCTGACATCTGGAGGCCTTGTCTTAGAGCCGAGGGACAAACTTTGATACATGAATGTATACTTTGAGGAACATCTAGAGAATTTTCACACTGTGGAATTCATGTTCAGATAAGAAATACAATGAAGCCTCTAAATCTGCAGGTGCCGTGTATCTTCTAACTGTCTAAATATATAATATTTTGTTACAATAACACTAGCTTTTTGAACGGCACAGTAATCTTCCCATGGACTTACTTCAGCCTACATGAAAATCCATACAAAATAGTGAATATAAATCAACATTGCTCTTAAAGGCAATGAATACCCATTATAATTAAAATAAGTAGATATAACTGTTTACACTTATGAAAAGGCACAAAAAATCCCCCTTCATTACAATATAATCCATTGCAATAAGTTGGGTTATGTTGGAATGTCCAAAAAGGCTTTTCATATGAATCCTTCAGAGACATTAGTTCTTGTTTAAACTGTTCATTACTCTCATGAAGATTTATTGAATGAGTCAATAACTTTGAGTGTAAGTTGGTGGTAACGACAGTATCCTTTACAATGGAATATAAGTCAGATAAATGTTTCTTTTGATTTTCCATCTCAGCATGTATACTCATCAGGTTCCTTTTCAGTGAACCAATCTCAAGTTCCAATGTCTTAATAGAGATGGAATTAACAGCTGATACACTGGTGGCAATGACAGTGCCCACTATACCAAAGATTTTGGCGGCTGAAATTGCAGAAATGAACCGCTTTGGTCGTCGACTTGTTGAAAACTGTTCTCTGGTCATGGTTTTCCTTGTCTGTTCCAGGATCTGTGTAATCCTTTCTTGGGACTAGCCGATGTGCATTTGATACCACATCTTTATCTCCGGAGACAAAATCTCAGAAATGTTGAACTATCTTTCGATGAAGATATGTGGATCCAAACTGACATAGATCTTTTGGAATAGAACCCTCTTATTCGTCAAGATGAATCCCGTGGTATCCTGCAGCATGATCTCAGATGAAGGGCCTGGTATAGCAATCGGCTCGGCCTGGAACTCCTTCCCCAAGATCAGGAAGATGTAGATAACGGCAACAACCTTCAATTCCATCTTGCGCCTATAATATATTGTATGACAAATATAAGTACATACAGTGGGATGCGAAAGTTTGGGCAACCTTGTTAATCGTCATGATTTTCCTGTATAAATCGTTGGTTGTTACGATAAAAAATGTCAGTTAAATATATCATATAGGAGACACACACAGTGATATTTGAGAAGTGAAATGAACTTTATTGGATTTACAGAAAGTGTGCTATAATTGTTTAAACAAAATTAGGCAGGTGCATAAATTTGGGCACCACAAAAAAGAAATGAAATCAATATTTTGTAGATCCTCCTTTTGCAGAAATTACAGCCTCTAAACGCTTCCTGTAGGTTCCAATGAGAGTCTGGATTCTGGTTGAAGGTATTTTGGACCATTCCTCTTTACAAAACATCTTTAGTTCATTCAGGTTTGATGGCTTCCGAGCATGGACAGCTCTCTTTAAGTCACACCACAGATTTTCAATTATATTCAGGTCTGGGGACTGAGATGACCCTTCCAGAACGTTGTACTTGTTCCTCTGCATAAATGCCTTAGTGGATTTTGAGCAGTGTTTAGGGTCGTTGTCTTGTTGAAAGATCCAGCCCCGGCGCAGCTTCAGCTTTGTCACCGATTCCTGGACATTGGTCTCCAGAATCTGCTGATACTGATTGAGTGGAATCCATGCGTCCCTCAACTTTGACAAGATTCCCAGTTCCTGCACTGGCCACAAAGCCCCACAGCATGATGGAACCACCACCATATTTTACTGTAGGTAGCAGGTGTTTTTCTTGGAATGCTGTGTTCTTTTTCCTCCATGCATAGCGCCCCTTGTTATGGCCAAATAACTCCATTTTAGTTTCATCAGTCTACAGCACCTTATTCCAAAATGAAGCTGGCTTGTCCAAATGTGCTTTAGCCCACCTCAAGCGGCACTTTTTGTGCTGTGGGCGGAGAAAAGGCTTCCTCTGCGTCCCTCTCGCATACAGCATCTCCTTGTGTAAAGTGCGCCGAATGGTTGAACGATGCACAGTGACTCCATCTGCAGCAAGATGATGTTGTAGGTCTTTGGTACTGGTCTGTGGGTTGACTCTGATTGTTCTCACCATTCGTCGCTTCTGTCTATCCGAGATTTTTCTTGGTCTGCCACTTCAAGCCTTAACTTGAACTAACTGTGGAAACAGACAGCTGAAATCTCTGAGACAGCTTTCTGTATCCTTCCCCTAAACCATGATGGTAAACAATCTTTGTCTTCAGGTCATTTGAGAGTTGTTTTGAGACCCCCATGTTGCTACTCTTCAGAGAAAATTAAAAGAGGAGGGAAACTTACAATTTACCCCCTTTAATACTCTTTCTCATAATTGGATTCACCTGTGTATGTAGGTCAGGGGTCACTGAGCTTACCAAGCCAATTTGCGTCGCAACCTCTTGTGAATTCTTGGAATTCCTGCTGCTCACAGCTTACACACATCACAGCTTACAGACGACGCAGATTGACGCTGAGAGGATAGGATCACTACTGGAGAAGACACATTAGTGTCTGTAATATAGACAACATGTTAGACATCTCCTCCTTGGCCTCAATTTTAGGGTCAAGAACACTGCAAGGCAAAGTAGCATTAGAAATCAGATTAGAGTCTTTAGCTCTGAGCTCTGACCCCGCCCTGCCTGCATTATGGGGCTGAGCTGGGTCCTGCAGTTGCCCGTAAAAAAGACTCACGCTGTTTTTCAGTGGACACCTGGGACATTTTACAAACGATCTCATGTAATTTGGCCACTTGATCTGCCAACTGATCCAATCGATTGTTTGGTTTGCACACAGTTTGGACTTGTGGTGTACCCTTATTAGAAGTGGGTGACCGACTTCTAGGTGAAGTAGGGGATTCAGGCCTACTTTCCTTCTGTTGTCTGGGCCTGTTATTCCAGCACCTGTATCCCTGGGGACCCCTATTGTAATATTGGGGATGGTAGTTAGACCTCCCAGCACCTTATTTATCCCCCTCTGGCCCACTGGGGTTCTGAGGTTTTGTTTGCTTGGGTTCTACCTGTTGCCGCTGGGTTTGTTGGACAGGTCCTGTAGACTGATAGAACTTACGTGGCTGCATTTCAAATTTGAAGCCAGGGTTTACCTTAGCTTCTGCTACTTTTTGTTCTGGGGACTTTTTATATCTCCTCTCACCTGTAGCATGGCATTCACTGATATTATACAGTGAGGTAGCAGCCGTCACCAACCTGTCCAAGGGAGCCTTGAGATCAAGATCTCTAGCTAGGCTAAGCTTAATTTGCATGGGCATTGCATCATAAAACAGTTGTTTGAACTCCTCAGACTCCCAGTTTGGGGATCTATACGCCAACCCATAGGCATTTTTAAGGATAGGGAGGAATTCCCGGGGACTCTGATTGGGTCTACATGTGAGTTTATAGATATCACGTTTTGCAGCAGTCATTCTAATTTGACCTCGTGCAAAACATCCTGCCAATCATGAATTCCCCTTTCCCTAAATGAAATAAAGTAGTGGCGATATTTACCATCAAATGCCCATGGTAGGAATCTCATCCTGTCTGCATCAGAATTCAATTTTAAAGAATCCATGGTGGACTGGTACAGTTCTAAGTGATTCTCTAAAAAGGGTTCTCCTGAAATTGCCAATTTGGGTACAGTGACATTCAGAAACGTAATGATACTCGTGGAGTTCTGATCCTTTTCTCAACACTGAGTATTTTTCTTTCTAGAGCACACCTCAGCATATGTTGGTCGTCTAAAACTCTCATCCCCCTGATGGGCAATGGTTGCGTGGTAGGGAATGGATCACGCGCTTTCCCACCTCACTGTCACAATCACTCACGCTATGCTCACTTCCATCAGACCCACTTGGCACAGGTGACTTAACCCTAAAATTTCTCTCTAGAGGAGAATGTGGAGGGGCACTTCTGTGGCCTTTTGTGTCGCTAGCGCCTAGTAAGGCAGTTATAGCTTGAAACGCCTGACTTAATTGGGTTAAGGCCTCCTGTGTAATCATGCCATCACCCTCGGGTGGCTTAGGGTCTCGGATGGATTGCGCTTTAAGAGCATGGGATGACATATCTATATTTTGGGGTGTGAGAATTGGAGGGTCTAGAGATCCCTCATGATCAGACAGATCACTTTCAACATTCGCTACAGTTTGGCTTAGTTTGTTTGCTTGCTGCAGACTGCTATAACGGATGTGCAGCTCCTCTGCCTCACTTTTTAATTTGTGATAGGCAGCATGGCTGTGATAGAGCTCGCATTTTAAGTCCTCGATTGATGCCTTTGCAGATTCTAATCTTTCTTCCATATGGGATACATCTCTTTGCATTTTGGTTATATGCACATCTACTCTCTGAGAAAATGTTGACCTCTAATAATGCATACAAAATTGATGGCAGCATCTTTAAGGGGTGTTGGTTTTTACTGGCGGTATTTTTAAGCACATCAAGATAAGTTAGATGTCTCCTGACTGTGCCAAATGGCGTCCATACATCCACACATTCTCTCTTGGCTTCTGCCTGCAACTCACTTATCCATGCAGCCACATCATGAACCAAATTTAAATGTGAATTTAGATATTCAACAACGTTAAGATTAACTGCTCCAGGCTAGATGGACTATCTCCTGGTGCAACATCGCTACCCGCTTCACTACCGGCTGCACTCATTTTCTTACAACAAAGTTATACACAGATCTATGAATAATCTGGTTAGCCAAGAAAAGTATGGAACGTTTTGCTATTTGCACAAACAATCAAAGAATTAACTCGATTCGGTGGGACCTGCATCTTATGTCGGGTATATAAAAAAAATGCTTGATATACCAGACAACATGAAGGTTGGTTTGTACAGGCCCAGACTAAGAACTTTACACTGTCCGATCATTGGGGCTGAAGATTTATAAGGACACTCATTGTTGTTAATTGTCCTGTGTAAATGTGCAAACACAGGTTAATAAGGTGAAAGCATTGTTGGTGCGACACCCAAAATCACAGTTTCTGAGCAGAAGATCGTCCTGTACAAATTGGATCTACTGCCTAGAAACAATAAATCTGTATGGGGACGAGCTTACAGACAATGCAGGTGTATGGAGAGGACGTATATGGAGGTGTCCCACATCAGGAAGAATATATAGGGGGTCATTTATTATCCTGAAATACGCCTATGTTAGGCGCATTTCAGGCGCAGATTGCAACTTTTCCCAGCTCACACCAGGTCTAAAAAAGTGGACATGGCGTGGACGGGGAAGGTCTGAATTCTGTTGAATTCTGGGGTAATAGAAGGACCCCCAATGTGTGTGATGAGCAGATATGAGAGGTAACCCTAAGTCTTGCCTGTACCCCGCTTATATATGTTATTATCTAGAAATTATTACCTGGCTTCTCCACTCGAACCATCTCTAGATCAGTTGCCAGTTTTTTTTCACGCCAGCACAAGGCCTTGTACTTTTAACTGTGAGACAGAGAAATGTCCTGACATGAGTCGCTACAGATGACAATATTCAGTTCCCCATCAGAATATACCCATGACCCCCCTCCCCCACTACAGGCTACAACATATGCAGGAATCTACAGGCCTCAGTCCTCCTTAGCAGAGGCCTGTCTGAGGGACAGTACAGAAGCTCCAGCCGCCGCCCCTGCACTACGGTAGTAGGTGCGGGGCAAGATGATGGTAAAGGCAGCTGTCACCTCTGTCTGGCTTCTGGGATGTCCCGAATGATCTCCATAACTTCAGGCTCATTGCCCCATATCATTAGAGCCCAATCAGGTCCATGATCTCTCCCTGCCATTGTGAGAGGTTCCTGGTCTGCTTTTCAACAGGTAAGGTGGCAGGTATCTCCTTTACTACTCTTGGACAGGGCAGAACCAACATTTCCTGATCTGGATGAGAGTCAGCAGTGCACAAGGAACAGCTCCAATATGGCCGATTAACCCCTATTTTACCAAAGTGAAGCAACTTGTGCAGTTTCTCACTTTTCAGCAACAAAATAGAAAGTTTTAAATATCAACTTAGGCCAATTGTAGTAAGACACAAAAGTTCACCCTGTGTGTGATGCGATTTTAATTAGGTTGACCATATTTTGCTTGTCAAAGAAGAAGACACCCCCATCCACACCCATCCTCCCTGGAATCGATTTAATCAATTTAGACTGGCTGACTCTACTTTCTAACAAAGTGACTTATAGGTGACGTCTTAAAGATTTCAGTTGTTGAGTTTCCCTTTCTTCTCCTTTTGGTCCAGACCATCATGTACAGATGTCTTTGGTCAGAAGTGTGCCACCTCCTCGGCTATATAAGAAGACACCAGGATTAATAGATGGCACACTATAGATGGGACTATTACAGATTTTACATTAGGGACCAGGAGACCAGGTTCAACTTCTGACTTCACTCATTGCTTCTGCAGTCAATCCCCTCCCTCTATAACAAAGAATCCCCCATCCACCTGCCACTTTCACACTGCCATCCTGGAGCATTTTCTAATATGGTGCCCATTTCGGTGCCAAAAATACTGTACTGCCAAGATAAAAGTACAAAAAGAAGCAGCTACAGAACTAGAAAAAGATGGGGCCTAATGCAGACTTTAGGCATCAAACCTCAGACCAGATTCCACCCCGATTTGCCCCGAATTAATTTGGCTATCTAAAACCCCCACCCCCTCTATCAATCAGACCTCAGATCAGTACTTAAATCATGACTTCTATATAACACCCCTTTCTATCAGACCTCAGATCAGACCCTAAAGTAATAGTCACTATAACACTCCCCCCCATCAATCAGACCTCAGATTAGACCCCAAAATCATGGCCCCTTTAATACTTCGCCTTATCAATTGAAACTCAGATTAGACCTCAAAGTAATGGCCCCTGTAACATCCCCTTCATAAATCAGACTTTAGAGCAGACCTCAAAGTAATGGCCCCTATAAAATCCCAGCTCCATTAATCAGACTTTAGAGCAGACCCCAAAGTAATGGCCCCCAGATGAGATAGATCACTCCTCACTCTCTTCTTTTTAAACTACTCTAACTAACTCTGCCCCTCCATTGGCATGAAGTTGGACCAGCCAAATTATACCCATAGGGGAGGAATGGGATGGTAAGTCACATTTCTGTTGCCAAACACTGCCAATAATACCCTATCTGCTGGTGTACAAGGTCATTACATTACACTACAACTATTTACAATACTAGTACTTCCAGGTCTGGGAAACTACACCTGGACCATTTCCAGGTGCTTAGCAGAAAATAATTTGGTGTCAAAACGCTTTTTATATGTCCTGCCTGTAGCAGCCAGCCACCATCGCTTTGTTTGCATTACTAAGAAACCTGTACTGCTATGGACCGGAACTGTATAATCTGTCTTTACCAATGAACTCGGTTCTGTTTGAGAACCCACGATAGTTGAGTTTGAGTATGGAGGCCTCATGGTGCGCTCTTCAATTCTGCCTTTGCTGTGGAGCAACACACTGTCCCAATTGCTGTTGTGATGACCTGGGGAGCCATCACATACGACTGGGTTGCCACCTTTCCCAACAAAAAATACCGGCCAAGTTAAGCCACACCCCAAAGGGTGTGGGGCATGACTTAACATGAGGTGTTAAGTTGCTGTCATACTATGGCTCCCAATAATATTAATGCCCCCCAGTAATATTAATGCCCCCATTAGTGCTGCACAGAAATAATAAGGACCCCATTAGTGCTGCCAAGAATAAATAATGACCCCATTAGTGCCCCCAGCAATAGTAATGCCCCCATTAGTGCACCCCAGAATTAATGCCCCCCATTAGTGCCCCCCAGTAAGAGTAATGGTCCCATTAGAGCCCCCCGGTAAATATAATGCCCCCATTAGTGCCATCCAGTAAAAAGAATGCCCCCATTAGTGCTCTCCAGTAAGAATAATGCCCCTATTAGTGCCCCCAGTAAGAATAATGCCCCTATTAGTTCCCCCAGCAATTGTAATGCCACCATTAGAGACGTCATCACGCTGGAGTGCAGGTCCTGTCCTGAGCTTCCAGTCAGCAAGCAGCGATCACCGAAACGGGAGCAAATGGAGGAGGTGAGTGCTGGGGGCACTAATGTGGGCATTATTCTTCCTTAGGGCCCTAATAGGGGCATTATTCTTCCTGGGGGCACTAATGGGGGCATTATTCTTCCTGGGGGCACTAAGGCCCCTTTCACACGAGCGAGTTTTCCACGCGGGTGCAATGCGTGACGTGAACGCATAGCACCCACACTGAATCCTGACCCATTCATTTCAATGGGTATGTGCACATGTGCACATAAATATAATGCCCCCATTAGTGCCATCCAGTAAAAAGAATGCCCCATTAGTGCATTCCTGTAAGAATAATGCCCCTATTAGTGCTCCCAGTAAGAATGCCACCATTAGTTCCCCCAGCAATTGTAATGCCACCATTAGTGCACCCCAAAATTATTGCCCCCCCATTAGTGCCCTTAGGAAAAATAATGACCCCATTAGTGCCACGAGGAACAATAATGCCCACTCCTGTAGCGGTCAGGGGAGGCCAAGCTGTATGCAGAGTGTAGCACTGCCCCTTCTGGCTTTGGATCGCGTTGAAGAGAGGCGCCACACACGGGACTTGAGTGTGATGTACGCTCGCGGATCGCGAGATTTGGATGCGCGCAAGAGAGAGGAGGACCGTCGCATTGCCAGCCAACCTCCACGGGGATAAATGCAAGTAAAGCCACTGACCTTACTCCTCAGCATGTAAAAAAAAAAATCCTCCATCAGCATTTAGTGTTTCCCTCAATAGTATCTCCGGCCTGCACCGCTCGTCTTAAAGGGCCATACAATTGTAACGGTTGCCTATAGCAACACCATTCAAAACTTGCATAAAGTCAAATTTAGTCTGCAGCATTTAAATAAACTGTCATTGCCATGTCTGTTCAGGAGGAAGCCGTGCAGCCCGACCTCAGCGGATCCCCTGCAGCAGCCGCAGCTGGCTCCAGTGCACCACCAGCCGTTGCAGCAGCCAGCATGATGCCACTAACCATGCCCTACTACTTTGGGGCCCGTTGCCCGTTGTTTCCCCCTGCACTCCGGGAGGTGAAGTCCTGGCCTAGCTCTGAGAGGAGAACACTGGGACAGATCTTTGAGAGACTCTACACCACCTTCGAACCCAAGACTGTGTCAGAGGTCAAAATGAGGTTATTCAGCACGAAACAACAAACTGGTGAGTCACTCAGAGACTTTGCATTGTCTTTACAAGAAGCCCTTAGAGCTGTGGTTCAGGTAGACCCCCCGTGAGGCAGAGAACCAAGACAGAACTTTGAAAGAGCAATTCATTGAAGGTGTTAACACTGACAACCTAAAGAGCCAGTCAAGAATGTTAGCTGCACAACACCCAAGTGTCACCTTCCTGGACTTTAAAGAGCTATCCATTAGCATTCTGGGAAAGAGTCCGCAGCCAGAGCCTCCTAAAATTGCTGAAACTCCTGTCCATATGCCTGCTACCCCTTCCACGTGTTGTCCGGTAGCCATTCAGGCAGCTCAAACTCCGGTCCCTAATGCCAAAGCAGTCTTGACAGAACATGTTAACTTCTTGACAAAAAGCCTGGAAAAGGTGTGTCTGAAATTAGAACAGTGGGAGAAGCCTTTATTATTGGAGGATGAGACACCTGTATGAAAAGAACTTTTCCCTCCTGACTACAAAGATATACAGGGAGTGCAGAATTATTAGGCAAGTTGTATTTTTGAGGATTAATTTTATTATTGAACAACAACCATGTTCTCAATGAACCCAAAAAACTCATTAATATCAAAGCTGAATATTTTTGGAAGTAGTTTTTAGTTTGTTTTTAGTTTTAGCTATTTTAGGGGGATATCTGTGTGTGCAGGTGACTATTACTGTGCATAATTATTAGGCAACTTAACAAAAAACAAATATATACCCATTTCAATTATTTATTTTTACCAGTGAAACCAATATAACATCTCAACATTCACAAATATACATTTCTGACATTCAAAAACAAAACAAAAACAAATCAGTGACCAATATAGCCACCTTTCTTTGCAAGGACACTCAAAAGCCTGCCATCCATGGATTCTGTCAGTGTTTTGATCTGTTCACCATCAACATTGCGTGCAGCAGCAACCACAGCCTCCCAGACACTGTTCAGAGAGGTGTACTGTTTTCCCTCCTTGTAAATCTCACATTTGATGATGGACCACAGGTTCTCAATGGGGTTCAGATCAGGTGAACAAGGAGGCCATGTCATTAGATTTTCTTCTTTTATACCCTTTCTTGCCAGCCACGCTGTGGAGTACTTGGACGCGTGTGATGGAGCATTGTCCTGCATGAAAATCATGTTTTTCTTGAAGGATGCAGACTTCTTCCTGTACCACTGCTTGAAGAAGGTGTCTTCCAGAAACTGGCAGTAGGACTGGGAGTTGAGCTTGACTCCATCCTCAACCCGAAAAGGCCCCACAAGCTCATCTTTGATGATACCAGCCCAAATCAGTACTCCACCTCCACCTTGCTGGCGTCTGAGTCGGACTGGAGCTCTCTGCCCTTTACCAATCCAGCCACGGGCCCATCCATCTGGCCCATCAAGACTCTCATTTCATCAGTCCATAAAACCTTAGAAAAATCAGTCTTGAGATATTTCTTGGCCCAGTCTTGATGTTTCAGCTTGTGTGTCTTGTTCAGTGGTGGTCGTCTTTCAGCCTTTCTTAACTTGGCCATGTCTCTGAGTATTGCACACCTTGTGCTTTTGGGCACTCCAGTGATGTTGCAGCTCTGAAATATGGCCAAACTGGTGGCAAGTGGCATCTTGGCAGCTGCACGCTTGACTTTTCTCAGTTCATGGGCAGTTATTTTGCGCCTTGGTTTTTCCACACGCTTCTTGCAACCCTGTTGACTATTTTGAATGAAACGCTTGATTGTTCGATGATCACGCTTCAGAAGCTTTGCAATTTTAAGAGTGCTGCATCCCTCTGCAAGATATCTCACTATTTATGACTTTTCTGAGCCTGTCAAGTCCTTCTTTTGACCCATTTTGCCAAAGGAAAGGAAGTTGCCTAATAATTATGCACACCTGATATAGGGTGTTGATGTCATTAGACCACACCCCTTCTCATTACAGAGATGCACATCACCTAATATGCTTAATTGGTAGTAGGCTTTCGAGCCTATACAGCTTGGAGTAAGACAACATGCATAAAGAGGATGATGTGGTCAAAATACTCATTTGCCTAATAATTCTGCACTCCCTGTATATCGTAGAGGCCCTGGCAGGAGCCCAAATGGCCACTTCAACGCCCGCAGGCAACCTATTTGCACCTACTGTCATATGTCAGGGCATACGGAAACAATGTGCTGGCGGTTAAAAGAGAAACCCTTGAGGCTAAGGACCGCCCCTCGAGAGGTAAACCAGTAGGTCCACAAGATCCCAACTGGATGCCCAGATATGTAAGATCCCGTCCGGAATTGGCAATCCGAATTAACGGAGTTCCCTTTGTTGCCCTACTGGAAACTGGGTCTCAGGTCACTACCATCCAACGCCCTGCATTTGATAAATACTGGGACCAGAGCCAACTTACGCAACCGCCAGAATCCTGGTTGTATCTTACAGCCAGCAACGGAAAACCTGTGTCAATACATGGTTATTGGGAGCCAACTCTGCAAGTAGGAGAAACCACCCTACCTCGACAAGGTATTATTGTTATACAAGACGGAGACAAAGATGGCTCTTCAGTAATCCTAGGAATGAATGTCCTTAGGTATTGTTACACCAAAATTCTTGAGGCATTACGCCAATCTATGCCTACTGCTGCATCTGCCTCCAAAAGGATTATACAACAGGCCATCCGTGTGCTAAGAGCACAACAGAAATTCGCCAATGAGAAAGGGGAAATCTGATGTGTCCGCATCCGAGGTAACCAACCTGTGATCCTTAAACCAAATACCGAGACACTCATATGGTGCCGTGCCGCCCTGGGAATTCAAGGTCAAGACTACCAAGCCATTGTAGAGCCCTTCGTGCTAGATGATCATCCTCTAGTCAGAGCTGCGAGGAGCTTAGTGACTGTCTCCCAAGGTAAAGTGCCTGTCCATCTCCTAAACTTGAATGATCACCACATTACCCTCACTAAACACTATCCTGTTGCTCAGTTATTGCAAATTTAGGATGTCATCAGCGTGCCTGCAATTAAAGTAGAACAATCTGCGCAGGGCTCCAGTACTTCCGAACATGCTCTGCCTGCATCATGGTGGGAAGAACTCAACATGGGAGACAGCTCTACGCCCAAAAACCAAATTGAAGGAGTTTTGAACATTGTGAAGGAACATCATCAATCCTTCACTAAGCACTCTACGGATTATGGGGAAGTCCGTGGAATCAAACATACTATCCCTACCGGCTCTCACCCTCCAATAAAAGAAAGGTACCGGCCTATACCACCAACGATGTACCAATCTGTGAAACAAATGATCTGGGAGATGAAGGATTCCAATATTATCCAAGACAGCCACAGTCCATGGGCTGCACCACTAGTTCTTGTCCGGAAAAAGGATGGAAACATCAGGTTCTGTGTGGACTACAGAAAACTTAATCAAATCACCCACAAGGATGCCTATTACTTACCCAGAATTGAAGAATCCCTGACAGCACTGGGGTCATCAGCCTATTTCTCTACTCTTGATCTGACCAGTGGATACTGCACAGGTACCCATGGCTCCTGAAGACTGAGAGAAAACAGCTTTTACCACCCCCATGGGCCTATTCGACTTTAATTATATGCCCTTTGGACTTTGTAATGCACCATGAACATTTCAACGACTAATGGAACGCTGCTTAGGCCATAGAAACTTCGAGACTGTCCTACTCTATCTGGATGATGTCATTATTTATTCCAAATTCTACGAAGACCACTTGAAACACCTTGCAGAAGTCTTCCAAGTCCTCATTAAACATAGACTCAAGATCAAACCATCTAAGTGCTACCTGTTGAAGCCAGAAGTCAAGTACCTGGGACATGTTGTCAGTGCAGAAGGTGTTAAACCAGACCCGGAAAAATTAGCTGTAGTCCAGAATAGGCCTACTCCTATCACAGTAAAGGAGGTGAGAAGTTTCCTTAGTTTTGCAGGGTACTACAGACGCTTCATCCCTCACATCGCCCAGATTGCTGAGCCAATTCAAGAACTCCTAAGAGGACATCCAAAGAAGTATCAGAAGACTCAGATACCCGTGGAGTGGAATGAAGACAGGGAAATTGCCTTCCAACTCCTGAAAAAGAAACTAACAAACCACCTGTCTTGGGATATCTAGATTACCAACAGCCATTCCATCTCTACACTGATGCCAACCAGAAAGGCCTCGGAGCCGTTCTGTCCCAAATGCAAGAAGGACACGAAAGAGTGATTGCTTACACTAGTAGATCCCTGAGAGGAGCTGAAAAGAATGACCGGAACTACAGCTCTTTCAAGTTAGAGTTCCTCGCACTTGTGTGGGCTGTCACCGTTCCTCCAGCCAGGTTTGGTATTTTTCATATGTTCATGCTTGTCACTGTTGTTTTTGTTTTTTTTACCAGGTTTACAGTGGTATTCCACTTACACTCTGGTTGTCCCTACTTTTCATTTATGTTTAATTTTGCATATGCCATTTTGTTGGCGCATATATACCTGCATGTAGGGCCATATTTAGCATATCTTTTTTTCTGGTGTATCACACTGACAACAGTGATTTTTTTGCAACATTATTACTGCATTATGCTTGGTACTGGAGGTTTTTTATCCACACTCCTCAGCATTTCTTGATTGATTTGAATCGCAACTTTTTAAAGAACTGTGTTCACTTCACAATTGCCAGAAAATCAGAACAACAGCTTACCATCCCCAAGGTAATGGACTTTGTGAAAAAATTAACCAGACCCTAATAGAAATGCTTAGAGCTGTGCCACCTGCTACCAAGAATGATTGGCCTACTCTTCTGCCTAAATTGATGTATACCTATAATAATATCATTCACTGTTCCACTAGATATACACCTTACTACCTAATGTTTGGTCGACAAGGTAAACTACCTGCTGACCATACTTTGGACGAACAAGTGCCTGATGCCATCAATCCATTGCCAAAAACTGATTGGGTGAGCGAGCACCAAAGATGTCTAGCTGATGCACAAGAAATTGTTCACCACCGCATGGAACATGCTCATAAAAGGCACCAAAAAGATTATGACCAATCTGCCAAAGCAGAGCCTCTTGAAATTGGTGATTATGTGTGGCTAAAGAACAATTATCGCACCAGCAAGTTGGACAGTAAGTGGGAAAGAGACCCCTACATCGTTTCAGCTATTCCCAATCAAGCAACTGACACCTATGAGATCACCAGAGAAAACAAATCACCTCAAATAGTACATCGCAATCGTTTAAAACTGTGTAACAATGAGAAAGATAATCCAGGAGGAATCCTTCCAGATGAAACTGTTGTAGAGGAACATCAGCCTCCAATTCAAGTGCCTGAACTGTTGAAAAACTAATGACAGAAACAGATCCTCTAAAATGGTTTCTTACACCATGGTTAAACATTGCTGTGCCTGCTCCAGTTAGTACAGTGTCACATCAGCCAGAGGAACCACCTCAAGAAGAAGTTTCAGTGGTGCAAGAAACTCCAGAAGTACCAAATTCCCTTTGCGCCAAGGCCAGAAGAAGGACCACCACTTCGCAGATCCAGTCGGATTACAAAGGGACAGCCACCTGCCCGTTATAGGGAGTATCTACTGCAAACTCAGAGGAGAATGCTTCCAGCTATCCTAGTTTAATGTGGATTACAATTTCGCTTCTTAGTGAAACCACAGAGCCAGAGTAAGAAACTTCTTGACTCTGATTATTTCCTTACTCCAATGACTCTCTACAGTTTTCTTTGTTTTGTTGTCGCAACGTTTAAGCCTGTGCTCGGAGAAAGACTCAAACGTACCTGAGCCTGTGTTGTTCATCATCTTTACATGCCCTATGCTCAGGGAACAGACTCATGCCCTGTGAGCCTCCTGACTTTCATCCCTGTTTATTATTTCCCCATTACGGACTATCCTGGTTTATTACTATTCCGCTGTGCCAGGTCAGCGCCCCTGTTCATCAGTCTCCAGAGAGAAGAAACAACAGCCCCTTTTCACTTGTTTACTAAAATTCTTGATGTTTGCCTGATATTTACATTTGTGCCTAACCAATTGCTTTTCAGTCTCAAGAAAAAGTATTGTTAAGGGTTATGGTAGTGTTCTTCATGCCTGCAGGATTGTTCTCTTTTTGTATTTTTCAGGAGACCTTCATCTTCGTGGGATGACACAGGTTAAACAAGGGGGTTATGCAGTGTCCCACTACCCACATGGGTACTGCAAAGTCATAGTGTTATGCTTTGTATGCTTTATATCATCTGTGTTATGCCGCAGTGCATCTTTATGCATAATCCCTGCCTACAGATGTGTTAGATTTCATTAAACTGAGCCTACCACTAGGGGGAGACAACACATCCCATATATATAGCCCAGCTCAGGCCTAGTCTTGGCAAATTAGTCTTAGCTCTCAGTCTGGAGTCTTCAGCCCTGAGCTGAAGTGGTCCACATACTCAGAAGGATATTAATTCAGAAAGCACTAGAGAAACAGACATCCAAAGGGTTACGGCCATCGCTATACACGCCTTAGGACCTTTGGAGTCAAAAGTGAAGGATTTACTGGCCTCCGGCAGCCTCACTGGCCTGCACTGGGATAACAGAGACCAGCGTAGAAGTCTTCTACCAGTAAGCATAAAACTTATATCATTAATAGCCTGAGAGACAGACATCACACATGTAAGCAGTGGACATCTTGCACTTTACCTCTGTCCATCTTAAAGAGACTGTATTTCATATCTGGATGTATTAGAGACTGTTTTATACTTGGATGTTACCGTTACCAGGAGCAACGTTTAGTAAAAGTTATAGGTTGGAATGCACCATCCTTGTCTCAGTCTCCAATTTCTCAGTTAACACTACAGTAAATGGTTGTACCACCATAAAGGTACTGGCGTCACGACTACAAGGGACCTTGCCATAGGCACATTAATGCAGACCATCAAGGGCACCTCAAACCACCATCTGGCCTGTGTACCTTACACCATAGTGTGCCCCAGAGAATTCCTGTGACGTTCTCCTCTTCACTTATGCAGGCCTGCCCAGGGACGACATAACCGTGAGTAACCAGAACTGTATTTACCTCGGCCCACCTAATGCTCACACCGTGACCTCACGTATAATTGGTTTATTTTTTAAATAACTAAACATCTCCAGGGACACAATATTACACGTATGTTCCAGAGTGGGCATTTCTGCGATGTATTGTGGAAGATGCTGAGGAGAATGGGACTTGACTTATTAATGGAGAGGGAAATATTGGGAGGTATAGTGACTCCGTGGCTGGTATGTGTAATTTACAGGATGTTTTTGCTCCTGTTGTAGGCTATGAATATATTATATATCTGCAGGGTTTATAAGCCTATCATAGCTGATTGTGTGTCACAGCAGGAGGTAGAGCAGTGGTCTCCAAACAGAGCCACGTGTGACTTGCAAATCATGGCTGAACGATTAGCTGTAAAGCTGTTGAGTTATGACCATAAGCAGCGGCTACAATGGTTGCAGCCATATCCTAACCCCCAAAAACATATTCTGTCCCAGTTCCTTAAAGGGGCTGCTCACCTTTGGAGGCCTTTCTATCAGACACCTCCTCTCTACCCCCACATCACATGGACCTGCAGAGGGAAGTGTACTTACCTGCTCCCCACTGGGTTTCGGCTCCTTTGGTTCTGTCACTGCCTTGTTGCAGTCTCCGTATGTCAACATCCGGTTTGATTAGTGTCTTGTGGTCATGTAGGTCACATGACATATCCCCTATGTGTCACATGAACCTGACACATGGGGGTCACGTCACTGATGTTCAATGTGAAAAGTGTTTCTGAATTATTATTTTTTATTATTATAATAAAAAAAACTGAATTCTCATCTTTTCACCAAGAATATTTTATTTTGCACAAAAAGTGAACATATTCATATCTTGGCTATAGCTGCATTATTTGGACCTCCTAGATTGAAATGGGAATCCTAGAGCATCACAGTGAAAACCCACAGACTTCAATTGGAGTGTTTGTTCTGCACGAGCGACCAAAGCAGTGCAAGTCTCTAAGGTTTTATCTATTGATCCATGGTCAGTAGAAAAACAAGGATGTGTGAATAGACACATTAAAATCAATGGATACATGTGTTTTTTATAAAGAACTGGTGTGTGAAATAGGTCTACCCCGAGGGTCAGGGGCGTAGCTAAATGCTCATGGGCCCTGGTACAAGAGTTCAGCTTGGGTCACCCCCCTTCCTTCTTCAGCAGTTTGTAAAGGGGCAGGGAAGCACATAGCCTTTCTGCTGCCTGAGGTAAAAATTGAAACGACCCCCCCATACCAACTGATGACCTATCCTCAGGACAGATCATAAATATCAGAACAGCGCGTGTCCGACCCCGGCACACCCGCCGATCAGCTGTTTAAAGAGAAGGCAGCACACATATGAGAGATTCTTTCTCTGCTCTGTTTACCTGCTTGCCGCAGAAATTTCAGTGGTGAGCAGGTAAACGGAGCAGAAAAGGCAGCGCTCATAGGAAAAAAAAAAGCCAACAACCCCTAATTGTAAAACATTACATACAGTGCTACAGAACTTACAGGAGAATACAGCCCACATATGTACCTCTTACATCCAGTGATGTCTCCTTAGACCTTCAGACCCCTACTAGACTTCAAGATTACCAATGAGACCCCCATTAGACTTTCAGACTCCCATATCAGACTTCAGACCAGACTTCCAGACTCCCATTAGACCACAGATCAGACTAAAATAAAAAATTAACTTACCTCTCCTGGTACGGCGGTCTCCCCGTTCTTTTCTCAGGTCCCGCGCAGCAGCTACCTGACTGCCTGCAGTGTCAGGTGACAGTGCGCTCTGTATGTCCTGATGCTGCAGGCAGCCAGGACACAGCAGCACGGGCCCCGAGAAGAGCAAGCAGGAGGAGGGGTAAGCACAGCACTCACTAGTATTCCCGTTATAAGATGTATTGCATCTTATAAAGGGAAAATTACAGTACCATTGGCAAGGGAGGCCCTCTGGGCTGTCGAAATTATCTTCTATATAAAATATAATCTTCATATAAAAGAGAGGATCCTAGAAAAATAAAATATAAAATGATCGGATCCTCTAGGCTGACATATCACCTCTAAGTTCTTTGATAAGGAATCTTAATTCGTTTTGTGCAATCAGTGAAACAAGGGACAGATATTTATGTAAAAATATATGTAATAATTTATTTATAAATGAGTAAAATCCAATACAAAACAGACATAAGATAAATGGAAAGAGAAATTTGACGCACTACCAACAAACCACAACTAGATGGTGGTGTAACCCAGTATTACTTTCTCACAGCACAAAACTATCAAAAAGCCAATTAAATATATATTATAAAAAATTGAAGATAAAAAGGATAAACATGGATTAATATAGGAAGAATAACTGATCTTTATGACCAATCAAAAATATATATATGATATTAATATGCTATTATACCCCACTCAGCAATCAGACTATGGAAATATAATTTCCCAAGGTTTTTTCCTCTACTTAAATAATGTCTAATCTCCCATTAGCAATATGCATCTTTGCTAAGAGGACAACTTGGGAGGTGTTTAACACTATATGTTCCCACAGTATGGGAACTCTTGACTATATGCTGAGAGGAATATCTTATTAATACCACGATCAGTAAGCATAATATACGTTAACGGGTCAAGGATGAACAGGAGTTTCGGGTGTTATCAGTTCTCAAAACTTTTCCAGTAGAAAAAAATTCATCCAAGTTTCTTTGTGGTAAATCCTTCTTATGGACAATTTTCTCTGTGCCAATGTTTCTTTGTAGCAAGTTTTCTTTTTTTGTGTTGTAGTATTTTTTTGTAGTTGTAGTTGTCCTAACCTCTTACATGCATACTTTATACCCCATGCTATCTAAGAACTCATCCCCTTCTAGATTAGGGATTTCCAATCAGACAAGGTGGGTGTATTCGTATGCAGATAAAAATGACGTCATTTTAACCCTTGAAATACTGGTGAAAATGACATACTATTATCTATCTACCTCCAGATGGCACTGTTGTACCACATAATAATTTCAGACATTTTAAGAATTAACACATATAAATGGCTTCATTATACAACTTAAACTTTAACTTCTCCCACCTTATATTAATTAGGAGGGATTCTTCTTTGACACTTTAGAATCACTTTCCCAGACATCACGGATCCAACTTGACAGTTAACATACCATCTTATTTATGGTCAGATAAGAGAACAATAATCTTTTAACTTTTCTCCTGGTTTGTGTACCCTAACTGTCTCAGCTATTGAGTAATGATGTGTGAAATAACATCAGCTACTCTGAATGGATCCTACTAGGAAAATTCAACTTAAATGCTCTTCTACATCTCCTAAGATTTTATATTAACTTAGTGAGATACACATGGTATAAAATACACATTAACAATATTTGGTTAGACCTATATACTATATAATATAGTATCATCAGATACATTGTACAACAGGGCCCCCCTGGCTTAGGGACCCGGTCGCAACTGCCACCGCTGTGATCCCTATAGTTCCGTCAGGGTGAAGGGTTAAAGGGCATCTGTCAGCAGGTTTGTACCTATGACACTGGCTGACCTGTTACATGTGCACTTGGCAGCTGAAGGACATCTGTGTTGGTCCCATGTTCATATGTGCCCGCATTGCTGAGAAAAGTGATGTTTTATCATGTGCAAATACACCTAAAGGCTCTGCTCGCTCTGCAACTGCCACGAGGTCTATACTTTCATTGACAGGGCCAGGTGTGATCACATTTACACTGCCTCATCCTGTCAACTATAGTGGAGAGGGCAGGGCAGTAGCAGAGAGAGCAGAGCCTCTAGGTGTAACAACAACGTAGTATTAGCATTGGGGGCCAGTATTAGACTAAGGGACAGTATTAGGAGTCAGTATTAAGGCTAGGGGTCAGTATGGCGTAGTATTTGTATAGGGAACCAGTATTAGATCTAGGGTCCAGTATGAGACATAGGGACAGTATTAGGGGGTCAGTATTAGGGTTAGGGGTCAGTTTGGCGTAGTATTAGCATTGGGGGCCAGTATTAGATCTAGGGTCCAGTATTAGGGTTAGGGACAGTATTAGGGTCAGGGAAGGTATTAGGGGTCAGTATTAGGGGCAGGGGCGGACTGTAAACGTAAAGTGGCCCTGGAAAAAAATTATAAAAATGGCCCTGTTTTGTAGTCGGGTCCAAATTGATGAAAGGCAGGGCCAACACAAGTAGGTGAGGCCAGCAATACCATATTGTGGTATATTATACCCCCAACAAATCCAAATACCACAATCCGTCACAAAATACTGCCAGCAGTACAAAATACATTACTAAAAACTTCCATGGGCCAGCGGTCTGAAGGGCTCAGGCGGCCCCCTGGGCATCGGCCCACTGAGAAATTTCCCTGTAGGTCTATGGCCAATCCATCCGTGGATATAATGGAGATATCTGGTCACTTGCATGCAACATTCAAGTGCCACATTTAACTGTATGGCAGGAATTATACCAGGAATTGAACCAGAAGTGAACCGAAGGTAATTCCCTTTCCATTACACATCCTGTCATCATTATCCTCTCCATCTCTATCTCCTAAACATGTTTTCTTTTGTATTCACAATCATCGTCTCTCCATGCCCCTCAGACTATTTCATTACCTCACTATTCCTACACCAGACAAAGATCTATTTATCTCAGCATCCCTTCTATCCTCTCACCCAGCTACTTCTGCTGAACTCCTAAACACTCAAACCTTCTCATCTAAACACACTTCCACCTCTTCCTTAAAGAGGTTGTCTCACTTCAGCAAATAGACTTTATTATGTAGAGGAAGTTAATATAAGCCACTTACTAATGTATTGTTATTATCCATATTGCCTCCTTTTCTGGCTGGATTCATTATTTCTTCTCATTATACACTGCTCGTTTCCATAGTTACAACCACCCTGCAATCCACCAGTGGTGGTTGTGCTTGCATACTATAAAAATAAGTGCCGGCCTCTCTGGTGCCCGGGAGAGCGCACATAGGCTAGTGCTTTTTCCTATGGTGTGCAAGCACAACCACTGCTGAGGGATTTCAGGGTGGTCGTAACCATAGAAATGAATCCAGACAGCAAAGGAGGCAATATGGACAATCACAATACATTAGTGCCTTGTACTAACTTCCTCTACATAATAAATGCCACTTGTTGAAGTGAGACAACCCCTTTAAGGCTACTTTCACATCAGCGTTTTTCATTCCAGTTTTGAGAAACTGGGGTGAAACACTTCCGTTTTGTCCCCATTCATTGTCAACAGGGACAAAACAGAACAAACCAGATCAGTATGCATTCCGTTCCAGTTTGTTCCATTTCACAGACCGGACACAAAACCGATTTACAATGATTTTTAAGCCGGATCTGGTTTGTTCAGTTTCTATTTATTATGATCGGATCCGGATGTATTAAATGATACTGAAGTGTTTTATTCAGGTTTTGAGATCCTGTGGTGTATCTCAAAACCTGAATAATAAAACGCTGATGTGAAAATGATGATTACTCACCGGTAATTTGATTTTCCAGATCCCACGACAGCACCACGAGAGAGGGAGGATTTGCACCTAGAGACAGGAAATCTACTGAATAAAAAGGCGAACACTCTCCTCCCAATTCAGTGTGATATCCAAGCATCTGAGGAAGTCCGCCCATATAATGTTTAGATGATCGACAATAATTCCAACTTATACAGTACAGACCAAAAGTTTGGACACACCTTCTCATTCAAAGAGTTTTCTTTATTTTCATGACTATGGAAATTGTAGATTCACACTGAAGGCATCAAAACTATGAATTAACACATGTGGAATTATATACATAACAAAAAAGTGTGAAACAACTGAAAATATGTCATATTCTAGGTTCTTCAAAGTAGCCACCTTTTGCTTTGATTACTGCTTTGCATACTCTAGATGAGCTTCAAGAGGTAGTCATCTGAAATGGTCTTCCAACAGTCTTGAAGGAGTTCCCAGAGATGCTTAGCACTTGTTGGCCCTTTTGCCTTCACTCTGCGGTCCAGCTCACCCCAAACCATCTCGATTGGGTTCAGGTCCGGTGACTGTGGAGGCCAGGTTATCTGGCGCAGCACCCCATCACTCTCCTTCATGGTCAAATAGCCCTTACACAGCCTGGAGGTGTGTTTGGGGTCATTGTCCTGTTGAAAAAAAATGATGGTCCAACTAAACGCAAACCGGATGGAATAGCATGCCGCTGCAAGATGCTGTGGTAGCCATGCTGGTTCAGTATGCCTTCAATTTTGAATAAATCCCCAACAGTGTCACCAGCAAAGCACCCCCACACCATCACACCTCCTCCTTATGCTTCACGGTGGGAACCAGGCATGTAGAGTCCATACGTTCACCTTTTCTGCGTCGCACAAAGACACGGTGGTTGGAACCAAAGATCTGAAATTTGGACTCATCAGACCAAAGCACAGATTTCCACTGGTCTAATGTCCATTCCTCGTGTTCTTTAGCCCAAACAAGTCTCTTCTGCTTGTTGCCTGTCCTTAGCAGTGGTTTCCTAGCAGATATTCTACCATGAAGGCCTGATTCACACAGGCTCATCTTAACAGTTTTTCTAGAGATGTGTCTGCTGCTAGAACTCTGTGTGGCATTGACCTGGTCTCTAATCTGAGCTGCTGTTAACCTGCGATTTCTGAGGCTGGTGACTCGGATTAACTTATCCTCCGCAGCAGAGGTGACTCTTGGTCTTCCTTTCCTGGGGCGGTCTGCATGTGAGCCAGTTTCTTTGTAGCGCTCGATGGTTTTTGTGAGTGCACTTGGGGACACTTTCAAAGTTTTCCCAATTTTTCGGACTGACTGACCTTCATTTCTTAAAGTAATGATGGCCACTCGTTTTTCTTTACTTAGCTGCTTTTTTCTTGCCATAATACAAATTCTAACAGTCTATTCAGTAGGACTATCAGCTGTGTATCCACCTGACTTCTCCACAACGCAACTGATGGTCCCAACCCCATTTATAAGGCAAGAAATCCCACTTATTAAACCTGACAGGGCACACCTGTGAAGTGAAAACCATTTCAGGTGACTACCTCTTGAGGCTCATCAAGAGAATGCCAAGAGTGTGCAAAGCAGTAATCAAAGCAAAAGGTGGCTACTTTGAAGAACCTAGAATATGACATATTTTCAGTTGTTTCACACTTTTTTGTTATGTATATAATTCCACATGTGTTAATTCATAGTTTTGATGCCTTCAGTGTGAATCTACAATTTTCATAGTCATGAAAATAAAGAAAACTCTTTGAATGAGAAGGTGTTTCCAAACTTTTGGTCTGTACTGTATATCATTTTTTTTTGTTTATGCTACACCCATGTGAAAATAGGAGAACCAGAATAACTCAGAAGGGAGGGAAAATAAGGATGCTGTTGTAGGCTCTGGAAAATCAAATTACCAGTGAGTAATCTTAATTTTTCCCTTCACCCACGACAGCACCACAAGTGATTTACCAGAGGAAAATTCAGGGTGTGAGAGCTGAAAGAAGTCCCTTTTCCCCAAAAGAAGACTCAGAAGAGGAAGAGCTCAAATCAAGCCGATAGTGCTTATAAAAGGTTGTATGAGAAGACCAGGTAGCCGCTCTGCAAATATCCTCTATGGGGACTGAGGATCTTTCCACCCAGGAGGTAGCAACTGCCATGGTAGAATGTGCTTTAAGACCCAGAGAGATGGCAGAAACAATCCATCTAGCATTGGAACTTTTGGTGGCCGCCTTTCCTTTATTCACTCCTTGAAAGAGGACAAAGAGTGAAGAACTTTTTCGCCAAGAGAATTTTCTTCTTCCGACCTTGGGTTTTTAAAAAAGGTAGGAAGTACAATCTCCTGGGACCTATGAAAATTTGAAGCCACTTTTGGAAGAAAGGCTGAATCTGGACGAATTAATACTTTATCTTCTAAAATTGTAGTGTATGGAAGATTCATGGATATGGCTTGGATTTCATTAACCCTACGAGCTGATGTTACTGCTATTAGAAGACATAATTTTAAGGTCAGACATTTAATGGAGCTGGCATCCAAAGGTTCAAATGGTGGCTGAGTCAAGGCCTTTAAAACTAGGTTTAGGTCCCAAGGAGGAGGTCTATGTGAGGCTATCGGGGTGGATCTGGCTACCGCCCTAAAGAACCTAGACACCCACGGGCACCCTGCAATATCTTGATCAAGCAAAGCCGAAAGAGCCGAGACCTGAGCTTTTAAGGTACTACCCGCCAGACCTAGTTCTTATCCCTTCTGAAGGAATTCTAAAACTAGGTGAATGGGAGCAGAAGAGGATTTCCTTAAACTGGATATGCGAAAAATCCAAAAATGTTTTCCAAACTCTAGCATAAATGGCCACTCTTACCTCTTTCCTACTCTTAAGCAGAGGAGAGATCAAGGCATCAGAAAATCCCTTGCTACCTAGTAATCGCCTTTTAAGTTCCAGGCAGATTTTTTTATATCTGGGTGAAAAACTGGGCCCTTATTAAATAGGTCTCGGATCTCTGGAAGTACCCAAGGGTCTTAGAGCGACATGATCCGAAGCCACATGAACCACGATCTTCTCGGCCAAAACGGGATAACTCTTGCGCCATCCTCCCTGATTTTGCTTAATACTCTTGGAATCAATGGGAGAGGAGGAAAGGCGTAGGCTAGGGGAAAATTCCAGTTCTGGAGGAAGGCATCTATCCCACAAGGGGATCCCGCTGGATCTAGGGAGAAGCAATATTGCACCTTCTTGTTTTGGAACGTAGCAAAAAGGTCAATTACTGGATGGCCCCAGAGAACCGTTATTTTCTTGAAAAGGGACTGGTTCAGACTCCATTCACCCTGAGATAGAAAATGTCGACTTAGAAAGTCTGTCTGTCCTTTTTTGTTTCACTCCCCTGAGGATCGTCTGGGCTTCCTGCATCAGAATTTTGCACCTTGTACCCTCCTGTCTGTTCAGATAAGAGACCACTGTCCTGTTGTCTGTCATAATCCTGAGATTTTTTGCTCTTATTCTTGGAAGGACAGACCTCATTGCTAGACCTACTACTGCTAGCTCTTTTAGGTTGGAGGATCCCCTTCTTTCAGAAGGAAAGGATTTCCCACTGAGGAACCCTTGAGTGTAGCTGTGCCCATTTTACCGCCGGGATACATGACATGAGGGACCCTAAAATAGACATTTGCTTCCTTATAGAGACTACTACTGGATTTTTGGTTAGATCTCTGATTCTCTCTTGAATGAGACTGACCTTTTCTTCTGGTAGTACACGTTTTTGGGAAGACGAGTCTAGGATCAATCCCAGAAAAGTCTGAATTCTGGAAGGATGTGGTTTTGACTTTCTAGATTTAAGACCCACCCTAACTTGTCCAGAATTTCTGATACTGTTGAGACCACTCTTCCACAAGCTTCTTCTGTTTTTACGATGATTAAAAAATCGTCCAGGTATGGTATAAAAAGAATATCTTCCTCTCTTACATGAGCTGCCATCTCTGCTATTATCTTTGTTAAGACCCTTGGAACCATAGAAAGGCGAAACGGAAAAGCCTTAAACTGAAGATGTTGTAACTGTCCTCCTATTTTTACTGCTACTCTTAAGAATTTTTGATGCCCGAGGAAGATTGGAACATAATAATATGCATCTTTGAGATCGAGTACAGAAATGAAACAGAGACTATAAGATAAGTAATAAACTTTCTTTCTCCTCTCTTAGTCTCCATTTTGAACTTTTTTATTTGTAGGAATCGGTTTAACTTTTTTAAATTATAACTGTCATATATATTTTTTTTTCAGTATTGGATTGTGGTGATTAATATCACCTTGGTGGTCCTATTTCAACTTTTCACTGTGTACTCAATTACCCCTTAATTCCACATTTTTGTTCCCTGTACTGCCTATTTTTACCTGTGCTTAAAATAGGGTTGCTAGGCATGGTCCCTCTATCTGTTGAAGGATGGAGGACGCAGAAGCAGGCTGCATGCAGGCTCACATTACTGACAGCTAGGGACTGTAAGTAAATGATTAAAGCCAGGTCCTCCCCAGCAGCTGATAACAGTGCCTGGGCTGTGTGCACTTCACCCTGTCCCTGCACTTGGCAGACGCTCCCTCACTCAGCAGACTGGGACAATGCAGAGTCGAAGCAGCGCAGAGCAGGGAAGGGAGATCTGCCATCTGCTCAGTTTATAAATGAAAGCAGCATGTGGTAAGAGGACCCCTTTGTGCTGCAGGAGATTAACCCTTTAGGGGGGAGGGCTCTGGTTACTGACACTTTTGGGGGTAACTATTGTTACTGGCTAGTGAGGGCAGGCGGGATTAGCCTCAGGGTGAGGGCAGTGGCGGCCATCTTAACTGAATAGTGAAATTGCAGTTTTATGCAGACTGGTTGCTAAGGGCTGAATCTTTTTAAATATGGGGTAAGTCAGTCTAATAGTAACTGATTCTGGAATATCATGTTATTAGTAACTACATATATGAAAATTGAAATTAGGGTCTAAATGTGACAGTTATCCTTTAAGTGTATTATTGTTCTGAAAGAACCATCTGGTTTCTTTACCAAAAACAGGGGGCAGTAAAATCCCTCGCCTTCTTCCCCCTTTGGTACCGGAACTAAAACCAACTTCTTGACTAATTTTAGCACTTTTTCTTCCATAGCAGAAATTCCTAGAGCTGAAGTCAGATTTTTTGTGATTACGAATCTTACCGGAGGGACCATACGAAATTCTAGTTTTAGTCCGGTGAGAATGGTGTCTAGAATCCATGAGTTTGAAGAAATCTGGGACCAGGCTGGGAAAAAAAAAGCTTTAATCTGCCCCTTACCTGACTTCTGGCGTCATTGTTGATCCTGTTTCTTTTCATCTCCAAAGGATTGGTTGAAAAAGTAATTTCTACCCTTCCTTTGGTTCCTAAATCTGTCCTCCCTTGTTTTTTTTTTATCTCCTTCTTGATTACTCCTAAAGAGACGAAAAGGACGATTAAATCTACTCTTAGACGAGAAGGAACCCTGAAACCCTGGAAATATTTTATTTTTATCCTCAGCCTTGTCTAGTAGATCATCCAGTGTCGGGCCAAAAAGGTATTCCCCTGCACATGGAACATCACATAGCTTATTTTTTTATGGGAAGTCACCCACCCAGTTTTTTAGCCGAATTCAATAAAGCGGGAGATCTAGCTGACAACAGAATCTGCTGAAGCATCTGCCAGAAAATCTGCAGTTTTTTTTATAGTGGGCAAGGATGCTAATATTTCTTCTCTGGGACACCTGTTTTTTAATTGACTTTCCAGCTCAGAGAGCCAGACCATCAGGGAACGGGTCGTACAAGTTGAAGCTATACTTGTTCTGAAAGAAGAGGTAGACGCTTCCCAGGCCCTTTTTTTAAAAAGACTCAGCTTTCTTATCTAACGGATCCTTTAATATTCCCATATCATCTAAAATACTAGATACTTTAGATATAGCTACGTCTATCCTAGGCACCTTATCCCAAGTAGCACAGTCTTCTTCTTTAAAAGGATATTTTCGCTTAAGGTTTTTTTAAATATAAACTTTCCTGTTAGGTTTCTTCCACTCCCCTTTAATTAAAGGGGTTCTGCATTATTTTTAAACTGATAATCTATCCTCTGGATAGATCATCAGCATCTAATCGGCGGAGGTCCGACACCCGGGACCCCTGCCGATCAGCTGTTTGAGAAGGCAGCGGCGCTGGCAGTAGTGGCGCGGCCTTCTCGCTGTTTACCGCAGGCCCAGTGAAGTCACGGCTAGTATTAATGGCCTGGGTGTGGCTAAACTCCAATTAAGTGAACACAGCTTAGCCCCGCCTAGGCCATTGATACTAGTCGTGACGTCACTGGGCCTGTGGTAAACAGCGAGAAGGCCGCAGCACTACTGTCAGCGCCGCTGCCTTCTCAAACAGCTGATGTGCAGGGTTCTCGGGTGTCGGACCCCTGCCGATCAGATGCTGATGATCTATCCAGAGGATAGATCATCATTTTATAAAAACTGCAGAACCCCTTTAAGGCTGACACGTTCTTATGAAACGGGAAGGTGCTGTGGTGCCTGGATTCTAGACCCCCAAACATAATATCCTGGATGAACCTAGGTTCCTTTATTTCTTCAATGCCCATAGTTGATCTTACAGCTTTTAAAAGTCTATCCGTATCTTCTATTGGAAAACATGGTTTACCACTAATCTCGCCTTCCTCAGAAGAAGATAGGGACGAATTTCCAGAATGCCAACATAAGGAGGAGTGCATTTCATCTTTTTTTAGAATCAGATGAAATAAGCTCCTGTGCTGTATCTAGCCGCCTCAACTTTGGATCTCTATTCCTGGCAGCTTTTTTTTAGAGGAGAGAGAGGAATTGACCTCAGATCTGACCAACGCCTGAAGACATTTATAAAATGACGGCGATTCCTCGGCCACTGTCCTATCAATACAGCTCTGACACATCCTCTTCTCCCACTCAGACGGAAGGTAATACAGATTTACAAAGACCACACTCCTTATTCTTCTTTATTGAAACGACCTTCCTAGGTTTTGTCTGTGACACATTTAGGTATAAGGGTATCAGAAGAGAAGCAGGACTCAATATGCCCCAGAGCACTCACCCCTCATAGGTACCAGGGCTGGAGGGACTCCAGACTCTTCTATGTGCTTCACCTCCTCCATGCTTCCCACTGACTGCCAACCAGGATACTGATTAGGATGCCATTCTCTGATCCCCAGTGTGCCCTTCTCATAGGTGCTCTGTAATGACGTCACCTGCTGACGTGGCACGCCGATCCACGTGTTACAATCGCTTTCCCCGGCCTAACTCCTTGCCAGAAGCTCCTCCTCCTCAGGCCAGGAAGTCCGTGCCTTCTAGCGCATCAGCGATGCCGCCAGGCACTCCACGCTCCAGCACACAAGATGCTCCCTCTGGAGACTTGCTGTGCCTCTGCCCATCCCCATTAGCACACCAACCGATGCTGCATATTACCTCTGGGGACTGCAGGTATGCCCAGGGCCCTTTTCAGCCCAACAACAGGGGTCAGTATAGGAGCACCACCGGAGGAAGGATCTGAAAGTAACTGCAGGCTTCCCCAGAGACAGGAAACAACACTGAAATGGGAGGAGAGTGTCTCACTCCTCTAACCTGATTCACCTGACCACTGCTCCCCCAGTCTCTCTATGACAAGCATTATGGAGCTTTCATTCCATTTGCAACCAACTTTCCTACATCCACAACCTCTTTATTTCCCAGAAACTTACATTCCTAGGCCTTACAGAAATATGGTTGACACCCACTGACACAGCCTCCCCTGCCGTACTATCCTATGGGAAACTTCAGTTTACTCCCCACTCTGAAAGATGTGGTGGTGGTGTTGGCCTCCTACTATCAGGAAACTGCTCCTTCAACCCATCTCCACCCGTTCACAACCTCCCGTCTTTCGAAGTCCACTGTATCCGCATCTTCTCTCCCTTCAATCTCCAAATAGCCGTCATCTACTGTCCAATACTGTCCAATACTGCATTTTTCGACCATTTCAAATCCTGGCTTCTACATTTCCTCTCTGCCAACATCCTCACTATCATCATGGGGGATTTCAACATCCCAATTGTCACATACAACTCATCCAAACTCCTATATCTTACTGCCTCCTTTGGACTCACAATGGTCCTCCACAGCTACCCACAGAGACAGACACACTAGATCTTGTCTTCACCTGCCTCTGCTCCCCAACTAAATCACTCAATCTCTACCCGCGGATCACAATCTTCTTACGTTCTCAATCACTCTCAAAAGCCCAGATAGGCAATGTGAGCTGACAATTAAAGAAATATTACTTTCCATAAACAGCATACACATAGTATTATAAAGGGCTTGCGCAAGTAAACACAGTCTATTAGTATGTCAATCCTATAATGTTTACTTGCACAAGCACTTTACTATATAATACTGTGTATTGCTCCTATATGTATGCCATTTATAGAAAGTAATATATTTCTTTAATTGTCAGCCCACATTGCCTGCCTGCGTTTTGTCCCATCTTCTGTGACCATCTGAAAATTATTTTATATGTAATAAAAGACAAAAAACAAACATGCAATAATAAAGAAAGTTGAATTAGTCTTACCGGTAATTCCTTTTTCGCGAATCCTCCATGACGGCACCTTACTTGGAGATTATCCTCCTCCTCCAGCCAGGCAGGGACAGGAAGGTTCAAAAGGGCCCGCCTCCTCACTTATCTACAGTGTCTTCTGGACTTGACAGGCCCTAAACTTACACACTCATTCGTGACCTTCACCAGTTACTTATCTATTCACTGTTATACATATTAAACCTCATACATATAACTGTAGACTAATTATTTAATTTTATAACTAGTCTTTTTTTTTTTTTTTTATTTGGGGGGGGGGAATATAAGCGGTGCCGTCATGGAGGATTCGCGAAAAAGGAATTACCGGTAAGACTAATTCAACTTTTTCCCTCCCCTCCATGACGGCACCTTACTTGGAGAACTAACAGATTAGTCAATTAGGGAGGGACAACTGCTTGTAAAACTTTCCTACCGTAGGATAGGTCTCTTTTAGAATCAATATCTATCCTATAGTGTTTTACAAAGGTATGAGGATTCGACCAGGTTGCTGCCCTACAGATCTGATCCAAGGAAGCGGATGCTTCCTCCGCCCATGAAGTCGATACTGCCCTTGTTGAATGAGCCTTGATATTTACCGGGGGTCATTCTCCTATTGCTATGTAGGCTTCTGAGATGCCCGTGTAATAGAAGGTTTGGACGCTTTTAATCCTTTCCTACCCCCTAAGAATTGGACAAATAGGTTATTAGATTTTCTCCAGTCTTTAGTTTCTGATATATACTTCAGAACACACCTTCTGACATCCAAAGTGTGAAAAACCTCTTCTTTTTTAGATCTGGGATTTTCACAGAACGAAGGGAGAACCACCTCCTCCATTCTATGGAACTCCGAGACAACCTTAGGTAGAAAGGAATTGTCAAAACTTAGAATTATTCTGTCGTCCCTGATCGTCATGAAGGGTTTTTTAACCGAGAAGGCCTGTATCTCATTAACCCTACGTGCAGAAGTAATGGCCACTAGAAATACTGTTTTAAGGGTCAGATATCTGATATTTGCTGACTCTAAGGGCTCAAAGGGGGGTTTAGTGAGACCGGAGAGGACAGAGTTTAAATCCCACGGAGCGACTAGAGGTCTACTCCGGGGTCTGAGTCTGACGGTTCCCTTCATGAAGCGAATGATCCACGGATTAAGAGCTATTTTTTCATCTAAGTAGGCACTTAATGCTGAAATTTGAACTCTAAGAGTGCTAGGTTTTAACCCTTTATTAAAACCTTCTTGAAGAAAATCTAGAATGGACAGAATATTCCCCCTAGAGCTAGAAGTATTTTCTGAACACCAGGAAACATATCTTTTCCAGATTTTGCGGTAAATTTTATTAGTGACCTCTTTTTTGCTGGCTAGCATGGTATTAATTACTCTGTCCGATAAACCCTTAGATTTTAAGACTGCCCTTTCAGGATCCAAGCAGAGAGGTGCAGACTTTGCGTCTTTGGGTGGAAAACTGGCCCTTGACAGAGGAGGTCTTCCAATCAGGGTAGAATCCAAGGATCCTCCCTGGACATCTTTGCCAGGAGAGGAAACCAGGATCTCCTCGGCCAGTTGGGAACAATTAGGATTACCTCGGCCCTCTCTTCTTTTATTTTCCTGAGAACCCTTGGAATCAGAGGCAGAGGTGGGAAACAGTATGCCAGTTGGAAATTCCAAGGAAGAGCTAGCGCATCTGTTCCTGCACTTCTCGGATCCCATGGATCCAGGGAAAAATAAGTTGGTAATTTTGCATTTATTTTGTTTGCAAAAAGGTCTATTTGGGGAAGACCCCACCTTTGTGTTAAGGTCTGGAAAATTTCCTCCTTTAAACTCCACTCCCCCGGATCTAATTTCCTGCGGCTGAGGAAATCCGCTTGGATGCTTTGCGTCCCTTTTAGAAAGACCGCTGACAGGGAGAGGAGATTCTCCTCCGCCCACAGGAAAATCTTGTTGGCTAGGGCTTGTAGTTGTTTGCTTTTTGTTCCTCCCTGGTGGTTTATATATGCTACCACCGTCTTGTTGTCGGATCTTATTTGTACGTTGGACCTCTTTAACTCCTCTGAGAAGTAACTCAGAGCCTCCCACACCCCCAGAAGTTCCCGGTGATTTGATGAGTACCTCCTCTGGGATTGTGACCACTCCCCTTGGGCTGACACTGTTTGGAGATGTGCTCCCCAGCCCCATAGGCTGGCATCCGTGGTGAGGATCACCTGATCTCTCACTATGCATGGAACTCCCCTCTGTAAATTTAAATTTAATTCCCACCATTTTAGTGAGGACCGAATGTGATCCGGAATTGTTATAGGACTGTCCCGGGAATCTTATTTCCGGTTCCATATTTTTAACATAAACGTCTGAAGAGGACGGGAATGTATTTGCGCCCACTTCACTGCCGGGATACAAGCTGTAAAGGATCCTATCAGGGCCATCGTTTGTCTTATGGTGTGGGATCTTTGTTGCCTGAACTGTTTTACTTGGGATTGGATTTTCGTGATCTTTTCTGCTGGTAAAAAGCATTTTTGGCTCACCGAGTCTATGAGAATTCCCAGAAAAACTATTTTTTGCGTGGGAACTAAGTGGGACTTCTCCCGATTTAAAATCCAACCCAGTTCCTCCAGTCTGTCTATCGTTTTGGATAGATTGGTCTCTAGGTCTTCCTGGGAGTCCCCCACTATCAAAAGGTCATCCAGGTATGGAACTATCATTATTTTTTTCTTCCTCAGAGGGGTTATTGCCTCTAGCATGATTTTTGTAAAAAGCCTGGGGGCAGTCGTTATCCCAAAGGGTAGAGCTTGAAACTGGAAATGTTTTAGCTGCCCTTGGACCCATACCGCTATTCTCAAGAACGGTTGAGACCCTGGATGAATGGGTACATGAAAATACGCATCTTTTAAATCTATGGATGCTAGAAACTCCCCTTCTTGTAGAACTTTGACCGTGGCTCTTATAGATTCCATCCTGAATTTTTCGTACTTTATGGACCTGTTCAGAGCTTTCATATTTATAATGAGACGCATTTTCCCGTTTTTATTTTTTTTACCAAGAACACCCTGGAATAACAGCCCAGACCGACTTGGTCCGTAGGTACCGGAACTAAGACGTTCATCTGAACTAGAAATTCGATTTCTTGCTCCATGCAAAGCTGGAGATGTTCCGAGCTCTAAACTGGAGTCTGAATCCTTAATTTCCATGGTATCCCTGACCGCTTTTAATAGATCCTTTATATCATCAGATGAAAATAGATAATTTTAAAAATCTCCATCAGTCGGAATTATTACTATCCTCATCGCTATCTGAAGAAACATCAGAGGAAGATGAAGAGGTTTTTAAGGGGGATTTTTTCCTGGGCCCGTTTGGAAGTTGATGGAACATTAGCGGCTGCAGAAAAATCTGAGAAAGCGGTTTTTATTTCCTGCTTAATCAGGCACTGCAATTCCTCTTTCAGGGACGGGGCTTCTTCCCTAACAATGCTATCAATGCATTTCCCACAAAGTTTTTTAGCATAATTATCGGGGAGTTTGGCCGAACATACACGACATCTAGGAATTTTAGATTTCGGCGATGCTTTACAGAACTATCTGTCACTCTTCCATACACAAAAAAAAAAAAAGGGAGATGAGAAAGACTTAGTAACAGTGCAAGCAGCATTCCATACTCACAACCTGGATGTCACTCACAGCTACAGGTTGGTCCATAGCTTCCTCCTGATCCATATGTGCAGATGTCTTGAGGCTGCAGGATGCTTGCAAACTCTCTGGTCAGAGGCCGACATCAGACTTGACCAGGGCGCCAGTTTTTAAAACCTACATATGGCCGGAAGTCTCCCCAGGACCTCCGACGTCATCCTGGCCGGCAACTCTCCGGCTACCATAATTAGGCCCCCAGATGACATCACCGACCGGAGCCGAGAATCTCGGGCAGCCTAGAAACTGGAAGTACTCCTTTGAGTGTCCGGTTGCCGTGGCCTGCCACTACGCGCTAGCGCGCGCAAGTTTTGAATAGGGAGAGGACAGCGGCAGGCATCCAAGGAACAGACTTACTTGCCCAAGGTAAGACCGTGGCTGGCGCAATGCACCCGCCATAGCTCCCGACCGGAGCACGAACGTATTCCTATCTTCCGCCTGGCAGGGACAGGAAGACACTGAAGATAAGTGAGGAGGCGGGCCCTTTTGAACCTTCCTGTCCCTGCCTGGCTGGAGGAGGATAATCTCCAAGTAAGGTGCCCTCATGGAGGGGAAAATGTTACTTTATATATCTCCAGCTGTTGCCATTTCTTTGGTTCCTCACAAGACTACCCTTGCCTGCTCCTACCACAATGGACTACAAGAGATCATGCCTACTCTGGAACTCACTAACCCAGTACATCAGACACCTCTCTCCTCCCCCCCCATAAGTCAAATCTCAAAAGTAACCTCAATACCCACCACTTCAGGTAAGGCTACTTTCACACTCCTGTTTGAAGGAGCTCACGAGCGGACCCGAACGCCTCCATCCAGCCCTGATGCAGTCTGAATGGAGCGGATCCGCTCAGACTGCATCAGTCTGGCGGCGTTCAGCCTCCGCTCCGCGGACAGCTGAACGCTGCTTTCATATAAATATCCATATTTATTAGTACATCATTTAAAATCACTAAGCATGATTAACAATTAAAATAAAAACACAAATGACTGGTGATCCATGACTGTAGGTAGAATTATATATAAAGTGCTCGTGCAAATATATCATGGTCAGTACGTGCATTGCTCAGTGTGATGCTTTACATTGAGCAATGTACTTACTGACCATAATATGGTTGCACTAGCACTTTTTATTTTATCTACAATCATGGACCACCAGTCATTTGTGTTTTATTATTTTAATTGGTGTATTGTCAATCATGTGTAGTGATAATTTAAAATGTACTAATAAATACGGCTCTTCATATGATTATGGTGTTTATTTCAACCTGCACAAGTAAAAAAAAAAAAAAATGCAGTTTTATTCTCCATCAGCGCTATAGTGCCAGCCAGAAGTCCTGGGGACAGCGGCCTCCTTGCTTCAAGTCAAGGTACTCTAACCGTCCCCTCTTGCCTGAGTGCGACAGCCTACAGGGCGGCAATGATTCCCCAAGTCTCACACACGTGCGGTACACTGTAGTAATGCGCTATCCCATCTCCTGCTGCAGTTAGCCAGGTTTCAGCAGCACATGCGCAAGACTTGGGGAATCTTGGCCGCACTGCAAGCCGTCACTCAGACAAGAGGTGATGGTTAGGGGGCGCGGTTACCTTGACTTGAAGCAAGGAGGCCACTGCCCCCTTAACTTCAAGCTGGCCAGCACTATAGCGCTGATTAATAAAACTGCGTTTTTTTGAACTTGTGCATCAAACAGGATGAAACATTATTATTAACAGGCTGCTAGCTACTATGGGGTACTGCTGGCAGGTGTAGATGCATTTTTGAGGTGACAAGTTCCCTTTAAGTGCATCTATATTGTCTAATACCCTCTTGATGTACAGCAGTTTTGCATTACATACTGCACATCCATTAAAACAGGATTTTGCTGCTGCTTGTCTAGATTTACCCCCATCTCACTCACATGCTCCTTAGTATAAATTGTGTGGATAGTAGTGTTGTGGTCACATGCTTGACAGGCACCTCCTCTGGTTGACTGATTTTGCCCTGGATCTGATTTAAGGGGTTGTCCAAGTTAAAAAAAAATAGCACTGAAAATCTGATGGGCAGCAATATATAACTAAGCAAGTTTTATGCAAAAAAAAAAAAAAAGAAACCGAATATATCTATCCATCTCCATCCTCATTTCCCTGCTTCTTTTCTGGCCCTTTGTTTACATGCAATAAAAAACTCTGCCCCCTGCCCTGCTAAAGGAGTGGCCACAAGAGCTGCCCTGAGTGACATGTCTGCCTACTGGGAGACTCTGCAGCATGTTGTATGTGTAGAACTACAAGTCTCACCTGTATAATGACACTGCTAATACACAAAGGATCTTCCCCCTAACTTCTTGTGCAATGCTCTCTAGTCTGTCAGCTCTTGTGCCCAGAATTGTCACTGCCTGCTGCTACCCAGTCTGTGCAGCTGAATGGGTTAAGAATCCTAGGAGAGAGCAGACAGTAAAGGGGGCGTGGCCAGCATAGTGATGTCTTGTTTACAGGCTCGTAAATGAACTTTATCAGAGCAGGGAGAGAAGCTGAAATCACAGGTCATGTGACCCTCAGTCAAATCTGATAAACCAGGCACTGCAGATAGTGAATTGTAAAGTTGTTATATTTGCCTAGTTAGGAACATAAAAAATAAAAAAAACTCAAAACAACCCCTTTAAGCATAGCAACATCTTCAGGTAGCTGGTCGGTCCCAACTCTTCCAAAACCACCACCCATTCAACCGCAATGTATGCCACAGACATCGTGCCAACACAGGGCCTGCTCAATACTCTCTTCCAGGGCATAACATTCTTCTGACAAAACTGCAGATCGCAAGCACCACCTTGCTTATTCTTGGAATGAAGTGCTGCCCAGCTCCAGGAAAAAAAAACCTGGAAAGCACAGATTTAGCCTGTGTGATGTACTGTATATGTAGATGTGATCGGTGTTAAAAAAACAACCAAAGTTACAGGGTAATAACTGCCAGAAGCTAGGGCTTCTACAAAAAGTACAACACAAACAAAAATAACAAGTACTTTTTATTATATCATGTTGCACTTTACAGCTGGAATTCTGGGAATTCAAAAACCACATCTTTGCCTGTGAGTTTCTTGTAGACACCAGAAAATGTTTCAACCTTGATGGGGAAAAGAGAAAAAAAAAAAAGTTATAAAAAGTATTCAGGAGGGAACCAAGAACTCGTGCGACAATTCCCCACACCTCCTACAATACCATAAGCAGAGGTAAATGTGCATTCACAGCAGCGATCCAAATGTGTATATGTACCTTATTGAACCTTGCCGTCACTTTTCTGCATGTGCCAATACTCCATTGTATGCTGGTACTTCTATTCAGGGTGGGTTAGGGAGCCCTAAATAAATCTTATGAAGATGAGCTTGCCCTGGCTGGTGGCACTGCTCAGTGTTAAACTCGCTCAAACCAGAGCGCTTCGTGACATCACTAAACTGAGTTACAGGTATCTTGTCGTCAAAAAAATCTCCAATGCATTTCGGATAATTGTAATCCTTTGAAAGATAATTATTCAAAATGTGTTGGAGCTTTTTTTTGGCACTCCGATACCTGTAACTCAGTTTAGTAAGGTAGGATGGCTTGGCCCTCTTGCACCAGTTAGATAGGTGCTGTGGTTGTGGGTTCCTAGCCCGCAGAAACGTCAACATAGAAACTTCAGCACTCCAATCAATATGGTGATATCCAGGAGTCTGTCTTATGCAAGGCAACTCAAAAGGTGATAGTGTGATGTGTCGTCAACTTAGACCTTTTTCAAACACAAGTTGCCAGAGAGATTAGGGAGAAAGGATAGAAGATGTATTGAGCTGGTAGATGTGTATCCACACCATGAGTAACACTAGTTATGCTAAGTCAGTGTTACTCATGGCGTGGATACACATGAGTTGAGCTGGTAGACATTTATCCCTTTTCCCTAATCTCTGGCAACTTGTGTTCGAAAAAGGTCTAAAGCTACTTTCACACTAGCAGCAGGATGGATCCGACAGGCTGTTTACTCTGTCGGATCCGTCCTGCTGCCATTTCACCGTGCCGCCGCTCTGTCCATTGACTATAAAGTGGACGAGGCAGAGCTCCGGAGCAGCACAGCGAAAGGCTGCCTGACTAAAAGTACTGCATGTCCGACTTTAGTCCAGCGGCCTCTCATCGCGAACTGCTGTGCTGCGCTGGGGCTCCGCCCCCATTATAGTCAATGGGGACAGAGTGACGAAATGGTGGCAGGACGGATCAGACAGGGTGAACAGCCTGTCGGATCCGTCCTACCGCTAGTGTGAAAGTAGCCCAAGTTGACCAAACTGCAACACTCCCCTTTGAGTTGCCTTGCATAAGAAAAATAAAGACTTCTTGATATCACCATATTCATTGCAGTGCTGAAGTTTCCATGTCAGCATAACTCTGCTTCGTGACGTCACTAAACTCTGGTTTGAGCGCAAGTTAGCGAGTTTAACACTGAGCGGTGCCACCGGCCGGGGCAAGCTCATTGCGATAGATAACCATGGTGCGGTAGTGAATTGAAGCTTCTCACTCACCGCTCCATGGCCTCCTGACTGCACTGGCCAGGGCCTTGCGTGCACACAGTCAGGAGACAATCGCGCTGGCTGACGCTGTGTGTGACGTCAGGTCCCAACCAGTGCATGCTGGGAAGACAACGGGGGTCCATCTACTGCAGACTCCATCAGCCAGCCACACACCCTGCAGGAAAGGTACGTATATTAGCAGGGGCCTGAATCTACTGGGGGGGGGGGGGTGGCTATGGCATGGGACTGATGGCACTGGCTGTGGGACACTTCATCTTTACACTGTTTGGAAAAAAATCTGTTACACAATTTACACATCTTAAAAATTTCTTGAACAGTTTTGTAATTTGTATACATACAGAATATATCACAATATATTGTTATATCACATGCTTCAAATTACATTGTGGTCTAAAATCTATATCGCATCACCTAGCCCTAACATACACATTTGAATCGATTCTGTGAATGCACGTTTACCTCTGCTTATGGTATTGTAAGTGGTGTGGGGAATTGTCGCACGGGACCATACTATTGATATTAGTTTTCCTGTTTTTGCAGCAGTACCGCAGCATCAGCTACAAGTTTACATAGGATAAAAGCACCAGTGTAATAGTTTTTAAAAGAAACTTTTCTAGAAAATATTTTTGTATCCTGCATGGTTTGTCTCCTCAGTCATCGCTCAAGAGCTCTGAGAAGTTGTAGGAATATACAGGACACTGTCCACAGCAGCCAGAAGACTGGGGACAGGCATGATCTCCAACGTCGTGGAACGGGACTGTACGTCACTGCGCCACAAGACGCTACGCTCCCATACGCCACAAGGACAGAGCCTGCAGGAGCGACCCTACAGGATATCCACGTTGGTTAAGACAACACTCCCTCAAAAAGCTATGAAATAAAGAATGCAAGTCAATTCTAAGCACTAAGCAACACCTTCACAGGATAGGGTTGTGGGTAGATTGTGATAAGCTATCCAGAGTATACATGCACCCTGCGACTCACTGCAATGGCACATCTGCCTAGCAGAAGGGAGTGACCCCTCCTTACATAATTCCAGACACTAATCACAGGAGATCCTTCTGAAGTGACCCCACAGGCAGGGAAACCAGGCAACAACTGCAGTGCAAATAAGGGTTTTCTGACATTTAACTACAGGATAGATCATCCGCATCTGATCGTGGAGGTCTGACACAAGAGACCCCCACCAATCAGCTGTTTGAAAAGGCACCAGCACTTCTGCGAGCGCCGCGGCCTTCTTGCAGTTCAAGCACAGCGCCGTACATTGCAGTACAATATCTGCACATTTTCTATGAAGGATATGGATGGACCAAGTCTTCTACAGCAAGAAATTCTACCCAATCTGGCTAACAGACAAAGATAGAAAAGGGAGCCCCCCCCCCCCCCCCCCAACCAATTTTGTAATTCGATTGAGGGCACAGCCACACCAATGCTGCAGATTTTTGGTAGCAGAATTGCATCTGGAAAAAGCCACAGCATTTAAGCAGCAGACAAGATTAACAAACGAAGAGACTTCGGTTTGGATGTAACAGCCGAAGCTCGCTTCCCTCATCTGCTGCTTTCAACCATGGCACTGCAAATGTTACAAGTAGAGGAGGCAAGGAATTGTCCAAAAACAGCCTGAGAAAGAAAAGTGGCAACCAATGCAGAAACTGACTGCTGGCCACCAGAAAGATGCATGAAATACAGAAAATCTGGTCTTTGATATGTGAACATTTATGCTTTAAGGATGCTTTGATACAGCCAAAATAGCAGGGGTTGGTAGAGCAACGCTTTAGGAAATGACACTAGCCAGGACAATATATTCCACAGCTGTAGAAATCCCCCTAAGTGCCTTTGTAGACCTGACCAGAAACCAGATGATACAAGAGCCAATGAACTTTACCGAATTCAAACTACTACCTTGTGTTCAACATTGTTCTGTTGTGCCTTGTCCAGATGGACTTTGATGAGCCGACTGCCGTCCAACTTCACACGGATCCTCTTGCCCACAATTTCACTTGGGAACACCAAGTCTTCAAGGATGGCATCATGTACTGCTGTCAGGGTACGACTATGAAAAATTAAATCTTGTGTTTATGATGCCAGGGCAATTCTTTATGACAAGGGAAACAATTATACAAAATAGTATTTTTTTTTTTTTATGTGATTTTCCATATGACTGGACTTTTCTAACCCTCAATATATTTAGAAGTGTATCCTGCATGGTTTGTCTCCTCGGTCACAGCTCGAGAGCTCTGAGAAGTTGTAGGAATATACAGGACGCCGTCCACACCATCCAGAAGACTGGGGACGGGCATGATCTCCAACGTCGTGGAACGGGACTGTACGTCACTGCGCCACAAGACGCTACGCTCCCATACGCCACAAGGACAGAGCCTGCGGGAGCGACCCCTACAGGATATCCACGTTGGGGCCACAAGCCAGAGGACCTATATAGGCAAACACTACAGAAACTGCATAAAATCAGGTGAAAAACATGAGAATACAATGCAAAACTGGATAATGGTCAGAGGGCATGGTGCCGAAACCACAGCATTTTCTACCAGCATATATAATCGGGTTCCAGAAACCTCATTTGAACAGGACCTGTCACCACTCCTGACATGTCAGGTTCTGCAGTATCGTTGCTTATGTGGCGTCCACTTACTATGTGGTGCCATTTTTCTGTTATTCCTATTAGAAGCTACAAATAAATTGATTTACACTATACAGTGAGGGCAGTATACATGCAGGGACACCCCCCTTGACAAGGGGAATGGGAACACCCAGTAGTACATTTATCCTTAAACTGCCAACTCTAAAACACCCCCAAACTTGCATTCTGACACTGTGCTCCCATAAACCAGCAAAAAGATTTCTTGAGAGGACTCCAATTCATTTTACTGCCGTTGTCGAAGGCCAGCGTCAGAACGCATATGAATATGAAGATAAAAATTACAAAACCAGACTTTACGTCAGTTATACTACTCGCTGCTTGTAATAGTTGGGGGTGTTTTGGAGCTGACAGATTCCCTTTAACCCCTTCCAACCTCTGCCATACATGTATGATGGAAGTCATGTCTTTAAACATGGCACCCGAACAATTACAACACATGGCGATCAAGGGAGCCGTTCATTCACGTGGAAGGTCCATAGAAACACAGTGAACCTCCCATAGGTTACACAAAGACTAAAAAAAAAAGTGGTATGGCTATAATGGTACTGACCCAGAGAATGAATAGGTCAGTTTTAGTGCAAGGGGAACGTAGAAACAAAACTGCCATAATAGCGTTCCCCCTGAATTTTACACCATTTGGAATTTTCCAGCGTCCCACTGCATCATATGCAGTATTAAATGGTGTCATTAGAAAGCACAACTTGTCCCACAAAACAAGCCCCCATTATAGCTATGCGAGCTAGGGGGCTCCAGAAGGAAGCCAAAAAATGCAAGTGCTAAAAAAGGAAAATCCCAGGGTCTTGAAGGGGTTAGTCTTACAGGGATAATGGACAACATAGTTAGAAGAAAATAAGGCCCAAATTTGCCGAGGGAACAAGCATTTATTGCAATATTTCAGAAAAGGTTGGTCTTTAAAAAAAAAAAAAAGTTTGTCACATGTGGATTTTGACACATTCAGCACAGAAATACAAAATCTGCATCAAATACTTTCATGTGTCCAAGTAGCCTAAAAGTTCATATTCTCACCACTCCCGATGAGAAAACTAAAATGTATGCCGGTAGAAAAAGCACATGCTGATGGTAGTTTAGTATGGTCAAAAATGCTGAGCTTTCCTCTGACATGCATAGTATTACACTGTGCTAGATTATACCTGTGGATTTCATTTAGTATGTTTTTCAAAGTCTCATTTACTCAGAGCAAGTTTGACACCAGTCTATGATAGAATGGCCCCCAAACATAATTAAACCTTACCTTCTGGGACGCTTCTGCTTGTTTTTCGTGCGGCTTTTCCTTGTTGGTTTGGGCAAGATCCTTCTCTGCAAAGAATAAAAATGAATGCTTGCAGTATCTCACAAATTACCAATGCTTCTGAAGTATTTTAAATAACATGTACATCATGTACTTAAATTCTATCAATCTAAAATGAAGTTTAATACTATTCTCTGGGAGCCAGGAATTCTATCTAGAGACACCTTGTTCTTGTCACGGTAGTTGGAATGTGGACCTTCAATACACATACATGCTCAGATGGGCCTGTTACGTGTGGGATTAGGAGAAATAGCCATCAGTCCACAGCTAAAGGTGTATAGGCATATTTAGCAGATAAGCAAAAACAATGCAACAGCACTCTGCAAACAAAGGAATAGTGCAACTCGTACAGAAAATGTACTAATTCTACGTTATAAATGACTCAGCAAATACATTTTGTACAAAGGTAATTGTGCCTGTCCACCAGCGTCAAGGTGATCTCTTTAGGACAGGAACCTACACTAAATACTACCTCCGCTGGTGCTGTACTGGCCTCCATTAAATTCAGGTTCCACATGCATGCCAAGCCCACTCTATTTTGCCTCTCGTGGTGTCAAAAGGCTTACAAAAAACATGTGGAGCCTGCATTCCCTAAATAGAGGCCATTTTTACACCAAACAGGTATAGTGTGGGCTCAGCATGCATGTGGAACCTGTAGTCCCTTAAATATAAGAGGCCAGTATGGCACCAGAGGTAGTATTTAGTGTAGGTTCCTGTCCAAGAGATACCCTTGTCAGTGGTGGACAGGCACAAATAATTTTGTACAAAATGTATTTGCCAATAATTTTAGCACATTTTCTATAGGAGTATGGCGCTATTGTATTTACAATATTATTTGTGTTTGCAGAGTGCTGTTGCATTGTGTTTATTTTTGCTCTTGTGCTTTCAGCCATGGTGACGTGCACTTACACACAGGGTTAGTCAGCACATCCAAGATTTTGCAGATAGCTGTGCATAGTACAGCACTTGGTATACATTAGATCTGCACAGTTGTGTCCTGTTCCCAGAACTTCCCTCCCGTGACTTAAAATGGCTGCTTTTGACTTCGCTTCCCAGCAATTAAGGGTATAACTAATTCAAAGGCGACAGCCAATACGGCATCATTTCCTGTTAACTAAGGGCAAAATAAGGCCTCATGTACACAGCTGTGTTTTGCAGTCCACAAGCCACATATCTCAGCTGTGAGCGCAACACCGCCTACCCCACAGCTAAAGAAAAGGCTGATTTAACTTCCACAAAGCAGACAACAGGACAGGTTCTATTTTTTTGGCAGGATGGACTTACAGGCGTGTAGTTTGCATCTGTGCTGTGACCCCACTGAGATGAAACTACAGCCATGTTCATGAGGCCTAATAGTCTGAATAAAAGGGCACACTACATTTGAATTAACACTTGTATCCTGCATGGTTTGTCTCCTCGGTCACCGCTCGAGAGCTCTGAGAAGTTTTAGGAATATACAGGACGCCGTCCACACCAGCCAGAAGACCGGGGACGGGCATGCTCTCCAACGTCGTGGAACGGGACTGTACGTCACAGCCCCACAAGACGCTACGCTCCCATACGCCACAAGGACAGAGCCTGCAGGAGCGACCCCACAGGATATCCACGTTGGTTAAAAGTTATATATTTAGTTGACTCCACAGAGAAAATGTACTGACCAAGTGGTGGTTTCACAATTTTGGGTGAGCATCAGGCAAATTTTACCTACCAGACGACTCAGTGGGGAATTTAGAGATTTGTGGACAACTTGCCTATGAAGCCAGTCACTGTCAAGAAAATGAAATTTAATCCAGCATTCAATTGCTAGTGCTTCAAGACTGATCCAAATCTCAGCAAGTTCTTGCTTGTAAACCCTGCCCACCTTTGCCCTGACTGACAGTTCACATTTCTCGACATTGGTTTCAACAGAAATATCAGGCACCAAACATTCAGCCCAACGCAGGAACAGCATCAGTGTAATGCACATGCAGGGTTCTCAAGTTGACAGAGCTCTTGCTGGGACTGGACCAGATAAAAGTTCACATTTTTAATTAATAAAACAAAGTTCTAAGAACAGAAAATAGGAAACGTGTCCACATTCCCTACCGAGACCTGGGAGTCGCTTGGTACTCACAATTAACCTGATAGACCAACTAGGACAACCATATATTTCTAAAGGGACTTGACTGCTGGAGAAACTTTGCCTCCTCCCTGTAGATCTACACGTCATTACAGGGGGGGACTGAACATTGCATGGCACATACCTGAGCAATAAAGACTACATGCTTGCCACTGAACTTTTTCTCCAGCTCGCGCACCAGCCTGACTTGGATCTTCTGGAAAGATTTCAGCTGAGGGACTGGAACGAAGATGATTATTGCTTTTCTACCACCTCCAACTTCAATTTCCTGTGAGAAACAACAACATGTAGCTACCACTGGTGTCCCCCAAAACACACGCCATTTCATAACTGAATATCCTAGATTCTGCATCTACTGCAGTTTTATAGAAACTGAATTCATAAAATGTGATAAGTAGTATTGAGCGAACTTGTTATTAAGTTCGGCGTACAAGGTTCGGGTTATCTAAGAACTACGCTATGGATCCTGGTACCATGGACCATATAAGTTATGGTCCAAGGTAGCGGAATCCATAACGTGGAAAGCAGTGGGGACCAGAAAAGACAAAGACCGCTCACCAGTGGAGGCAAGCAGTGCTTTGCCATTTTATTAATTATCCACCCAGAAAACACCTACTTTCCTTCCAGTTCAGTGCTCTCCCTCTCGGATGTATTAATGAGCCGATTACTATTATCACGAGTATTTAACAGTTCTCGGACATGTTACTAGAAAACATGTAACCCACAGTAACAAATACTAGTGCAGACTGAATTCATTGTATCCTGCATGGTTTGTCTCCTCGGTCACAGCTCGAGAGCTCTGAGAAGTTGTAGGAATATACAGGACGCCGTCCGCACCAGCCAGAAGACCAGGGACGGGCATGATCTCCAACGTCGTGGAACGGGACTGTACGTCACTGCGCCACAAGACGCTACGCTCCCATACGCCACAAGGACAGAGCCTGTGGGAGCGACCCCACAGGATATCCACGTTGGATGAAGCCCTTTAGGAAATCTTGAACGCATGTTAAGCACTGTTATATTAGTGCTAGAGGTGACCTAATTTAAGTCGTACCTGCAGTTAGTAATCGCCACATAAATGGGGGAAGGGTGATGTATATCAGCCAAGGGGAGCACAACTTTTAAATAATCTTTGACAGGCTCAAAAGTCACAAGTAATCACCTTATGTGTACTGACCAATTGACCACCCCCTCTCCCCCAGTCCAGCCACTGTGCTGGACACTAGAAACAGAAGACATAGCCCAGCACACGGAGTCAGGTTGTACCTTAGCTGCAGTAATGTTTAGTTCCCTTAACTGAGCTTTCAGGTCTGAATTCATTTCCAGCTCCAGCAGAGCCTAGAAGGAAAAGAAGGAGATTGAATGATCTGTAGTTCACCAACAAAAGACATTATCAAAGAAATACTTTCATGTATCCTGCATGGTTTGTCTCCTCAGTCATTGCTCGAGAGCTCTGAGAAGTTGTAGGAATATACAGGACGCCGTCCACAACAGTCAGACGACCGGGGACAGACATGATCTCCAACGTCGTGGAACGGGATTGTACGTCACTGCGCCAAAAGACGCTACGCTCCCATACGCCACAAGGACAGAGCCTGTGGGAGCGACCCCACAGGATATCCACGTTGGGTTATAGTCAAGGGATGGTGAGAACATCTGCAGTGTAGTGAACAGCATCAAACAAAGACACATCAACGTATCTTCCGACATTAGACATGTGAAAGGATGCCATCAGTTCTCATGGGACAGGAACCAAACTGATTCCCAAACCCAAGTGGTGTCCACAGAACTGCCAGGCAATCCCTTTCTTTGTGACCCTTATCAGAAGGACTACGCCCCTGCATCACTAAAATCAGCAATCTAGGAGTACAGGCTCTTTATGGGGTTAGAAGCATTTCACCATTCTGCAGGCCCACTGTGAAGACCACACACTGTATAAATGAGAAGACAAACAACGCCATAATGGGATTACTGCGGTTTGAAGGGAGTCTTTCACCTAATCTGAGCGTTTTAGACTGCTCAGATCAGGTTATAGACTCTTTAACCCTCATTACGATCATACCCGTTTCTTATGTGTCCCTCGCCCAGATAATGAAAATAATACTTTTTAAACTTATGCAAATTACCTTCTGAAGGTGCCCAGAGGCGGCGTTACTGGGCGATGTGCCCAGAAAAACACACCTCCAGCCGGCGGACGTCACGAGCGGCACCAGAGGACGGCGGGCTGGGAACTGGCCCACACCTGCGCACTGCTCTGCCCATTATGGGCAGAGGAACATCCTTTCATATTGCGCATGCGCCAGCCAGCTGTCTTTAGTTGGCCGGCGCATGCGCAATATGAAAAGCTGTTCACCTGCCCATAATGGGCAGAGCAGTGCGCAGGTGCGGGCCAGTTCCCAGCCCGCCGTCCTCTGGTGCCGCTCGTGACGTCCGCCGGCTGGAGGTGTGTTTTTCTGGGCACATCGCCCAGTAACACCGCCCCTGGGCACCTTCAGAAGGTAATTTGCATAAGTTTAAAAAGTATTATTTTCATTATCTGGGCGAGGGACACATAAGAAACGGGTATGATCGTAATGAGGGTTAAAGAGTCTATAACCTGATCTGAGCGGTCTAAAACGCTCAGATTAGGTGAAAGACTCCCTTTAAAGGGTTGTCTGGTTCTTACAAGAGCCATAAATGTTATAAAATACAAACAAACCCCACCCGCCTCTTCAATGCTCCACCAATCCAGCACAGATGCTCCAGTCGTGCCCATGGTCAGATGCAGTACTACCGGCATCACGGCACATGTCTGAGGCTGTGAGGTGCCAATATACTGTCACTGCTGGCAGCCTGTGCTTAACTATGGGCTCTGGATTCCTCAGATGGACTGATGAGGGGAGTAGTGTGTTTATTGCATGATATGACAGTGTGGCTTTCCTTCAGAATAAGACGACCGCTTTCAGCATAAAAAAATACCCTACTGGATGTAACTGCCGCATGTGGACAAAACCCTGCCGCACACGGCCGCTAATCTATGCACCATATTGAAGGTAAGGCTACAGTTTCACCTCTAAAATTGTGCAGCCATTGGCTCCTACGGGTCATCAGGGCTTCCATGGCACACTGCTGCTGTGGCACGTTAAGCCCAGCCTTACCCAACTTTCTAAGGATACTTTCATACTAGCGTTTCTTTTCCGGCACCGAGTCCCGTCCTAGAGGCTCTGTACCGGAAAACAACTGATCAGTTTTATCCTAATGCATTCTGAATGGAGAGCAATCTGTTCAGGAGGTCTTCAGTTCAGTAACTGTACGGTTTTTGGCCAGAGAAAATATCGCAGCATGCTGCAGTTTTCTCTCCAGCCAAAAATCCCAAACACTCGCCGGAAGGCCTGAACCAGCATTAAAACTGCTGCATTCATAGATCGGTTCTTCCGGTCCGCATCTGGATTGCAGGATCCGGCAGGCAGTTCCGGCGACGGTACTGCCTGCCGGAATCCTCTGCTGCAAGTGTGAAAGTACCCCAATACCCTCTGTTTCAAGGTCTCAGCTATGTCCAGCTGCTGGATCTTCACGCATGATTATCGGGCACACGCGTTCATAGGCACGCTCATTCCCAATAACCAGCCAGTATAATGTCCGCTGATTGGCATCTAACATCAGGATGACAGACGCCCAGTTACACCTCTAATCAGGAACTAGCTGTCTATAAGGCCTCGCGCACACAACCATATCTTTGGTCCTTGCCTAATTTGCATTTTTTTCTTGCGTGGATCAAACATGGGACAGCATACAGATGTGCAAGAGGTCTAATCAAGAGGACTGAATGGGGGAGGAAGGACTGCGGTACCAATCGTTCCTCCCACATTCAGTCTGCATCACCCCGTGTGGTTAGGCCAGTGAAAACGAGCGCCAATGGATGCATTTCCATCCATCGGCACTTGCACTACATGAACATCGGGCAGTGTAGTAATAGTACCCCAGCCACATGTGTTGTATGACTTCAATAGCGCCCTGGCACAAGGACATTACACTGCAATCTACCCGACATGTGCCACCAGGAGCTGTGTCAGCCGCCAACCACAACTCATTGCTGGGGCTTTCAAAGGCTAAGTCCACAGATGGGTGGGCTCGGCTACCCACCAGAAGGTCCGCTGGCGACCTGATGTAGCACTCACCTGGGAGATGCCAGACTCAAACTCGTCTGGCTTTTCGCCATTAGGCTTCACGATTTTGGCGCTCGTGCTGAACATGGCCTTTCTGGAAGAGAGAAGAGACACGTTAGTGGAGTCCTGATGCCCCCCCCATCACCCCCTCCCCACCCATTACACACAGTGCTGTATCCTGCATGGTTTGTCTCCTCGGTCACCGCTCGAGAGCTCTGAGAAGTTTTAGGAATATACAGGACGCCGTCCGCACCAGCCAGAAGACCGGGGACGGGCATGCTCTCCAACGTCGTGGAACGGGACTGTACGTCACTGCGCCACAAGACGCTACGCTCCCATACGCCACAAGGACAGAGCCTGCGGGAGCGACCCCACAGGATATCCACGTTGGGTTCAGATTATCAGTCATCCCTTTAAGGCTTCCCTATACTAAGCAGATCCAGTCTTATAGAATAGTAAGGGGGGGCTCTAAACAATCAATGGACTAGGACTATTACTATTTACAGTGTGACACCCTCTCCGGCACCATGACCACCATTAGCCAAGCAAGCCCTTAAAGGGGTACACACAACCGCCATTACAAGCCCCCACACATCTATAGAGACCTGAGGGACCTCGCACACTGCACAGCATGGCGGCCCGGCTCTACTGCACTGTAATAACCAGTCACTCCCTGCACACGGTACATTCTAGCACAGCGGCAGGACCACGTGACCTCCCCGCGCTGCCTCAGTCACCATCACCACCGCCCGCCGCACTCAAGTCTACAACCATCCGGCCCCATCCACCTCAGACACGGCGCTCCTCAGCCACATCCTCGCATCTGCGGGAAGAAGGGAGCCTTTACCGCCGGCGTGCGCAGCCATTTCGTGCCGCCAACCAAAGGAAGAGACAAATAAAAGAAACAATTGGCTCCGGACGAGTCGCCGCACTCACCGTCCTGTTTCAGTGACGGCCTAGGAAGAGAGCGAGATCCCGCGAGAGCGGCACAGATCTCGGCCGAACGCAAAGGATCGTGGGAAATCAGCGGCGAATATTTAACTGTGTTGCTCCACCCCTTTACGTCAGGAAGCTGGCGGAAGCGAGGCCACTAGTGAGGGCGGAAGTGGAGACGGGCGGAATAAAACTAATTCTTTTTTTTTTTTTTTAAGGGAATTGTGTTTTCAGCCAAAGGATTGCTATAAATATAAGGTAATATGAATCCATGGTGGCAGCTGTAGTATAGCATCCGATGCAGAAACCCAGGATCACGGGAGCTGCTGTGTAACTACAACTCCCAGCATGCACACCCACTCAGCTGTTCTTGTAACTCATATAGAAGTGAGAGGAGGATTCTGGGAGTTGTAGTTTCAGAACAGCAACCACAAGACGACGATGCAAGTAGTTTTTATTGCTGTTGCTTTGAAGTTAGTGGGTGGGAAAAGTAGCATATCCACCAGCTGGGATTTGCAGTTGAGAAAACTTGCTGCAGAATTGCCTACCGTAATCCGATCTCTACAGCTGTGCAGTGCAAAGATATGGATTATCTACCCTCAAGATAAAGTCTCTGTCACACGTCCCCGTTCATTGTAATGTGTGTATTCAGACATCAGTGTTTTAGCACGGTCCGTGGGTCCGTGTTTTTGGCACGGATGCAATACTCTATTTTGTCTGTGTTCACTGATCCATCACGCCCATTATAGTCTATGGGTCTGTGAAAGCCACGGATGCCATCCATGTTGCATCCATGTTTCACGGATCATTAGGAAGAGATTCTTCGAAAATAATTTTTCAGCGGTGCAGTCAGTGAAACACGGATGGCACATGGACAGCAAAAAACGGACACACGGATCCATCATGGACAGCTTCACAGATGCATCACTGACCACCTTCTCGTGGACTTCAGCATGGACACAGACGTGTGAATGAGGCTTAAAGGGGTTTGAATTAAGAAAATGAAAATACCGGTACTTAAATATTGCTTTCTTATAAATATATTCTCAAATACCTTTCATTAGTTATAATGGCTCGTTTTGTCCAGGGAGCAATCATAAGAGGAAATGAAATGGCCGCCGTCCTATTTGTGCACACAAAACCTGTCCTAATCACACAGGAGGACAAGTTACCCGTATTTTTCGCCCTATAAGACGCACCGACCCATAAGACGCACCTAGGTTTTTGAGGAGGAAAATAAGAAAAAAAATATTTAGAACCAAAAGGAGTGCTTTTGGTGGGCTTTGAACTAATGGTAGCCTGTGAATGACACTATTATGGGGGTCTGTGGATGGCACTGTTATGGGGGTCTGTGGATGGCACTGTTATGCGGGTCTGTGGCTGACACTGTTATGGGGGTCTGTGGCTGACACTGTTATGGGGGTCTGTGGCTGACACTGTTATGGGGTCTGTGGCCGACACTGTTATGGGGTCTGTGGCTGACACTGTTATGCGGGTCTGTGGCTGACACTGTTATGCGGGTCTGTGGCTGACACACTGTTATGGGGGTCTGTGGCTGACACTTTGATGGGGGCGTCTGTGGATGGCATAACACTGCTATGGGGGGGATCTGGGGGTGACATAGGATCTTATGCTATGTGTCATCCACAGACCCCCCCCATAGCAGTGTCAGCCACTGTGAATGACCCCCAATACAGGGGGTGGGGGCTGGCATCTACACTAGTTTTGTAATGGCAGCGGGGCCCAGTGCAGTCACTGTATTCTATTGCACCGAGCCCCGCTCACTGTACTAATCGTATCTACGGTAACTGCAGGCAGTGTTTAACTATAGAATATGTTCAATCCAGCAGCCTGTACTTACGACTGCAGGAGGCTGGGCGGGCACTGGCAGTGTAACTCACTATGTCACGTGCCCGCGCCGCCTGCTTCATTCATAAAGTGGGCGGAGCAGGCACGTGACGTAGGAAGTTATGCTGCCAGTGCCCATCCAGCCTTTTGCCTGCTATGGTCGTAAGTACAGGCTGCTGGATTGAATATATTCTATAGTTTAACATTGCCTGCAGTTACCGTAGATACGATTAGTACAGTGAGCGGGGCTCGGTGCAATAGAATACAGCGACTGCACCGGGCCCCATTGCCATTACAAAACTAGATGCTGGCCCGCCAGCCCCTCCTAGCTGATACACCTCCGACCGCGCTGTGCAGCATGCGGTGTATCAGTGTAAACGGCATTTGCCCCATAAGACGCACTGCCATTTTCCTCCCACTTTTTTGGGGGGGAGTGTGTCTTATAGGGTGAAAAATGCGGTACTTCACAACATTGAGGTAAAAAGCTGCCTCATCCTCCTCTCTGCTGTACTTGTCATGGATTATGATCTTGAATACAGATGATAGCTCAATCTCTGGGGAATTTATGAGGAGACATGAAGTACAGAGAGGACGGACTGTGGTAATTTGGGGCTGTGGTAATGGAGACTGTAAATAAGTGCTGCTGCCCATTAGCCACACCTCACCCTCCTTTCGTGTCTCCTCATCTCCATTCCCACAGAGATTCACCTATATTCAGGATCATTATTCCTGACAGGCAGAGCAGAGAGGAGGATGAGGCAGCACTATGGCTCATTGTGGTGAAGTAACTTGTCCTCCTGTGTGATTAGGACAGGTTTTGTTTGTACTGATAGGACGGCGGACATTTTATTTCTCCTAATGATTGCTCCCTAGACAAAATAAGCCATATAATTTATAACTAATTAAATGTTTTTGTGAATATATTTATTATAAAATAATATTTCAGTATTTTCATTTTTTTAATTCCTGGAGAACCCCCTTTAAATCATTAATATCAGATCAGCTTGGGTTCCGACTCCCTTCACCAGCACCAACTAGGATTGGCAACCCAAATTTTTCTTTTTTCTGGACAACTTATCCCAAAATCACTGACAAACATTTTTATGGACAAATTGAAAAAACATAATGATAAGGGTATATAAGGGTGGGGTCACATCACGTTTTATGCCTCCCTTTCGATGTATACGTTAGAAAAAAAAAAAGGATCCAAAAATGCAGTACACCACGTTCTTATGTCTGTGGAGGCTCCAGTCCTGGTTTTTGCTCACAGTGATTGATGGAGATCACTGACCAAAACACTGACATGTGAATGAGGCTTAGGCCCCTTGCACACGACCGTTTGTATTTTGGGTCCGCAAAAAACGAATCTGCAAAAAATACAGATGACATCCGTATTTTACGGAACGTAACAGCTGGCCCCTAATTGAACAGTACTATCCTTGTCCGTAATGCGGACAATAATAGGACGTTATATTTTTTGCAGAGATACGGACATACGTAAACGGAATGCACACAAAGTAACTTCATTATTATTTTTTTTGCGGATCCATTGAAGTGAATGGTTCCGCATACGGTCCGTAAAAAAACCGGAATGGACATGGAAATAAAATACGTTTGTGTGCAAGAGGCCTTAAGTCTGCAGGACAATGAGGGAGCTGCTGCAGAGCTGACAGGCAGCAGGAGGAGAGAAAATAGTAAAAATATATAGAAATGTGACATTCACAGGTCGTGCTCCATTTTTTCTGGAAGAGTAAAAATACTCCTCTTACCATTTTTGAGGAGTATTTTCAGCCGATGAGGAGTACGAAAGTTACAGTAATTCAGATAGTTAATACGAAGGGCTACATAACATTAAGGGGTTACTATTTATGCAGGGAAACCATTACTAGTATCTAGGTCACTGTTGCTCTGAGGGGGTCGGTACCACTGAGGTCACTGTTGCTCTGAGGGGGTCGGTACCACTGAGGTCACTGTTGCTCTGAGGGGGTCAGTACCACTGAGGTCACTGTTGCTCTGAGGGGGTCGGTACCACTGAGGTCACTGTTGCTCTGAGGGTGTCGGTACCACTGAGGTCACTGTTGCTCTGAGGGGTCGGCACCACTGAGGTCACTGTTGCTCTGAGGGGGTCGGTACCACTGAGGTCACTGTTGCTCTGAGGGGGTCGGCACCACTGAGGTCACTGTTGCTCTGAGGGGGTCGGCACCACTGAGGTCACTGTTGCTCTGAGGGGGTCGGCACCGCTGAGGTCACTGTTGCTCTGAGGGGTCGGACCACTGAGGTCACTGTTGCTCTGAGGGGGTCGGCACCAGCTGAGGTCACTGTTGCTCTGAGGGGTCGGTACCACTGAGGTCACTGTGCTCTGAGGGGGTCGGCACCACTGAGGTCACTGTGCTCTTGAGGGGGTCGGCACCACTGAGGTCACTGTTGCTCTGAGGGGGTCGGTACCACTGAGGTCACTGTTGCTCTGAGGGGGTCGGTACCACTGAGGTCACTGTTGCTCTGAGGGGGTCGGCACCGCTGAGGTCACTGTTGCTCTGAGGGGGTCGGTACCACTGAGGTCACTGTTGCTCTGAGGGGGTCGGCACCGCTGAGGTCACTGTTGCTCTGAGGGGGTCGGTACCACTGAGGTCACTGTTGCTCTGAGGGGGTCGGCACCGCTGAGGTCACTGTTGCTCTGAGGGGGTCGGTACCACTGAGGTCACTGTTGCTCTGAGGGGGTCGGTAACCACTGAGGTCACTGTTGCTCTGAGTGGGTCGGTACCACTGAGGTCACTGTTGCTCTGAGTGGGTCGGTACCACTGAGGTCACTGTTGCTCTGAGGGGGTCGGTACCACTGAGGTCACTGTTGCTCTGAGGGGGTCGGTACCACTGAGGTCACTGTTGCTCTGAGGGGGTCAGTACCACTGAGGTCACTGTTGCTCTGAGGGGGTCGGCACCACTGAGGTCACTGTTGCTCTGAGGGGGTCGGTACCACTGAGGTCACTGTTGCTCTGAGGGGGTCGGTACCACTGAGGTCACTGTTGCTCTGAGGGGGTCGGTACCACTGAGGTCACTGTTGCTCTGAGGGGGTCGGTACCACTGAGGTCACTGTTGCTCTGAGGGGGTCGTACCACTGAGGTCACTGTTGCTCTGAGGGGTCGGCACCACTGAGGTCACTGTTGCTCTGAGGGGGTCGGTACCACTGAGGTCACTGTTGCTCTGAGGGGGTCGGCACCACTGAGGTCACTGTTGCTCTGAGGGGGTCGGCACCACTGAGGTCACTGTTGCTCTGAGGGGGTCGGCACCGACTGAGGTCACTGTTGCTCTGAGGGGGTCGGTACCACTGAGGTCACTGTTGCTCTGAGGGGGTCGGTACCACTGAGGTCACTGTTGCTCTGAGGGGGTCGGTACCACTGAGGTCACTGTTGCTCTGAGGGGTCCGGTACACTGAGGTCACTGTTGCTCTGAGGGGTCGGTACCACTGAGGTCACTGTTGCTCTGAGGGGGTCGGCTACCACTGAGGTCACTGTTGCTCTGAGGGGGTCGTACCACTGAGGTCACTGTTGCTCTGAGGGGGTCGGTACCACTGAGGTCACTGTTGCTCTGAGGGGGTCGTACCACTGAGGTCACTGTTTGCTCTGAGTGGGTCGGTACCACTGAGGTCACTGTTGCTCTGAGGGGGTCGGCACCAGCTGAGGTCACTGTTGCTCTGAGGGGTCGGACCACTGAGGTCACTGTTGCTCTGAGGGGTCAGGTACCACTGAGGTCACTGTTGCTCTGAGGGGGTCGGCACCACTGAGGTCACTGTTGCTCTGAGGGGGTCGGTACCACTGAGGTCACTGTTGCTCTGAGGGGGTCGGTACCACTGAGGTCACTGTTGCTCTGAGGGGGTCCGGTACCACTGAGGTCACTGTTGCTCTGAGGGGGTCGGTACCACTGAGGTCACTGTTGCTCTGAGGGGGTCGGTACCACTGAGGTCACTGTTGCTCTGAGGGGGTCGGCACGCTGAGGTCACTGTTGCTCTGAGGTGGTCGGTACCACTGAGGTCACTGTTGCTCTGAGGGGTCGGCACCACTGAGGTCACTGTTGCTCTGAGGGGGGTCGGTACACTGAGGTCACTGTTGCTCTGAGGGGGTCGGCACCACTGAGTCACTGTTGCTCTGAGGGGGTCGGCACCACTGAGGTCACCTGTTGCTCTGAGGGGGTCGGTACCACTGAGGTCACTGTTGCTCTGAGGGGTCGGTACCACTGAGGTCACTGTTGCTCTGAGGGGGTCAGTACCACTGAGGTCACTGTTGCTCTGAGGGGGTACAGTCACCACTGAGGTCACTGTTGCTCTGAGGGGGTCGGTACCACTGAGGTCACTGTTGCTCTGAGGGGTCGGTACCACTGAGGTCCACTGTTGCTCTGATGGGTCGGTACCACTGAGGTCACTGTTTGCTCTGAGGGGTCGGTACCACCTGAGGTCACTGTTGCTCTGAGGGGTCGGTACCACTGAGGTCACTGTTGCTATGAGGGGGTCGGTTCTGACCCACTGAGGTCCATGTGTGCTCTGAGGGGTCGCACACACTGAGGTCACTGTTGCTCTGAGGGGGTCGGCACCACTGAGGTCACTGTGCTCTGAGGGGGTCGGACCGCTGAGGTCACTGTTGCTCTGAGGGGGTCGGTACCACTGAGGTCACTGTTGCTCTGAGGGGTCGGTACCACTGAGGTCCACTGTTGCTCTGAGGGGTCGGTACCACTGAGGTCACTGTTGCTCTGAGGGGTCGGTACCACTGAGGTCACTGTTGCTCTGAGGGGGTCGGCACCACTGAGGTCACTGTTGCTCTGAGGGGGTCGGTACCACTGAGGTCACTGTTGCTCTGAGGGGGTCGGCACCACTGAGGTCACTGTTGCTCTGATGGGGTCGGTACCACTGAGGTCACTGTTGCTCTGAGGGGGTCGGTACCACTGAGGTCACTGTTGCTCTGAGGGGGTCGGTACCACTGAGGTCACTGTTGCTCTGAGGGGGTCGGTACCACTGAGGTCACTGTTGCTCTGAGAGGGTCGGCACCACTGAGGTCACTGTTGCTCTGAGGGGTCGGTACCACTGAGGTCACTGTTGCTCTGAGGGGGTCGGTACCACTGAGGTCACTGTTGCTCTGAGGGGGTCGGTACCACTGAGGTCACTGTTGCTCTGAGGGGGTCGGCTACCACTGAGGTCACTGTTGCTCTGAGGGGGTCCGGCTACCACTGAGGTCACTGTTGCTCTGAGGGGGTCGGCACCACTGAGGTCACTGTTGCTCTGAGGGGGTCGGTACCCTGAGGTCACTGTTGCTCTGAGGGGGTCGGCACCGCTGAGGTCACTGTTTCTCTGAGGGGTCGGTACCACTGAGGTCACTGTTGCTCCTGAGGGGGTCGGTACCACTGAGGTCACTGTTGCTCTGAGGGGTCGGACCACTGAGGTCACTGTTGCTCTGAGGGGGTCGGTACCACTGAGGTCACTGTTGCTCTGAGGGGGTCGGCACCACTGAGGTCACTGTTGCTCTGAGGGGGTCGGTACCACTGAGGTCACTGTTGCTCTGAGGGGGTCGGTACCACTGAGGTCACTGTTGCTCTGAGGGGTCGGCACCACTGAGGTCACTGTTGCTCTGAGGGGGTCGGTACCACTGAGGTCACTGTTGCTCTGAGGGGGTCGGTACCACTGAGGTCACTGTTGCTCTGAGTGGGTCGGTACCACTGAGGTCACTGTTGCTCTGAGGGGGTCGTCACCACTGAGGTCACTGTTGCTCTGAGGGGGTCGGTACCACTGAGGTCACTGTTGCTCTGAGGGGGTCGGTACCACTGAGGTCACTGTTGCTCTGAGGGGGTCGGCACCACTGAGGTCACTGTTGCTCTGAGGGGTCGGTACCACTGAGGTCACTGTTGCTCTGAGGGGGTCGGTACCACTGAGGTCACTGTTGCTCTGAGGGGGTCGGTACCACTGAGGTCACTGTTGCTCTGAGGGGGTCGGTACCACTGAGGTCACTGTTGCTCTGAGGGGGTCGGTACCACTGAGGTCACTGTTGCGCTGAGGGGTCGGCACCACTGAGGTCACTGTTGCTCTGAGGGGGTCGGCACCACTGAGGTCACTGTTGCTCTGAGGGGGTCGGCACCCACTGAGGTCACTGTTGCTCTGAGGGGTCGGCACCACTGAGGTCACTGTTGCTCTGAGGGGGTCGGTCACCACTGAGGTCACTGTTGCTCTGAGGGGGTCGGTCACCCTGAGGTCACTGTTGCTCTGAGGGGTCGGTACCACTGAGGTCACTGTTGCTCTGAGAGGGTCAGTACCACTGAGGTCACTGTTGCTCTGAGGGGGTCGGTACCACTGAGGTCACTGTTGCTCTGAGGGGGTCGGTACCACTGAGGTCACTGTTGCTCTGAGGGGTCGGCACCACTGAGGTCACTGTTGCTTGAGGGGGTCGGCACCACTGAGGTCACTGTTGCTCTGAGGGGGTCGGTACCACTGAGGTCACTGTTGCTCTGAGGGGGTCGGTCACCACTGAGGTCACTGTTGCTCTGAGGGGTCGGTACCACTGAGGTCACTGTTGCTCTGAGGAGGGTCAGTACCACTGAGGTCACTGTTGCTCTGAGGGGGTCGGTACCACTGAGGTCACTGTTGCTCTGAGGGGGTCGGTACCACTGAGGTCACTGTTGCTCTGATGGGGGTCAGGCTACCACTGAGGTCACTGTTGCTCTGAGGGGTCGGCACCACTGAGGTCACTGTTGCTCTGAGGGGGTCGGTACCACTGAGGTCACTGTTGCTCTGAGGGGTCGGGGTCGGCACCACTGAGGTCACTGTTGCTCTGAGGGGTCGGTACCACTGAGGTCACTGTTGCTCTGAGGGGGTCGGTACCACTGAGGTCACTGTTGCTCTGAGGGGTCGGTACCACTGAGGTCACTGTTGCTCTGAGGGGGTCGGTACCACTGAGGTCACTGTTGCTCTGAGGGGGTCGGTACCACTGAAAAACAAGGTGCTCAGATCCGGGACCCCCACTATATTTCTCAGCAAGGCCACTCACCCCGCCAGTGAGGATCGCGCGCCTCCTTCCTACCTTCAGAGCGGTGTGTCATAAGCTCTGGCACCCGCTCAAACTGACCAATAACAAAGCTCCTCACTGTAAGGAGCCTTGTTACTGGTTGTTTCAGGCAGCAGCAGCATCGCTGCGCTGACTGTGCCGTTCACAGCGCTGAGGAATGGCAGGGAAAAGTCTAAGGCGTATCGGTATGCCTTAGACATTTTCGAGGGAGTAAAATGGCCTGAACAGGCGTCTATGATGCTTGTACAGGCGTTATTGCGACCTCTGGCGACATTATCATCAATGTACGGACCCATGTAATAAAATGATGTTATTTTTACCACACAGTGAACGCTGTGAATACATTTCACAAAATAATGCAAAAATTGTTGTTTTTTAATCTTTCCCCCTAAAAATAAAATAATAAAAGTTGTTTACTACACTACTTATACCCCAAAATGGTTCCTAAAAAACCTACAACTAATCCCGCAAAATAAAAATTTTGAAGAAAAAATTTAAAAGTTATGACTGCTAGAACACAAAAGGGAAAAATATTATTAGCCCAGATTTTTGCTAATCTGACATGTGTCCCTTTATGTGCTAATAACTTTGGAACACTTTTACTTATCCAAGCCGTTCTGAGATTGTTTTCTCGTGACACATTGTACTTTGTGACAGTGTTAAATTTGAGTCAATATATTTCACCTTTATTTATAAAAGAATCCAAAATGTAAAAAAAAATTGAAAAATTGAAAATTTTCTAAATTTTAATTATTTAAAGGGGTTATCCCATCTTAGACAATAGGGGCATATCGCAAGGATATGCCCCCATTGTCTGATAGGTGCGGGTCCCACCGCTGGGACCCGCACCTATAAGGAGAACGGAGCAGAGAAAGTGGAGGAGGGCGCACTGCGCATGCGCAGCCGCCCTCCGTTCATTTCTATGGAGCCGCCGAAAATAGCCGAGCGCTGGCTCGGCTAGTTCCGTCGGCCCCATAGAAATGAATGGGAGCGTTGGCCGCGCATTCACTTCAATGGGAGAGGCGGGGAGCTGCGCCTGGTGGTGGTCGGACCCTGGGAAACCCGGGGTCCTCCAGCCACAACTCTCCCCGGCTCCGTTCTCGTTGTAGGTGCGGGTCCCAGAGGTGGGACCCGCACCTATCAGACAATGGGGGCATATCCTTGCGATATGCCCCCATTGTCTAAGATGGGATAACTTTTAAGACAGATAGTAATACATCATACAATGGTTATCATTCAACATTCCCCATATGTCTGCTTTATGTTGGCATAATTTTGTAAATGTCATTTTTTTTTTTTAGGACGTTAGAAGGCTTAGAAGTTTAGAATCAATTTTTCAAATTTCCAACAAAATTTCCCAAACCATTTTTTTAAGCACCAATTCAGTTATAAAGTGATTTTGAGGGGCTTACGTAATAGAAACCACCCATAAAGGACCCCATTTTAGAAACTACACCCCTCAAATTATTCAAAACTGATATTACAAACTTTGTTAACCCTTGAGGTGTTCCACAAAAATTAAAGGAATATGGAGGTGAAATTTAAAAATTTCACTTTTTAGGTAAAAAAAAAAGGTGTTTATGTTAATAAATTTTTTCTTGCAACACAGCAAGGGTTAACAGCAAAATAAACCTCAATATATATTACTCTGATTCTGCAGTTTACAGAAATACCCCATATGTGGTGGTAAACTGCTCTATGGGCACGTGGCAGTGGTCAGAAGGAAAGGAGCGCCATATGGATGTCACGGACGTTCCCGCGTCAGGTGGCAGGAGATCGGTGAGACTGGCAACACATGGTTTGATCTGAAAGGTTTTCCTTGTGGATCAATAGGCGTCTGTGTTGTTTCTTGAAATGGCCACACCCCTTGCCTGAGGTGTTGCTATTGTGGTCATTTAACCTTCCTTATTTATTGTTGCTTCTCCCACAATGTTGTGCGGTTTTTAGCTTCAGATTCAGTTGTGGATTGCTGGTGTGTGGATCTTGAGTTCCTGGTGCTTCCATAGCCCCTTTGAAGTTAAGTCTTTCCTTTCCCTTTTGTATTTTGTTTGGGTTCTGTGTGTTGCATTTCCCTATTGTTTGTATTAGGCCTGAAGGAGACTCCTGTTCGTCCTTCCATTTGGAGGAACAGGTAGTCTCGTCCCTGCCATTAGTACCAGGGTCCTATAGGGCTAGATAGGACTCTAGGTATTCCTGTATATGAACTCACCTATCTCTGGGGTCTGTTCATACTGGTAGTAAGTCAGGATCTTGGTTAGGGTTTTACTAGGAGGTGTCCATCTTCCTTCCCTAGTACTCAGGCCTGATTTCCTGTTCCCCCCTTCCCTCTTATGCTCAGTGTGGTGTTTCCCTCCCACACCGAAGCATGACAATGGATTTTAGAGGCAGGATTTCGCTAGAATGGTTTTTAGGCACTATTTTGTATTTGAAGAGACCCTGACGTACCCCTACAGTAGAAACCCTCAAAAAGTGACAGGCAGGAAGGAGCGCCATATGGCTTTTGCAGTGAAAACCAAGGTGCCATTGGTTTTTATTTTTTAAGTGATTGTCTTATGTGGGAGCTAATTTTTTGCGGGATGAGGTGATGGTTTAATTGGTACCATTTTGGGGTACATAAGACTTTTTGATCACTTGGTATTAGACTCTTTGTGAGGTAAGGTGACCAGAAAATGGCTTTTTTGACACAGTTTTTTTTTGTGATATTTTTAGAGAGTCGGTTGGTACAAACATGGCGATACCTAATATGTCTACTTTTCTTTTTCCCCCTATTTTTTACTATTTTTTTAACTTTATTTTGGGAAAAGGACACTTTTTTACTTGAATCTTAAATTTTAATTTTTTTTACTTTTTTTTTAACTTCTTTTTTCACTTTATTTTTTGTCCCATTCTGGGACTTCAACTTTTGGGGGTCTGATCCTTCTGTATTGTAATGCATTGGCTGTGAGTGTATTACCAGTGAAATACACTTACAGCTTCCTGCCTGTGAGATCCACAGGCTGACACGGTGTCCCATGAGTTGTGCGCCAACAAGATTTACTGCAGACACAGATTAAAAATCTCCAATAAAAAATACATTTTTGGGAGGGTTTTTCCAATTTTAACATAACTGTTAGGGGTACTCAACTGGCGGACCGCAGTCCAAATCTGGACCGGGCACGCCAGCTGTCCGGACCCACTGAGAAGAGAAAAGCAGAAGAGAAAGGACCTGCCATACAACGGGTGAGAAGAAGCAGGACAGGACCTTTGAGGTGTTCCAGCCAATTGATGTGCTGCACACAGGCAGCTTCACACAAACTACCAATGACTGGTAGGGAGGGAGGAGTTGGCTCCGCCTACATTGTTTCTGCCCTGAGTGAGTCTGTCTGTGATGGTGTTCTGTGGATGTGCAGAGCAGGTTTCTTCAGCTTCTGCAGTGGAGAAGTGGCCTCCACATGTAAGGAGGAGAGGTCTGCACCAGGTCAGGGCTGCAGGGGAGAGGATGGCTGTCCAGCACTGGGGGGAGGACGCCTTTCTCCTTCCTAATACATTTGGACGTGTGCTGGCAGCAATCTGTGCTTTCTTGGGGAGACTGTAAAAGCATGCCATCACGGGGTGATGGGGAAGCAGAAAATCTATTTCTGACTTATTAAAGGAGTATTCCCATCTTAGACAATGGAGGCATGTCGCTAGGATATGCCCCCATTGTCTTATAGGTGCGGGTCGTGCACCTATCTTGAGAACAAAGCGGGGAGCGCTGTGGCTGGAGGACCCCAGATTTCCCGTCCACCACCAAGCGCTAATCTCCGCCTCTCCCATAGAAGTGAATGGGAGCATGCCACGCATGCACAGCCCATGCTCCCATTCATTTCTATGGGGCAGACGGCAATATTTTCGGCGGCCCCATAGAAATGAATGGAGGGCGGCTGCGCATGCGCAGTGCGCTCTCCTTCACTTTTGGGGCTCCGTTCTCAATATACAGTACAGACCAAAAGTTTGGACACACCTTCTCATTCAAAGAGTTTTCTTTATTTTCATGACTATGAAAATTGTAGATTCACACTGAAGGCATCAAAACTATGAATTAACACATGTGGAATTATATACATAACAAAAAAGTGTGAAACAACTGAAAATATGTCATATTCTAGGTTCTTCAAAGTAGCCACCTTTTGCTTTGATTACTGCTTTGCACACTCTTGGCATTCTCTTGATGAGCTTCAAGAGGTAGTCACCTGAAATGGTTTTCACTTCACAGGTGTGCCCTGTCAGGTTTAATAAGTGGGATTTCTTGCCTTATAAATGGGGTTGGGACCATCAGTTGCATTGTGGAGAAGTCAGGTGGATACACAGCTGATAGTCCTACTGAATAGACTGTTAGAATTTGTATTATGGCAAGAAAAAAGCAGCTAAGTAAAGAAAAACGAGTGGCCATCATTACTTAAATTAAGGTCAGCCAGTCCGAAAAATTGGGAAAACTTTTAAAGTGTCCCCATGTGCAGTCACAAAAACCATCAAGCGCTACAAAGAAACTGGCTCACATGCGGACCGCCCCAGGAACGGAAGACCAAGAGTCACCTCTGCTGCGGAGGATAAGTTCATCCGAGTTACCAGCCTCAGAAATCGCAGGTTAACAGCAGCTCAGATTAGAGACCAGGTCAATGCCACACAGAGTTCTAGCATCAGACACATCTCTAGAACAACTGTGAATCAGGCCTTCATGGGAGAATATCTGTGCTTTGGTCTGATGAGTCCAACTTTGAGATCTTTGGTTCCAACCACTGTGTCTTTGTGTGACGCAGAAAAGGTGAACGGATGGACTCTACATGCCTGGTTCCCACCGTGAAGCATGGAGGAGGAGGTGTGATGGTGTGGGGGTGCTTTTCTGGTGACACTGTTGGGGATTTATTCAAAATTGAAGGCATACTGAACCAGCATGGCTACCACAGCATCTTGCAGCGGCGTGCTATTCCATCCGGTTTGCGTTTAGTTGGACCATCATTTATTTTTCAACAGGACAATGACCCCAAACACACCTCCAGGCTGTGTAAGGGCTATTTGACCATGAAGGAGAGTGATGGGGTGCTGCGCCAGATGACCTGGCCTCCACAGTCACCGGACCTGAACCCAATCGAGATGGTTTGGGGTGAGCTGGACCGCAGAGTGAAGGCAAAAGGGCCAACAAGTGCTAAGCATCTCTTGGAACTCCTTCAAGACTGTTGGAAGACCATTTCAGGTGACTACCTCTTGAAGCTCCTCAAGAGAATGCCAAGAGTGTGCAAAGCAGTAATCAAAGCAAAAGGTGGCTACTTTGAAGAACCTAGAATATGACATATTTTCAGTTGTTTCACACTTTTTTGTTATGTATATAATTCCACATGTGTTAATTCATAGTTTTGATGCCTTCAGTGTGAATCTACAATTTTCATAGTCATGAAAATAAAGAAAACTCTTTGAATGAGAAGGTGCGTCCAAACTTTTGGTCTGTACTGTAGGTGCGGGTCCCAGCGGTGGGACCCGCACCTGTAAAACTTTACATTTTGGCTTCCATAATCATAGGCATTAGGTGTTGCTGAAAAGTGTGTAGAGGGTTAATAAGTAAGATTTGATAGCATTTGTCATCACTCAGAATGTTGTGGCACATAGTAATGTATTGCGTCTTATCCATAATAAGTATGTTGCATCCCTTGTCTGAGGGTTTAATTATGATGGATTCATCACCTTCCAAGGAAAAGAGCCCCTCAAGTTCCTCCCTTAACATGTTAGAGTGGCGAGGGACCTTATTCTGTAGGTGACGTAATTTCTCTGTTACTACCTCTACAAAGACGTCCAAGGGAAACTTGTCACCTACGGGGGGGGAGGGGGGGGGGGTTTAGTGGATGGCAACTGTAGATTGGTATACGGTCCCTCCCCAGGATTCCTCTGTCCTTCTGACCATAGGTCTGCCAAGATGCAAACATCTGGCAGATCCTCTGGGTCAATCCCTAGTTCAATACATTGACGCTTGTCATGGGTCTGGAAGAATTTCTTCAGTTTTAATTTTCAGACAAAAAGATTAAAGGGCTTCTGTCACTCCACTAAACTCCTTTTTTTTTTTTTTGGTCTCCTTAAAATCCTTATGCTGCGATTTCTCAATATATATGGCTATTACTCTGTTTGGTTCAGTAGTTCTATCAAAAAACTGACTTTTATATTATGCAAATTACCTCTCTAGCAGCAGGTAGGGCATTCTCGATTCATAATGACGCCCCCTCCTCATGTTGATTGACAGGGCCAGCAGACGCGCTCGTCCTCTGACTGGCCCTGTCTGCGTTTTAAATCTCGCGCCGGTCTTCAGTTGGCGCAGGCGCACTGAATGGAGGAAGCTCGCTCAGCCGCTCCATCCTCAGTGCGCCTGCGCCGGGTGTACATGTGACGTCATCGGCGCAGGCGCACTGAGGATGGAGCGGCCGAGCGAGCGCCTGCTCCGACTGAAGACCGGCGCGAGATTTAAAACGCAGACAGGGCCAGTCAGAGGACGAGCGCGTCCGCTGGCCCTGTCAATCAACGTCATTATGAATGGAGGATGCGGCTGCTAGCAGCAGGTAGCCGCCCTACCTGCTGCTAGAGAGGTAATTTGCATAATATAAAAGTCAGTTTTTTTATAGAACTACTGAACCAAACAGTGTAATAGCTATATATATATTGAGAAATCGCAGCATAAGGATTTTAAGGAGACCAAAAAAAAAATAATGAGTTTAGTGGAGTGACAGAAGCCCTTTAATATCTTTGACCCACTCAAAAGACTGAAACGTCTGAGTGGGTACAAAGGAAAATCCCCTCTGTAACAGGGATAATTGACCCTCAGTTAGGCTGGTTTCACACGGGCGTTGCGGGAAAATGTGCGGGTACGTTGCGGGAACACGCTCGATTTTTCTGCACGAGTGCAAAACATTGTAATGTATTTTGCACTCGCGTGAGAAAAATCGCGCATGTTTGGTACCCAAACTTCTTCACAGAAGTTCGGGCTTGGGATCGGTGTTCTGTAGACTGTATTATTTTCCCTTATAACATGGTTATAAGGGAAAATAATAGCATTCTGAATACAGAATGCATAGTAAAACAGCGCTGGAGGGGGTTAAAAAAATATAAAAAATTATTTAACTCACCTTAATCCACTTGATCGCGCAGCCGGCATCTCCTTCTGTCTTCATCTTAGCTGTGTGCAGTAACAGGACCTGTGGTGCCGTCACTCCGTCATCACATGATCTTTTACCATGGTGATGGATCATGTGATGGACCATGTGATGACCGGAGTGACGTCACCACAGGTCCCGTTACTGCACACAGCTAAGATGAAGACAGAAGGAGATGCCGGCTGCGCGATCAAGTGGATTAAGGTGAGTTTAATTATTTTTTATATTTTTTTAACCCCTCCAGCGCTATTTTACTATGCATTCTGTATTCAGAATGCTATTATTTTCCCTTATAACCATGTTATAAGGGAAAATAATAATGATTGGGTCTCCATCCCGATCGTCTCCTAGCAACTTGGCTCTATACACCACCACAATGGATTTGAAATAAAACAAATAAGATGTGCTTTTACTGCAGATTGTCAGCTTTAATTTGAGGGTATTTACATCCAAATCAGGTGAACGGTGTAGGAATTATAACAGTTTCAATATGTACCTCCCACTTGTTAAGGGATCAAAAGTAATGGGACAATTGGCTTCTCAGCTGCTCCATGGCCAGGCTGTGTGTTATTCCCTCATTATTACAATGAGCAGATAAAAGGTCCAGAGTTCATTTCAAGTCTGCTATTTGCATTTGGAATCTGTTGCTGTCAAGATGAGATCCAAAGAGCTGTCACTATCAGTGAAGCAAGCCATCATTAGGCTGAAAAAACACAACAAACCCATCAGAGAGATAGCAAAAACATTAGGCATGGCCAAAACAACTGTTTGGAACATTCTTAAAAAGAAGGAACGCACCGGTGAGTTCAGCAACACCAAAAGACCCGGAAGACCACGGAAAACAACTGTGGTGGGTGACCGAAGAATTCTTTCCCTGGTGAAGAACAGTTGGCCAGATCAAGAACACTCTCCAGGAGGTAGGTGTATGTGTGTCAAAGTTAACAATTAGGAGAAGACTTCACCAGAGTGAATACAGAGGGTTCACCACAAGATGTAAACCATTGGTGAGCCTCAAAAACAGGAAGGCCAGATTAGAGTTTGCCAAACGACATCTAAAAAAGCCTTCACAGTTCTGGAACAACATCCTATGGACAGATGAGACCAAGATCAACTTGTACCAGAGTGATGGGAAGAGAAGAGGATGGAGAAGGAAAGGAACTGCTCATGATCCTAAGCATACCACCTCATCAGTGAAGCATGGTGGTAGTCTCATGGCATGGGCATGTATGGCTGCCAATGGAACTGGTTTTATTGTATTTATTGATGATGTGACTGCTGACAAAAGCAGCAGGATGTTTCGGGCAATATTATCTGCTCATATTCAGCCAAATGCTTCAGAACTCATTGGACGGTGCTTCACAGTGCAGATGGACAATGACCCAAAGCATACTGCAAAAGCAACCAAAGAGTTTTTTCAGGGAAAGAAGTGGAATGTTATGCAATGGCCGAGTCAATCACCTGAGCTGAATCCGATTGAGCATGCATTTCACTTGCTGAAGACAAAACTGAAGGGAAAATGCATCTCCAGGGATGAAACCCAGCGTCTGGTGATGTCTATGCGTTCCAGACTTCAGGCTGTAATTGACTGCAAAGGATTTGCAACCAAGTATTAAAAAGTGAAAATTTGATTTATGATTATTATTCTGTCCCATTACTTTTGGTCCCTTAACTAGTGGGAGGCACATATGCAGACTGTTGTAATTCCTACACATTTCACCTGATTTGGATGTAAATACCCTCAAATGAAAGCTGACAGTCTGCAGGTAAAGCACATCTTGTTTGTTTCATTTCAAATCCATTGTGGTGGTGTATAGAGCCAAAAATGGTAGATCTGTGTTGATGTCCCGATATTTATGGACCTGACTGTGTATATCTTACCATTATGTGATGCATGCCAGATTCGGAGCGCCCCCACCGCGTATGGGCACTTCCCCCTCCACGATTGGCCACATTTCTTAGCGCTTTCCTCCCACCTTATGTTCACCCTGATATAACGAGCGGGCACGCGCGGGTATACAAGCACCGGTTAGGCTGCACACCACATATGCAGCGAGACCGCTCCTACGCACAGTTAGGTAGATTACCAGTTTCAGGGCCACTCACTAGCTCCTGATGTGGTGTCCGCAAAAGGGTCCCAGGAAACGCGTTGAGCGAGTTAGGCTACTGATACTTATAAGGACATCTTGAAGCGGTCACTGGTCTCGGTCCGCCTGGCGTCCGCACTAGAGCGAGTAAGTCACTAGACGATCCGCAACAGGATACAGTGTTGTGGTGTCTTGGGGATCTGATAGTTTGTTTTCTCGGGGCACAGTACCGCAGACAGGGCTCACAACGGACTGTTGTCTATATAGTCCCTGCTCTGTTACATTTGGTTCTTTATGGTACGTGACTGTGGAAACACTATCACCCTGCGAATGAGGACCAATCGTCTCCCTTATCGACTGCAGGGTACACTCATTTCTTTTCTTGCTATATACTGGTCATATTTAAGGGTCACACGTGAACATCCATAGCGGGCACCCACTCTCTGCCATGATGGACCTCTATGCCTTATAGGATACTGGAGCTCTAAATATTACCTCCTGTATGCTTTGAGCTGTATACCCCATCTGCTTGTTTATGTAACCTCCCAAGGGTGAACGCTATGTATATTTTTATTTAATTTTTGTTTTAACCGTCTTGTGCAGGCAGTTAGACTTCTGTAAGTTAAGATGGAAAATTTGCCAATACGCACGCCTTTTTTCAGTAAGGCTACTTTCACACTAGCATTTTTACTGGATCCGGCGCGGTCCAGCAAAAACGCTTCCGTTACTGATAATACAACCATCTGCATCCGTTATGAACGGATCCGGTTGTATTATCATTAACATAGCCAAGATGGATCCGTCATGAACTCCACTGAAAGTCAATGAAGGACGGATCCGTTTTCGATTGCGTCAAACGGATCCGTCCCCATGCTGCGGTTTGCTCTCCGGTATGAGAACGGAATGCATTCTGGTGCATTCCGTTCTGTTCAGTTACGTTTTGTCCCCATTGACAATGAATGGTGACAAAACGGAAGCGTTTTTTAACGGTATTGAGACCCTATGACGGATCTCAATGCTGAAAAATAGTAACGCTAGTGTGGAAGTAGCCTAAGCTGATCCTTATTAGATGACCAGCACAAAGTGAAAGTACCAGTCACACAGAAAAACTGTTAACTCTTTGTGAAACAAAGTCTGAATATTTTTAATGAAGGCCCCCGGCGGCTGTTCTCGGACCTGCCTGCTCCCGGTGACCGCATTTGTTTCAGACCGGCTTACGCCACAGGCACAGGTAAGGGCTTACCTGTGCATCGCCGGACTTGTGAGTTAAGATGGCAGCCCGCATGTGTTCGCGGGCGAACAATGCGAACTGGCCATCACTGAAGACGATACGGTTCCAGTCTGTAGCAGTCCATTTTTCTCGTTCACAACACCACTGCAAAAGAAGGTGAAGGTGGATGACTCTGAATGGATGCAATGACACCAAAATTCCTTGTACTAAGCGCCTGGAAATGGTTCGGCCAGAGACAGGGGTGTGTAATGAAGGTGTCACCTGCGTCTGGATGATGGACAACGAAACTGTGGGAGCTTCTCGTACTTGACGATGGATTCATTCTCTCTACAGGTGGTCACCATGTATGTGTGCCCTCATGTAACCACTGCTCCCAACACCTCCGAACAGCTAGGTCAGAACGGCCTAGATGGCGGGGATGCGGGTGCCACAGGCTGTGAGACAAGAACACAGAACTCCAGAGGCCGGGCCCCTGTTGGAGGGCAGAGGAGGGCCAGCGGGTCCGGGCCATCCAAGAGCAGCAGTGGTAGCAGCAAGGTGTTTGGAACAGTATCTGACATCCCGCACCTGTCTGCAGGTAGCCTAAAGGGGTTTGCCACCACTGCAGAGGCTACCTTCCCCCTTGCATCACGTGAGTAACAGACAGGAGGGGAAGGCCGCTGCTGCTGCAGCCAGTACTTGGCTGCAGTGGCGTTGAAGCGGATGACGACAGCGAGGGGCAGCTGAGGCCTGGGATCAAACTATCACATAATGCAAGAGGAGCAGGTCACCACGGCTGCCAGAAATTGGCTGCAGCGGCGTCAAAGTTGAAATCCTTAGAGCACAACGGAGCAGCAGAGGCCGGGGAAAGAAGGAGCGGAGAGCCAGGGAGCAGGTCTGGACAAAAGGGGGAGGGGGGTTTGCAGAACCCCTTTAATATTTGGCACAGCCCCTTAATTGTATAAAAAAAAAAAACACCTTACACAATGATCTGCTTTGTGTATCAGCTCTTCATTGTTTTAAGATCTCTGCTTGCTGTTTATTCACATGCAGTGGCAGTGTGTGGCACAGTAAAAAAAACAAATGACATTCAATAACAGCAAGCAGCGATGCTGAAAATTCTAGGATACACTACTAATGTATTATTAGTACAGCGAGCGTACTATTCATTATACAGCGGCAGCTGAAACTAGAACAGCGCGGTGTATGCAGGATTATTGTGGAAGACCCCGGAGACTAGCGCTGGGCGGGAAGCCATTATTACTAATCTCTTCGGAGCCATCATTTACACAGGAGTCTATATGGGAAACCCCCTCCTCTAGCTGCGCCTGCGAGCGGTCTGGAGTTCTGACTCTCCTCGCTTTCCGTAGTCAGCGTGCTCGCCGAGCCCTCATAGGGTCAGCTGACCTCTACATCTGGCGTCCAATCAGGAAGCTGCGCCGCCGAGTGTGTAGGTGAGTGAGTGGATCAGTCAACTACAGCTCCCAGCATTTATCAGGGTATGATGGGAGTCGTAGACTGCTGTAGTGTTATAGACAGTGTTAGAGCGGACATGGGACGGGGTTGCGTTTTGATGCCGGTTTTTGTTAACCCTTTTATCACTGGACTCTTTGTGGTGGTCCTATTTGTGGGTGCCTGTAAAATGAACCTGTGCACAGGGACTGAGCAATATGAGGACAGCTGGTAGACTCCACTACCATTGCCTCCTCCCTGCGGACATGGTTACTGAGGAGGGGTCCCAAATCTAGGGCGAGGGACTGGTGACAAGTTGTGGAGTAGTTGCCGATTCCACACCAAACATCTTTGTAAGCTGCATGTGAGGAGGCTAGCCGGTTACTTTTAGCGGCAGGGGACTCCGGCAGGTGAACAGCCTGTCTGATCCGGGCTGCGGCTGGCTCACGCGTGCCCCCGGGCTGCGGCTGGCTCACGCGTGCCCCCGGGCTGCGGCTGGCTCACGCGTGCCCCCGGGCTGCGGCTGGCTCACGCGTGCCCCCGGGCTGCGGCTGGCTCACGCGTGCCCCCGGGCTGCGGCTGGCTCACGCGTGCCCCCGGGCTGCGGCTCCGTCTCCATTGACTATAATGGGGGTGGAGTTCCTGCGGCAGCACAGCAGCGCACACCAAGAGGCGGCCGGACTAAGGGTACTTTCACACTAGCTTTTTTGTTTTCCAGTATTGAGTTCTGTCACAGGAGCTCAATAACGGAAAAAAAATGATCAGTTTTAGGCCTCATGCACACAACCGTTTTTTTTTTAAGGTCCGCAAAAACGGGGTCCGTTTTTCCTTCCGTGGGTCTTCCTTGATTTTTGGAGGATCCACGGACATGAAGGAAAAAGTCGTTTTGGTGTCCGCCTGGCCGTGCAGAGCCAAACGGATCCGTCCTGACTTACAATGCAAGTCAATGGGGACGGATCCGTTTGACGTTGACACAATATGGTGCAATTGCAAACTGATCCGTCCCCTATTGACTTTTAATGTAAAGTCAGGAGTCCCTATTATACCATCAGATCGGAGTTTTCTTCAATCTGATGGTATATTTTAACTTGAAGGGTCCCCTTCACCATGGGAACGCCTCTATGTTAGAATATACCATCGGATTTGAGTTACATCGTGAAACACAGAGGCGTTCCTATGGTGATGGGGACGCTTCAAGTTAGAATATACTAAGAAGTGTGTACATGACTGCCGCCTGGCAGCACCCGATCTCTTACAGGGGGCTGTGATCAGCACAATTAACCCCTCAGGTGCCGCACCTGAAGGGGTTAATTGTGCATATCATAGCCCCTCCCTCCCCGGTTTGAATATCATTGGTGGCCAGTGTGCGGCCTCCCTCTATTGTATTATCATTGGTGGCCAGTGTGCGGCCTCCCCTCTCTCCCCCCAATCATTGGTGGCAGCGGAGAGTTCCGATCGGAGTCCCAGTTTAATCGCTGGGGCTCCGATCGGTAACCATGGCAACCAGGACGCTACTGCAGTCCTGGTTGCCATGGTTACTTAGCAATATTAGAAGCATCATACTTACCTGCTGCGCTGTCTGTGACCGGCCGGGAGCTCCTCCTACTGGTAAGTGACAGGACTGTGTGGCGCATTGCTTAATGATCTGTCACTTACCAGTAGGAGGAGCTCCCGGCCGGTCACAGACAGCGCAGCAGGTAAGTATGATGCTTCTAATATTGCTAAGTAACCATGGGGAGGGGCGCACACTGGCCACCAATGATAATACAATAGAGGGAGGCCGCACACTGGCCACCAATGATAATACAATAGAGGGAAGGAGGGGGGGGGGGCCGGGGGGAAGGGCGCACACTGGCCACCAATGATAATACAATAGAGGGCGGGGGGGCCGCGCACTGGCCACCAATGATAATACAATAGAGGGGGGGGGGGCTGCACACTGGCCACCAATGATAATACAATAGAGGGAGGGGAGGGCTGCACACTGGCCACCAATGATAATACAATAGAGGGGGGGGGGCTGCACACTGGCCACCAATGATAATACAATAGAGGGGGGGGGGGCGCACACTGGCCACCAATGATAATACAATAGAGGGAGGGGAGGGCTGCACACTGGCCACCAATGATAATACAATAGAGGGGGGGGCTGCACACTGGCCACCAATGATAATACAATAGAGGGGGGGGGGGGCGCACACTGGCCACCAATGATAATACAATAGAGGGAGGGGAGGGCCGCACACTGGCCACCAATGATAATACAATAGAGGGAGGGGAGGGCCGCACACTGGCCACCAATGATAATACAATAGAGGGAGGGGAGGACCGCACACTGGCCACCAATGATAATACAATAGAGGGGGGGGGGCCCCGCACACTGGCCACCAATGATAATGCAATAGAGGGAGGGAGGGGGGGCCGCACACTGGCCACCAATGATAATACAATAGAGGGAGGGAGGGGGGTCCGCACACTGGCCACCAATGATAATACAATAGAGGGAGGGGGGGGGCCGCACTGGCCACCAATGATATTAATACAATAGAGGGAGGGAGGGGGGCCGCACTGGCCACCAATGATATTAATACAGTAGAGGGAGGAAGGGGGGGCCGCACTGGCCACCAATGAAATTAAAACTGGGGAGGGAGGGGTCTGCCCCCTCCTGCCTGGCAGCCCCTGATCTCTTACAGGGGGCTATGATACGCACAATTAACAACTTCAGGTACGGCACCTGAGGGGTTAATTGTGCTGATCACAGCCCCCTGTAAGAGATCGGGTGCTGCCAGGCAGCAGGGGGCAGTCATATACACAGTTCGTAGTATATTCTAACTAGAAGCGTCCCCATCACTATGGGAACTCCTCCTTATTTTTATTTATTTTTTGAATTTTGAGAACTTCTTGCCAGTAAAAAAAAGAAGTTGCAGTGAGCTGTCCAGAAGTAAGATCAGTTGAAAACTGCATACCCCCCCCCCCCCCCCCCCCCAGAAATGACTGACACACCAATGGGCATCAAAATTGGCACAAAACAAGAGATTTAAAAGGGTTTTCTGAAGTTTTAATATTGATGACCCTGTGGATAAGTCATCAGTATCTGATGGGTGGAGGTCTGACACCCGGGACCCCTGCAATCAGCTGTGTTGAGAAGGCACCGGTACTCCTGTGGGTGCTGCGGTTTTCCCCGTGCTCACCAGTCACAGCACCGCACATTGTATAGTGGTAGTGCTTGGTATTGCGCTCGGTCCCATTCACTTCTATGGGACTGAACTGGGCTTAGGCCACGTAACCGATGAACATGACATCACATGTCTTAGGGAAAGCTGTGAGAAGGCCGCAGCGCTACAGACGATGCCTTGTCAATCCAAGTGCATCCTGCATACATTTCAGGCTCTCTTTAAAAAGAAACCCAACAAACCCCAAATAGAATAGTTGTAGAGATGGACGGTAGCAGGACGCTATGGAGAAATATATGGTCCACACATCGCAGTGGATGCACATTTTTAGAAATAAAAACTATGGATGTGCAGAATTTAGAGAACTACGGTATATTTTCATACAGCCACCCTTGCAGAGGACTGCCTCAGTATATATTACATGGTCAGGTTCTATCTGCTACATACTGATGAGTGTGCTATATAGTATATCTTTTACGTGTAAGGGTAGAAAACCTTGAAAAACAGCCAAAAATAAAATGCTAATCTAAGAGCAGTTTCTAAGTTAGCGCTAGGACACACTATGGCGGTATTCATATACTGGTGTACATCAGTTTCCTACATTAACCTTGACCTGTATGTTTCCTTCACTCTGCAGGATGTGGGGTGCTGGTGTCCCCTATACAGAGACTGTCACAGCTTAGTCCTTCTTCATAGGAGATGTTCAAGATCTCAATGAGCATCTTATCTTTAGCATTGCCGAGTATACGGTATACAGCAGCCACGATGTTCTATGCGGTGAGGAAGGGGCGCAGTCCAGGAGTCTACAAGACCTGGTAAGAAAGTCCTAAAATATCCCACATTGGTTTTCTGATTGGGGTGACTGTATTTATGGACTGCTGTAGTCCTCAGGGGTTCTATGACTATATCATAGAGGGCAGGGGGGTGATTATAACAGGTCCTCTGTAGGCAATAGTTGAGTCCTCTGACTTTTTATTTTATTTACTTATTACCCCCCCCCCCCCCCTTCATTTCTGTTCCCATCAAAGGGCAGAATGTAAAGAACAAGTGGACCAGTTTCCAGCAGCAAGGTACAAAAAGTTTGCTTCAGAGGAAGAAGCCTGGAAATTCGTAAGGGATAACCCGGAAGCTTCCTCCAGTCGTTTAGAAGGTGAGGGAGAATCCTCCGACTCTGACTCAATCTCTTGTCTTTTTTCCTTGACTTCATACATGGCTAATAACTAGTAAAAACACATTAAGGGTCCATTCACACGTCCGCAGAATGGGTCCGTATCCGTTCTGCAAACTGCGGAACAGGTGTGGACCCATTCATTCTCTATGGGGCTGGAATGGATGCGGACAGTACACTATGTGAGAGAAAACTTAGTCCAGCTCACCTTCCTGGTGGAATATGTGATCCCGGCTCCAGAGGCCCTAGGGGAGTGTTCCCTTAGCAGGCTGCAGGTAACTTGAAAAGAAAGGTCCCGGAGGCAATGGAGATCCTCTAAAAGCTCTTCTTCATTGTTCACATAAGAATAACGGACACAGCCACATCGTTCACAGCATAACGTTGACGCGTTTCGGGTTGGTACCCTTAGTCGTAACACTTTGCTATGTGTGACCCCACAATTTAAAGGAGTTGGAATGCTCCTCCCTCCAAAATCCAAGAAGGGGAGGGTGGAGCCTCCAACCCCATAGGCTATCACACAGTGCATCACACCTTTCGTTGAATACAACAATCACTAGTGTAATTGGTAACACACTGCGCTGCAGTTCTCACAGAGAATGATGTGGCTGTGTCCGTTATTCTTATGTGAACAATAAAGAAGAGCTTTTAGAGGATCTCCATTGCCTCCGGGACCTTTCTTTTCAAGTTACCTGCAGTACACTATGTGCTCTCCGTATCCGCATTTCCAAACCGTGCCCCCCGATCTTCCGGGCTGCAGCTCCAGAAAAAAATAGAACATGTCCTATTCTTGTCGGCAATTGCGGACAAGAAAAGGCAGTTCTATGGGGGTGCTGGCCGGGTGTATTGCGGATCCACGATACACTACGGACGTGTGAATGGACCCTTACTGTAGTACAGCGGTGACATCAGTCTTTTTATCACTGAAATATATTTATTGGAATACGAAAGCTGAACAAAATATTTCTAAATTCCTGTGAGTAAATGAGCAAGACTTTAACCCCATAAGGACCCGCGCCATACATGTATGGGGGGCTGATCAGGCGGGTGCAGGAGCTGCGTCCGCCTGATCATCGGCAGGGGTTCGGCAGTCGCAGATAGCCGGACCCCTGCTGTATGCGCCGGCATTGGTGAAAACACCGCTGCCGGCGCATTAACCCTCGCACTGCCGCAGTCAGCGTTGACCGCGGCACGTGTGGGATCATGCCAGGGGCGGGGTGGCCACCGGGTCCCCGTGCTGCTGTGATGGGGACCCAATGGCACGGAAGGCAGCCCGATGTCTTCCTTAGGCATCCTGGCTGCCTTCCATGACAGCCTGTGAGATCCAGCCCCCTGTATTACACTGATAATACACTTACAGCCAATGCATGACAATACAGAAGTATTCTAATGCATTGCAGAGGGGAACAATAAATAAAGTGAAAAAAGAAGTTTAAAAAAAATGTTTTAAAGGGTTTCTGTCACCTGAAAAATGGGTATTAAAGGGCTTCTGTCACCCCCAAAACTCATTTTTCATTTTTGGGCATATTAAAATCCTGATTGGACGACTATTCCCTATATAGGGCTCTTACCTTGTTCTGTGGCTTCGTTTCATTAAAAATCGAGCTTTTAAAATATGCAAATTACCTCTCTACCAGCAAGTAGGGCGTCTACTTGCTGTTCGCAGCCGCATCCTCCTTTTAAAAAAACGCCCCCTCCTCCAGTTGATTGACAGGGCCAGCGAGCGCTCTCCTCCTCCAGCTGGCCCTGTCAGCATTTCAAATCTCGTGCCTGCGCCTTACGTGTCTTCATTCGGCGCAGGCGCTCTGAGAGAAGGACGCTCGCTTCCTCAGCTCGCCTGCGCCGATGAAGTCTTCTCTTTCGGGTTTAGAGGTAACGTCATCGGCACAGGCGCACTGAGGGAGTGCTGAGGAAGCGAGCGTCCTTCTCTCAGAGCGCCTGCGCCGAATGAAGACACGTAAGGCGCAGGCGTGGGATTTGAAATGCTGACAGGGCCAGCCGGAGGAGGAGAGCGCTCGCTGGCCCTGTCAATGAACTGGAAGAGGGGGCGTTTTTTTTTAAAAGAGGATGCGGCAGCTACCAGCAAGTAGATGCCCTACTTGCTGGTAGTGAAGTCATTTGCATATTTTAAAAGCTTTATTTTTTTTTTATTTTTTTTATGAAATGAAGCCACAGAACAAGGTAAGAGCCCTATATAGGGAATAGTTATACAATAAGGATTTTAATATGCCCAAAAATGAGTTTTGGGGGTGACAGAAGCCCTTTAAGCTGGCTGACATTAGCGATGTGCTAATGTCAGCTGAACATAACTATATTAGAGCCATCTCACTGCCTAAAGCCTTTATTGAAAAAAAAATAACTTTTATAATCTGCTAATTAGCCTCTAGGAGCAGGGGGGGGGGGCGTTGAACCTGCTCCTAGAGGCTCAGTTTGCCCACCTTTTTTCACGCCCTTCTTCTCTTGATTGACAGGGCCAGGCAGCGCTGCTCTCTTCCTGCTGGCTGTGTCTGCAGTGTAAATCTCGCGCCGTTCAGTATTCAGCGCAGGCGCAGTGAGGAAGCCAGCAGCCGCCGAGCGTCCTTCCCTCACTGCGCCGAATACTGAACGGCGTGAGATTTTTTTAAAATAAAGGCTTTAGGCAGTGAGATGGTAAAAATAAAGTACAATTTTATTTATTTTTTTAAATAGGGAAAAAAGAAAAGTAGACATATTAGGGCCCTTTCACACCTGCGTTATAGTCTTCCGGCATAGAGTTCCGTCGTCGGGGCTCTATGCCGGAAGAATACTGATCAGGATTTTCCTAATGCATTCTGAATGGACAGTCCGTCCTTCAGGATGCATCAGGATGTCTTCAGTTCCGGAACGGAACGTTTTTTGGCCGCAGCAAATAGCGCAGCATGCTGCGCTTTTTGCTCCGGCCAAAAATCCGGAACACTTGCCGCAAGGCCGGATCCGGAATTAATGCCCATTGAAAGGCATTGATCCGGATCCGGCCTTAAGCTAAACGTCGTTTCGGCGCATTGCCGGATGCGACGTTTAGCTTTTTCTCAATGGTTACCATGGCTGCCGGGACGCTAAAGTCCTGGCAGCCAAGGTAAACTGTAGTGGGGAGCGGGGGAGCAGCATACTTACCGTCCGTGCGGCTCCCGGGGCGCTCCAGAGTGACGTCAGGGCGCCCCAGGCGCATGGATGACGTGATCGCATGGATCACATGATCCATGCGCATGGGGCGCTCTGACGTCATTCTGGAGCGCCCCGGGAGCCGCACGGATGGTAAGTATGCTGCTCCCCCGCTCCCCACTACTACTATGGCACCCAGGACTTTAATAGCGTCCTGGGTGCCATAGTAACACTGAAAGCATTTTGAAGACGGATCCGTCTTCAAATGCTTTCAGTACACTTGCGTTTTTCCGGATCCGGCGTGTAATTCCGGCAAGTGGAGTACACGCCGGATCCGGACAACGCAAGTGTGAAAGAGGCCTTAGGTATCGACCAGCTCTATAAAAATCACATGACCTAAACCCTAAGGGGAACACTGTCAAAAAAATAAAATATAAACTACTAAAAAAAACATTTTATTTGTCACCTCACATCACTAGAAGTGCAAAAATAGTACCAATCTAACAGTCACCTCATCCCGCAAAAAATGAGCCCCTATCTAAGACAATCGCCCAAAAAATTAAAAAATTATGGCTCTGACTATGGAGGCACTAAAACATGATATTTTTTTGTTTCAAAAATGCTTTTATTGTGTTAAATGTAATTTTTTTTTTTTTTAAAGTAGACATATTAGGTATCGCCACGTCCGTAACAACCTGCTCTATAAAAATACCACATGACCTAACCCCTCAGATGAACACCATAAAAAAAAAAAACGGTGTCAAAAAAGCCATTTTCCATATTCCAAAAAGTGTAATAGCAAGCAATCAAAAAGTCATATGCACCCCAAAATAGTGACAAACAAACAAACAATCATCTCATCCCGCAAAAATGATACCCTACCTAAGACAGTCGCCCAAAAAATAAAAAAAAACTATGGCTCTCAGAATATGGAGACACTAAAACATTATTATTATTTTTTGTTTCAAAAATGCTGTCATTGTGTAAAACTTAAATGAATAAAAAAAGTATCCCCTCCAACTTTCCTGTCTTTGGAGGGATAGCCTGTAGTACATTTGTCTCTCCCCGTGGTTGCCCTTAGTTACCTGCGGTCTCCGATGTTGACACGCGGTACAGTGGTGCGCGATGGCTGGAGGCTCCTGAGCACTGACGGGCATGAAAAAGATCACTTGGCCCGGGGGGAGGAGCCCCTGCTCCGCTCTATAGTGAAGGAAGCTCTAATCCAGAATGAGGCCTGGAGCGCACGTATGCGTCCTGATGCATCACGTGAGGTCGGGGGAGGTGCAAATAAGAGCACAGAACCCGGAAGTGAGCTTCCGGTGGTTGATTCCACTGAATTAAGTGTTTGCAGCAGTGTTGCTGACCGAGCGGACCGTTTTGAATTAGGAGAGCGGTAATCCTCTGGCAGCCACTATAGAGGAAGACAAGGACACAGCTGAAGATCCAGTGTCCACTCCGGCCTTGGTACCTATTGGAGGGGTGAGAGGCCTATGGCCATGTATACGTATAATTTTTTTCATGGCATTATGTATATGTGTTTTCCAGGGAAAGCCTAAAAAAGCTTTGGCTAAAAGGTAAAATAAGGAATGTTCTATATGTAGATGTTCCCTGGCTTCTGATTATGAAAAAAGACTATGCCAGACCTGCATTAAAAAAACGGTGGCGGAGGAGTCGCCGTCATTTTATAAATGTCTTCAGTCGCTGGTCAAATCCGAAATTGACTTGTCCCTGGCTTCGAGAAAAGTCAGTACATCTAAGGAGCAGAGGCCTAGGAAAACACAGCCTTTGAGTAACGTTTCCTCAGATTCAGAAGAGGGGGAAGATTTCCTATTCGGACAACTCCTTTTACTTTTCTGGAAATGAAGGAAAGGAGATAGGAAGGCCCTTTTTTCCAATTGAGGATGTAGATCGTTTATTAAAAGCGGTTAAATCAACTATGGGAATAGAAGATTCTAAGGAACCAAAATCAGTCCAGGATATAATGTTCGGCGGCCTTGAAACAAAACATCTAAGATCTTTCCCAGTTCATAAAAATTTGTTGACATTGATTACAGGGGAATGGGAAAGACCTAACAAGAGGGTTTATATTTAAAAAAATATAAAGAGAAAATATCCTTTTTCTAAAGAGGTTGCAGCACCCTGGAATAAAGCACCTAAAATACAGTACAGACCAAAAGTTTGGACACACCTTCTCATTCAAAGAGTTTTCTTTATTTTCATGACTATGAAAATTGTAGATTCACACTGAAGGCATCAAAACTATGAATTAACACATGTGGAATTATATACATAACAAAAAAGTGTAAAACAACTGAAAATATGTCCTATTCTAGGTTCTTCAAAGTAGCCACCTTTTGCTTTGATTACTGCTTTGCACACTCTTGGCATTCTCTTGATGAGCTTCAAGAGGTAGTCACCTGAAATGGTTTTCACTTCACTGGTGTGCCCTGTCAGGTTTAATAAGTGGGATTTCTTGCCTTATAAATGGGGTTGGGACCATCAGTTGCGTTGTGGAGAAGTCAGGTGGATACACAGCTGATAGTCCTACTGAATAGACTGTTAGAATTTGTATTATGGCAAGAAAAAAGCAGCTAAGTAAAGAAAAACGAGTGGCCATCATTACTTTAAGAAATGAAGGTCAGTCAGTCCGAAAAATTGGGAAAACTTTGAAAGTGTCCCCAAGTGCAGTCACAAAAACCATCAGAGCGCTACAAAGAAACTGGCTCACATGCGGACCGCCCCAGGAAAGGAAGACCAAGAGTCACCTCTGCTGCGGAGGATAAGTTAATCCGAGTCACCAGCCTCAGAAATCGCAGGTTAACAGCAGCTCAGATTAGAGACCAGGTCAATGCCACACAGAGTTCTAGCAGCAGACACATCTCTAGAACAACTGTTAAGAGGAGACTGTGTGAATTCATGGTAGAATATCTGCTAGGAAACCACTGCTAAGGACAGGCAACAAGCAGAAGAGACTTGTTTGGGCTAAAGAACACAAGGAATGGACATTAGACCAGTGGAAATCTGTGCTTTGGTCTGATGAGTCCAAATTTGAGATCTTTGGTTCCAACCACCGTGTCTTTGTGCGACGCAGAAAAGGTGAACGGATGGACTCTACATGCCTGGTTCCCACCGTGAAGCATGGAGGAGGAGGTGTGATGGTGTGGGGGTGCTTTGCTGTTGACACTGTTGGGGATTTATTCAAAATTGAAGGCATACTGAACCAGCATGGCTACCACAGCATTTTGCAGCAGCATGCTATTCCATCCGGTTTGCGTTTAGTTGGACCATCATTTTTTTTTCAACAGGACAATGACCCCAAACACACCTCCAGGCTGTGTAAAGGCTATTTGGCCATAAGGGGAGTGATGGGGTGCTGCGCCAGATGACCTGGCCTCCACAGTCACCGGACCTGAACCCAATCAAGATGGTTTGGGGTGAGCTGGACCGCAGAGTGAAGGTAAAAGGGCCAACAAGTGCTAAGCATCTCTGGGAACTCCTTCAAGACTGTTGGAAGACCATTTCAGGTGACTACCTCTTGAAGCTCATCAAGAGAATGCCAAGAGCGTGCAAAGCAGTAACCCTGGGTTCACACCTGAGCGTTTTACAGCGCGTTCAAACGCGCTGTAAAACGCTTAAGACATGAAAACCAATGCTTCCCTATGGGAAGGGTTCACACCTGGGCGTTTTACAGCGCGTACGAACGCGCTGTAAAACGCCCGACGCTCAAACAAGTACTTGAGCTTCTTTGGGGCGTTTTGACGCGCGTTTGTGGCCATAGGACACTGCAGTCAATGACACAAACGTGCGTCAAACGCGCGTTTACTATTACAAAAAACTGTGCATAAAAACGCGCGACTAAAACGCGCGTTTGAGGAACGCTTAGGTGTGAACCCAGGGTAATCAAAGCAAAAGGTGGCTACTTTGAAGAACCTAGAATATGACATATTTTCAGTTGTTTCACACTTTTTTGTTATGTATATAATTCCACATGTGTTAATTCATAGTTTTGATGCCTTCAGTGTGAATCTACAATTTTCATCGTCATTAAAAAAAGAAAACTCTTTGAATAAAAAGGTGTGTCCAAACTTTTGGTCTGTTCTGTAGATGTAGCTATTTCCAAAATAGCTAAAAAGACATCCTTACCTTTTGAAGACATGGGATCATTAAAATATCGCTTAGATAAAAAAATGATGTTTTTTTTAAAGGGGGCCTGGGAATCGTCTACTTCTTACTTAAGACCTTCTATTGCCTATACCCGTACTGCTCGTTCCTTAATAATCTGGTTGTCGGAGCTAGAAGATCAATAAAAAAATAAATGTCCTAGGGAGGAAACTTTAGCATGACTTCCAACTATTAAAAAAGCAGCAGATTTTTTGGGTGGATGCCTTGGCAGATGCAATTAAGTTAGCGGCTCATTCCTCTGCTCTGACTAATTCTGCACGCAAGGCCTTATGGCTGGAAAAACTGGAGTGGGGATCTGCACTCAAAAAAGAGGCTTTGTGCGGTGCCCTGTGAAGGAGAATATCTTTTTGGTTCATCATTGGATGAGTTGTTAGAGAAAGCAGCGGACAAAAAGAAGGAATTTCCTGTACAAAATGTATTTTCCTCCAGGGGAAGATTTAGTCGGTCCTTTCGTTCCCAGAGAAGAGGGGGCGGGGGGGGGGAAGGTTTCTTCTTTAACAAATCCTTTAGAGACAAGAAAAAAACAAGTAAACAATGACGCCAGGTGCCATGTGGGAGGAAGATTAAAAAATGTCCTTCCTGCATGGAAGCTAATCTCCAGGAGTCCTTGGATTTTAGACACTTTAAGTCAGGGACTAAAACTGGAATTTCGCTCTCTACCTCAGCCGAGATTTGTAATAACAAAATCCACCTGGATAGAAAAGAAATCTATAGTGTCAAAGTTCTATCCCTAAAAGAGAAAAATGTATTGGTACCAGTACCAAATTGTCAGGAAAGAAAAGGTTTTTACTCTCCTCTTTTTCTAGTCAAAAAACCAGACGGGTCTTACAGAACCATTATGAATTTGAAAAAGCTAAATCGGTTCTTGCTGGTAAAAAGATTTAAAATGGAGACTATAAAATCAGTGATAAATCTTTTGTTTCCAGAGTGCTTCATGGCAGTGTTGGACTTAAAGGATGCTTATTTTCATGTCCCTATACATCTGGAGCATCAAAAGTATTTACAGGTAGCAGTGTAGATAAAAGGGGTCATCAACCACATGCAATTCTAGGGCCTTCTCTTCGGGTTATCAAAGGCTCCCAGGATTTTCACTAAAGTGGTGGCAGAAATATCTGCTCATATTCGAGAAAAAGACATACTCTTTGTCCCATATCTAGACCATTTTTTTATTGTAGCAGAGACCAAGAAGGCCTGCAGCAGAGCAGTGCAAGAGGTGATCCGGATCCTGAAGATGTTGGGTTGTATCCTGAACAAGGAAAAAATCTAAACCGAATCCGCTTCAGCTTCAACAATTCCTAGGTCTGATTCTAGATTCGAGAAGGCAGATGTGTTTTTTACCAGAAGAAAAAAATCTTAAACCTAAGAACAAAGATACAGACCTTGATCAAACGTCCAAAAATGTCATTAAGGAAAGGTATGTTGATTTTAGGAAGCCTAACTTCATGCATTCCTGTGGTCATGTGGGCCCAATTTCATTCAAGGGAACTTCAATGGGAGATATTGACAGCCTGGCAAAGGGGAAAACAGCCCTTAGAATTTAAAATAAAGATCTCAGCTCAGACGTTACACAACCTGGGATGGTGGTTGAATGTAAATAAATTGAGTCAGGGAACACCATGGATAATAATCGATTTACTATGCTTGACGACCGATGCAAGCCCTTGGGGCTGGGGCACCAATATTCAAAATTTATCCTTTCAGGGACCATGGAAGGCGATTCTGAAATCCGCCTCCTCAAATATGGCAGTGAAATTTGCAATTCTGGAGGTCCTTCCGTTAATTTCAGGCAGGAACTTGAGAATAATGTCAGACAACAGAACATGGTATCTTATATAAACAAACAGGATGGTACCAGATGTCGAAGTCTGATGTCAATGCTCAGCGACATTCTTCAGATAGCAGAACAAAACTGCAATTCTATCTCGGCAGCCTACATAAAAGGGATGGAGAAGGTACAGGCAGATTTTTTGAGCCGTCATTTAATTTCCCAGGGAGAATGAAGCCTAAATCCGAAAATATTCAGAAAGATAGCAGACAGTTGGCGTCTTTCGTGTGTAGACCTTTTTTGTTTCGATTCAGAACAGAAAGGTAAAAAAAAAATATCTCCCTGTCCCCAGAAGGATTCCCCTGTGGTCTAGATTCTTTTCTCCACAGGTGGAATCTTCCACTAGCTTATGCCTTCCCTCCTTCCCCTTGATTCCCAGGGTTAAGGAAGTTGTCAGTGACGGATCCATCGGTTCTCCCAGCAATCCACGACCTTCTTTCTCAGGGGCCGTGTTTTACCCTCAGGTAGACAGTCTCCATCTGACAGCCTGGAACTTGAAAGGCAGCTATTAGCTAAAAGAGGTTTTTGTGATGAATTAATAAATACTCTCTTGAAAAGTAGGAAGGAAGTCACTGTTTCCATCTATGCTACAGTCTGGATTTTTTGTTGTTGTCATTTGCAGGGTTACACTTTACAGACCTCCCATGTCTGGCTCCAGTTACTAAGATCTTGTAGTTTCTTTAGACAGGGTTACAGTTAGGGTTATCCCCCAACACCTTAGAAGTTCAGGCTTCAGCACTATCGGCTCTTTTTAATGAACAGATTGTAGCAAATGCATGGGTCATATGATTTTTTTTTTTAAAAACGGTCACTAAAACAGCTTTGAAATTGTCACCAAGAGTATCTCTTGGGACTTGAATCTTGTTCTGAGTACCCTTACTAAACCTCCTTTTGAACCTATTGTGCAAATTGAACCTATTGTGCACAATGAAGATGTTTTCTCTTAAATTGTGTATCTTAGTGACAATTACCTCAGCTCGTAGAATTAGTGAGCTTCAGGCGATCTCTATTAATGCACCTTACACTACCATTTTAGATGATAGGGTTGTTATCAGACCTGACCCCGCATTTGTTCCAAAAGTGTCCATTAAGTTTCATAGGTCTCAAGAGATTATCCTTCCATCTTTCTTTGTGAATCCAACCCCAGAGGAGGAAGAGGCTTTCCATTGTCTAGATGTTAGGAGATGTTTACTTCATTACTTATCTAAGACTAAAGATGGGAGGAAGTCCTCCTTGATGTTTATTATTCTTTCCCTGAAGAAAAATAAAGGGTCAGCAAGCATCTAAAAAAAAAAACCTTGGCAAGATGGAATACTTCTGCAGTATCCCTGGCCTATTCATCTTCTGGAAATGAACCTTCAAAAGGCCTTTACACTCATTCTACTAGGGCAATCTCTACCTCTTGGATGGAAAAAGCTGGTTTCTCTATCGAGGATATCTGTAAAGCAGCAGTCTGGTCTTCACCTTCTACCTTTTTCAATCACTATCGTCTGCAGTTGAATTCACCTTCTGGTTTATCTTTTGGTTCTAAGGTGCTTTCAGCTATTATCCCACCCTAGGAGTTTCTTGGTTATCACTCTCGTGGTGCTGTTGTGGGTGAGGGGAAAAATGAAAATTTACTCTTGTCGGTAATTGGGTTTTCCTGAACCCACGACAGCACCCATATTTCCCTTCCCTTTTCTTTGGTGATGGGGTGATTATTCACGGGTGTATATATATATATTATATATATATATATATATATATATATATATATATATATATATATATATATATATATATATATATATATATATATTTATTTATATTAATTATACTAACTGAAGTTGCAGTGGAGTCTCCGCCTTTTTGTACTTCAGGTTTCCTGTCTTTGGGGGCGGATCCTCTCTCTCGTGGCGCTGTCGTGGGTTCAGGAAAATCCAATTACCGGTAAGAGTAATTTCATTTTTGTCACCTTGCATCACAAAAAGTGTAATACCAAGCGATCAAAAAGTTATATGCACCCTAAAATAGTACCAATCAAACCGTCATAAAAGAACCCCCTACATAAGACAGTCGCCCAAAAAATAAAGAAACTATGGCTTTAAGAATATAGAGACAATAAAAAAAAAAATTTTTATGCTTTATTATGTAAAACTGAAACAACTAAAAAAAGTAGTCATATTTGGTATTGTCGCGTCCGTAACAACCTGCATTATAAAAATATCACATGATCTCACCTGTCAGATGAACATTGTAAATAACAAAAAATAAAAACTGTGCTAAAACAACTATTTTTTTGTTACCTTGCCTCACAAAAAGTGTAATGTAGAGCAACCAACAATCATATGTACCAACAAAACTGCCACCTTATCCCGTAGTTTCCAAAATGGGATCTTTTTTTGGAATTTCTATTCTAGGGGTGCATCACGGGGACATGGCATCTTAAAATTTTCCCAGTGAAATCTGCCTTCCAAAAATCATTCTGCGCTCTGCTGTGTGCCCATACAGCAGTTTACAACCACATATGGGGTGTTTCTGTAAACTACTGAATCAGGGCAATAAATATTGAGTTTTGTTTGGCTGTTAACCCTTGCTTTGTTACTGGAAAAAATTGATTAAAATGAAAAATCTGCCTAAAAACTGAAATTCTGAAATTTCATCTACATTTTCCTTTTAATTCTTGTGGAACACCTAAAAGGGTTAAGAAAGTTTTTGTAAAATCAGTTTTGAATACTTTGATGGGTGTAGTTTCTAAAATGGGGCCATTTATGGGTGGTTTCTATTATGTAAGCCTTACAAAGCGACTTCAGACCTGAACTGGTCCTTAAAGTGGGTTTTGGAAAAATTTTTAAATTTTAAGATTTACTTCTAAGCCTTCTAACGTCCCAAAAAAAGAAAATGTCATTTCCAAAATGATCCAAACATGAAGTAGACATATGGGAAATTCAAAGTGATAACTATTTTAGGAGGTATCACTATCTGTTTTAAAAGCAGAGAAATTAAAATTTTGAAAATTGCAAGTTTTTCAAAATTTTAGTTTTACTTTTTTATTTATATAAATAAAAATGTAATATTTTGACTCAAATTTACCACTGTCATGAGCTATATGTGACGAGAAAACAATCTTACAATGGCCTGGATAAGTAAAAGCGTTTTAAAGTTATTTCCACATAAAATTACACATGTCAGATTTGCTAAAAATGGCCCAGCCCTTAAGGGGTTAAGGCAGACTATTAGTAAAACTAGGCCATAAAGTATACCAAAGTAAAAAGCATTGCTCAAAGTAAGCCACCCAATAGTTATAATAATCTTTTATATAGCACCACCATATTCCACAGTCCTTTATGATTCATAGGGTTCATGTTTTGGAGATGTTCTTGAGGTGCAAACGACAAGAGTGTGCTGGTATCCAAGTGATTTGATATGTGGAACAAAGGAAAGATCTGAGTAAAACATGGCCCCAAGACAGTGGTCATGCTGCCCGGGAGTTGTGATAGTACCGCAAACTGAAACTGAAATATCAAGTTTAGGTTGGTTAGTAGATGGGGAAAGACAAGAAGTTCAGGTTTTGAGAGATTCAGTTTTAGATACAAAGAGGTCATGATGTTAGACGATCACTGGTGTTTTGGAGTAAAGCTGGGGTGATGTCAGGGGATGAAGTGTATAGTTGGGTGTCGTCAGCATAGAGAGAGTACCGAAAGTCTGTCTGATGGGAGAACAGTCGAAGACCTAGTACTGAACTCTGAGGAACTCCAACATCAAGAGAAAGAGGAGAAGTAGAGCCATCGAATGCTACACTAAAGGAGCGGCCAGAGAGATGGGGAGAGAGCAGTGTCCTTATTAAGGCCAATTGAGTGGAGCATGGTGAGTAGGAGTTTGTAGTCGACCGTATCAAATGCTGCAGAGAGATCCAGTAGAATCAATAGAGAATAGTCGCCATCCCTTCTTGCTGTCAGGAGGTCGTTAGACACTTTAGTAAGGGCACTTTCTGTAGGGAGGAGAGGGTGAAAGGCAGATTATAAGGGGTCAAGATGAGAATTTTCAGAAAGATATTTTAAGTGAGAGTAGACGAGACGCTCAAGGAGTTTAGAGATGAACAGGAGGTTAGGCACAGGTCGGGTCAAGAGATGTGTGTGTTTTTGTTTTTTTAATTAGTAGGGTTAGAACAGCATGGTTTGCAAGAGAACGGAAATATACCAGAAGAGAGAGGGGTTAAATATTGTAATGAGGTGAGTGATGATAGTTGTGGAGAGGGACTGGAGAAGGTGTGAGGGAATAAGATCACTGCTGCAGGTATATTAGTTGGTACAGAGTCAGAGAAAAGTCTAGATAGCCTGAGATTATGCCATCTATAAGATTAGTAAATCTGGGCCTATGCATTTATTAACTGAAATGCACTGCTGTGCCTGTAATAAAGATGCTTATGAAAGTCCTCTGGAAAAGTATTGTCTCAGGCAGATCCTCCCAAAATCAGACCTAATGTTAAAGGGAGTATCACAGTTCAGACTATAACCCGTCTATAGGTATTGATTTTATATAAAGTGGCAAATTCTAGTACTCTAATTCACAGGCTACCACCCTTAAAACTTAGCTTTTAATGTTATCTAAAACATACACAAAAGACCCTCCAACATAGAACAAAATGATAAACAAACACAAAAAAATGGAGCGATAGCGCTAGATTAGTACTTGATGTTAGGATTAGTACATGGCAGGGGTAGGGCCTAATATTAAGCTATGGGCTCTCTCCCTATAGCTGACCCTGTCGCTATTTATGCCCTGCCTATAAACGGAATAGCCGCCCCGATAGGGGCAATCCCGTACCCTCCTGGGTACCCTCGGATGACCCTGATACGGGATGTCCCTGATAGCTAATGTAGGCTATCCTATTAATAAACCATCATTGTGATACCTAGCGACTATAATTGCAAAAAACAGATATACCATGAAAAAAATATATATTAAAACAGAGATTCAAAGATTGATTATCGCATAACCTATCTATCTCCTAATTGTAATCCATAGATGCTCATTGTCAATTGTCAAATAGCACAAAATCCCATCCTCTAATTTAACAGAGTGTTTGGCGTCAACCAAAATTGGTGAAATCAATATCCCTTTAATTCAAGAACATTAGGATGCCATCTAAATTGATGACCTCCTCGTCCCAACGCGTTTCACCCTTATTGTCTTTGCGTTCATCAGGGGACAAGTTACACACAGAATTATAGGGGTATAAATAGTGCCTTAATATTTAGATGTTATTTAAATTGGTAGTATATGACATTGATAGAAAATTGTCTACTTGCGTATCACGGACAAAATCACCCCTGTATCCCACAAAGTCGCCCCTGCTCAGTCAAAATGGAGACTGTGTTTTATGAGAGCAGAGTTACCCGTAGAGCGGTCTTTTCATATGCATGCGGCGTCCGATAACCTCCCGGCGTCTGCAGCAGTACAGAGCGTCGGTAGGCTACGTCTGGTGCTTTGAAATAGCCGCCGGCTGATTACATCACTAGGTCACATGATCGGGACCTGATCATGTGACTAGTCACATGATCGCAGATATTCAAAAGGTCCTTAGCCCTTGTATTCAGTATGATAAATGCATCTAGTGCTTCTAAATGGCCAGTTTAAGCTATAGTTAGATAAGAATCTAATAAGGAAGATGATGATACATAAGATTATTTGTTCTTCAAGTGACATTCTATTATTTAATTGTGTTAGTTATATCTACCAATATATTGCGATAGTATATCATGTGTCATAGAATTTAATTTTTTTTTATATCGTTTTAATCATTAAAGATGACAAATCTATTTTAAGAGTCTACATAGGGTGTTCCCCAGTTTACTATGGAGAGCAATTGTCAGTTAAATACTCCATATATGTGTCAGAAGATATAGGAACCCCTAAATATGATGATGGATCTGAACTAAAAAGCATGCAGTCAATCCCATCGTTTATCCCCTGCGGGGCCATGGTTTTGCGGGTAAAAATCCACCTGGATTCTTTTTGTTTCAAGATTTTATCCAGATTACCCCCTTGTATTGAGGGTTTGATGGTTTCAATTACTGAGAAATGTATTGATTTAGTATTTCCCTCATGATACAGTAGAACATATCTAGCTAGAGGTTTGTTTCGTCTGTTTCGTATATCCCCTATATGCTCTAAAATCCGTTTTTTTTAAAAGGCCTATAAGTCTTTCCTATGTATTTTAAATTGCACTCACATTTGTGCCAAATAGACCACTCCTGCCGTGTTACAATTGGCGAAGCTCCGTGCTGAATATATTTTATTTCCTGAGGTGTCCATAAAAGTGTTCCCTATATGAATAAAAGGGCATGTCTTGCACTTTCCACATCTGAACGTGCCCAGGCTCCTATTCTGGAGCCATGTGTTCTTATGCTGAGGTTCAAGATGGCTGTGGACCAATGTGTCCCCAATGCTTCGACCCCCCCCCCCCACTGCATACACTTGCTGTGCTGTCCACGGCAGTGTTCATATGTGGTCATATGGTGGAAACCTAGATTCGCCCAACCATCCATTCAGCATTGCATGCACCTGTCCTTCATGATACTGCGCGTACTCTGTTTAATTCAGCTCCACTTTCTCCTGTCCTATCTTGAGTCATCCCTTGTACTGTGCAGCCGCTGGAGAAAGCCTCCTGCGCAGGGCTAGTCCACTCCTGCTCATATGTCGTCTTCATTTGTCTGAGTGCGCAGACTCCAGGTGATGCATTCGGTGCATACGCTGTCTAAGCTCCCTCCTGCATCCAGCGAACTAAAAACACAGAATGATGGAGAGTGTGCTGAATGCAGTAGGGAAGCGTATACAGCGCATGCGCCAAACGCTTCATCGGGAGTGTGTGAACTCAGACATGTATGAAGAAGTAATGCAGGAGTAGACTGGGGATGCGCAGGACACTTCCTACAGCATCCGCGCAGTACAAGGGATGATGCAAGATGGGACAGGAGAAAGTGGAGGTGGGTGACACTGAGTATTCGAAGGGTGCACCCAGAGAGTCTACAAAGTACAATAAAGGATGGGAGTGCGCAATGCCAAATGGACGGGTGGGTGAATTTTGGCATCCACTATAAGACTTCATATGAATGGTGCTGCGAACAGCACAGCCACAGGGAATGCGACAAAAAAACAATTGGCAAACAGGAATCAGGAAAAAGGTAAATCATACAATGGAAACATTACATAACGTACAGTAAGGGCACATACAATCATAGAAAATCCCTTTAAGGGCAGAGAACAACCGCTCTACACTAATGTAGCTACATCGCTGACCATTCCAGACATAAACGGTTGGCGTCTACCACAGCTTGTGATGACTTGTTGGTAGGGATGAGCGAACTCTAACTGTATAGTTCGGGTTCGTACCGAATTTTGGGGTGTCCGTGACACGGACCCGAACCCGGACATTTTCGTAAAAGTTCGGGTTCGGTGTTCGTCGCTTTCTTCGCGCTTTTGTGACGCTTTCTTGGCGCTTTTTGAAAGGCTGCAAAGCAGCCAATCAACAAGCGTCATACTACTTGCCCCAAGAGGCCATCACAGCCATGCCTACTATTGGCATGGCTGTGATTGGCCAGAGCACCATGTGACCCAGCCTCTATTTAAGCTGGAGTCACATAGCGCCGCCCGTCACTCTGCTCTGATTAGCGTAGGGAGAGGTTGCGGCTGCGACAGTAGGGCGAGATTAGGCAGATTAACTCCTCCAAAGGACTTGATTAACTGATCGATCTGCAGCTGTGGATCATTGAGCTGCTGATCCTCAATTGCTCACTGTTTTTAGGCTGCCCAGACCGTTTGTCAGTCACATTTTTCTGGGGTGATCGGCGGCCATTTTGTGTCTTGTGGTGCGCCAGCACAAGCTGCGACCAAGTGCATTTAACCCTCAATGGTGTGGTTGTTTTTTGGCTAAAGCCTACATCAGGGTGAAGCTGTCACACCAAGTGCATTTAACCAGCAATAGTCTGTTTATTTTTTGGCCATATACTACATCAGGGGCAAGCTGCGCCTGTCACCAAGTGCATTTAACCCTCAATGGTGCGTTTGTTTTTGGCTAAAGCCTACATCAGGGTGAAGCTGTCACACCAAGTGCATTTAACCAGCAATAGTCTGTTTATTTTTTGGCCATATACTACATCAGGGGCAAGCTGCGCCCGTCACCAAGTGCATTTAACCCTCAGTAGTGTGGTTGGTCAAGCTATCACACCAAGTGCATTTAACCAGCAATAGTCTGTTCATTTTTTGGCCATATACTAAATCAGGGGCAAGCTGCGCCCGTCACCAAGTGCATTTAACCAGCAATAGTCTGTTCATTTTTTGGCCATATACTACATCAGGGGCAAGCTGCGCCCGTCACCAAGTGCATTTAACCCTCAGTAGTGTGGTTGGTCAAGCTGTGACACCAAGTGCATTTAACCAGCAATAGTCTGTTCATTTTTTGGCCATATACTACATCAGGGGCAAGCTGCGCCCATCACCAAGTGCATTTAACCAGCAATAGTGTGGTTATTTTTTGGCCATATCCCAGTCTAATTCTGTCACTAAATCCATACCGGTCACCCAGCGCCTAAATACTAGGCCTCAAATTTATATCCCGCTAAATCTCTCGTTACCGCTGTCCTGTTGTGGCTGGGAAAGTTATTTAGTGTCCGTCAAAGCACATTTTTTGTTCTGGGTTGAAATACAATTCCCAATTTAGCAATTTAAAAATTTAGTGGTTTCTGCTGTATCAGAGCTATTTGAAATCTATCCCTAAAAGGGTATATAATATTCAAGGTGCACATAGGGTCATTCAGAATAACTTCACACACCCGCTACTGTGCATTTCCAAGTCTAATTCTGTCACTAAACCCATACCTGTCACCCAGCGCCTAAATACTAGGCCTCAAATTCATATCCAGCTAAATCTGTCGTTAGTGCTGTAGCTGGGCGAGTTATTTAGTGTCCGTTCAAGCACATTTCTTGTTCTGGGTTGAAATACAATTCCCAATTTAGCAATTTCATAATTTAGTGGTTTCTGCTATATCAGAGCTATTTGAAATCTATCCCTAAAAGGGTAGATCATATTGAAGGTGCACATAGGGACATTCAGAATAACTTCACACACCCGCTACTGTGCATTTCCAAGTCTAATTCTGTCACTAAACCCATACCTGTCACCCAGCGCCTAAATACTAGGCCTCAAATTTATATCCAGCTAAATCTGTCCTTAGTGCTGTAGCTGGGCGAGTTATTTAGTGTCCGTTCAAGCACATTTCTTGTTCTGGGTTGAAATACAATTCCCAATTTAGCAATTTCATAATTTAGTGGTTTCTGCTATATCAGAGCTATTTGAAATCTATCCCTAAAAGGGTAGATCATATTGAAGGTGCACATAGGGACATTCAGATTAACTTCACACACCCGCTACTGTGCATTTCCAAGTCTAATTCTGTCACTAAACCCATACCTGTCACCCAGCGCCTAAATACTAGGCCTCAAATTTATATCCAGCTAAATCTGTCCTTAGTGCTGTAGCTGGGCGAGTTATTTAGTGTCCGTTCAAGCACATTTCTTGTTCTGGGTTGAAATACAATTCCCAATTTAGCAATTTCATAATTTAGTGGTTTCTGCTATATCAGAGCTATTTGAAATCTATCCCTAAAAGGGTATATAATATTCAAGGTGCACATTGGGTCATTCAGAATAACTTCACACACACCCGCTACTGTGTATTTCCAAGTCTAATTCTGTCACTAAACCCATACCTGTCACCCAGCGCCTAAATACTAGGCCTCAAATTTATATCCTGCTAAATCTCTCGTTAACGCTGTCCTGTTGTGGCTGGGAAAGTTATTTAGTGTCCGTCAAAGCACATTTTTTGTTCTGGGTTGAAATACAATTCCCAATTTAGCAATTTCATAATTTAGTGGTTTCTGCTATATCAGAGCTATTTGAAATCTATCCCTAAAAGGGTATATAATATTCAAGGTGCACATTGGGTCATTCAGAATAACTTCACACACACCCGCTACTGTGTATTTCCAAGTCTAATTCTGTCACTAAACCCATACCTGTCACCCAGCGCCTAAATACTAGGCCTCAAATTTATATCCTGCTAAATCTCTCGTTAACGCTGTCCTGTTGTGGCTGGGAAAGTTATTTAGTGTCCGTCAAAGCACATTTTTTGTTCTGGGTTGAAATACAATTCCCAATTTAGCAATTTCATAATTTAGTGGTTTCTGCTATATCAGAGCTATTTGAAATCTATCCCTAAAAGGGTATATAATATTCAAGGTGCACATTGGGTCATTCAGAATAACTTCACACACACCCGCTACTGTGTATTTCTAAGTCTAATTCTGTCACTAAACCCATACCTGTCACCCAGCGCCTAAATACTAGGCCTCAAATTTATATCCTGCTAAATCTCTCGTTAACGCTGTCCTGTTGTGGCTGGGAAAGTTATTTAGTGTCCGTCAAAGCACATTTTTTGTTCTGGGTTGAAATACAATTCCCAATTTAGCAATTTCATAATTTAGTGGTTTCTGCTATATCAGAGCTATTTGAAATCTATCCCTAAAAGGGTATATAATATTCAAGGTGCACATTGGGTCATTCAGAATAACTTCACACACACCCGCTACTGTGTATTTCTAAGTCTAATTCTGTCACTAAACCCATACCTGTCACCCAGCGCCTAAATACTAGGCCTCAAATTTATATCCTGCTAAATCTCTCGTTAACGCTGTCCTGTTGTGGCTGGGAAAGTTATTTAGTGTCCGTCAAAGCACATTTTTTGTTCTGGGTTGAAATACAATTCCCAATTTAGCAATTTCATAATTTAGTGGTTTCTGCTATATCAGAGCTATTTGAAATCTATCCCTAAAAGGGTATATAATATTCAAGGTGCACATTGGGTCATTCAGAATAACTTCACACACACACGCTTCTGTGCATTTCCAAGTCTAATTCTGTCACTAAATCCATACCGGTCACCCAGCGCCTAAATACTAGGCCTCAAATTTATATCCCGCTGAATTTGAATACAATACATTGGGCCAAATAATATATTTGTTGTTGTGGTGAACCATAACAATGAGAAAAACATCTAGTAAGGGACGCGGACGTGGACATGGTCGTGGTGGTGTTAGTGGACCCTCTGGTGCTGGGAGAGGACGTGGCCGTTCTGCCACATCCACACGTCCTAGTGTACCAACTACCTCAGGTCCCAGTAGCCGCCAGAATTTACAGCGATATATGGTGGGGCCCAATGCCGTTCTAAGGATGGTAAGGCCTGAGCAGGTACAGGCATTAGTCAATTGGGTGGCCGACAGTGGATCCAGCACGTTCACATTATCTCCCACCCAGTCTTCTGCAGAAAGCGCACAGATGGCGCCTGAAAACCAACCCCATCAGTCTGTCACATCACCCCCATGCATACCAGGGAAACTGTCTCAGCCTCAAGTTATGCAGCAGTCTCTTATGCTGTTTGAAGACTCCGCTGGCAGGGTTTCCCAAGGGCATCCACCTAGCCCTTCCCCAGCGGTGAAAGACATAGAATGCACTGACGCACAACCACTTATGTTTCCTGATGATGAGGACATGGGAATACCACCTCAGCATGTCTCTGATGATGACGAAACACAGGTGCCAACTGCTGCGTCTTTCTGCAGTGTGCAGACTGAACAGGAGGTCAGGGATCAAGACTGGGTGGAAGACGATGCAGGGGACGATGAGGTCCTAGACCCCACATGGAATGAAGGTCGTGCCACTGACTTTCACAGTTCGGAGGAAGAGGCAGTGGTGAGACCGAGCCAACAGCGTAGCAAAAGAGGGAGCAGTGGGCAAAAGCAGAACACCCGCCGCCAAGAGACTCCGCCTGCTACTGACCGCCGCCATCTGGGACCGAGCACCCCAAAGGCAGCTTCAAGGAGTTCCCTGGCATGGCACTTCTTCAAACAATGTGCTGACGACAAGACCCGAGTGGTTTGCACGCTGTGCCATCAGAGCCTGAAGCGAGGCATTAACGTTCTGAACCTGAGCACAACCTGCATGACCAGGCACCTGCATGCAAAGCATGAACTGCAGTGGAGTAAACACCTTAAAACCAAGGAAGTCACTCAGGCTCCCCCTGCTACCTCTTCTGCTGCTGCCGCCTCGGCCTATTCTGCTGCTGCCGCCTCGGCCTCTTCCTCCGCCTCTGGAGGAACGTTGGCACCTGCCGCCCAGCAAACAGGGGATGTACCACCAACACCACCACCACCACCTCCGTCACCAAGCGTCTCAACCATGTCACACGCCAGCGTTCAGCTCTCCATCTCACAAACATTTGATAGAAAGCGTAAATTCCCACCTAGCCACCCTCGATCCCTGGCCCTGAATGCCAGCATTTCTAAACTACTGGCCTATGAAATGCTGTCATTTAGGCTGGTGGACACAGACAGCTTCAAACAGCTCATGTCGCTTGCTGTCCCACAGTATGTTGTTCCCAGCCGGCACTACTTCTCCAAGAGAGCCGTGCCTTCCCTGCACAACCAAGTATCCCATAAAATCAAGTGTGCACTGCGCAACGCCATCTGTAGCAAGGTCCACCTAACCACAGATACGTGGACCAGTAAGCACGGCCAGGGACGCTATATCTCCCTAACTGCACACTGGGTAAATGTAGTGGCAGCTGGGCCCCAGGCGGAGAGCTGTTTGGCGCACGTCCTTCCGCCGCCAAGGATCGCAGGGCAACATTCTTTGCCTCCTGTTGCCACCTCCTCCTTCTCGGCTTCCTCCTCCTCTTCTTCCACCTGCTCATCCAGTCAGCCACACACCTTCACCACCAACTTCAGCACAGCCCGGGGTAAACGTCAGCAGGCCATTCTGAAACTCATATGTTTGGGGGACAGGCCCCACACCGCACAGGAGTTGTGGCGGGGTATTGAACAACAGACCGACGAGTGGTTGCTGCCGGTGAGCCTCAAGCCCGGCCTGGTGGTGTGTGATAATGGGCGAAATCTCGTTGCAGCTCTGGGACTAGCCAATTTGACGCACATCCCTTGCTTGGCGCATGTGCTGAATTTGGTGGTGCAGAAGTTCATTCACAACTACCCCGACATGTCAGAGCTGCTGCATAAAGTGCGGGCCGTCTGTTCGCGCTTCCGGCGTTCACATCCTGCTGCTGCTCGCCTGTCTGCGCTACAGCGTAACTTCGGCCTTCCCGCTCACCGCCTCATATGCGACGTGCCCACCAGGTGGAACTCCACCTTGCACATGCTGGACAGACTGTGCGAGCAGCAGCAGGCCATAGTGGAGTTTCAGCTGCAGCACGCACGGGTCAGTCGCACTACAGAACAGCACCACTTCACCACCAATGACTGGGCCTCCATGCGAGACCTGTGTGCCCTGTTGCGCTGTTTCGAGTACTCCACCAACATGGCCAGTGGCGATGACACCGTTATCAGCGTTACAATACCACTTCTATGTCTCCTTGAGAAAACACTTAGGGCGATGATGGAAGAGGAGGTGGCCCAGGAGGAGGAGGAGGAGGAGGAAGAGGGGTCATTTTTAGCACTTTCAGGCCAGTCTCTTCGAAGTGACTCAGAGGGAGGTTTTTGGCAACAGCAGAGGCCAGGTACAAATGTGGCCAGCCAGGGCCCACTACTGGAGGACGAGGAGGACGAGGATGAGGAGGAGGTGGAGGAGGATGAGGATGAAGCATGGTCACAGCGGGGTGGCACCCAACGCAGCTCGGGTCCATCACTGGTGCGTGGCTGGGGGGAAAGGCAGGACGATGACGATACGCCTCCCACAGAGGACAGCTTGTCCTTACCCCTGGGCAGCCTGGCACACATGAGCGACTACATGCTGCAGTGCCTGCGCAACGACAGCAGAGTTGCCCACATTTTAACCTGTGCGGACTACTGGGTTGCCACCCTGCTGGATCCACGCTACAAAGACAATGTGCCCACCTTACTTCCTGCACTGGAGCGTGATAGGAAGATGCGCGAGTACAAGCGCACGTTGGTAGACGCGCTACTGAGAGCATTCCCAAATGTCACAGGGGAACAAGTGGAAGCCCAAGGCCAAGGCAGAGGAGGAGCAAGAGGTCGCCAAGGCAGCTGTGTCACGGCCAGCTCCTCTGAGGGCAGGGTTAGCATGGCAGAGATGTGGAAAACTTTTGTCAACACGCCACAGCTAACTGCACCACCACCTGATACGCAACGTGTTAGCAGGAGGCAACATTTTACTAACATGGTGGAACAGTACGTGTGCACACCCCTCCACGTACTGACTGATGGTTCGGCCCCATTCAACTTCTGGGTCTCTAAATTGTCCACGTGGCCAGAGCTAGCCTTTTATGCCTTGGAGGTGCTGGCCTGCCCGGCAGCCAGCGTTTTGTCTGAACGTGTATTCAGCACGGCAGGGGGCGTCATTACAGACAAACGCAGCCGCCTGTCTACAGCCAATGTGGACAAGCTGACGTTCATAAAAATGAACCAGGCATGGATCCCACAGGACCTGTCCGTTCCTTGTCCAGATTAGACATTAACTACCTCCCCATAACCATATATTATTGGACTCCAGGGCACTTCCTCATTCAATCCTATTTTTATTTTCATTTTACCATTATATTGCGAGGCTACCCAAAGTTGAATGAACCTCTCCTCTGCCTGTGTGCTAGGCCTAAATATATGCCAATGGACTGTTGCAGTGGTGGCTGACATGAAGCCTGATTCTCTGCTATGACATGCAGACTAATTCTCTGCTGACATGAAGCCAGATTGTCTGTTACGGGACCTCTCTCCTCTGCCTGGGTGCTGGGCCTAAATTTATGACAATGGACTGTTGCAGTGGTGGCTGACGTGAAGCCTGATTCTCTGCTATGACATGCAGACTGATTCTCTGCTGACATGAAGCCAGATTGTCTGTTACGGGACCTCTCTGCTCTGCCTGTGTGCTAGGCCTAAATATATGCCAATGGACTGTTGCAGTGGTGGCTGACGTGAAGCCTCATTCTCTGCTATGACATGCAGACTAATTCTCTGCTGACATGAAGACAGATTCTCTGTTACGGGACCTCCCTCCTCTGCCTGGGTGCTGGGCCTAAATATATGCCAATGGACTGTTGCAGTGGTGGCTGACGTGAAGCCTCATTCTCTGCTATGACATGCAGACTGATTCTCTGCTGACATGAAGACAGATTCTCTGTTACGGGACCTCTCTCCTCTGCCTGGGTGCCGGGGCCTAAATATCTGAGAATGGACTGTTCCAGTGGTGGGTGACGGGAAGCCAGATTCTCTGCTATGGAACCTCTCTCCAATTGATTTTGGTTAATTTTTATTTATTTAATTTTTATTTTAATTCATTTCCTTATCCACATTTGTTTGCAGGGGATTTACCTACATGTTGCTGCCTTTTGCAGCCCTCTAGCTCTTTCCTGGGCTGTTTTACAGCCTTTTTAGTGCCGAAAAGTTCGGGTCCCCATTGACTTCAATGGGGTTCGGGTTCGGGACGAAGTTCGGATCGGGTTCGGATCCCGAACCCGAACATTTCCGGGATGTTCGGCCGAACTTCTCGAACCCGAACATCCAGGTGTTCGCTCAACTCTACTTGTTGGGTAAGAACTTGAGGTGGTTGAAAATAAATGCTTTCTTCAAATGTGTTGAATTCAAGTGTAAGATTTGTAATAAGTTGGTCACTGTAGGACCCCTCATGTAGTAATGTATGGCTTTACAGGTAGTTCAAAAGGCACGAGCACTCCTTCAGATGTGAAGCCTTCATATCGTGCCAAAAGACCACTTCCAAGCTCCATGTCTACAGAGCAGACGGCTCCTAAAAGAACCAAGCTCATCGACATCAGCTCCCTGCCACCTTTACCTGGACAATCCTTCGCCAATATGGGTACATTATACTGTTTTCTTCTCCCCCGATGAAATAAGTATGCCAATAAGTTGTATGGTTTCCACACACTTTTCGGGTGATTTATCAAACGGGTGTAAAGTAGAACCTGCTTAGTTGCCCATAGTAACCAATCGGCTTCCACTTTTCAGGAATTCAGGTGGAATCTGGTTGCTATGGGCAATACAATACGCAATACACTGGCTCGGCCGCGTGCACACCATATCACGGAAGATACAGAGCGCTTACATGGCATTTTCTTCTGTGATTCCACACCACAAAAAAATTGAACATTTTTATTTTATTATTATTTTGTAGTGTGGACGGGTTACTGACCTATTGCTTTTTTATTATTATTTTTATTATTATTTTATTATGATAATAAAAAAATAATATATATATATATATATATATATATATATAGATTATTATAATTTTTTTGCGTGGCGCAGACGGATCGCAGACCCTAAAATGATGCCTAAGGGTACATTCGCATCTGTGGCATGCCTTATCCAGCACAAATGCATGGAACGTTTTTTGTCTGGCTGCCCTGTCAGATCTGCTGTCGCACATGTGAACGTACCCTTACAATAATGATTTAATTTTTTTTGTTTTGTTTTGTTTTTAACGTGTTTTAATACATGTGTTTTTTTTAGTTTTTGTTTTTTAACTAAAGTCTAATATCATTTTTTCTGTAGATTTCTATTAAAAAAGCAATTTGGGGAAAAAATGTAAAACACAACCCAAATAGATATGTTTTGTATTTTAATAGTATGGCCTTTTGGAACAAGACTGTGTTAATGATTTTTAATATGGGGAAAGGGCGGTGATTTCAATTTTTTTTGTAAAAAAATAAGTTTTTACTTTCTCACTTTAAGGCTCCATTAACACATCCGCAACGTGTTTTGCAGAGCCGCGGATCCGCAAAAAACTGACAGCGGCAATGTGCGTTCCGCATTTTGCGGACTGCACATTGCCGGCACTATAGAATATGCCTATTTTTGTCCGCAATTGCGGACAAGAATAGGACATGTTCTATTTTTTTCAGAAACTGAATTGCGGACCCGGAAGTGCGGGTCCGCAATTCCGCGTCCGGGTAGCACATCGTGCTGCCCCATAGGAATGAATAGGTCCGCAATTCCGTTCCGCAAAATGTGGAACGAAATTGCGGATGTGTAAATGGACCCTAAGTCCCCCTTGGATCGCTTATCCCATAAACTGCAATGAATTACTATTGCAGTCTATGAGAGATTAATTATGTTCCTATTGAGCCGTGACACAGGCAGTGCTCCTAAGGTAAATTGCTGTGGTTGATCTCGGAGTATTTAGAAGGCCCAAAGCTGCCATAGCAACTGAATGGCTACCTTGATCTCTGTGCAGCAGAACCATTAGGGTCCCTGGGGAAAGACCTCTCAGGTGCCATGGTCTCAATTGACCCAGGCATCTGAGGGGTTAAATGTCTGTAATTGGTGTTATCGCTGATTACACATTGCTTCTAGGGGGAAAAAAAAATTAATCCACCCAAAGGCCCGATTTATATAACTGCTTGGTCTGGGAAACGCAGCCCTTATGACGGCCGTATGTCTTGGACTGACCGGGACTCTCCTGAACGGACTGCATCATAGCGATTTTATTTCAGTTCCTATCTGATTGCGGATCCATTAAACTGTACTCACATTATGGTGATGAGGTGAGTACAGTAGAATAGACTTGTGATCCGATAGGAACGACTGCATCATAAAATACTATGAGGCAGTCAGTTTGGGTCAGGGGAACCCTGGTCGGGCCGTGTTTCTGAGACCGTGCACAGTGGTGTGAATCGGCCCTTACAGTGCTATTGAGTGTATAATCATCATAATGTTTTTTCTTTTAAAGGAGACTCCACAATTGTGTACACCGATGGTTGTTGCTCCAGGAATGGCCGAAAAGAAGCACGAGCTGGGATTGGGGTGTACTGGGGTCCAAACCATCCATTGTAAGTGGAAGTTATAATTTCCTAGATAGTAGATTTTAAGCATGCAACGCCATGTGTGAACTTGATCTTATGGTGGCGTTATGTGGGAGCTGTGGCTGGCACTGAATCTGATCTAAAATTCCAGCAGCAAAAGACTGTGTGAACAGGCCCTTAGGCTGGGGCTACACACCAATCTTGGTTACGAAACCTGCCGCGCAACCAAGGATCGCTGTGTAGATGTGCAGCCATAGAAATCACGACTTGCAACCCGCTGACTGCAACCCAGGATTCCTTGATTCTGGGGTCAGTGGCGGCAGCTTGCGAGTCATGCTGTGACTCCATTCATTTCTTTAGCTGCACTGTTACACAGTGATCCTTGGTTGTGCTGTGATCGTCATGGAGCCCCTGCCTAATTGTGGAAATTATTTAATGCAAAACCAGTAGCAACTAATTTGGATGTTCATCTGGTTCTCGTGTGCAAGATAAGCAGATGCAGCAAAGTGCCAATATCTCTAATACATACATACTGGAAATTGTCCCAACTGGTCGAACCCTGTTCTTATGCCCTGTGAGGGTGGTGTATGGGTGTCAGACATGGCTCCCACACTATGGACTCAGTGTGGTGATGTACAATAGAGAATTGTGTGTCTGCCTACAGCTTTCCTCCTCAGAAACCTCTGGGCACCTGGTCATTTCAGCCGTTGTGACTTCTGTAGTGGAGATCTGCTGATTTGTGCAAATGATTTTCATGTCGGGGTGCTCTCCAAGTATAGAACAGACAGACAGAACCTGGACTGAACACCGACCCATTAAAGTCAATGGGTCAATTCACATTTGAGGGTTTTTTGTTGTTGTTTATCCACGGACCATCAGCCCATTCAGAGAAGATGGCAGAATGCACTGTCCAGCTCCTATTTTCCGGCAAGACCCACTCATTCACGTGGGCAGGTCTGTGAGAAAAACGCACCGCGTACGTTGTTTATCAGTGTTGGGTCAGCGTAAAAAAAACTGTCCATAGTCGCTTACCTCATGTACATCTTCTCCATTTTTATTTAGTTTTTTGTTAAAGGGGTTATCCGGATAGGTAATAAATATCAGATCGGTGGGGGTAGTTGCAGCTTAGCTTCATTGAAGTAAATGGGGTTGAGTTGCAATACCAAGCACAGCCTCTATACAATGTACTGTGCTTGGTAAACTGCGGGACCCAGCTGTGCGCATCAGAGCTCCAGTGAGCGTGGAGACTCCCTGTAACAGCTGATTGGCGGGGGTGCCAGGACTTTGACCCCCACCAATGTGATGATGATGATGATGACCTATCCTGATGATGAGTCATCATTATCAATACCTAGATAACCTCTTTAATTAGGACTCACTTTTGCCATGTAGACAAATCCCTCTGGTTTGTTTCCATCCTGTACGTAGCATTTCCTGTTTCTGCAACCAGTCAAATCCATGATGCACTTCTCCTTTCTCTGCCACCATCCTTAACACCCAGCTAGTTTATAGCTCCTCCCACCAGCTAGTTATATAGACACTCCCCTATCACTGCCCCTAATGCCCAGCTAGTTTATAGCTCCTCCCACCAGCTAGTTACATAGACACTCCCCTATTACTGCCCCTAACACCCAGCTAGTTTATAGCTCCTCCCACCAGCTAGTTATATAGACACTCCCCTATTACTGCCCCTAATGCCCAGCTAGTTTATAGCTCCTCCCACCAGCTAGTTATATAGACACTCCCCTATTACTGCCCCTAATGCCCAGCTAGTTTATAGCTCCTCCCACCAGCTAGTTATATAGACACTCCCCTATTACTGCCCCTAACGCCCAGCTAGTTTATAGCTCCTCCCACCAGCTAGTTATATAGACACTCCCCTATTACTGCCCCTAATGCCCAGCTAGTTTATAGCTCCTCCCACCAGCTAGTTACATAGACACTCCCCTATCACTGCCCCTAATGCCCAGCTAGTTTATAGCTCCTCCCACCAGCTCGTTACTGCCCCCATTGCTGCTTTGACACATCCATGACATAAAAAAGAAAGCTGAATGGACAACAGCCCAGAATGGGAGATAGGAGCAAAAAAAGTAAGAGAAATTACAAACGCCTTCATAAATTATATATAAAAGGATCTTGATACAAACCGGAAAACCCCTTTTAAAGGAGTTGTCTTGCTTCAGCAAGTGGCATTTATGATAAAGTTAATACAAGGCACTTACTAATGTATTGGGATTGTCCATATTGCTTCCTTTGCTGGCTGGATTCATTTTTCCAAAGCATTATACACTGCCCGTTTCCATGGTTACGACCATCATGCAATTGCACACTATAGGAAAAAGCAACAACCTTTTGTGGTGGCCAGGATTGTAGGAGTGTGCATAAGCCAGTGCTTTTTCCTATAATGTGCAAGCATGACCACCACTGATGGATTGCAGGGTGGTCGTAACCATGGAAACGAGCAGTGTCTAATGTAACATAGTTTATAAGGCTAAAAAAAGACATCTGTCCATCCAGTTCAGCCTGTTATCCTGCAAGTTGTGATGGAAAAATAAATCAAGCCAGCAAAGGAGGCAATATGGACAATCACAGTACATTGGTAAGTGCCTTGTATTAACTTTCTCTACATGATAAATGCAGTTTACCGAAGTGAGACAACTCCTTTAAGGAGCTGCACCCACCTGGACAAGTCAATTTGTGTGCAATATCATAATCACATTATTATGTTTGCCCCCTAAACAGGAATGTGGCGGAGAGGCTTGAAGGAAGACAGACGAACCAGCGTGCTGAAATACAGGTAGCTTACTTTAAACTGTAATTCTCCAAAGAAGCCTTCATCTGCACTATGTTTTAGTTTTTTTCCTCTAAATTCTGTGCTGATCAATTTCTTAATAGGTCTTGATAATGGGTGGAATTTTGTCTTTCTGAGACTCCAAATCCCCTGCATAAGAGCCGTATGCCCTCTGAGACATACGGTCCGTGAGCGGGCCATGTGTTCCGGAGCGGCAAACATTGAGCGCACAGCATCATAGGTTACTATGATGAGGTGCGCATCGGGCCGCCCGCTGGACTATTGTCCTGCACTCATATGAGTGCAGGACAATAGTAACCTATGATGCTGTGCGCACGATGTTTGCCGCTCAGGACCACATGGCCCACTCCTGGACCGTATCTCAGAGGGCATACAGTTGTGTGCAAGAAGCCTAAATGTGAGGTTAAATGATAAACAACTGCAAACACTTGGCTTATCACATAATAGAGATTTATCAAACTTTGTGAAAGAAAGTGTCTGTGTTGCCCATAGCAACCAATCCCTGCATTTTCTGTAATGCTCTGCTACAGTGACAACCAAGACCGTTTTCATAAACCCGTGCGGTGAATAGTCGGTGTGCTGTAAGCTCCCTCTAGTGGCCAGCCAGCATGTTCACTTCTGCTTGTAGATCTATGCTGGTGATCAGGAGCTCTGTATCAGAAAAGCGGAGCCCCACTCACTAGGAGTAATTATTAGAGTAGAATTATGGACCTATTTAAATACAACTAAGCAATATGGCATGCAAGCGTGAACATTCCCTTGAAAGGGAAGTTCGTGTTCAGATGTACCTCAATTTAGAATTGTATTTGGCAGCTGCAGATAAATCGAATTCTTTTGGTTCAATGGCAAACTACAGATGGCTACTTGCATGTTAGAGAATGTGAGACTGGGATTAGTGGCTTGTCAGAACCCCTCATATGTTTCTAAAAAGTGGGGCAGGGCCCTCATAAATATAATGTTTAGCCTGTATAATAGATTTCAGTAGGGCAGGATAGATAATAAAAAAAATTTTGGGCATTGATTATGTGTCCCCAGCATGAACACTGGACTGGAGCCGGTGCATGTTTCCCCAACCAGAGCCTTGCACTGGAGTCTCCCTGTCATCTGGCTGTTCAATGCCCCTATGGCTTCACTTATCAAACTGTGGTTTTCTGTGTATAAAGCTGTTCTGAGACCCAAATCGCACAAGTTTTTCCTAATAATAATAACTATAATTTATAAAAATAAATAAAATGTACATATCTATATTTATTTTTTATTCCTTAGTGGCTTTAGCTTTAAAATCTGCAGACAAATCTGCAGATATAATCTTAATTGGTTTGAGCCACTGAACTAGTAAGTTGCATGGTTGGTTATATTGCGAGGCTACAGTAGGTGTTGTGGGCATAAGGGCTCTTTTACAGTGGATTCTGGGATACAAGAATAAATGGGCTCAAACAGCTAAGTGAATAAGTGATTTACTGGATAATAGTAGTGATAAGATATACAGTACTGTGCAAAAGTTTTAGGTAGGCTTTGAAGCAATGCTGTAAAGTAAGAATGCATTAAAATAGAAGTGTTAATAGTTTATTTTTATTAATTAACAAAATGCAAAGTGAATGAAAAGAGAAATGTAAACTTAATAATATTTGGTGTGAGCACCCTTTGCCTTCAAAACAGCATCAGTTCTTCTATGTAAACTTGCACACAGTTTTAGAAGGAACTCTGTAGGGAGGTTGTTCCAAATATCTTGGAGAACTAACCACAGACCTTCTGTGGATGTATGTTTGCTCAAATCCTTCTGTGACTTTATGTAATCCCAGGCAGATTCAATGTGAGATCAGGGCTCTGTTTGGGGGCCATATAATCACTTCCAGGACTCCTTGTTCTTATTTATGCTGAAGATAGTTCATAAGGACTGGGCTCATTGTCCTGTTGCAAAATAAATTTGGAGCCAATCGGACGGCTCTTTGATGGTATTGCATGAAGGCTAAGAATCTGCCTGTATTTCTCAGCATTGAGGACGCTATTAATCCTGACCAAATCCTTAACTTGGTTTGCTGAAATGCAGCCCAAAACTTGCAAGGAACCTCCTCCATGTCTCACTGGTGCATTGTACTAGTCTCCTGCCCTTGGGCGAACAGTCCAGAGCGTCAGTCCAGAGCATCTTCAGCTTAAAGAAGGATAAATAGTCCTGAAAAAGATGATATGGCCCCACAGAGCCATGATCTCAACATTGTCAAGTCTGTCTGGGATTACATGAAGAGACAGAAGGATTAGAGGAAGCCCACATCCACAGATCTGTGGTTAGGTCTCCAAGATGCTTGGGATAACCTCCCTGCTGAGTTACTTCAAAAACTGTGCAAGTACCTAGAAGAACTGATTCTTTTTGTTAATAAGATATGTAAAAACCACACTAGCGCTATTACACTCGCTAGATCACTCACTTGGCTGCTGCAGTACCACCACCACTGTGGCATTTTGTTAATACTCCCATTTTTGAACGCATTTTTTCCACACCTGCCTAAAACATTTGCACAGCAGCAGTTACAGCATAAAGTAAAGAAAAGGTCACTTAGATCCATATCCCGGTAAGGTAATGTTTAGCTATTAGGACCATGTATGGAACTGTAACACTGCATTCCCTACTTTCTTCCAGGCAGCGTGTAAAGCATTAGAACAAGCCAAAAGCGAGAACATCAACAAGCTTGTTGTATTCACAGACAGTATGCATACAATAAATGGTAAGGCTCATACACTGTACAGACTCCTAAGGGCGAGTTTTTCTGTGTGCAAAAACCCAAGGGTTTTACAGTTTAAATGGGCTGGATCCACTTGTGGCTTTAACCCCATGTAATGAGCTAATCCACAAGCAAACGCCCCCGTAGTGACCGAGCAGAAATAAACTGCAGTCATTTGAACATCAGTGTGGACTCCCATTGAAAACAACGGGAGGCTGCATTGGCTACATAATAACCTTAGGACAAGGCCACAGTATTCTCCTTCTTCATTGTCTGGTTTTACCAGGTATCACTAAGTGGGTCCATTCCTGGAAGGGAAACAATTGGAAGATGAGCACTGGGAAAGAGGTTATAAACAGGGAGGACTTTGAAAAGTTGGACAGGCTCGTACAAGGGTTGGACGTGAAGTGGGTGAGTATGGACACGTGTATGTTCTCCTGTCTTCTTTACAACCTGTAGCTCCAATAAAGATATCTATGATGTATCTCTCCTCCTCTGTCAGATGCACATTCCAGGCCATGCTGGTTTTGGAGGAAATGAAGAAGCTGATAGACTGGCCAGGGAAGGAGCTCAGAAGCCTGGACAAGATACCAGTGACTCCTGAATGGACAATCAGTACTGAGGCCTTCATATAGTCAGTTATGATGTACAGTCCACAGGACTGCATGGACGCGAGGCATTAACACATCGAATATTGTAAAATAACAACAGGACATTAATACTGCCTTTGGACTTGGAAGATTTTATCATGGTCTCTTCAGTAATAAACTGGCCTTATAAGGCATCTTTTGTGGGTTCTGGATTATCGGGTCCCATGATGTCTGATTTTAAATTAATTTCACTACAGACCTCAACCATCTAATTATAATGTATAGAGGGAACCCTCTTCAGTAATGAAGACATTAGGAAGAATATAAGGTTGTATAGTCCTCTTTCTTTTTGGCCGCACAGGCTAAAACTTTTTTTTTTTTTTTACAGGTGAAACATATTTACTCCACATTTTTCCTCTGTAAAAACAAAAACCATGAGTGTGCAGTTTTTGCTGCTCTGGCTGAAAATAGGTCATGTGTATGCAGCCTTACTGAAGTCTGTTCTTATGGCTAGCTTACATAGAGCATGTAGTGTTACTGGTATACAGGTCCTTGTAAAAAAAATTGCATATTGTGATAAAGTTCATTATTTTCTGTAATGTACTGATAAACATTAGACTTTCATATATTTTAGATTCATTACACACCAACTGAAGTAGTTCAAGCCTTTTATTGTTTTAATATTGATGATTTTGGCATACAGCTCATGAAAACCCCAAATTCCTATCTAAAAAATTTAGCATATCATGAAAAGGTTCTCTAAACGAGCTATTAACCTAATCATCTGAATCAACTAATTAACTCTAAACACCTGCAAAAGATTCCTGAGGCTTTTAAAAACTCCCAACCTGGTTCATTACTCAAAACCGCAATCATGGGTAAGACTGCCGACCTGACTGCTGTCCAGAAGGCCATCATTGACACCCTCAGGCAAGAGGGTAAGACACAGAACGAAATTTCTGAACGAATAGGCTGTTCCCAGAGTGCTGTATTAAGGCACCTCAGTGGGAAGTCTGTGGGAAGGAAAAAGTGTGGCAGAAAACGCTGCACAACGAGAAGAGGTGACCGGACCCTGAGGAGGATTGTGGAGAAGGACCGATTCCAGACCTTCAGGGGCCTGTGGAAGCAGTGGACTGAGTCTGGAGTAGAAACATCCAGAGCCACCGTGTACAGGCGTGTGCAGGAAATGGGCTACAGGTGCCGCATTCCCCAGGTCAAGCCACTTTTGAACCAGAAACAGCGGCAGAAGCGCCTGACCTGGGCTACAGAGAAGCAGCACTGGACTGTTGCATGTCATTCGGAAATCAAGGTGCCAGAGTCTGGAGGAAGACTGGGGAGAGGGAAATGCCAAATGCCTGAAGTCCAGTGTCAAGTACCCACAGTCAGTGATGGTCTGGGGTGCCATGTCAGCTGCTGGTGTTGGTCCACTGTGTTTTATCAAGGGCAGGGTCAATGCAGCTAGCTATCAGGAGATTTTGGAGCACTTCATGCTTCCATCTGCTGAAAAGCTTTATGGAAATGAAGATTTCATTTTTCAGCACGACCTGGCACCTGCTCACAGTGCCAAAACCACTGGTAAATGGTTTACTGACCATGGTATTACTGTGCTCAATTGGCCTGCCAACTCTCCTGACCTGAACCCCATAGAGAATCTGTAGGATATTGGGAAGAGAAAGTTGAGAGACGCAAGACCCAACACTCTGGATGAGCTTAAGGCCGCTATCGAAGCATCCTGGGCCTCCATAACACCTCAGCAGTGCCACAGGCTGATTGCCTCCATGCCACGCCGCATTGAAGCAGTCATTTCTGCAAAAGGATTCCCGACCAAGTACTGAGTGCATAACTGAACATAATTATTTGAAGGTTGACTTTTTTTGTATTAAAAACACTTTTCTTTTATTGGTCGGATGAAATATGCTAATTTTTTTAGATAGGAAATTTGGGTTTTCATGAGCTGTATGCCAAAATCATCAATATTAAAACAATAAAAGGCTTGAACTACTTCAGTTGTGTGTAATGAATCTAAAATATATGAAAGTCTAATGTTTATCAGTATATTACAGAAAATAATGAACTTCATCACAATATGCTAATTTTTTAAGAAGGACCTGTATACACACAGTGGGCAATCTAAGTACTTTCCTTTGGTCTTCATTTTAGAACCTATATTTACAGTTGCATGTAAACGTTTGGGCATTCCTGGTTAATATCACTGTTACTGTGAGCAGTTAAGTTGAAGTTGAAGATGAAATGATCTCCAAAAAGGTATACAGAAAAGATTCCCTTTGTATTTTAAGCAAAAACAATTAATTTATTTATTTTTCTTTTACATTTTCAAAATAACAAAAAAAGGAAAAATGCCCAAAGCAAAATGTTGGGCACCCTGCATGGTTAGTAACTAGTAGCACCCAGTTTGGCAAGTATCGCAGCTTGTAAATGCTTTTTGTAGTCAACGAAGAGTCTTTCATTTCTTGTTTGAGGGATGTTCATCCATTCTTCCATGGAAGAGTCTTCCAGCTCTGTTAGATTCCTAGGCCATCTTGCATGCATTGCTCTTTCGAGGTCTATCCAGATTTTCAGTGATTTTTACTTTATTTTTCAGATCAGGAGACTGTGAGGGCCATTGTAAAACCTTCAGCTTGTGCCTTTTAAGGTAGTCTATTGTGGAGTTTGAGATGTATAGGATCGTTATCCATTTGTAGAAGCCATGCTGTTATCAATTTCAGCTTTAAGAGATTTCTTCTTTAACTTAATTGTTCACAGTAATTGTGACCAGGGTTGCCTAGACCTATGACACTGTATATATTCTGGTTTCATGCCTGATCACTTTAGGTTTGGTACCATCTATAGCATATCGCTCATACAAAAAAAAAAAAAAAAGCCTGATCTGTTTAAGGCTCCATTCACACGTCCGCAAAATGGGTCCCCATCCTTTCCGCAATTTTGCGGAAAGGGTGCGGACCCATTCATTCTCTATGGGGACGGAATGTGCTGTCCGCATCCACATTTGCGGATCCGCACTTCCGCATCCGTGCTTCCGTTTCCGCAAAAAAATAGAACATGTCCTATTCTTGTCCGCAATTGCGGACAAGAACAGGCATATTCTATTATGTCGGCAATGTGCGGTCCGCAAAATGCGGAAAGCACATTGCCGCTTTCCGTGTTTTGCGGATCCGTGTATCCGCAAAACACATTGCGGACGTGTGAATACAGCCTAAAGAGGTTGTCTGAGATCTTAATATTGAAGGCTCTGATTGGTGGGGTTCTGACTCCCAGCACCCCCACTCATCAGCTGTTTGAAGAGACAGCAGTGCTCCGTATGTGCTGCTGCCTTTTCCTAGGCCAGAGGCATGACGTTCCTCAGTAGCATGACCTAGACACAGCTCAGTCCCATTCAAGCGAATGGATCTAAGCTGCAATACCAAGCACAACCACTATACCATATTTTTTGTCCTATAAGATGAACCTAGTGTTAAAGAAGGAAAATAAGAAGGAAATGTAAATCAGACCTCACATCAGACCAAAAAAAAAAAAATCAACTCTTGTCTTCTGTTCTGGTTGTGACCTAATGCTGTAGCGGCAGCAGAGTGGCGGTAGGTTAAGACAGAGTGCTGCATTCACTGCTCCCCAGTCCTCGGTACTAATAAGCTCTACCATAATAGAAGTGCTCTTTTGTATTTGCCCTATAATGTATATAAGGTGTATTTGCCCTATAAGGTATATAAGGTGTATTTGCCCTATAAGGTGTGTATGTGTGTGTGTGTGTGTGTGTGTGTGTGTATATGTGTGTGTATGTATGTATGTATGTATGTGTGTATATATATATATATATATATATATATATTTTATTATACAATTATCTAAACAGACATGATTGTAAATCCCCACTTCATTAGTTGATCAACCAAAAAATGTATAAAAAAAATACAAAATATATATTAAAATATAAAAAATGATGATTATATATGATTTAACCAGGTCTCAGTCTGAACTTCCAGCAATTTATAAAGTCTTGTGTGTATATACACTCACCTAAAGAATTATTAGAAACACCTGTTCTATTTCTCATTAATGCGATTATCTTCTAGTCAACCAATCACATGGCAGTTGCTTCAATGCATGTAGGGTTGTGGTCCTGGTCAAGACAATCTCCTGAACTCCAAACTGAATGTCAGAATGGGAAAGAAAGGTGGGCTACAACAGCAGAAGACCCCACCGGGTACCACTCATCTCCACTACAAATAGGAAAAAGAGGCTACAATTTGCACAAGCTCACCAAAATTGGACTGTTGAAGACTGGAAAAATGTTGCCTGGTCTGATGAGTCTCGATTTCTGTTGAGACATTCAAATGGTAGAGTCCGAATTTGGCGTAAGCAGAATGAGAACATGTATCCATCATGCCTTGTTACCACTGTGCAGGCTAGTGGTGGTGGTGTAATGGTGTGGGGGATGTTTTCTGGGCACACTTTAGGCCCCTTAGTGCCAATTGGCCATCGTTTAAATGCCACGGGCTACCTGAGCATTGTTTCTGACCATGTCCATCCTTTCATGACCACCATGTACCCATCCTCTGATGGCTACTTCCAGCAGGCTAATGCACCATGTCACAAAGCTCGAATCATTTCAAATTGGTTTCTTGAACATGACAATGAGTTCACTGTACTAAAATGGCCCCCACAGTCACCAGATCTCAACCCAATAGAGCATCTTTGGGATGTGGTGGAATAGGAGCTTCGTGCCCTGGATGTGCATCCCTCACATCTCCATCAACTGCGAGATGCTATCCTATCAATATGGGCCAACATTTCTAAAGAATGCTATCAGAACCTTGTTGAATCAATGCCACGTAGAATTAAGCTAGTTCTGAAGGCAAAAGGGGGTCCAACACCGTATTAGTATGGTGTTCCTAATAATTCTTTAGGTAAGTGTATATATAGTTACTAGTGGCAATCGAGCATGCTACACAGCCAAGAAACGTACAGGTAAGTACTGCCACTCACTGTAATGCCGTAGCCATGTTGGTTAGTGGCATTACAGTGATTCGCTGACCGGAACGTGTCATTGGGTGCTATAAACACCCGATGACAGGAGGTTCGGCTCAGTGTTAGTCAGGGAGAGCTGTGCTGTAGAAGGGACAGATGGTGCAGGGAATTGATTCAATTAAATTTTTTATTTTTTTGTTAGGCAGGGTTAGTGTTTGAGACCCAAAAGTCCTTTTAAGGACTATTGTTGTATCTGGCAGCAATATATATTTCTCGCCCATATTCATTGGGGGACACAGGAACCGTGGGTATAGCTATGTCCTCTAGGAGGTGTTGACACTAGTAAAAGCTGTTAGCTCCTCCCCTGGCAGCTAAACCCCCTCCAGCTTGGAGAGAGAGAGCTTCAGTTTTTTCTAGTGTCAATAGGCGGCAAGACCTTCCTGCTCTGCAGGGTAGGTACTGGAGATTTTTTTATTTTCCTTCTTTTCAGGTGGGAAACATTGGTCGCCTAGCCTCCCTGTTCTTCCGGGGGAGCACGCCAGCGTTGGTCCGCCACGCTGCCTTCTCACAAGAAGACAAGGTGGACCAGGGCAGCCTCGCTCCCCTGCATCCCGCCAGCAGAAGGGTCACCTAGGTCCGCCAAAGAAAGACCCTCCTGCCACTCCAGTGACCCTGCTGGAAAAAGGTGACCTTGCGGGTCCACCTATGGAGGGTGAAGAGGATGATGATGAGGTGAGCAGTGATGGCCAGTTTGCAGTGTTCGCCTGCGCCGCGAGCCGTGCTGAAACACATGCGGTCACCGGGAGTAGCCAGTTCCGAGAACAGTCTTTAAACGTGTTTCAGAGCGGCTCGCGGCGCAGGCAAGGACTTAGCTCTGCATCGCCGGGCTTGGGAATAAAGATGGCAGATCGCATGTGTTCAGGAACACTGCGATCTGGCCATCACTGGAGGCGAGTACATGGGACTAGGTAAGTATGGAACCCTCTTCCCCCTCCCTCCCTCTGGCATATCAAAAGTTAACATGCACGGCTGCCAGGGGACTTTAGTTATCCTAGAAACGATACCCCCTAAGGCAGAAGGGGTTAATTCCGCTACCATTGATATCACGGATGCCCCCCTCTCACTCCCCCTCTAGGCCGACGGCTATTCCGGCTCATAGGGGGTTAATGAAAAGAGCGCCATGGCCTCTGGGGAATCACTGTTCTCCCATCGAAAGAGAGAGGAGTGCAGGCGACTCCCACTCCCCGCTATTCACCACAATATTCCACCCCTTTCGGGAGCGGGCACTAAGCATGCCACTCCGAAAGGGTTAATGCAGCCACCAACGATATCGCGGATGCCTCGTTTGTATAATGTGAGACTCCGGCTGCGGGGCTGGCTACCTCTGCCCAACTCCGGGCTCCAGCGGCAGTGTGTTTTCGTCCGGGGGCGGGCACCTCCGGCCGGTGGGGGCAATTTGCGCTCCGCTGCCAGGTCTCTTTTTTTTTTTTTTTTTTTCTCCCCCCCGGCCGTCCGGCAGTGTTCCCGTTGGCGGCATACTAGGCCGCAACTTCATCCCCTGGGTGAGGGGGAGGGGGGAGTGGCGAGCTGGCATGAATTCCTGCCTAGATGTTTCTCTCCCCAGAAGCCAGCTGAGTACTGCCCCATGTCTTCTAGGCACTTAACCCTTCCTGACCAGCCACTTCTTTTAGGCCGATGCTGGGTTAGAACGCAGTGCAGTTGCTGATATTCAAATTAACCCTTCATACGTTATCTCGGTCGTATAAAAAATGGAGGGTCCTCAAATAAAGAGCATTTAATACGGGCCCCGTTCCCCCTCTGCACACATCATAACCGTGCGGTACCAGACTGGGCCTGTGCCCTGTCCCGGTCACAGGAGGACCTTTCATAGTCCCAATCTGCCCTACACGGTCGCTTAATTGATAATTCTGCATGCACCTGCACAATACAGTGAAGGACCCCTGAAGGATTCCCAATACGCCCTCCGGGGCAGCTGTCCCGGTCACAGGAGGACCTTTCATAGTCCCAATCTGCCCTACACGGTCGCTTAATTGATAATTCTGCATGCACCTGCACAATACAGTGAAGGACCCCTGAAGGATTCCCAATACGCCCTCCGGGGCAGCTTGGCTGACAATCCTCCACCTGCGCAATCAAGGAGGACCTCTGACATTCCCAATCCACTCTCCTGGGTCGTTTGGTTGATAATTCTCCACCTGCGTAATCCAGTGGAGTACCTCTGGAAGTCTCAATCCTTCTGGGTCGTTTGGTTAATAATTCTCCATCTGCGCAACTCAATGGAGGACCTCTGGAAGTCCCAATCCACCCTTCTGGGTCGTGTGGTTGATAATTCTCCGCCTGCGCAATTCAATACAGGACCTCTGACCATCCCAATCCACTCTCCAGGGTCGTTTGGTTAATAATGCACCGCCTGCGCAATCCAGGGAGGGACCTCTAGAAGTTCCCATTCCACCCCCTTGGGTAGTTCGGATGATAAGTCCCCACCTGCACAGTCCGCGACTGCCAGGGGCATGATTCTGGAGGGGTAGACCTACGCGCAAGCGGAACACAGCAGGACATCTTTTCTCTTCGAAATCTCTGCACCCCCACCCTTCCTCCCTGGGTCACACTGACACACACTCCTTCCCCGGAGAGGGACAGTCCGAGGGGGGGGGGGGCGGGGAAATTACTGATTCAGACCCTGACGTGAATACGAAGCACTCTCCCAAGATTACGTCCACGGTGGCCGGCAGTACTTGTTGTATGCATTGCCCCCTTCCATAGGCGGAGTAATTGCAATACAGTACTTGCCTTATACATTGTCCCTTGCCATAGGTGGACTAAGTACAATAACACTGTTTTCAGTGCCGGGCGTATGCAATTCCACCACCTACGGAAGGGGGAATGTATCTCCACTGTGTTCAGTACCTGCCGTACGCATTAGCCCCTTCAATAGGTGGAGGGCCGACATTATCACTGGTTACAATGTGTGCTGTATGCATTACCCCCTTACTAAGGTGCACTCCCATGGGGTACAGGACTCGCCATGTGCACTAGTTCCCACCGTGGGCATTAACCCCCCTTTTTTATAAGGGAGTATTTCCCTACCACTGGCTTAAGTACTTTCCGTATGCATTCCACCTTCCATAGGTAGGGTAATTGCACATGGTCCCGACTGTCACGCTATCCCTCTCCATAGGCGGAGTGTTGCACTTCACCGTGCTTCCAGCTACATTACCCCCTTCCACAATTGATCCACTAACGGGGAATACCTAAACACCTTGGAATGCTGCAATTCAACTACGCCATGGCTCTACGTGCCTTCACTTATTTCACAAGGGGGCGTGGCAACAGTCGGTACCCTGCGGGTGCCCGGTACTTTTACTCTAGTGGTATATGGGTGCCGCCAGTGGATACGGTGGCTAATCCTTCTTTTCTTTAGGCGCTGCTGTTGGACATGATTATAACATCCACTGTCTTCTCAGTGGGTTGCCTAGCATCACTTGTGTCCTAGAGACCCCCCATCTCCTTGGGGCTCCACCATTCCAGTCGGTCATGATATTCTCCACCTCAATGCGGAGTGCGCAGACCATTGCACATATATGGTGAGTACGTTCCAGCGAGTCGTGTTCACGGACTCTATTCTCTATCCACCACTCCTTCTCTGTGGAAGTCGTTATGCTGGCACTCTGGTTTAGCTACTACAGCGTGTTCCCCCACACAGGTGCAGCTTTTTTGCTAATGCTCAAGTTTACTACTAACAAATATTTAGAAAGGCTCTACCGGCAAACTACTGGAGCTCGGCCCTTCAGTTACCAGCTGAAAAGTAGGAATAAATGAAATAGAAATATGGGCTGGCTCACAGTATTTTCACATGAAGTTTTATTAATAACTATACAAACAATCTTTGTGTCATCATATCAGCATATATAAATATATATATAAACATGTAAATTACATAAGTATGTGCGGAGCTCACGCACAAACTTGAATAGCTGGAGTACTCCTTAGTATAGGACCAGAGTGGCTATAGTGGGGCTGCAAGGAATGGTTACTTATGCCGCTTGAATGTCCAGGACGTGAGTCTCGATTGCCAGGTAATTGAGACAAAGTTGTAACAGAGACAAAGTTGTAACACAGTAGCTACAGCGATTCCAATACGTCCTTGCTGTAATTCTTACAAGAAAGGTTTCTCTGTTCGGGTATCCTGTAGTAAATCAGGACCGCTTTTTTTGTGTAAGCAATATTCCACTTACTTTTAGCTGTTAGCTTGCAGCGCAAGACCTCAGACCCGTTCGTTCACTCAGCGTCCCACGTGTCCAGTTAGGTAGTTGATCGCTGGAAGATGACGTAGGTGCCCGTGGCCGTCAAGCACACGGAAGATGGTTAAGCTGAGCTGAGCTGGTGGTTAGCTGGGCCTGTCTGGCCGGCAGTCGTGGATACAGCATGGTTTAACCTTAAACTTGTGGTGGTATTGGATATAGCAGCATAAGTTTTAGTCCTTTTAGTAGATGGTTGATGAATACAAAAAGCTTTCAGATGGTTTGTGGCGTCTTCAAAATCCTTGTAGATGTTGCAAAGGTTGAAGATTAAAGAAAGTCCTTTTCTTGCATATTGAGTAAAAAAAACGCACCTATAGCCTTGGTCTCAATACACACTAGACGCGTTTCGGAAACAAGTTCCTTCCTCAGTAGACAATCATAGAATGCTGCATGTAGACACAAAACTTGACTTAAATACCCTTTTAGGGTTAACATAAAAGCTGGACCGGATTGTGGACTGGGCTGATTATACAGCCTCATTACACATCTTCACAATATATACAATGGATTTCCACAAATTAAATACGGTATAAATCTCACTAACATATTTATATATCACTGTGTAAAATCCTTATTAGGTATACAGAATAGTTATGACACATACTGAATTATATCATGATAATCCGTATTGTAGTATTATAGGTTCAATGGAAAACATGAATCAAACTGTGTATGGAGCTGTTCTTATGTCTATAGCTTTCATCATGTATTACATTGATCCATACACTTCGGTACATGTTTACATTAATCAGAAAAAATGAAAATAAAATTAAAACTACATATAGAAATAAATACAATAAAAATATATATAACGATAAAAATAAAATACATATATGAGAAATAATAAAATATACTTAGAAAATTTATTAAATATAGACCTATAGATAAAAACATATGGATAAAAAACATAAAATAATCTCATGCTGGGACAGTTATATGTGGCTTTGAGGAGAGAAGGGAAGGGATGCAGGAGGGGTCGGTGCGCTGGAAAACAGCCCGGCACCGACTCCCCATGTAGGCCAACCCATCTCTCCTAGAGGAATCCAAAGATTTCAATCTCCGAGTTTAGACCCTGTGGCATCAAGGACCCAAACTCGAATATTTTCTTGGATTCCAATCTGGACATTTTAGCCACAAAATCTCCTCCTCTCCAGTCTTGTTTTACAGACTGGATGGCCATATATCTCATTTTACTTGGATCACCTGCATGGAATAGTTTAAAATGTTTGGATAAGGGATGCGTTTCAGATTGCTTTTTGATATTATTAATATGTTCAGATATTCTGGTCTTGAATATCCTTTTTGTACGACCAATATACTGTTTTGGGCATGGGCACTGAATGATATAAATTACTGACTTACTGTTACATGACAGGATATCTTTTATTTCCCATTTGAAGTTATTGGATGTTGACACTATTTGTTTTGTATTTTTGTCAAAATGTGTCTGTCTGCAATTCTGACAGCAGCCACACCTATAAAAGCCTTTTAAGTTATCCCAAGGAGTTATCATTGATTTAATCTGGTGTTTTCTTATGGTGGGAGCCACTTGTAATCCCAAATTGGGGGCCCGAGTGTAGACTATTGGCAGATGTGCCGGGAGTATGGGGCCTAAAACTTTATCGTCTTTTAGTAGATGCCAGTGATTATGGACTATATTACTCACCATTTTATAATCTTTATTATACGGTAAAATTATTTTGGCCGTGCTGTCTTGCTCTTGTGTGATAGCAGATGCTTCTTTGGGTTTAAAAAATAGGGCTCTGTCTAATTGCCTTACCCTTTGAATTGAGTTCTCCAACAAATTATTGGGATACTCTTTTTGCCAGAAATTGTGCTTTCATGTTCAGTGCCTCTGCCTCAAATTGTTCCTCTGCCGTACAATTCCTTCTCAAGCGCCTAAATTGGCTAAAGAACATTCAAGAGCCACCTAGGGAGGTGACAGCTTGTATTTAGAATAAAGCTATTTTTGGCCACATCTTTTTGGTACGTGCTGCAGACAAAAGTTTCATTCTTCTTTTCAATGTGCAAATCCAAAAAATCCACTGTGTTTGGATCAACATTAGCTATAAATCTCAAATTTAACCTGTTGGTATTTATATTTTCCATAAACTCCAACAGTGATGCATGGGATCCCTTCCAGACTAACAGAATATCATCAATGTAGCGCCGCCATAGGACCAGGTCCGCTCCAAGCTTTGGGGTAATGATGTCTTTTTCCCAAGCTGCCATGAATAAATTGGCATAGCTCGGAGCGAACCTGGTACCCATGGCGGTGCCTGTAGTCTGTAAATAATAATTGGATCCAAATTGGAAATAATTGTGGTTTAGCACAAAATTGATCCCGTCCAGTATAAATTGAAGTTGTTCAGTTGCAAGGTTCCCTTTGTGACTCAGAATTTTAGACACTGCCTGTATACCCTGATTGTGATTGATGCTTGTATACAGAGAGCTTACGTCCAATGTAGCAAGCATCCAATCTGGGTGACAGTACATATTTTCCAACAGTGTCACTACTGTAGAGGTATCCCCAAGATACGAAGGAGTGTCTCTGACATAGGGTTGTAGAAACCTGTCCAGATATTGGGACAGGTTAGATGTTAATGATCCTATGCCAGAGACTATAGGCCGTCCCGGAGGGTTGGCCAAGTCCTTATGTATCTTGGGGATACAATAAAAGATGGATAATCTTTTCTGTGTGCCTAAAATGAAATTATATTCTTTATCGTTTAGAATTCCCGTTTCTTTAGCTTTGTTGCACAACAATGTTAGTTGTTTGCAATATGATGTTAGGGGATCCTCTTGCAGCTGCATATACGTTGAAATATCAGACAACTGTCTGAGGCACTCTTCATTGTATTTTACAGTGTCCAAGATCACAATCGCCCCTCCCTTGTCGGCTGGGCGTATTGTGATCTCTAGATCTTCCTGCAATTGCTTAATCGCCTGGATTTCTTGTTGGGAAAGATTTACATTTCCCTTTTGTTTTGGATTCAATTTTCTTATGTCTGCCTCAACAGCTCCTCTGAATGTGACCAATTCCTTACTTAGTTCTTGTTTGGGATACATCCTTGATTTAAGTTTTACATCGACATGTTGATATTTAATTGTCACTATTTCAGACTGATATATGTTTTTCATAAAATATTTTTTACAACATAATTTTTTGATATATTTTTCAATTCCAATATATGAATCGAATTTGTTGAGTTTAGCACTAGGGGCAAATTTTAACCCTTTAGACAACAATGCTTTTTGTGAAGGGGTAAGTTCCTTTATACTCAAATTGATTATATTATCTCCTATGATTTTACTAACTTTTGTTGTGGACCCTCGTTTGTTTCTACTTCTTCGTGTTCTCTTTTGCGTGTGGTGGTGTTCGATTGTGTGAAAGGATTGTGTATTTGTGCTTGTGCTGTGAATATTCTTGGTCGCATGTTCAATGGTGGATCCTTTGTATGTGTTTCTAATGTTAGTTCTTTGGGTGATATTGGTGTTAGGTCTAGTTCCTTGGATAGGGAAAAAGACCAAGGAATCTTGGGCTGTGGTGTCTGTTTCTCTATAGTATTCCTGTGGTGCTGTGATTGTGAATAGGCCCCTTTCTGCTGTTTCAGATGTTGATAATTTTGTTTGGGTTTGTATTTTTGATGTTCTTGTTTTTTCAATCTCGGACTTTTTACTAAAAAAGACGATGTACTGTAAGCTCCATTTGATGTTGCACCTATATCTGACTTATTTTTGTTCTTTGAGGAATTAGGAAACATTTTTTGAGTAATTTTTTGTATCATTGAGAACATTCCTAACTGGAATGGATACATCATTAGCTCCTAGTACATTAATACCAGATTTTGAGATGGAGTTTTTATGAGTATTACTCTGTTTTCGTGATGTTATTGCAAATTTTTTAATTTTTTTCTCAATAATCTCCTGTTCTATTTTATCCAATTTCATAAATAATTCATTTTGGAGTCTTAAATATTCATCATCCTTCCTAAAGGTATCCATAATTGCCCTTTTCTCTTTTATTAGTTGCTCTAACTCAACTATCAATTCTTCTCTTCTTTGTATTACTAGTTGTACTAGTGCAGTGGACTGTATTTTGAAAAAACATTCCCATTGGGAGTCAAATTTTTCCCCACATAGATCTGAGCGGACCATAGCTTGGAGCGGACCTGGTCCTATGGCGGCGCTACATTGATGATATTCTGTTAGTCTGGAAGGGATCCCATGCATCACTGTTGGAGTTTATTGAAAATATAAATACCAACAGGTTAAATTTGAGATTTATAGCTAATGTTGATCCAAACACAGTGGATTTTTTGGATTTGCACATTGAAAAGAAGAATGAAACTTTTGTCTGCAGCACGTACCAAAAAGATGTGGCCAAAAATAGCTTTATTCTAAATACAAGCTGTCACCTCCCTAGGTGGCTCTTGAATGTTCCTTTTAGCCAATTTAGGCGCTTGAGAAGGAATTGTACGGCAGAGGAACAATTTGAGGCAGAGGCACTGAACATGAAAGCACAATTTCTGGCAAAAGAGTATCCCAATAATTTGTTGGAGAACTCAATTCAAAGGGTAAGGCAATTAGACAGAGCCCTATTTTTTAAACCCAAAGAAGCATCTGCTATCACACAAGAGCAAGACAGCACGGCCAAAATAATTTTACCGTATAATAAAGATTATAAAATGGTGAGTAATATAGTCCATAATCACTGGCATCTACTAAAAGACGATAAAGTTTTAGGCCCCATACTCCCGGCACATCCGCCAATAGTCTACACTCGGGCCCCCAATTTGGGATTACAAGTGGCTCCCACCATAAGAAAACACCAGATTAAATCAATGATAACTCCTTGGGATAACTTAAAAGGCTTTTATAGGTGTGGCTGCTGTCAGAATTGTAGACAGACACATTTTGACAAAAATACAAAACAAATAGTGTCAACATCCAATAACTTCAAATGGGAAATAAAAGATATCCTGTCATGTAACAGTAAGTCAGTAATTTATATCATTCAGTGCCCATGCCCAAAACAGTATATTGGTCGTACAAAAAGGATATTCAAGACCAGAATATCTGAACATATTAATAATATCAAAAAGCAATCTGAAACGCATCCCTTATCCAAACATTTTAAACTATTCCATGCAGGTGATCCAAGTAAAATGAGATATATGGCCATCCAGTCTGTAAAACAAGACTGGAGAGGAGGAGATTTTGTGGCTAAAATGTCCAGATTGGAATCCAAGAAAATATTCGAGTTTGGGTCCTTGATGCCACAGGGTCTAAACTCGGAGATTGAAATCTTTGGATTCCTCTAGGAGAGATGGGTTGGCCTACATGGGGAGTCGGTGCCGGGCTGTTTTCCAGCGCACCGACCCCTCCTGCATCCCTTCCCTTCTCTCCTCAAAGCCACATATAACTGTCCCAGCATGAGATTATTTTATGTTTTTTATCCATATGTTTTTATCTATAGGTCTATATTTAATAAATTTTCTAAGTATATTTTATTATTTCTCATATATGTATTTTATTTTTATCGTTATATATATTTTTATTGTATTTATTTCTATATGTAGTTTTAATTTTATTTTCATTTTTTCTGATTAATGTAAACATGTACCGAAGTGTATGGATCAATGTAATACATGATGAAAGCTATAGACATAAGAACAGCTCCATACACAGTTTGATTCATGTTTTCCATTGAACCTATAATACTACAATACGGATTATCATGATATAATTCAGTATGTGTCATAACTATTCTGTATACCTAATAAGGATTTTACACAGTGATATATAAATATGTTAGGGAGATTTATACCGTATTTAATTTGTGGAAATCCATTGTATATATTGTGAAGATGTGTAATGAGGCTGTATAATCAGCCCAGTCCACAATCCGGTCCAGCTTTTATGTTAACCCCAAAAGGGTATTTAAGTCAAGTTTTGTGTCTACATGCAGCATTCTATGATTGTCTACTGAGGAAGGAACTTGTTTCCGAAACGCGTCTAGTGTGTATAGAGACCAAGGCTATAGGTGCGGTTTTTTTACTCAATATGCAAGAAAAGGACTTTCTTTAATCTTCAACCTTTGCAACATCTACAAGGATTTTGAAGACGCCACAAACCATCTGAAAGCTTTTTGTATTCATCAACCATCTACTAAATGGACTAAAACTTATGCTGCTATATCCAATACCACCACAAGTTTAAGGTTAAACCGTGCTGTATCCACGACTGCCGGCCAGACAGGCCCAGCTAACCACCAGCTCAGCTCAGCTTAACCATCTTCCGTGTGCTTGACGGCCACGGGCACCTACGTCATTTTCCAGCGATCAACTACCTGGCTGGACACGTGGGACGCTGAGTGAACGAACGGGTCTGAGGTCTTGCGCTGCAAGCTAACAGCTAAAAGTAAGTGGAATATTGCTTACACAAAAAAAGCGGTCCTGATTTACTACAGGATACCCGAACAGAGAAACCTTTCGTGTAAGAATTACAGCAAGGACGTATTGGAATCGCTGTAGCTACTGTGTTACAACTTTGTCTCAATTACCTGGCAATCGAGACTCACGTCCTGGACATTCAAGCGGCATAAGTAACCATTCCTTGCAGCCCCACTATAGCCACTCTGGTCCTATACTAAGGAGTACTCCAGCTATTCAAGTTTGTGCGTGAGCTCCGCACATACTTATGTAATTTACATGTTTATATATATTTATATATGCTGATATGATGACACAAAGATTGTTTGTATAGTTATTAATAAAACTTCATGCGAAAATACTGTGAGCCAGCCCATATTTCTATTTCATTTAATGCTCAAGTTTGTAGTCGCTGCAGTGGGACATCCCCCTCAGGTAGGGGTCCTACCCTGGCGCTAGTTAGGCAGTTGCTCCTGTTCAGCACCCTTCCAGGTAGAGTTTTTATGGGAGCTCTACTTCACTGAAGCAGTATAGTACGTGGCTTCTACGGATAGTCTCAGGCCCCCCTCACTTTGCGCTGACGGGGCAAGCGCTGGCTTCTATTGTGGGAGTGGTATTTGCATTACCACTACACACTTTGGTTTTTACTGCACAGCTCATTCGTCAAGTGGTGGACTCTTCTAGTACTGAATTCGGTGGCCTCTGCGGGTGGCCCCCTCCTCTGCTGCGGTATGGGGCTAGCAATACAGTGTGACTCCTCTCACCTGGCTTTTTTTTGCGCAGCCACTTAATCCTTGGCTACTTCTGTATAGCACCGGTCTCAGATGGGGAATGGGCTTCAGTCCTAGCCTATTCCTCTCCTGTCTTTTTCTCCTCTGTCTCATGGTTCATAGCCACCCCGCAAGCCTTGGTAGCTACTATGTTACTACCTTTCTCTCATCTGCTTTTGCACAGAGTATTCGTTTTGTGGCACTCTGGTCCCGACTGGTGGGCTGTGGTGCCCACCACATCCCTCCTTCTCCAGGGAATCCTTCCATTGGTCCTGGGTGTGCGAACTGTATCTACACGACAGATTACCACCTTTCTCTGCCGTGCAAGAGATCCGGAAGCATGCGGCATGGACGCCCCGATGTCTCCTTGACAGGAGTTCTCCCTCCTTACGTGTTTTCCCCTTCTCCCTCCTACTCGTAGTTCTACGGAAGATCAGGATGGAGGGCATTCCGACAATCCTATTCGATCTGGATTGGCCCCGTCACGCATGGTACGCTGACCTCGTTCTCCTAGGAGACGTCCCTCGGTCACTGCCACTCGGTGACTACCTTCTTTCTCAGGGATCGGTCTTCCGTCAGCATTTAAGGTCTCTTCGTTTGACGGCGTGGCCATTGAAACCGCCATTCTAACGCGCAGAGGGTTTTCGGCGGATGTCATCCACACTATGATTCAGGCCAGGAAGCCTGCGTTGTCCAGGATCTATTACAGCACCTGGAGGTCCTTCATGGGTTCTGTAAAATCCGAAATATTCCACCACTCTCCCTTTTGGTCCTGTCTTTCTTTAATTAGGGTTGGACCTTGGTCTGGCCCTTAGTTCTTTGAAGGGTCAGGTGTTGGCGCTTCTATTCTTTTCCAGCTCCCTCTGGCCCCCTTGGGGCCTGTAAGGACTTTTTTTTTTTCAGGGAGTGACACATATGGTTTCTCTGTACCGTCCTCTTTTACCGCATTGGGATCTGAATTTAGTCCTCTCAGCGCTCCAGGCTTCCCCCCTGGAGCCCTTGCGGGAGATTTCTCTCCGACTCCTGTCCTGGAAGGTAGTTTTTTATGGTCGCTATCACTTCCATCATACGGGTGTCTGAGTTGGCGGCGCTCTCTTGCAGAGAACCCTTTCTGGTTATTAATAGTGACAAGGTGGTTCTTTTCTTCCGAAGGTGGTCTCTGACTTCCGTATTAACGAGGAAATTGTCCTTCCCTCACTTTGCCCATCTCCTTCACGCCCTAAGCAAAAGGAGTTACACAATTTGGACGTTGTCAGAGCTCTGAAGATCTATTTCGCAGCCTCCGGTCCCTTCCTCCGTACGGTTCGCACGCTAAATTCGGTCTACAATCCCACGGTTCCTGTGTCCCCAAATAAAAGGAGATTTTTGTATAACTTACCAGTAAAATCTTTCTCTCTCTTCATTGGGGGACACAGCACCCACCCAGTATTGTTGTTCTACCACAGTTGTGGCAGTTGCTGGTTTGAACCCCGTTGGGTCCTTGGCATGGTTGGTGTTCCATGTTTTATTTTTTTGGCTGGCTTGGTTCTCTTATTGCTTGTGCACAAACTGAAGCTCTCTCTTCAGGCTGGAGGGGTTATAGCTACCAGGGGATGACCTAACAACAGCTTTTACTAGTGTCAATGCCTCCTAGAGGACATAGCTATACCCACGGTTCCTGTGTCCCCCAATGAAGAGCGAGAAAGAGATTTTACTGTTAAGTTATACCAAAATCTTTTTTTTAGCGCAAACTATACTAAATTGTGTGCATTACCGCCGCGACATTACCTGCGCTACATCTCCAGTATAACGTTAGCGCATCCAAAATATCAGTGACATTCAGTGTAATTTTTTTGCCGCTGGTGGCAGCAACATTACCTGTGCTACATCTTCTGTATAACGTTTGCCTATCCTAAATATCAGGGACATTCAGTCAAATTTATTTGCCATACACTTACAAAGCCTGCGCTACTCTACGTGTGACATACTTGCAAGCATATATACCATTTAATATGTGGAAGACGAGCAGTAAGGGACGGGGAAGTGGTCGTCCTGCTGATGGTGCACGCAGTGGCCGTGGCCCTGTGTGCGGTGAAACTGTAGCCGCTGTCAGAGCACAAGAAACACACTCATCCACAATACCTAGCTTCATGTCCCAGTTTGCAGGGCGGCGCAGGACACCACTCTCGATGTCACACCAGTGCGAGCAGGTGCTCGGTTGGATTGCAGCAGATAATGCTTCCAGTCGGTTAAGCACCATCCTGTCTTCCACAAAGTCCAATCTCAATAGCCAAGAGTCTGGTAAACAGAATCCTCACCCTGATTCTCCTTCCTCCCACCATGGAGAGTCTTTGCAAACAAGTGATCCCACACTTGGATATTCGGAGGACCATTTTCATTATTGCCATTCCTTAATTTAGGCCTTTCGCCAAGCCCGCTTGAAGAGGGACATGAGGAGATCTTGTGCCCTGATTCCCAAACTCTTGAGCATCCACAGTCACAAGAAGATGATGGTGGGGAACGGCAATTAGTGTTTTACCAGGTGGAGGAGGAGGAGGAGGATGATGAGACACAGTTGCCAAGAAGTCAACCGCAATTAGTGTCTCAAGAGGTTAATGATGAGGATGAGACACAGTTGTCAATAAGTGAGGTTGTTAGGTCAACAAGTCAGTAGGATGACCAGAGTTAGGAAGTGGAAGAGGAGGTGGTGGACGATCACTGACCCAACCTGGGAAGTGGCAAGCTGAGCGAGGACAGCAGTAGAGAGGTGGAGGGATCTGCAGCACCGCAACAGGCTGGAAGAGGCAGTGGGGTGGCAAAAGGGAGAAGGCAGGCCACACCAAATAGGCCTGCAACTGCACCCTGGAGCACACCCTTGCGGAAATCTCTCTTGTGTTCCGCAGTCTGGCACTTTTTGGATGAAAGTGTGGCCGATAAAAGAATTGTCATTTGCAACCTGTGCTGTACCAAAATGAGCAGGAGTGTGAACACTAGCAACCTCACCACCACCAGCATGATCCGCCACATGGCATCAAAGCACCCTAATAGGTGGGCCGAACGCCTGGGTCCACAATATGTGTCTGAGGGTCACACCACTGCTTCCTCTTCCCCTGTGTTACGTGCTGGCCAATCCACCTGTCCAAGACGCAGGCCCGGATGCCTCCCGCCCTGCACCTGGACTTTCGCAAGCACCATCAGCTAGCACATCGGACATGCAGTACTTTTAGTCTGGCGGCCTTTTGCCGTGCTGGAGCTCCGCTCCCGTCCCCATTATAGTCAATGGGGACGGAGCAGCGGCACAGCGAAATAGCGGCAGGATAGATCTGACAGGGTGAACAGCCTGTCGTATCCGTCCTGCCGCTAGTGTGAAAGTACCATAAGCGGTCATACCCTAAGCGGAACCGCCTGCCGGATCTGGAAATCCGTGTGCAAACAGATAGCATTTGTAGGCAGATCCGGATCCGTCTAACAAATGCATTGAAACACCGGATCTGTCTGTCCGATGTCATCTGGAAAAACGGATTAGGTATTCTTAGTTTTTTTTTGGGCATTTTTAAAGGTCTGTGCATGCGCAGACAGGAAAACCGGATCCGTTTTGCCAGAACACTTGGTGCCAGATCCGGCATTAATGCATTTCAATGGAAAATAATGGCGGATCCGGCAAGTGTTCCGGAATTTTGGACGGAGAAAATACCGCAGCATATTGTGATATTTTCTTCGACCAAATGCCGTAAGTGTGACTGAACTGAAGACCTCCTGATGCATACTGAACGGATTTCTCTCCATTCAGAATGCATTAGGATAAAACTTATCATTTTTTTCCCGGTATTGAGCCCCTAGGACAGAACTCAATACCGGAAAACTTTAACGAAAGTGTGAAAGTACCCTTACCGACTTAACGCGATTGATATCCAGCTGTCCCAGTGCAACTATCTTCTGGACGGGTACGTAATACCATACAGTCATATTGTTCGTTATCTATCAGCAAGGCAACAGCTACAGTCAGGTCCATAAATATTGAGACATTGACACAATTCTAACATTTTTGGGTCCATACACCACCACAATGGATTTGAAATGAAACTAACAAGATATTAGTTTTAATTTGAGGGTATTTACATCCAAATCAGGTGAACGGTGTAGGAATTATAACAGTTTGCATATGTGCCTCCCACTTGTTAAGGGACCAAAAGTAATGGGACATTATAATCATAAATCAAACTGTTACTTTTTAATACTTGGTTGCAAATCTTTTGCAGTCAATTACAGCCTGAGGTCTGAAACGCATAGACATCACCAGACGCTGGGTTTCATCCCTGGTGATGCTCTGCCAGGCCTCTACTGCAACTGTCTTCAGTTCCTGCTTGTTTTTGGGACATTTTCCCTTCAGTTTTGTCTTCAGCAAGTGAAATGCATGCTCAATTGGATTCAGGTCAGGTGATTGACTTGGCCATTGCATAACATTCCACTTCTTTCCCTTAAAAAACTCTTTGGTTGCTTTTGCAGTATGCTTTGGGTCATTGTCCATCTGCACTGTGAAGCGCCATCCAATGAGTTCTGAATCATTTGGCTGAATATCAGCAGATTATATTGCCTGAAACACTTCAGAATTCATCCTGCTACTTTTGTCAGCAGTCACATCATCAATAAATACAAGAGAACCAGTTCCATGACACTACCACCACCATGCTTCACTTATGAGGTGGTATGCTTAGGATCATGAGCAGTTCCTTTCCTTCTCCATCCTCTTCTCTTCCCATCACTCTGGTACAAGTTGATCTTGGTCTCATCTATCCATAGGATGTTGTTCCAGAACTGTGAAGGCTTTTTTAGATGTCGTTTGGCAAACTCTAATCTGGCCTTCCTGTTTTTGAGGCTCACCAATGGTTCAAATCTTGTGGTGAACCCTCTGTATTCACTCTGGTGAAGTCTTCTCCTAATTGTTGACTTTGACACAAATACACCTACCTCCTGGAGAGTGTTCTTGATCTGGCCAACTGTTGAGAAGGGTGTTTTCTTCACCAGGGAAAGAATTCTTCGGTCATCCACCACAGTTGTTTTCCGCGGTCTTCTGGTGTTGCTGAGCTCACCGGTGCGTTCCTTCTTTTTAAGAATGTTCCAAACCGTTGTTTTGGCCACGCCTAATGTTTTTGCTATCTCTCTGATGTTTTTTTTTTTTTTTTCAGCCTAATGATGGCTTGCTTCACTGAAAGTGACAGCTCTTTGGATCTCATCTTGACAGCAACAGATTCCAAATGCAAATAGCAGACTTGAAATTAACTCTGGACCTTTTATCTGCTCATTGTAATTGGGATAATGAGGGAATAACACACACCTGGCCATGGAACAGCTGAGAAGCCAATTGTCCCATTACTTTTGGTCCCTTAACAAGTGGGAGGCACATATGCAGACTGTTGTAATTCCTACACCGTTCACCTGATTTGGATGTAAATACCCTCAAATTAAAGCTTACAGTCTGCAGTTAAAGCACATCTTGTTTGTTTCATTTCAAATCCATTGTGGTAGTATATAGAGCCAAAAATGTTAGAATTGTGTCGCTGTCCCAATATTTATGGACCTGACTGTATATTGTTACATCCTATATCGCAAACATCACTAAAAGGAGAATATTTGCGAACATATTAAGTTTATTCTACTGCAATTTAGCACATTTGTGCAGCTACCAGTTGATCAGTCCATCATTAGAATAATTTTATAATATATTTATTGCAGCATATCAGCAAGACTCCATTATATTAACTGTGTGTGGAGAAATATATCTATACACACAAGACTTTATAAATTGCTGGAAGTTCGGACTGAGACCTGGTAAATCATATATCATCATTTTTTATATTTTAATTATTTTTTGGGTTGATCAACTAATGAAGTGGGGATTTTATATTGTCTGAGAGTTACAATCATGTCTGTTTAGATAATTGTATAATAAATATATTATATAAACCTTGTCCATCCATACAATTTGCCAGATATCTGAGTGCCTCCCTAATACTTATCATTTAATAGTAGAATCAGGTTGTTGTATGTGTCTTTTTTTTAATCTTAAATCCCTTCTCCCCCTCAAAAAACAGCATCCTGCAGATGTGGTGTTTTCCCTCCTATCGCCACCACTTGAGCAAATCCTACAGCTTCATTGTGTGAAGTTGCAGTTTTTCAAAGTGTTTTATTTTTAATACATATGGGCAACTTAAAAGGTGTGGTCTCTTCCCGGCCATTTGAATGGAGGAGACATCACATGGAGGTGATTTGTCTGGTCAGCAGCCATCTTGTGGACAGCACAGACGACTTTGTAAACAAGGGAACACCCCTTATGAAATATGGTGCAGAATTTCAACCAAGGCTATATTAGTAAGTGTCGTATAATCATCTCACAAACACATTGGTCAGCAGTAACCAGAAATTGGCCAACCCCTTTAATGTTTAATTACAGAGGTAATAGTGTGCACATAACGCAGCCTGACAACTCTTCCTTATGCAGTGACCCTCTATAAAGGTTAGTGACATGGTTCAGACTTGAACAGCCGTTAGTTGACAGATTATTTCAGTAAACGCTATGTATACCAGAAGGTTATATATGGGTAGGAAATAGTTAACTGGCAGCGTTTAGTTGTGGTGGGCTGGTCCCATGAGCCCCTGGTTAGTTGAGTGTGCTAGTGAACAGGACCTGTTCTGTGTGCGCTGCTATAAAGGTCTGAGAACTCTTCTACAGGAAAACACCATTCCTGAGAGGGGAAAACTGCCAGAAAAGGCAACTTTGCTAAGGATTATCCTCTAAGAGAGGGGTCAGCAACCTCCAGCAGTTGTGAAACTACAACTCCCAGCATGATCCACTTACTTCTATGAGAGTTCTGTGAACTCCCAATCAAGTGTGCATGCTGGGATTTGTAGTTTCACCACAGCTGGACTGCCAAAGGTTGCTGATCCCTGCTCTAATAGAAGCAAACGCTGAATATTTATAGATCGTTGAGGACCAAAAAGGCCATGCTGGACTGACGCAGTAAGGCCTTGTCCGCATTTCCAAGTCCGTGAAAAAAGCGTCCTTGTTTTGTCGGTGTAGGATTCGTGTGTCAACAGATGTTGCTCATCTTAAAGTTAATTTTCAGAGCATTTCCTATAATGAAAAACTGACACAACATGGATGCCACCCGTGTTGTGTCTGTGATTTTTACGGGCTCAAACTTCAATGGGTGTGTTTGGCCACAGACCAAAGCAGTGCCTGTCTTTTTTTTTTTTTTTTTTTTTTAACTGATCCACGGTCTGTGTGAACAGACACCTTCAAATCAATGTGTATATGTGCTGGCTGCAGCATGCTTCAGTAAAAACTGAAATGGGGAGGAGGCTTAAGGTAAATGCACGTTAATGCCTATAGACTTTGGGAAAAGCCTCATCTATCAAATACTGTGAGAACTGTGCCTATTGCTTGTATTTGTACTACATCATCTCAGCAAAGAGAGACTTAAATATAACCAAATGGGCCTGGACATTGGCTCCACCATCCACTGGCCCCTATACTTGCGCTCCTGCAACCCACCGCCTGGCGATAGTGTGTCTAACCATTTAATATATTATGCTCCACAGTGATGTCACCATGGGGTTTGTTTTACTTAAGAGTTCTACTGTGAGATCACAATACTGCATCCTCTTCCCTCACAGAAGTTATGTCGTCCTGGCCACAGGAGGATAGTATTGTTCGTATACTTTCTTTTAAAGACCATTTAAATTATCTGGGTTTAAAAATCAGAGTAGATCTGGATGGCTTTATTGCCTTAAACGTCAGCCCAGCGATTGACAATATTAAGCAGAAAGTTAGGGCCTGGCAGAAGCTCCCCCTATCCCAGGCTAAGTTTCCTTTGGTTAAAATGAGTGTGCTGCCAGTTATGCTTTATGTTATTGTCTCGTGTCCTGTCTGGATAAATGATTCCTTTTTTACCTTTTTGGAGAGAGTTATTAATGATCTGATTTGGGGGCAAAGAAGGGTTCGTATTAAACAGAAGTATCTTTGGCTGGCAGAGCCGGATGGTGGTCTTGTGCTGCATTTTTTCCAAGGATATTTTTTATGTGCAGTTGCAGTGGTGTATTAATGTTGCACCTAATTATTTGATGCAATCTCAGTATCACATTTAGTTTTTTTAGGGGAAAATATTTTCACTTTTTTGAGTTGGGACAGTTGCAGATAAAGGAGAAATGCCCCATGGGGAAGATGTTATTTAAAGTGTGGAATAAGGTCACATTTTTTTTATGCAGGCTACATCTGCTCTTCACTCCCCTCCCTTGTGGGATAATGCTTATTAAAACAAATTTTTGACGTTACCAGATAAGAATTACTGGATCCACAGGGATATCACGAAGGTAAATCACTTAACTAATTTAGGAGGATTTAAAAGGCATCACAGACTTTACAGGATTCAGAAATAATGTTTTTGGCCAGTGTTCATTATTTTCAATTAAGGCTCCATTCATACATCCGTAATGTGTTTCGCAGATCCACAAAACGCGGACAGCGGCAATGTGCATTCAGCATTTTGCAGACCGCACATTGCCAGCAGTAATAGAAATACCTATTCTTGTCCGCAATTGCACAATTTGCGGGTCCACAATTCCATATCTGGGCAGCACATCATGCTGCCCCATAGAAATGAATTGACCCACAATTCCGAACAAAATTTCACATCAGTAGGTACTAGTCTTAAACTTTCACTTATTTATGCACAATTTCATCAATTTTTAGGTAGTATAACCACGTTAAAGGGAACCTGTCACCTGGATTTTGTGTATAGAGCTGAGGACATGGGTTAATAGATGGCCACTAGCACATCCACAATACCCAGTCCCCATAGCTCTGTGTGCTTTTATTGTGTGTAAAAAAAAACAAAACATACATATGCAAGTTAACAAGTCATATCTTACTTGTGTGACCAAAGTGTCATATTTTCAAGCTCTGACTCCCTTTAAATAATGGAAAAAAAGTGGCAGATTGAACTGGGGAAGTTAGACCCATTACCTTGGGGTGGGATTTATTGCAACATTGTGAAGGCCTCATTAGTTACTCAACATCAGTTGATTCAATTTAAAGTTGTACATCAACTTTATTACACTCGCAGATGTTTGTCTAGGATATAGCCTGGAGAGAGGAGCAAACTGTTGTTGGACGTGCAGTTCTCCTGATGCAGGCTATGTTCATTGCTTCTGGAGTGCAGTGTTAGAACTAGAGAGGAAAAACTATAGATAACCCTTCACTCGAAGCAGTTTTCTGATTTTCCTATGTATGTTGGAAAGTCAAATAAACCAATACATCCTCTTTGTAATAAAAAAAAAATTATATATATATAAAAAAAAGGGGGGGTATGTTAGGTAAAGTATTGATTGTGAGAAAATGGGGCTCGGCAACCTGCCCCGCTCTGTTGGAATGGAAGAATTTTATGACTATGAAGCTATTAGGGCGAGAAGTGGAGGTGGCTCTGGGAGTTGACCTGGGGGTGACTGGTAGGGGAGGCTTTCCCCTCTCCTGCCAGACTGTGGTGCCCTACTCTGACAGCCTGGGGTTGGGAGGGTATTAAAGACATTTGTGTTTTAAATGTGTTATATTTTGTTATATCATATTACAGAAATGTTTGTATGAATATAAAAAAAAACAACATGATGGTGATGATCATGTGATGAGTGCAGTGATGTCACCACAGGTCCTTTTCCTCCCGGGCATCAAAGACGACAAAAGGGAAGCCGGGCTGCATGAACAAGTGTATGAGGAGAGTTAATTTTATTTTTTTAACCCCCTCCATCCCCATTTTACTAAGCATTCTGTATTAAGAATGCTATTATTTTCCCTTATAACCATGGCATAAGGCAAATAGAATCTACAGAACACCTAACCCAATCTTCTGTGAAGTCCAGGTTTGGGTACCAAACATGCCAATTTTTCTTTTTTGGCTAGTTTCACACTAGCTATACACCTGCCAGGCCGTTTCAGCAGGGAACAGCTTGTCAGATGTCTTTGCATTCTGGCATTACCAGAAGTTTGGAAATCTCCGTCCGGCCTCATTAAACTACACTGGGGAACAGCAGAGATTAAGCCGTATTCCAGCAAATATGCTGAGAATCGGACAGAATAAAAACAGATGTGATGTAGGTTGTGGCTAGATCTCAGTTAATGGGGCCAAGAGAGGATTTACAAACTTCCGGCAATGCAAAGACATCCGGCAGGCTGTTCCCTGCAGGATGGATAGGCTAGCCTTACTGAAAAGGACCTGGAGACAGTAGAAGTGTCTTAACAATTACACTATAGAACCAGAGGAATAGACCTGCCGACTTATGCCAAAAAAACAAAAACAAAAAAACAACTCATGACCATGTACAAAGTAACGTGTTTTATTCAAACCTGCAATTTTATTTTTTTATTTTTGAAGTCTTCATTTTTAGGTTTGTAAATTCTTAAACCACTGAAGCAAAAGGAACTCAAATCAGTGCAGCCAACAAGAACAATTAGTATAACAGTGTCTTCAGAAAACATTACTACAAAAACATGGTTAACCATTGAACCACACAATGCAGAAATAAAGTGCTTATTTTCTTGACCCTTTTCTTGCTCCTCGCCTAGCCAGCCGGTCTGCCTTTTCATTTCCTGGGTTGCCACGGTGTCCTTGCACTTGTGTCTATGAAAAATTAAATAGTCTTTAACCCCTTCAGAACCTTGCCATTTTTCACCTTAAGGACCAGGGCATTTTTTGCATATCTGACATGTCACTATGTGGTAACTTTTAAAATCGCTTTTACTTATCCAGACCATTCTGAGAATGTTTTCTCGTCACATATTGTACTTTATTACATTGGTAAAATGTCAAAATATTTTATTTATAAATGCAAATTTTTCAAAGTTTTTGGTAAATTTGGTAATTTTCTAAACTTCAATTTCCCTGCTTTTAAAGGATAACTGTCACATTTAGACCCTAGTTTCAATTTTCATATATGTAGTTACTAACATGATATTCCAGAATCAGTTACTATTAGACGGACTTACCCCATATTTAATAAGATTCAGCCCTTAGCAACCAGTCTGCATAAAACTGCAATTTCACTATTCCGTTAAGATGGCCGCCACTGCCCTCACCCTGAGGCTAATCCCGCCTGCCCTCACTAGCCAGTAACAATAGCCCCCCAAAAGGTGTCAGTAACCAGAGCCCTCCCCCCCTAAAGGGTTAATCTCCTGCAGCACAAAGGGGTCCTCTTACCACATGTTGCTTTCATTTATACACTGAGCAGATGGCAGATCTCCCGTCCCTGTTGTGCACTGGTTTAACTCTGCATTGTCCAGCTCTGCCGAGTGAGGCAGCGTCTGCCAAGCGCAGGGACAGGGAGAAGTGCACACAGCCCAGGCACTGTTATCAGCTGCTGGGGAGGACCTGGCTTTACCGACAGCCAAGGACTGTAAGTAATGTGACCCTGCACGCAGAAGCATCTGCGTCCTCAGTCCTTCAGATAGACGGACCATGCCTAGCAACCCCATTTTAAGCACAGGTTAAAAAAAAAACAAAAAAAAACCCACACGTTATACTTTAAAACAGCTATTGATACCTCCTAAAATAATTACTCTACATTCCGCATAGGTCTACTTCATGTTGGGTCATTTTGTAAGTGACATTCTTATTTTGGGGACGTTAGAAGGCTTAAACATTTTAAGACTTGCTTCTAAACTTCTAAGGAGGTTTCCAAAACCCAATTTTTAAGAACCAGTTCAGGTCTAAAGTCACTTTGTGGGGCTTACATAATAAGCCCTATTTTAGAACCTACACCCTCAAGGTATTCAAAACGGATTTTACAAACTTTGGTAACCCTTTAGGTGTTCCACAAGAATTAAAGGAAAATGTAGATGAAATTTCCGAATCACTTTTTTGGCAGATTTTTCATTTTAATAAAAATGAAATTCCGCAAAAAAAAAAAAAAAAAAAAAAGCAAGGGTTAAGAGCCAAACTAAACAATATTTATTGCCCCGATTCTGTAGTTTACAGAAACACCCCATATGTGGTCAAAAACTGCACATGGCAGGGCGCAGAAGTAAAGGAATGCCATATGGTTTTGGGGGGCAGATTTCACTGGGATAATTTTAAGTTGCCATGTCACATTTGAAGACCCCCTGATGCACCCCTAGAGTAGAAACTTAAAAATAATGGAGTATTCTGAAAGCCATATTTTTATTTTATTTTTCATTTTTTGGGCGATTGTCTTATGTAGGGGCTCATTTTTTTTTTTTGCAGGATGAGATGATGTTTGATTGGTATTATTTTGGGGTGTGTACGACTGATCGCTTGGTAATACAGTTTGGGATGCAAGATGAAAAAATAAAATAAATTGTTTTAGCAGTTTATTTTTTCCTACGTGCTCAGGTGAGGGGGTGGATCATGTGATATTTTTGTAGAGCCGGTTGTTATGCGGATGCGGCAATACCAAATATATGCGTTTTAGTTTGGGAATTTTTCTCCTTTTTATTATAAAAAGCACTTTACTTTTTATTTTTGTCCCACTCTGGGACTTCAACTTCTGGGGTCTGATCTCCTCCGCTTATGCATTACAATACAACCTGTATTGTAACGCATTGGCTGTCAGCTTTAATGCCGAGAGCCTGCCTGTGAGACCCAGCCTAAAGGCTGGATCTCATAGGCTTCCGAACGCAAGCGTCGATGCCTATTGAAGGCATTGGGCTAGCCTTTTCCCATCGGGTCCCTGCCACTGTAGCGCGGGGACCCAATGGGGAAGGCACATGTACCTTCCCCTAACCCTCTGCATACCGCGGTCAGCTTTGACCACAGCATACAAGGGGTTAACACGCTGGCATCTGTGTTCACCGATACTGGCGTATGCATGTGCCCGATCAGCTGGCCCTACATGTATAGCACGGGCCCTTAAACTGTATAACTGTAAAACCATTGTTATAGAAGAAGCATCCAATGAAGTCTACATGTCCCTTGTGTCCACCATTCAATAAGTTCTTAGAGGGAGGAGGCCAGGCTCCTGTCTGTTTATTGCACATTTTGCAATAGGATTTCAAGTTCTTACTACATAATAAACCTACAGCTTCACTACTAAAGAGTTTGTCATGTAACTGGTGGTTGGCTGGCATCAGAGTATCACCTTCATAGAGGCCTTCATTCAACTTTAGGCTACTTTCACACTAGCGTTCGGGGCTCTTTTGTGAGTTCCGCTTGAAGGCCCTCACAAGCGGCCCCGAACGGATCCGTACAGCCCTAATGCATTGAGTGGATGCGGATCCGCTCAGAATGCCTCAGTCTGGCACCGTCTGTCCCCCAGCTCCGCTCAGCAGGCGCACACCTAAATGGATCTGTCCAGACTTACAATGCAAGTCAATGGGGGCGGATCCGTTTGAAGTTGACACAATATGGCTCTTTTTTTTAAACGGATCCGTCCCCCATTGACTTTCAATGTAAATTCTGGACGGATCCGTCTGAGCCACTTTTAACACTTAGATTTTTTTCTAAACTATAATGCAGACGGATCCGTTCTAAACGGATCCCATTGTCTGCATTATAGGAGCGGATCCGTCTGTGCAGACACCAGACGGATCCGCTCTGAACGCAAGAGTGAAAGTAGCCTTACAAAAAAAAAAAAAAAGGCAGATTATTTTTTTTCATAAACTACTAGTTATATAAATTCTTATATGTAATTGCAAATTTCCATGCACATTTAACATTGAGAACCTTGTAAGTTAATGTGACGAAGTGGGGCAGAAAATCCACATGAAGATTTCAAAGTCACATCGAGAAGGGAAATTGAGGTGGATATCCACATGCAGATTAAGCCACTATAGAACACACCACACCCTTTTAAAGGGAATGTCACCTACTTTTACCATTTTAAGCTGGCACCATCGCTATGTTGACTAAAGTACCTTATTTCTAGCAGTCTTTACTTAATTTCGTTTTGTAGTTTTGATATAAAAGCGATGTTTTTATGTTATGCTAATTAGGGTCCAAGGTGCCCAGAGGGGCATTTTTTTCACTCTGGTGCCCAGTGACTCCCCCCTGCAGTGCCCAAGATGCTCATCAAATAACCTCCCACAGCCCGGAAAACTGTTCCGCCCCCTCCCCACGTCATAGTCTACCTTATAGAAATGCCCCGTCCTCCTTCCTGTCTGCGGCTAGAAAACTTGCACAGGCGCAGTACCGCCTGCGCGATCATCAACGTCCTGAGGGCAACAGCGCTAAGGTCACATCACTGGGCTCGGCGCATGCCCAGTGAGACTTAAGGCTGTTGCCCTCAGGAGGTTGATGATCGCACAGGCGGTACTGCGCCTGCGCGAGTTTTCTGGCCGCAGACAGGAAGGAGGACGGGGCATTTCTATAAGGTAGACTATGATGTGGGGAGAGGGCGGAACAGTTTGTCGGGCTGTGGGAGGTTATTTGATGATCAGGAGGCATTCTTGGGCACTGCACGGAGGTGTCACTGGGCACCGGAGAGTGTAAGGGGAAAAAAAAAAAAAAACCCTGGGCACCTTGGACCTTAATTAGCATAACAAAAATTAAAAAAAACAAAGAAAAAAATAAAAATCGCTTTTATATCAAAACAAAAATAAGTAGAAAGATTACTGCTGGAAAGCAGGTACTTTAGTCAACATGGCGATGGTGCCAGCTTAAAATGGTAAAAGCAGGTGACAGATTCCCCTATCCAGCTAAGGCAGGGATGTCAAACTCGTGGCCCTCCAGCTGTTGCAAAACTACAACTCCCATCATGCCTGGGCATACTACAGCTATCAGGGAATGATGGGAGTTGTAGTTTTGCAACATCTGGAGGGCCACGAGTTTGACATCCATGAGCTAAGGGCTCTTTCACTTGTGTGGTCCGGATCTGTCGTGTACTCCATTTGCCGGAAGTGCCTGCCGGATCCATAACACTGCAAGTGAACTGAAAGCATTTGAATACTGATCAGTCTTCAAAATGCGTTCAGTGTTACTATGGCAGCCAGGACGCTATTAAAGTCCTGGTTGCCATAGTAGTAGTGGGGAGCAGAATACTCTATGCGATCACGTCATCCATGCGCGTGAGGCACCCTGGCGTCACTCTGGAGCTGCACGGACGGTAAGTAGACTGCTCCCCCGCTCCCCACTACACTTTACCATGGCAAACAGAACTTTAGCGTCCTGGCAGCCATGGTAACCATTCAGAAAAAGCTAAACGTCGAATCCGGTAATGCGCCGAAACAACGTTTAGCTTAAGGCTTGATCCGGATTAATGCCTTTCAATAGGCAAGTGGCAAGTGTTCAAGATTTTTGACCTGAGCAAAAAGTGCAGCATTCTGCGGCATTTTCTCCGGCCAAAAAACTTTCCGGTCCTGAACTGAAGACATCCTGAACGGATTTCTCCATTCAGAACGCATGGGGATAATCCTGATCAGGATTCTTCCGGCAGAGCCTCGACGACGGAACTCTATGCCGGAAAAGAACGCAAGTGTGAAAGAGCCCTAAACTCAGCTCCATCTGTTACAACATATTCCCATCACAGCATTTGCCTACAACCAGGTGACTACTAGATGCAACGGCCCCATATTTACTAATGAAATTAAGCCTAGACCTGGTTGTAAAATTTGTAGATCCAGTGTAAAAAAAATCCACTACATCTAGTTCACGAAGGGGACATCACTTAGTTGGAAAGAGGTGGTCAAAGACACCATTTTGGCACTGAATTCGGTCGCAAAGTAAGGCCTCCGGCACACAACTGTTTTGTTTCTTTTTAAGCCTTTTTTTTTTTACCATAAAGCCCATAACTCTCCCAAATGTCACTTACCCATTGGACATCAAGTTCTTTACACAGATTATCAAGACTTTCAAATTCTTGCTTGTTGACAACTTCTTCTCCATACAAGGTCATCCAGTCATTTTTCTTCCACCTCGGGACCCATTCTGTCATTCCTAAATAGAAGACTGACATTCTGACAAATGCTCAAACTGATGATTTCCATCATAAGTGTAGAGCAGGCAGCAGCAGATATTCTGTGTTACAACATTAAAAAATATAACACTTGCAACGTATTGTCAGAAAAGGACAGGACCAGGCCAATTTTCATTTTTACCTCCCCACCTTTCAAGAGCCATAATTGTAATTTTGCCCATACATTTTGAATGTAACGGGGGCCACAGCACAATGGAGCGGCACCCAGAAATAGTAATAAGTGCAGGGATATCCCCCATGTATGCCCTACATGTCCTGCTACTTAGTTAAAGTATGAACCCATGAATGTGGCAGCGGCACTTGTGTTCTCCCAACCTGATGATCCAGGAGTCGGCAGCATTTCACACTGGCCAATCAGCTTTTCGCAGCGCAAAGATCCTGCTGCTGATTGGCCAGTGTGTAGCTGAAAGGCAGCAGGAGCAGACGCCGCACAAGTTCACACACACCATGGCTACTAGCATTCTCTCAGTCCCTGCGCTCAAGTCTGCCGCCAGGGGACAGAGTGCTTTTCTTAGACAACCCTTTTCACTCCTTGCTGCTGAGTGTGCACAAAGCCACCAATCATATGACACAGGCAGGGGGAGCGATGTGTATGCGGGCTCCTGCCCTGCACTCGTTCAGCTGTGCTAGCATACATATTGTGCCCCGTGTCCACTGTCACGTGCCCACTCTGCTAAAGCCTGATATTGCCCATCTATCCCGGCTTTACCAAAGCAGACAGGCAGGAGCAGTGATGTGTGCTGTGATCGTATTTATTCTATGTATGTGTATGTCACCATGCCCACAGTGTTCCTGTCTTGACCCAGCTGCATCAGGACATTCTGTGCGGGGGAAGGAGGAGGCAGCGCCACCAGCATGTAGTCCCGTGGGAGAGAGACAGGGAGGCACACTAACCACATGATCTACACTAGTGTTATCTGTGGTTTTACATAGGACAGCAGGTAACACCACTACATTTTTGGTAATCACAGAGCTATCACTGTTATCTGTATTCAGAGTTACTGTTATTTGTAATGTTACATAGGACTGCAGATAAAACTTATGCAATATCCACAGGACTCCCATAGATTCAGATACCACAGGGTTTTGTTCCTAGGGCATTCCCTTTGCCACAAAACTGCCCCTTGCCTTTCATTCTCCGGGTCAGTACGAACGCACATAAATTACTTTATTAGAAAATGGGTGTGTGGCAGGGGAGGAGCCAGGACAGGAGGTGGGGTGGACCAGGGGTGTGTAGTGGGCCCAATTCAGATTCTTGCTATGGGGCCCGGTGATTTATATGTATGACCCTGGCTTGGAGCATTATGTGCCTTTGCTGGCTCTCCATCTTCTCACCTCCAATGACAGTTATTGGGCTTTGCCTACTGTGCCAGACTTCATGCAGACCTGCCCATATTCCTACTTCCAACTAGGACCATTATAGGGATTTCCAGTTGTGCCATACCACCATAGACCACACACAGTGTAGCTTGGCCCATTTTCTCACTCAATTAGGAGCATTATGGACCTTTGCTGGCCGCCCCTCTTCTGACCTGAAACTAGAATCATTGGGCTTTGCTTGACTGCCAGACCCAAGTTCCCAGGAGCACTGTAGGCCTTGCTGGAGTGCCAGACATACTGCCCATCTTCCATAGTATGGACGTTAGCTAAGGGGCCGACTTTAGAACAGAATTGTATGCTTCTAACTCTCAACTAGAAGCAACACTAGCCTTTTTCAGCATCCAAATCCAGCATAAAAAAGTGGACAGACAGGAAACGCAGTCAAACACACAACCACAGGCAGAGGAACAAGCAGGCAGAAATTAGGCTGGGTCCACAAAGTTTATTGAATACAAAACATATATGATTTACTCACAAGAGCAGGCTATGTAGTCACTTACATAGCTTGTTCTTGTGAGATGTACCAAGAACAGCATGTCTTCTCCCTGGCTGTGGAGCGGTCCCCTGCAATTGGACAGTAACAGCCAGGGAGAAGGAGACACCCACTGAAGTCTCCTACTCCCTGTACCAGTGATACTAATTTACATATTTGATACCAGCAGGCAGATGTCATAAGGTAGTAGGCTTTATATAATATAAAAAAACGAGATTTTTGTATAACTTACCAGTAAAATCTCTTTCTCGCTCTTTCCTTGGGGGACACAGAAGACCTTGGGTATAGCTCATCTCCATAGGAGGCGTGACACTAAGTGAAAACTGTTAAGCCCCTCCTCCACAGCTATACCCTCAGCCTGGAGAGAGAGAGACTGCCAGTTGCGTGTCCAAGCAGTGAGAAAAGGCAAAGACCAACAAGGAACCAAAAAGCCAACTACCCAACGGGTAACAAAAACTCGGAAAACGCACAGAGAAAAAACAATGAATGGGTGGGTGCTGTGTCCCCCAAGGAAAGAGCGAGAAAGATTTTACTGGTAAGTTATACAAAAATCTAGTTTTCTCGCCCAGTTTCCTTGGGGGACACAGAAGACCTTGGGACGTTCAAAAGCAGTCCAAAAGGGGGAGGGACCACAGCACCAAGGTGAAGCACCCGAAAGGCATCAATGAACCGCCGCCTGTAAACCCAGGCGGGGTAAGGCAGCATCCGCCAAGTCAGAGTATGCACCCTGTAGAAACTCAGTAAGGCGTGCAAGGCAGACCTGTGGCCGCCGTGCCCAAATGCCCAGCCGAAGCCCAATGCCTCCGGCCCAGGAGGCACCGACCGCTCTGGTGAAAGGCAACGGTGACACCAAAGACAGAATCCTGCCCTAGGTGCGGTAACCTCAGCAATAGCCAATCTGATCAAGCGGAGGAAAACCACCCTGGAGTCTGTCAACCCTATGCACAGACCTCCTGGAAACCCAAGAGGCCGAACGTCTGCAAGAGTCGGAGATCTCCAAGTAAAAACGGCAAGGCCCAAACAACGTCCAAATAGGTGAGGTGATGAAGCGAAAGGCAAACACCACCTTCGGAAGGAAGGAAGGAAGGAAGAAACGGGATGCAGAACAGCTCTGTCCTGGAAAAGACAGAAAGCTCGTAACAAAAAAAGGGGCCATTCCGGCACCCGTCAGAGACACGACTGATACGGAACACAACCGTACAGGACAGAAGGGAGAGAGAGAACTCCTGTAACGGCTCCAAGGACAAGATTGGAGCGCCGAGAGCTCAGAATACAGTCCCCAGGGCGGTACCGAAGGACAGCACAGAGGAACCAAAGAGCCACTCCGAGGAAGAAGGTCTTGGCAGGCCAGAGGGCCGGGAACGCTGGAAGAGGAAGAACAGCGCCGACACTTGACACCTCAAGGAAAAGACAGAACCTGGGGGAAAGAACTTCAGAGTGGGGAATGCACAGCTTCCCACAGAACCCCAGACAAAAAACCCTAAGTCTTACGACAGATCCTGGACGAAACACAGCCAGGAGTGGACAGTCGCCTGGCAAGCAGGCGAAAACCCAATGTGATCAGGCGCAGACCAGTAACACGGGCAGAAGGGTCGACAAAACTAGCCCCGCCGGCCCTCGAACAACGTTGTCCCGTATCCACCCGAGTGGAGGAGCAGAGGACAGAGGGAAAGAACCCAAAGGATCCGCCAGACGCCAGGGGAAGGCAGGCTAAAGTCCATGCTGATGCAACCACGTTGTACAGTCCCGGTGAGGGAGATCAAAGGACAATCTGGACCGAGGTAGTCCCCCCAAGTTATCGAGAAAAGCAAGTCTACATCAGGACCATCGTCTTAGAACGGGCCACGCAATCTGCACTCAGTGGGGGGACAGAACGCGGTAGACTCGGTAAATAGGCACACAGCTAATACAGCCAGCGTGAACAAGGGAGACGGTACGAGGCCAAAAGGAACACCGGAACCATCCACATGAACAATCATGCTCTCCCCAGAGGGGAGGACAGTGAAAATACAGCCTCCGAAGGCTGGCGAGAAGCCACATCGGAGTGATTCGTATAGAGCGGGAGCCGAACAAAGCCGGCGAGATAAGGCCGTCGAGACAGAGGCCGACAAAACACCCTCCAACCGAAAGGAGGAGGAGTGGGCAACAGGGAAGCCATAGGACTCAAAAGCAGAACCCGCTACACTGTGAGACGCCCGGTCCACCGTCTCGCAGAAGGCGAATACCTTGAAGAACCCAAGGCGGAGGTCCCCGGACCTGGGTAATCCAGCACCCAAGAGAAGTCGGGTGACCTTCCCGAGAAGAGCAGCCCGAACCCGGTAGCAGATCAGACAGAAGCGTAGAGGCGCCAAGAGGACGGACTCATACCACACTGCATCCGAAGAGGAGGAAATTGCAGCAGGCAAGGGAACCGCAGTCCTGCCAGAGCCAACGAAGAATTCGAGAGGCGCTGCAGACCACAGCACTCTCGACCATGTGACCACTAGCGCAGGGAAGTAATGCCGCAGATGGACGCATGGGCATGCATCTAGGACCCACGAACACTCCCTGGCAGCTCGGTGCAGCAGAGAGCAAAAGAGTCTGTCCGGTCAGGAGGACAGAATGAACTCCCTAGGGACGAGTGCAAGGCTGGCGGCAAGCATAGTCTCCCAAGAAACAGATATGCCGCAGGAAGCAGGTGAGGCATACGTACGAGCAGCCCCGTAAGCAGCGAGAAGGCCAACCCACCTAGAAAAAAGGGGGGGGGCTCGTCCCAGAGTGCCACAGCATGTACGGAATTGCAAAGTGCAACCTGAAAGGGAGTTATGCACAAACCTAGCATAGCATGCGAAGGAACGCAATCAGTCCACCCTGAAAGGGGGGAAATTGTACCTGGCCAACAGCAGTTGGCAAGAGTGCAAAGACCCATCCCAAAAGGGAGTGATGCCTAAGGCCGTACCTACTTCAGAGAAGCAGGACATTACCCTATAAACCAGCAGGAACGCAGGAGGTCCACCTAGCGAAAGGGGAACATGCACAGGGATATCCTAGCATTAAATGAGTGTGCAACAATACACCCAACACTGAACTCACTGAGAGTGCAACTACTCTGCCAACGAAGGGGGACATGTACAAGTCCAGCACAGCCATATAAGGACAGCCGTGAATCTCATGAGCGTGCCAAATTCTGCCCTTGAAGTGAGAGGAGGTCACGCACAAGGCCAGCACCGTAACCAATGGAAGTGCAAGCGTTCCACCCATGTTAGAGGGCCATTCTCATGGCCAGCAATGTATCCGGTGAGAGTGTAGCACAACGCCCAGAAAAAGGGAGGGTAAAGCACATGGCCAGCATCTCATCCAGGGAGAGTGCGAGCACACTGCCATGCATGGGAGTCATACACATGGCCAGCAATGTATCGGCAAGAGACAAACACAGTCACTAAGGATGCGTGCATGTCGCCTGAGGAAGGAAGGCATGTCCCGGGCCGGCAGAGAATCCAGCAAGAGTGCGTACACCGCCTACGGAAGAGGGGCCATGCATATGGCCGACAGCGGATCCAGCGAGAGTGCAAGCACCCTGCCATGTATGGGGTACATGCACGTGGCCAGCAACGTACCTGCGAGGAAACAACCAACGACAGAGGGATGTATGTATGCTGCCTGAGGGAAGGAGGCATACCTAAGGCCGGCAGGGAATCCAACAAGGGTGCAGCATACCGCCTAAGAAATGGCCGGCAGCGAAACCAGTGAGAGTGCAGCACAATAACATAGTACATAAGTACATCATAGCACATCAGCGAGAGTGCAGCATCCCGCCAATGGAAGGGGGACGTGCACATAGCCAGTACCGTATCCGGTGAGAGTGCAGTATTCCGCCTAAAAAAGGGGGTCATGCACATGATCGGCAACAGATCCAGTGAGAGTGCTGCGTTCCGCCCAGGAAGGGGGTCACGCACATGGCCGGCAGCGAATCCAGTGAGTGCTGCGTTCCGCCCAGGAAGGGGGTCCCGCACATGGCCGGCAGCAAATCCAGAGAGTGCAGCGTTCCGCTTATGGAAGGGGGTCATGCACATGGCCAGCCAGGGAGAGTGCAGTAGCCCGCCTAGGAGGGGGGGGAATGCACATGGCAGGCACCATAACTGGAGAGACGATGAATGCTGCCTACAGAAGGTCCGAATGCACTTGGCCAGCGCCGTATCCTGGAAGAGGCAAGAAAAAACCGCCTAAAAGGGGAAATGCCCTAGCAGCGACGCAGGCTCGGAGCGCAACACCATGCCGCCTGTGGAAAGAGGTCATGCAGACATGCAGCATTACTGATGAGGCTGCAGCGTCCTGCGCAGCCCAATAGAAATCATGATGTATTATTAATTATTTTATCATTATAAAAAAAAATAATTTTTTTTTTTTTTTTAAATTTCATTTAAACCCAGCTTCTGAGGCTAAAGGGGAGCCACTATATAGGAGCCCCGAGAGACCAGGAGAAAAAAAGGGGGGCCAACTACACAGACCCATTTGTGGGAGCCGGCCTGCACCCAAAGGGTTAACAGGGATCCGGCCTGGAGGGCGGCGTGCGATCCCCTGAGGGCGGAGGAACCTCCAGGCGGGAAAAAAATCGCGCCTGGAGAAGTTCCCGCCCCCTCCACCAGAGACCGGAAAATTGCGGCCTAGTAGGCCGCGAAGCCGGGGGCTAAATTTGCGGAGTCCGGCCCGTCATACCGCCGGGACCTGAGGCGGAATGGCGGTTCAAACCGGCCGCGGGAGCCCACCCCGCGGGCCGGTCGGGATTGCGGCCCAGCAGGCCGCGAAGCCTGGGACCAATTAGCGGAGCCCCGCCGACCGGCACCTGCTGGGGCATAGTCAAGCCCAATGCCGGCCGCGGGAGCCCACCCCGCCGGCCGAAAGAGACAGGGGCCCGGAGTGGCGGTTTTGCCGGCCGCGGAGCCCACCCGGCCGGCCGAGGCAGGGGCCGGAATGCGGTTTTGCCGGTCGCGGGAGCCCACCCCGCCGGCCGGAAGATACAGGGGCCCGGAGTGGCGGTTCTGCCGGCCGCGAGAGCCCACCCGGCCGGCCGGAAAAGACAGGGGCCGGAATGCAGTTTTGCCGGCCGCGGGAGCCCACCCCGCCGCCAGAAGAGACAGGAGGGCCGGAATGGCGGCTCGCTGGCCGCGGGAGCCCACCCCGCCGGCCGGAAGAGTAAGGGGTCCTCCTTACTCCACTGCAGCGTCCTGCCCCTCCGGTAAGCCCAATGTGATTAGGCGAGAAGGGGGGAAGCGCAGATGCCAGGGGGGGACCCATCAGGATATAGTCCCCTCACTAGCAGCATGTCCTATGAGGCCAGGAGAAAAGGGGAGCAGATTGCCGCACAGCGGCACCCCAGGGGCCAGCCTATGTCCAGCAGGGGAAGGGTCCAGAGGCCCAGTATGGGGGTCAGGCACGCAGGAGACCATTGGGTGGGGGACGTAGGGCTGGAGAAGCCACTCTTACCACAGCCGTCTTCACCCTCGGTCCATTCCAGCAGGGTTGGCCCTTCAGCTACTGGCACCGTAGTGGCAGGACGCTGGAAGAGGGGCTTGGCGTGCGGGCGACCCTTGCGCTGGCGGGATGCAGGGGAGCTGGGCTGCCCTGATCCACCTTGCCTTCTGTGGGGGAGGCAGCAGTGCGGTGACCGGCACTGGCGCAGCTCAACCCCGGGAGAAACAGAGGTCTAGTGCGTCTCTGTTGTCCCTGATGATCTGGAACAAAAAAGAAAGAAAAAAGTAAAAATCTAAAATTTAAACAAGGAGAAAACAGCCCTGCAGAGCAGGGAGTGTCTTGCCTCCTTGGACACTAAGCTAAAAACTGGCAGTCTCTCTCTCCAGGCTGAGGGTATAGCTGTGGAGGAGGGGCTTAACAGTTTTCACTTAGTGTCACGCCTCCTATGGAGATGAGCTATACCCAAGGTCTTCTGTGTCCCCCAAGGAAACTGGGCGAGAAATAAAAAAAAATAAGAAAAAAGTGATGTGAACCCAACCCTAGAATGTCCAAAAACCCTCTTCCCTGTAATAATCTTGTCTACAATCAAAGTTTGTAACAAGCGGTGCAACAGCTGTCTAGCCCTTTCAAAATCTTCTCCTGCATTAAGGATTGGTTGAGTAGGGTCCAAATGTTTAGGAAGTTCTGGACCTGTAAACATGTAGGTCTTTACTTTTTCTGGAAGAATAACCAACCAACCTTGTCTAGAATTGCCCCAACTCTGGCCACCACTCAAGCAACCAGCTTCTGAGCCTGCGATAATTAGAAGTCTTCTACACATGGTAAAGAGAAAATCCTTGAAGATATGAGGGGCCATGGAGAGCTTGAAACTAAAGATGTGAGAGCACTCCCTGCACATTCATGGCTACTTTGAGAAGCTTTTGATCTCCACGAATAGGCATGTGATCATATGCAACTTGGAGATTACTCACTGACAAAACACTGGGTAAATTCACGTTTGACGTTATAGTCAAAGTCTTGAATTTTTTCAGAACTAAGCCAATTTAATATCTTTATATTTGTAATGGAGTAGAAGGAACCCTCCAGCTTCTTTACCAGAAACAGATGGAAGTACAATCCTCTCTCTATTTAGACTTACGGGTAATTCTGTTTCCTTGAATCCACCATGACGGCCACAATGAGAGAACCCTTGACTTCTGTAGGAGCAGGAATACACACAGTTTAAATTGCTCCCACCCATCCTCCCCCCCTCAGTGCTTTTACAAATTACCCTGTAGGAGAGCAATATTGTGTGTCCCCTTTGAGTATTACTTCATACCAAAATAGAGACTTATATTTGATATATATGCAAAAAAGGGGAAGGGACTATATGGACCGTCACGGTGGATTCAAGGAAACAGAATTATCGGTAAGTCTAATTATGGTTTTCCATTCCATCTACCATGAGAACTAAAATCCTTTAAATCGGGTGGGAAGCCGCCTGCAGAATCTTTCGGCCAAAAACTAAATCTGCAGAGGTGGTAAGATTAAGGCAATAATGTTTTACAAAGCCGTTTAGACTTGACCAGGTAGCCAATCTGATCTAGAGAGACACCAGCTCTTTCTGCCCAAGAAGAGGCAGTAGCCCTGGTAGAATGGGCTTTTATACCTTCCGGACAAGGTTTGTTCTGAAGAGAATTGATTATATGAGACGCACAAAAGTGGATGAGACTACAGACGGAGGTGCTCATAGTAAAGAGGATTCGCCCCTCTAACAAATATAAATAATGAGATAAAAATACTGGGCACGCTATAAGTAGGACCATGCAAAAGACGTGTGCAAAAGGGTGATATTTAATTTATTAACATATAAAAATTACCATTGGATTTATTGACTTATAAAATATTAGCTTAACATATGCAATAGCCTATTTAATACATATAAGATAGTGGAACAACCTAAAAATTGATTCTAGACAAGATATAAAAGACCATGAGTAAACATTAGTGCAACAATGTAGTACTATCCATATATATTTGAGAATGAAACAACCTAAAACTTGAAATTGCAGGACAAAGTATACGTGGCCATGAATAATTGAACGTCAGTGCAACAATATAGTGCTATCCAATCTGCAACTTGTGGCAGTTGGATCTCAATTGCAACTAAAATATTGAGAAAGCCGTTGGACGTTCTTGGGGTCTGATTGTATCCCCTGTATTCACTTCAGAAGTGTGTCTTAATCTCCTGTTAGAAGCAAAGTTCCTGGATCTTTAGGCCTCGTTCACACTTCAGTGTTTGGTCAGTGATTTCCATCAGTGATTTGTGAGCCAAAACCAGAAGTGGAGCCTCCATAGACATTAGGTAGAAGGGAAAGATCTGCTCCTGTTCTATGTTTAGAGCTGCACCTGGTTTTGTCTCACAAATCACTGATGGAAATCACTGACCAAACACTGAAGTGTGAACTAGGCCTTAAACAGATAATTCACGGTGAGTTTTTAGAGCGGCGTCCCGCTATTACTCACTGCTCGATGCTTGCTGTTGACTGCTGAAGATCCGGTCCACTGTAATTGTAGGACTGGAGTAAAGTCCTACAATTACAGTGGACCGGATCTTCATCTTATATGTATTAAATAGGCTATTGCATATTTTAAGCTAATATTTTATATTTTATAAGTCAATAAAGCCAATGGTAATTTTTATATGTAAATTAAATATTAATCACCCTTTTGCACACGTCTTTTGCATGGTCCTACTTATAGAGAGTGCCCAGTATTTTTTACCTCATTGTTCTGAAGAGAGTAGCTACATTCTATAGTGGATCTGATCCACCTAGCGAAAGTTTTTTCCCCTTATTCCAGCCAAACTGGATTAGGAGATTACAGTCTATTCAGAATTTTTTTGTTGTTGCGTCTAGATACCATATTATGGTGTTTCTAACATCCAAGAGTTGCATCTTCTCCTGGGTGGCTGGTGACAGATGGTAATACTATCTCTTGTTCATGATGAAAATTTGAAACCACCTTGGAGAGAAGACCTGGCTCTAGTCTTGGCACAATGCGATCCTTGAAAATTCTAAGATATGGTTCTTTACAGGAGAGTGCTTGCATCTCACTTAGACATCTTGCAGAAGTGATGGCCATCAGGAAAGCGGTTTTGAGAAACATATGTTAGAGATTTCAGATGAGAGAGAAAGGGGGGTTAGTTAGCCCCTCCAATACTGTATTAAAAGGTCCCACTGAGGAATCCTAGATCTTAAGGTTGGCCTTAACCTAGAAGGTGCTCTAATAAATCTCCTTATCCATCTGTGCTCTGCGAAACTAGTATCATAAAAAGGCGCTTAAGGCCGGTATTTGGACTTTAAGGGTACTTGGCCTTAGGCCCATTTTGCAGAAATTCTAGTATTTTATTATTCGGCTGCAAAGTTTTCAGGTGCTCCTCCCCCAGCCAACTGCAAAATCTTTTCCAGACCAAGATAAATGGCCGATGTAATTTTATTCCTACTAGCTTTAAGAGTAAGGATTACTTTGTCTGAAAGGCCTTGTCTTAGTGATTCACCCTCAGGATCCAGACAGCCAAAATTGTAGATCTAGGGGTTTGGGTGGTTTATCGGGCCCTGATGGAGCATATTTTCCATGTAGGGTATTTGCCATGGTTCTTCTAATGCCCACTGTCTTAGGATTGAGAACCAGCTTCTTTTTGGCCAGTGTGGAGCTACCAAGATCATTGTTGTTTCTTTCTGCAGTAAGCGAGGAATCAGCGCAAAGGGTGGAAACGCATAGACTAGGTCCCACTCCCATCTTATTGATAAAGCATCTCTTGGATTTATTAAGCAGAAGCATCGGATTTCCCTGGAGGCAAACAGGTCTTTGGTAGACCCCACCTGGCAGTGATCTCATGAAATATGTTGTTTAATGTCCATTCTCCTGGATCAATTTTTTTTCCCCGACTTAGGAAATCCACCTCTAGGTTCTGACCCTTTTAGATGGACTGCTGTTAAGGAGAGAATATTTGTTTCTGCCCAGGAAAATATGCTTTTTGCTACCTTGTGCCCCTTTGGTGTTTCAGGTACACCACTGTAGTGATGTTGTCCGAGAGGACCTTCAGATGCCTGTTCTTTAATAGGTCTACTGCTTCTGTGAGTGTCATAAGTACTGCATTCAGTTCTCATCTTCCTTTTAGGCTGTTTAGCCAGTCTCCCTGGAAAAAATGGTTGCCTATCTTTGCACCCCAGCCTGAAGAGCTGGCATCGGTTATGAGCCTCCGGGATCTTGAGACATTTTATGCCTTGGAGCAGCTTTTTCCCCTCTTCCTTCCACCAGTTCAGATCTATTTTGACTGTTGATGGTACCTGTATCATCCTGTCTAAGGACATCTGCTTCCTGTCCCATTCTTTCAAGAGCCATGACTGCATGATTCTTATATGGGCCTGACTCCATGGAACAGAGTTTATGCGAGGCTCATTGCCCCCTGAATGGCACACCTGTGGGATTTTTGAAAGCGACTTATTTTGTTTGAGAGATTTTACTTTGTCTTGGGGTAGATAGATTCTGTATCCCAAACAACCTAACTATGCCCAGGAACCTTATTTTTGTAGATGGCGAGTATTGATTTTTTCCCGATTTATCACCCACCCTAAATTTGAAAGGGTACTTAGAACTTCTGTAGTCCTGAAGGTTTCTTCTTTTGAATTGCCACTTATTAGGAAATTGTCTAGGTAGGGTAGGATATTGGTTCCCTTCCTGCGCAGAAAAGCCATCATTTCCACCACCAGTTTGGTAAATGTTCTAGGAGCGGATGAGATACCAAAGGGGAGGGCTATGTACTGAACGTGATGGAGGAGTCTCCCAGGATCTCCTATTGCAAATCTTAGATATTTCTGGGAGGCCTGATGAATTGGTATGGTGATAAAAGTCTTTTAGATCTACTGACGTCATAAAGGCACCCTTTGGAATCAGCTGAATCGTAGATGGGATTGACTCCATCTTGAATCTTTTGTATATTATGGATCTGTTTAAGGGCTTTAGGTTTATTGTGCGGAATGTATTGTCAGGTTTTTTGACTAGAAAGAGACCCAAGTAGAATCCCTTTCTGGAGTCTGGCACTTTTATTACTACTCCTGATCACCCTGACAAAATTGTTTCCCTTACACTTCTGTTTTGGGTGGTAATGGAGAATTTTTCTGGAGGTGTTGAAGAGAATTCTATTCTGTATCCCTGAGCCATGATATTTAGAGCCCATGGGTTTGACGTAACCAGATTCCACTGGGTTAAAAAAAAAAAAAAAAAAAAAAAAAAAAAAACTCTTCAAACTGCCTCCCACTTTGGCATCATTGTTTATTGCTCTGTTTGTTTTGGGGATCAAGAAAGAATCTTCTACCCCTTCCACCTTTTGGGCAACTCCAGCGACCAGTTTTACCTTTACCCCTGTACGGCCTGGATTGTAAAGGGAATTGACGAAAGGGCCTTTATTTCTTTTTCCTCCAGAAACCCCTTTTTAATCAGCCGTCTTTCAGTATTTTATCCAACACTGTCCCAAAAAAAAAATTCCCCTGAGAAGGGAATAGAGCATAGTTTAGACTTGGACGTTTTATCCCCTGACCATGCCTTCATCCATAAAGCTCTTCTAGCTGCATTGGAAAGGGCTGCATCTCTTGCAGCAAAGTGTACCGATTCAGCAAAGGCATCTGATAAAAAAAAAAGCAGTTGCAGATTTTAACAATGGTAAGGAATTTATGATATCTTCTCTGGGGGTTTTGTTCTTTAGGTGATCTTCTAATTCTGATAACCAGAAGTACATGACCCTTGCCACGGATGTAGCAGCAATGTTGTTTACCCCAAATAGATGCCTCCCAAGCCTTCCCTTAGTAACAAATCTGCTTTGCACTCCATTGGATCACTGAGTTGTGATACATCTTCGAATGGTAAGGCAGTCTTTTTGACTACCTTTGCCACCTGAATATCAATTTTAGGTATTGCAAAGATCTTACATTCAGCTTGATCGAATCGTAGTCTGTTCCTGAATTCTTTAGACACCCCTAATCTTTTTTCAGGATCAATCCACTCATCCAATATCATTTCTTTGATATTTTCATTGATGGGAAAAACCCTCGAACATCTCGTCCTGTACTGTACAAGGTTTGGGATTATCCTCTATGCCCATGGTAGACCTAACTGCTTTCAGTAATTCTTCCATTTCATCCGAGGAAAAAAGTATTTTTTTTATCTATAAAACTTCACCCTCAAGTACTCATCTAGAGGCCGAGGTATCCTCAATGTCCTCGGCCTCCGGGGGAGGATTGAATGGATAACCTAGCTTTTCTGGCAGGCAGGATAGGCATACTAAAAGTAGTCAGATGCTAGGGACAATTTAATCTCATCCTGGATAAACGATTTAATCTCGACAGGATAGATGGTTGCCCCTCTTTTAAGACATCAGAAATGCATTGTTTGCACAACTTTTTATAGTTATCAGGAAGTCTACTGGCAGAGGTTGCGCACTTTAGGGATTCAGACTTAGACTTAGTATCTCTTGTTCCCTGATGAGTAAAGGAGAGCAACAAAATATCAGCATATTTATAACATAATATAGAAATAACCATACTCCCCTTAGGCCTCTTTCACACTTGCGTTGTCCGGATCCGGCGTGTACTCCACTTGCCGGAATTACACGCCGGATCCGGAAAAACGCAAGTGTACTGAAAGCATTTGAAGACGGATCCGTCTTCAAAATGCTTTCAGTGTTACTATGGCACCCAGGACGCTATTAAAGTCCTGGTTGCCATAGTAGTAGTGGGGAGCGGGGGAGCTGTATACTTAGTCCGTGCGGCTCCCGGGGCGCTCCAGAATGACGTCAGAGCGCCCCATGCGCATGGATCATGTGATCCATGCGCTTGGGGCGCCCTGACGTCACTCTGGAGCGCCCCGGGAGCCGCACGGACGGTAAGTATACTGCTCCCCCGCTCCCCACTAGTTTACCATGGCTGCCAGGACTTTAGCGTCCCAGCAGCCATGGTAACCATTGAGAAAAAGCTTAACGTCGCATCCGGCAATGCGCCGAAACGACGTTTAGCTTAAGGCCGGATCCGGATCAATGCCTTTCATTCCGGATCCGGCCTTGCGGCAAGTGTTCCGGATTTTTGGCCGGAGCAAAAAGCGCAGCATGCTGCGCTATTTGCTGCGGCCAAAAAACGTTCCGTTACGGAAGACATCCTGATGCATCCTGAAGGACGGACTGTCCATTCAGAATGCATTAGGAAAATCCTGATCAGTATTCTTCCGGCATAGAGCCCCGACGACAGAACTCTATGCCGGAAGACTATAACGCAGGTGTGAAAGAGCCCTTAGGGGAACTCTGAGTAGGAGCAACCGGAGAGGGGTAGGAACCCTCCTGACAGGATGCTGGAGTCTCAGGAGTGGACATAGTTGCGGTGATGCACAGCTCCATGCTGCATGAGCGCCACTTTTTAAACACTTCCTGGTTCATTACATCATCTTGGCACATAATCGGCTCTGCGCCCAGGCTCCGCCTCCCCCCCGCCTGCCAGCCGTAAGATCAGAGAGACGCCCCACATGGATCCGGCATCAGCAGTCTGCTTCCGACACAAAGTGGAAGGGAGACCGTGAAACAGAAAGGAGCATGGGTCCCAGCTTAAGCAGTTGGACTCTTACCTAACCCCATAGTGGCAGAAAAAACACTGAGGGGCATGAGGGGTGGGTGCAATTTAAACGCTGTAATCCTGCTCCTACAGAGGTCAAGGGTTCTCATTGTGGCAGTCATGGTGGATGGAATGGAAAAATAGAACCTGTCCTATTCTGGTCAGTTTTGCAGACAAGAATAGGCATTGTTACAATCAATCCGCTTTTTTTTGCGGATCCACAAAACACATACAGTTGTGTGAATGTAGCCTAATACACTGGTAGTTTGCCTATGAGACCCATAGCCTCATAGGCATCCGTCGCTGCTGGGCCCCAAGGCTGCAGTGACAGGGACTTGATGGATCAGGAGAGGGAGGTTGAATCTTATGAGGGGTTAAATCCACCTGCATTGGTGTTATCAACTATGCTGATGCATGTAGCAGGGGCCTGGCTGTCAGTAACAGCCAGGCCCCTGACACCGCATGTAGGGCAGGAGAAGGACCACAGGACCAGAATGCTCATCCTGGAGCACAAAGTACCGACAATTTAAGACTACCATTCTCATCCTGGGTACTTAAGGTGTTAACTTGGTGAAGGATGGGTCAAAGCAACATGTCAACCAGAAACTGAATAGAAAAAAATAAATAAAAATTAACTGGCATAGCCTTACATCAACTACAGTGATTCCTCAAGATACAATATATTCAACATACAATGGTCTTTTCTGACCCGTCACAAGTTAAAACTACACTCAACATACAAATAGCTGTATTAGTTGCTAGTTAGTAGCTATTCTTGACTGTTATGTTAGGACTTTATTTATCTGTCTTAGTTATCTGTTTATTTTTCTTAAAATATTCATTTTCTCTCATCTTGGATGACATTTTGGGGCTTTGGAAACCATTACTCAACTTACAATGGTTTCAACATTCAATATAAATTGGTTCCAGGACAACAATTGTATCTTGAGGGAGCAATCTTCTTTTAACATTTATAAGTTTAATAAGCTATTAAAAAAAAAAAAGATTATGAATAGCTTGAGAACTTACCCTTTACAGTATACTCGCTGTCAGTACAAACATTAAGTCTGGTAACATTGTGATCCCTGGCCTGCTCTACTGCTCTGCTGGCTGCCTGGTAGTGAAGAGGAGGCGAGTCATTTAGAAATATTAAGCACACTTGTACTTGTTAGGACATTTTTGGATATGGCAACACCAATTCTGCTCATTTTTATTTGTAAAGTTGAGAAAGGGGGACCATTTGAAATATTTTTTTAAATTTTAAAAATGTACTAAATTTTAGCACCCTTAAAGGGAATTGTGCACCTTTGGGGAGGGGATAGTTGGCAAATCAATGACCTGCTCCCTTTGCAACATGTCAAATGGCCACATGATGCAAGGGGGATCAGGTCACCAGTGAGGGCAGCAATTGGCTGCAGCAACACAGATGCCTTCAGCGGCCAAAACACACATGCAACAGGTCAGCTTCATAAATAAAAATCTGCTGACAGATGACCTTTAAAATGAATGAGATGAATAGAAGTGCACATGTGCGACCTGTCACTTCATTCATTCATTGTGAGGATTAAATTGGATTAATAGCATATGCCATATTCTGACATAGTATTTGTCTATTCTGCACCATTGTACCCCATACAAATTCATGTAAAGTAACAGGATTGTTAGTGCTATGAAAAAACGACTACCTCAATTTCAGCCCTCTGATTGGTCTGTCTTCCATACAGTCTTTCTGAAACATTCCTGCAAAAGTAAATCTAATTTAATCAATTTATCCAAATCAATACGAGTCATCAACTGCACACAGCACAAACTAAATGTGCAATAAATGCTGAGAAAGAGGCCACTTCTGTGTATGATGCTATGTATATGTTGTGAGATTCTGTATACTGTATGCCACCATTCTTAAATATGGTCTGTACGTTGGTGCTCAGTCTAACCTTGTGTGTGGAATATGCATCCCCTTGGACGAAATCAAATCACCTGACTGCTAAAAACTGACTTTTTGGGAAGTGGTAATGAGAGGTTTCCTATATTGTACCCGCAAGCCCCATGGAAATGCATGGAAGGGAGACTCCTCAACTCCACCCACTGCAGAAGGGAGATAAAAATTAGGGATTTTGAACTTTGTTGACAATTTGGGAATCCAATACTGATTGGGGTTATATTCCATGTTCTCCTATCCCCGGAACCAGAACAGCTTCTTATCAAGCAATCTGCCAAACCTTTGTTTTTATCCACTTTTAGGGGGGGTCCCCTTATGCCCAGCTCCTCACATTGAATCTGCTTACCTCGCTTCCTGCATGCTCCTGGTCCCTGCACCTCCGCTGCCATTTCGCCCCCGTGCATGGATGAAGACATCCAATTTCCCACAATATCCGGGAGGCTCATCCCAGTCACCGCCTGCCATTGCCCCCCCACCCCCGTTTTCATCCACACATGGGAAGCAGCAGCAAAGGCAGTGCGGATGAAAACAGTTGGGAGGGAGCGAGGCAAGTAGATTCAGTATGAGGGGCCCAGGCACGTGGCCGAATTTTTTTTTTGTCTCGGATAACCCAGTTAATATATTAATGGGGCAGCGTGTTGGGGTGCATGAAGGGCTGTGTCATCTATGTTCAATCTGAGACTTGTGTGTAGGGGCGTGAAATAAATCAACCCTTGGCACTCACACTGGGTCATGTGACAGCAGTCCATGAAAGTGACAAATGCCATCAGTACTTACAATGGATGATTCGGACCCCAATAAACCCCAATGCCGGCTTGGGCTCCATATCTGCCATTGCGAGAACAGCATCCATCTGTATAGACTGTGGCCGATCTTTCTGCTAAGAGAAAACGTTAAACTGCAACTGAAAAAGCACAAAATATAGAATACAAAATAAAATTATACTAAAATGGCCACAGACATGTCCTTAAACAGTACACCTTGCTTTTGCACAAGAGCCCAGAAGCTATTGACATGTTGCAAGAAAAAAGGTGAACCTTTTGGAGCTCCCTGGGTTTCTGCATTGATTAATAAAAAGAATGGTCTCATTGTTGTACAGTCATTATAAGTATAGCTGTGGAAAAAAGGAGATTTTTTTTGTGAAACTCACCTGTAAAGTCTTTTTCTCGTCTTTTCCATTGGGGGACACAGACCATGGGTATAGCTTAGAGGTATTAGTAGGAAGGACACTATGCAAATACAAAAGAGCTCCTCCTTGGGCGCAAATTCCAGTGGAAGAGCGGGCCTTGAGACAGTAGGTCCTCTGTCGGCAAAAGGCTATGGGGCGTCCGTCCGCATCCAAGCCACGTTCGAGAACCATGCGCGGTGAGGCCAATCAGTGACGAGAGCGGTTGGAATCCCTTCTGGCGCGACCCTGCGTAGATGCCTTCGGATCTCGTACGCAAGCCAGGAACTTGCTGTGGAGCCTAGATGCCATTCAGACCACGTCCGGATGGCCCTCATCTGTGGCGGACGACTTAGAAGACATCCAGATGCAGAGACCACTCGCCTGGATCCACCTAGATGCAGCTTAAAAAGTCCACCATCCAGTTGTCTATTCCTGGAATGAACACTGCCGACAATATCGGAACGTGCAACTCTGCCTACAGCAGAATTTCCTTCACCTCCTGCATCACCCTCCAGCTGCGGGTCCCGCCTTGATTAATGATGTAAGCCACAGCCGTGGCATTGTCTGACTGAATCCTCCCCTGGGAGAGGGAGAGGAAAATCGCCCTCAGCTCCAGAATGCTGATCGGTAGGCGGAATTCCGGCGTCGACCGAACCCCTTGACCCGTGCGTGCTTTGAGAACGCCGCCCCAACTCAGAAGGCTGGCATCGGTGGAGACGACCGTCCAGGAGAACAGGAGGAAGGACCTTCGACCTCAGGTTCAACGGGAACAGCCACAAGGAGAGAACTGTCCGAACCCGCAGACAGGCGGGAGCGATCGTCCAGACCCCTAGAGGTCTTGTCCCAGAGGGAAAGTATCTACTGTTGCAGCAACCGAGTGTGAAGCTAGGCATATGGAACGGCCTCGAAGGAGACTACCATAAGATCCAGGATCTGCATGTACTCCCGGATGTAAAGACCCGAAGGGCGGTTGCTAATACGAAATGAAGGGCGATGAACTGATAGAGTCGAGCACCCCCAGCGAAGTGCAGGAATCACTGGTGAAATTCTGTGATCGGGACATGCAGATAGGCATCCTGTGTTGACAGTTTTAGATCCAGGATCTGACGCACCGACCCTTCCTTCTTTGGGACTACAAACAGGTTAGACCAGAACCTGTGCCCTGTTCCCTTGGGGCAACTGGGGAAATAACCCCCAGGTCCAGAAGGGAATAAACTGCCATCAAGAAGACCCCTTCATGCGGAGCACTGCTTAGGAGCAGCTGGGCGGGCTGACTGGGCCTTATAGCGCGAGAAAGGCTGGGGTGTGAAGGAGGACCACTTGCACGAAAGGACTGGTACAGAAGCCAGATGACCTGGTCTGAAAAGTGCTCTTGGACCTTGGTTGGGGGAAGACGAGTGCCCTTGCCCCCAGTGGCGGCAGAGAGGAACCCGTCCAGCAGAGCCCCAGAAGGACTGGAACCCCAAAAGGGAGACCAGACCTCTTTGCGCTGAATGACCAAGATGGCCAACACGTGGGCAAAGAGGGAAGCAATGTCCATAGAAACTTCGCAAAGGAGCTTAGAAGCCTGAGACATCTGGAGAACCATATCCAATGTGTCAGTAGACGCATCTTGTTCTGCCAGATCTTGGTGGTGGCGCTGTAACCACACCGAGAGGGCTCTGGCCACCCCAGCTGAGGCAAAGGCAGGTCGCCGGGACACACCTGCCAGTGAAAAATGGACTTGGAAAGAGAGCCTATGCGCCTGTCTACAGCATCCTGCAAGAAGGAGCTGTCTAAGACAGGGCGAACCATATAATTGGCTAGTCTGGTCACTGGGGGATCCACCTTCGGGGGAGAAGACACCACTCCTCACCGTCAGCAGGGAAAGGATAAAGGTATATCCATGGAGAACCCTGTTAGGACGGCCCCTGATATGACCGTGGAAAATAGACCTCATAGACCGGAAACGCGGTAGCCTTCCGGCTTCCAGGACGGAAAAAGGGAAGAACTCCCGACCAGTGGAAGGAGAATCCCCTTGGAGATTAAAGGTGTCTCAGATAGTCACCACCAAGTCAGCCACATGGTGGAGAGCTTAGGCGAGAGGTCCCTGCTCCATGACCTGGTCCAAGCCGGACAATTCCTCTTCAGACTTGCGCTCCTCTTTTGGGGCAAGAGTCATCCGAGGCTCTTAGTAGCCGGGTGTCCTTTGTGGAAACCACAGAAAAATCTCAAGCCCGAACTGAGATTGAGTGGCTAATTCCCCTTAATTGCCGCCACACACTGTAGTACTTCAGGCCTCCACCAGGAGGCAGACATCCCAGTGACATGGACATCAAGAGGTCAAAAGCCTCTCTGCCTCGCTAACAGGTCCCACCGTTCAGCAATAGCACTGACATCCACCCGAGGCAGAGAGCAGCTCAGAGCTTCACAGGAAGCATGGGGGGAAAAACGCACTAGAGCGAAGCACGAGGCTCTGCCCCCTGGATGAGTCATAGAAGCGCGAAAAAGAGCAAGCCCGCTCCTACTGAAAAAATGCCATCTGGCGCCGGGGGTAAATAAATGTGTCCCCGGTGGAAGACGGCAGCGCCGGCGGCCCTTAGAGTAAAATAGAGGGCCCGCCGCTGGTTGGGAGCTGCATAGGGAAGACTCCGCCCTGACAAGAGGGTTGGAGCTGCAGGTACCAACATAGCAGTGCCGGCGGCCCCTCAGAAGAAAAAGAGGGCCCTCGTTGGTCGGGAGCTGACAGGACCTGAGGATAACTAGTAGCCGCCCAGAGAGGGATCCCAAGGGCCTTCTCTAATCCGGTATAGTGCCTCCAAATGCCCTGACACGTCCATCACCCAACACTCAGTCAGCACATACATTCCCTTATCAGAAAGATCAGCCAGCCGCCGCCAAATCCCATAGGGAGGGAGAGGAGGGCATGGGGAGGGAGGTAAGAGGGGAAGCCATACACTTCTGCAGTCTTCTCCCTCTGTCCTGTACCAGCAGGGTTCACCTCTTCAGACATCCGTCTCACCTGAGATCAGTGCTCTGGATGGAGGGCAGCAGCAGGTGACCCAGGGGCTGGTGGGATGCCAGAGCTAACAGGTCGAGCCCGGATCCACTTGCCTTCTTTGGGGGATAATGGAGGCAGCCAGGCAGCGTCCAAATGACGGCGGCGGGCACTCCAAGGGGAACCAGGAAGGCGCCATGTCGACCTGCGTCCCCATCTAGAAGAAAATAACAAAAAAGGAGACAAATCAGGGAGTCAACCTCCTTCACCAGACACTAAGCAAAGACAGTTCCTCCTGGAGGAGTCGGGGGTATAGCCCGAGGAGGAGCTCTTTTGTATTTGCATAGTGTCCCTCCTACCAATACCTCTACGCTATACCCATCGTCTGTGTCCCCCAATGGAAAAAAAGTACGAGAAAGATAATTCAAGCAGTGATCACCTGCGTTCGGCCACGTCCCGGACCCGGCTGACCTGAATTGTAGACAGAAAATAAGAAATCCAACTTCTGAAAAATGTCACTTCCCCCAATGTTAAAGGTGTTCTGCACTTTCATTTAACAGATTATCTATCCTCTGGATAGATCAGCTTCTGATCAGCAGGGGTCTGACACCCAGGACCCCCGCCGATCAGCTGTTTGAGAAGGCAGCGGCGCTCCAGCAGCGCCGCGGCCTTCTCACCGTTTACTGCCCAGTGACGTCATAACTAGTATCAACTAGCATGGGCGGGGCTAAACTGTTCACTTGAATGGAGCTTAGCCCCGCCCACGCTAGTTGATACTAGTCGTGACGTCACTGGGCCGGCAGTAAACAATGATAAGGCCACGGTGCTGATGCCGCCTTCTCAAACAGCTGATCGGCGGGGTTCCCGGGTGTCAGACCCCAGCTGTTTAGAAGCTGATGATCTATCCAAAGAATAGATCAGTTAAATGCAAGTGCAGAACCCCTTTAAAATCTCCACATACGGTTCTATGTGTTTCAGACCTAAATAAACCTTAAGTATAGCTAGACTGTCTATATAAAATAGTTATACCCGACACCTAGTTTACTGAACAGACTGAATAAACACCTATAGTGCAGAGAAAACATGAGTGAGCCTTCTATCCCCTTCCAGACCTCCTCAGTCTTAGACCTTTTGCACACAGCCATTGTGCTCCCGTGGCCATATGGCGGGCCACATACATGGGGCACCAGCCATGTGCATTCCGCATCATGGATGCGGACCCATTCACTTGAATTGGTCCACAAATCCGGAGATGCAGTGTGGAGCGGAAGCACTACAGAGTGCTTCCATGGGGTTCTGATCTGTGCTTTCGTTCTACAAGAGAAAAAAAATTATATGGAATGGACTGGTCACGGACCCATTCAAGTTGAATGGGTCTGGATCCTACCTGGCCGCTGCATTGGGGACCGGGCAAGTTGCGGTCCCCCAATGCACAGAACGGAACCACAACGGCCGTGTGCAAGAGGCCTTAGGGCTACTTCACACCAGGGTGTATCTTGCAGGAATCAAGCGCCATGTGAGGGATTCTGGGGTCTAGACTACAGAAGAGCACAGTATTATGATAATGCTGTATGCCTCTGCCTGATCTTTCTGTAACAAAACATATGGCAGCACATTATACATGCAAACAGAACTAAGCATTAGGGATTATTCTGGATTTAAGTGGTACTGTACCTACTATGCATGAAAAATTGAATCTCTTTACGCTCATTTGTGACTAAACATGTGTCAGGCCCATCTACAGGCATCAAGGTGGCTTCTCTTGGGCCCTACCTAAGCCTACAATGTTCAGGGTGGTGTAGGAATCAGCTATATTTATACTCTGCTCAGACTCTGCTAGAGTAATTCAGTTAAGTCACTTTGTGGGGCTTACATAATAGAAATCCCTCATTTTAGAAACTACACCCCAAGTTATTCAAATATGATAAAAATGTTTGGGTGTTCAACAAGAATTAAAGTGATAAATTCAAAATTTAACTTTTTGCTGATTTTAATCCATGTTCCCTGCAAGGCAGCAAGGGTTAAAACAGCAAAACCAAACTCAATATATATTACCCTGATTCTGGAGTTCACCTCATATGGGGTTGTAACAAACACCTCATATGGGGTTGTAAACTGCTGTATGGGTACATGGTAGGGCGCAGAAGGGAATGCGCACCATATGGATTGGAGAGCAGAATTTTAAATTGCATCTGAAGACCACCTTGATGCACCAATACAGTAGAAACTCCCAAAGAGTAACTCCATATTGAAAACTATGGGAGCCAAAACTGTTTGGGGAGCTGTGTGACCAGTGAATGTAATTTACAAAATGATCTAAACATGAAGTAGACATATGGGAAATGTAAAGTAAACTATTTTAGGAGGTATCACCATCCGTTTTAAAAGCAGAGAAATGGAAATTTAGAAAATGAATTTTTCAAATTTTGGTAAATTTGGTATTTTTTGTAAATAAATGAAATATTTTGACTCAAATTTACCACTGTCATGAAGTACAATGTGTGATGAGAAAATCTCAGAATGGCCTGGATAAGTGAAAACGTTCCAAAGTTATTACCATATAAAAGGGACACGTCAGATTTGCAAAAAAATGGCCAGGTCCTTAAGGTGAAAAATGGCAGGATCCTTAAGGTTAATAGTTGCCCATTCCCTCTATGCATGTACAGTGTAGTTCATACATCATATGACTGGATATTTTTAATAGGTTCTCTTGTTTTGTCAATTTGACAAAGCATATAAAAAAAATTAAAAAAAAAAAAAGTTAAGTCGTTGTAGAATCCTGAATATAATGGTCTCCATCAAGACTGTCAGACATTCACACACCACATTCACTCGGGCAGCGACCTAAAGACAGTTATGTCTACGGAGTTATTCCGATACAGAGTTTGCACTCAACCACAGGCCCCAAATCTCTTCAAACCTGTCTGGTCTGGCTTCAAAGGTCAATTTGTACATGGGTAAAGTTGCATTGATGAGTTGAGTCCAGTGGGATAAGGAAGGATTCTTTGGAGGTTTTCAATTTAGCAGGATGGACTTCCTAGATTAGAATAGTAGTAACCTGTAAAGAATTGTAGTGCATTTGGTAGGAATAATGTCGTTGACAAGGCTCAGTAAACTAACTTCTGGAGATTTAACTGCCGGGAGACTCAGTCTGGAATTGAGATATCTGTGCACGTTTTCCCAAAAGTCTGCAATAACTGGACACTCCCAATTCATATGCATCAACATTCCCTTGCCAATGCCACATCTAGTACAGATATCTGATAGGAGTTTATATGCAAGCTAGACGCACAGGAGTGAAATACATTGAGTATCCACTTAGCCTGAATCAGCTGATCCCACGGACAAAGTGGGAGTGCAGGCAGCCTTAAGGAAAGCAAGTAGTTGTGCTGAGGGTTTTGCAAGTGATGTAGCTTCAGATAACAGATATAGGGCTCCAGCGATCTGTAATTATGAGGAACAGAGATCCAAGATGGCGTCAACAGATCTCTATGAGAGAGGGAGCTAGATAGAGCAGCCCAGTAGGGACATTTGGTATGGTTGCCAGGTTCTGAGACCAACTGCCCCTTTATCTTAGTCAGGTCCATGTGCTGGCAAGATGGCCACCGCCTGTCTCGGGGCTCCATTGCAGAGTCTGTTTTGACTGGAGCTGCTCCTTCAGAGGTGTCCCTTTCAGCTCTCCAGCAGCGCGACGAGAGGCTTAGCGCAGACAGTGGGAGGTGCACTGTGAGGGTCTGGAATCGCCAACTCACCACTCTCAGCGGGAAAGATGGCCACCCTCTCTGCTGCGTGAGGAAGGAGCATGATTCACCACAGCTGCCGACGCAGGGGGAAGAGCCGCTGGCAGCGGACCAGAGGAGGGCAGACCCTCACGCAGTGCAACACATCTCCGTTGCATAGAGTAGATCAGGTTGTTGATTGTGGCCTGTGGAATGTTGGTCCACTCCTCTTCAATAGCTGCACGAAGTTGCTGAATATTAGCAGGAACTGGAACACTCCATCGTATATGCCGACCCAGAGCATCCCAAACATGCTCAGTGGGCAACATGTAAGATGCCTTTATTGTCACTGTACAATACAATGAAATGTTGTTTGGAGCAATCCTAGATGCCATGGACAGAGGAACAAGAACTGACATTTAAACTAAACCATTACACTAGTAAAAAAAATAATTGCACTAGAAGACATTACTATTCACAGTTCACAGCATATATATAGTAAGAGCAAAGTAGGAAGTGCTTGTGAGTATATATACACACCGATTCAGACACCACTGCAGACAAGAGATCATCATGGGGTCATGAATGCAGCAGTCACTTTCAGTCTGTGGTAGTTTCTATCCTAGGAAGGGGCAATAATCTCCGAGCATTTAGGAGACTGCTTTAGGGTAAAAGCTGTTCTTCAGTCTAGTGGTGCGGGCATGTAGGGCTCTAAGACACCCACCGGGGGGTAGGGGAGTGAAAAGGCTGTGGCCGGGGTGAGTTGGATCCCCGCAGATAATTCTTGCCCTGCTGCTGCAGCGAGCAGTGAAGATGTCATCCAGCGATGGTAACTGAGTACCAGTGATTCTGATGATGCGCTTGAGGGTCTTGTCCTCAGAAGAGCAGCCGGAGTACCACACCGTAATGCAGTATGTGATAACAGATTCTATGGTGCACCTGTAAAAATGGACTAGCAGCTGTTTTGGGAGTTGTGCTTTCTTCAGACTCCTCAGAAAATAAAGCCTCTGAAGGCCTTTCTTGGTAATTTCTGTTGTGTTTTTTATCCATGACAGGTCCTGACTAATATGAACTCCCAAGAATCTGAAACTTTGAACTATCTCCACGTTTCCACCATTAATGCTAATGGAATAGTGTCCATTTCGTTTCTTCTTCCTAAAATCCAGAATTAGCTCCTTTGTTTTCTTAGTATTGAGTAGGAGGTTGTTGTTCTTACTCCATCTCTCTAGGTTCTCAACCCATTTCCTATAGGCTGTTTCAACATTGTTGGAGATTAGGCCTATCACAGTCGTGCCATCTGCAAATTTTATAATGGTATTGGTATTGTGACTAGGTTTAGTCATTTGTGAAGAGGGAGTAAAGGAGAGGGCTCAACACAGCCTTGCGGTACCCCAGTGTTTAGGATGAAGAAAAGTGCTTGCCCATGCGTACGATTTGTGGTCTTTTTGTAAGAAAATCCAGTATCCAGTTGCACAGGTGTGAGCTGAGACCCAAGTTGTTCAGTTTTGTTGCCAACTTGTTGGGAGGGATGGTGTTAAAGGCCGAGCTGTAATCAATGAACAGCATCTGCACATAGCTGTCAGGCGAGTATGCTGGCCATGCAAGAACTGGGATGTTTTCAGCTTCCAGGAATTGTGTACAGATCCAATATGGGGCCATGCATCATCATGCCGCAACATGAGGTGATGGTCGTGGATGAATGGCACAACAATGGGCCTCAGGATCTTGTCATGGTATCTGTGCATTCAAAATGCCATCAATAAAAATGCACCTGTGTTTATTGTCCATAACATACACCTGACCATACCATAACCCCACCGACAACATGGGCCACTTGATCCACAACGTTGACAGCAAGCCGCTCACCCACGCCCTGGTCCAGACCGTGATGAGGACGATGAGCATGCAGATGAGCTTCCCTGAGGTGGTTTCTGACAGTTTGTGCAGAAATTCTTTGGTTATACAAACAGATTGTTGCTGCAGCTGTCCGGGTGGCTGGTCTCAGACAATCATGAAGGTGAAACATGCTGGATGTGGAGGTCCTGGGCTGGTGTGGTTACAAGTGGTCTCCGGTTGGATGTACTGCCAAATTCTCTGAAATGCCTTTGGAGACTGCTTATGGTTTAAAAAAAAAAATTCGAAGTCAAGTTTGCCTTTGAAAGGATAGGAAAAAAAACGGACACGGACGACAATCTTGTGTGCAGCCGTGATTTTTCACTGACCCATTGACTTGAATGGTCCATGAAAAAAATAAAATAACATTTTCAAGGGCTGGAAACACTGATCGCGGATGCCAAACGGAGCATTTTCCGATTTTTCCACTGACCCATTAAAAGTCGGTCGTGTGCATGAGGCCTTACTAATTTTTCTTAAAGGGGTTCTCTGGGAATTAAGAAAATTAAAATACTTAAAATATTAATTTATGATAAATATATTCCCAAATACAGCTGATAAGATCTTCAGCTTAATCTCTGTAAGAACGAAGTTCATGAGGAGACATGAAGTACAGAGAGGAGGGTGTGAATAATGAGAAGCAGCTATTATGTGCAGTCTCCATTACCACAGCCTGTCCTCTGCACTTCATGATCTCCATTCCTACAGAGATTCAGCATAAGATCTCATCTTTGTTCAGGATCATAATCCAACAAGCAGAGTGATTTGAAGCAACTTGTCCTGCTGTTTGACTAGGACAGATTTTGTGTGTTCTAACAGGACGGTGGCCATTTTGTTTCCCTTGATTGCTCCCCAGACAACATGAGCCATTATAAATAGAGGTATTTGGGAATATATTTATTATAAAGTAATATTTAACCACCTCCGGACCGCCTAACGCACATGTGCGTTCCGGAGGTGGCAGGCTGGCGCACAGTCACGCATATATGCGTCATCTCGCGAGACGCGAGATTTCCTGTGAACGCGCGCACGCTCACAGGAACGGAAGGTAAGCGAGTGGATCTCCAGCATGCCAGCGGCGATCGTTCGCTGGCAGGCTGGAGATCCGAATTTTTTAACCCCTAACAGGTATATTAGACGCTGTTTTCATAACAGCGTCTAATATACCTCCTACCTGGTCCTCTGGTGGTCCCTTTTGTTAGGATCGACCACCAGAGGACTCAGGTAGGTCAGTACAGTCGCACCAAACACTACACTACACTACACCCCCCCCCCCCCCCCCGTCACTTATTAACCCCTTATAAACCCATGATCACCCCCGTCAGGCTCCGTTCAGACGTCCGTATGATTTTTACGGATCCACGGATCGGATCCGCAAAAAGCATACGGACGTCTGAATGGAGCCTTACAGGGGGGTGATCAATGACAGGCGGGTGATCACCCATATACACTCCCTGATCACCCCCTGTCATTGATCACTCCCCTGTAAGGCTCCATTCAGACGTCCGCATGCGTTCTGTGGATCCGATACATGTATCCATGGATCCGTAAAAAATCATGCGGATGTCTGAATGGAGCCTTACAGGGGGGGGGTGATCAGTGACAGGGGGGTGATCAGTGACAGGGGGGTGATCACCCTGATTACCCCCTGTCATTGATAACCCCCCTGTAAGGCTCCATTCAGACGTCCGCATGTGTTTTGTGGATCCGATCCATGTATCCATGGATCCGTAAAAAATCATGCGGATGTCTGAATGGAGCCTTACAGGGGGGGGTGATCAATGACAGGGGGGTGATCAGGGAGTCTATATGGGTGATCACCCCCTGTCATTGATCATGATTTTTACGGATCCACGGATACATGGATCGGATCCGCAAAAAGCATACGGACGTCTGAATGGAGCCTTACAGGGGGGTGATCAATGACAGGCGGGTGATCACCCATATACACTCCCTGATCACCCCCTGTCATTGATCACTCCCCTGTAAGGCTCCATTCAGACGTCCGCATGCGTTCTGTGGATCCGATACATGTATCCATGGATCCGTAAAAAATCATGCGGATGTCTGAATGGAGCCTTACAGGGGGGGGTGATCAGTGACAGGGGGGTGATCACCCTGATTACCCCCTGTCATTGATAACCCCCCTGTAAGGCTCCATTCAGACGTCCGCATGTGTTTTGTGGATCCGATCCATGTATCCATGGATCCGTAAAAAATCATGCGGATGTCTGAATGGAGCCTTACAGGGGGGGGTGATCAATGACAGGGGGGTGATCAGGGAGTCTATATGGGTGATCACCCCCCTGTCATTGATCATCTCCTCTCCTCCCCCCCCCCCCGGTAAGGCTCCATTCAGACATTTTTGGCACAAGTTAGCGGAAATTTTTTGTTTGTTTTTGTTTTTTCTTACCAAGTCTCATATTCCACTAACTTGTGTCAAAAAATAAAATCTCACATGGACTCACCATACCCCTCACGGAATCCAAATGCGTAAACATTTTTAGACATTTATATTCCAGACGACTTCTCACGCTTTAGGGCCCCTAAAAAGCCAGGGCAGTATAAATACCCCACATGTGACCCCATTTCGGAAAGAAGACACCCCAAGGTATTCCGTGAGGGGCATATTGAGTCCATGAAAGATTGAGATTTTTGGCCTAAGTTAGCGGAAAGTGAGACTTTGTGAGAAAAAAACAAAAAAAAAAAAATCAATATCCGCTAACTTATGCAAAAAAAAATAAAAAATCTAGGAACTCGCCATGCCCCTCATTGAATACCTTGGGGTGTCTTCTTTCCAAAGTGGGGTCACATGTGGGGTATTTATACTGCCCTGGCTTTTTTAGGGGCCCGAAAGCGTGAGAAGAAGTCTGGGATCCAAATGTCTAAAAATGCCCTCCTAAAAGGAATTTGGGCCCCTTTGCGCATCTAGGCTGCAAAAAAGTGTCACATGTGGTATCGCCGTACTCAGGAGAAGTTGGGGAATGTGTTTTGGGGTGTCATTTTACATATACCCATGCTGGGTGAGAAAAATATCTTGGTCAAATGCCAACTTTGTATAAAAAAAATGGGAAAAGTTGTCTTTTGCCAAGATATTTCTCTCACCCAGCATGGGTATATGTAAAATGACACCCCAAAACACATTGCCCAACTTCTCCTGAGTACGGCGATACCAGATGTGACACTTTTTTGCAGCCAAGGTGGGCAAAGGGGCACATATTCCAAAGTGCACCTTTCGGATTTCGCAGGCCATTTTTTACACATTTTGATTGCAAGGTACTTCTTACACATTTGGGCCCCTAAATTGCCAGGGCAGTATAACTGCCCCACAAGTGACCCCATTTTGGAAAGAAGACACCCCAAGGTATTCCGTGAGGGGCACGGCGAGTTCCTAGAATTTTTTATTTTTTGTCACAAGTTAGCGGAAAATGATGATTTTTCTTTTTTCCTTACAAAGTCTCATATTCCACTAACTTGCGACAAAAAATAAAAAATTCTAGGAACTCGCCATGCCCCTCACGGAATACCTTGGGGTGTCTTCTTTCCAAAATGGGGTCACATGTGGCGTAGTTATACTGCCCTGGCAATTTAGGGGCCCAAATGTGTGAGAAGTACCTTGCAATCAAAATGTGTAAAAAATGGCCTGCAAAATCTGAAAGGTGCACTTTGGAATATGTGCCCCTTTGCCCACCTTGGCAGCAAAAAAGTGTGACACATCTGGTATCGCCGTACTCAGGAGAAGTTGGGGAATGTGTTTTGGGGTGTCATTTTACATATACCCATGCTGGGTGAGAGAAATATCTTGGCAAAAGACAACTTTTCCCATTTTTTTTATACAAAGTTGGCATTTGACCAAGATATTTTTCTCACCCAGCATGGGTATATGTAAAATGACACCCCAAAACACATTCCCCAACTTCTCCTGAGTACGGCGATACCAGATGTGTCACACTTTTTTGCTGCCAAGGTGGGCAAAGGGGCACATATTCCAAAGTGCACCTTTTGGATTTCACCGGTCATTTTTTACACATTTTGATTGCAAGGTACTTCTCACACATTTGGGCCCCTAAATTGCCAGGGCAGTATAACTACCCCACAAGTGACCCCATTTTGGAAAGAAGACACCCCAAGGTATTCCGTGAGGGGCATGGCAAGTTTTTAGAATTTTTTATCGCAAGTTAGTGGAATATGAGACTTTGTAAGAAAAAAAAAAAAAATCAATCATCATCATTTTCCGCTAACTTGTGACAAAAAATAAAAAGTTCTATGAACTCACTATGCCCATCAGCGAATACCTTAGGGTGTCTACTTTCCGAAATGGGGTCATTTGTGGGGGTTTTCTACTGTTTGGGCATTGTAGAACTTCAGGAATCATGACAGGTGCTCAGAAAGTCAGAGCTGTTTCAAAAAGCGGAAATTCACATTTTTGTACCATAGTTTGTAAACGCTATAACTTTTACCCAAACCATTTTTTTTTTTTTTGCCCAAACATTTTTTTTTTATCAAAGACATGTAGAACAATAAATTTGGCGAAAATGTATATATGGATGTCTTTTTTTGCAAAATTTTACAGCTGAAAGTGAAAAATGTCATTTTTTTGCAAAAAAAATAGTTACATTTTGATTAATAACAAAAAAAGTAAAAGTGTCAGCAGCAATAAAATACCACCAAATGAAAGCTCTATTAGTGAGAAGAAAAGGAGGTAAAATTCATTTGGGTGGTAAGTTGCATGACCGAGCGATAAACGGTGAAAGGAGTGTAGTGCCGAAGTGTAAAAAGTGCTCTGGTCATGAAGGGGGTTTCACCTAGCGGGGCTGAAGTGGTTAAGTATTTTCATTTTCTTAATTCCCAGAAAACCCCTTTAAGCAGATCTGCCTGGTTTCCTTGTTATTGGAAGCCACGTCCCCTCCTGTCCTGCTCTCGCAGCAGCCTCCCTCGTCCATCCCTGCACCTGCCATGGAGGAGCTGCCTCATCCATGCCTGAAGCCTGTGCTGCTGTCTGGGTCCTAGAAGCTCTCTGCTTGTATCAGAGGTGTCTTCTGGCACTCATTGCTGGGCAGGGCTGGAGGGGCAGTGATGTATCTCCTGTACCAAGAGGATCCTGCTGTATGTAAGGATGTAGCAGAGCCAGGTGCTGTGGACCAGAAACTGAGGAATTATTATTATTATTATTATTATTTATTATTTAAGCGCCATTCATTCCATAGCGCTGTACATATGATAAGGGGTGCACATACATAATACAGACAATTGCACTAATCAAACAAAATTAGTTACAAACTGGTACAGAAGGAGAGAGGGCCCTGCCCGTGAGGGCTTACAATCTACATGGTATGGGAGAAGGACACAGTAGGTGCGGGTTAAGTTGGTCATGGCGGTATAGAGGCAGCAGGGTCACTGGTTGTAGGCTTGTCTGAAGAGGTGGGTTTTCAGGTTTCTTTTGAAGGATTCCACTGTCGGTGAGAGTCTGATATGTTGGGGTAGCGAGTTCCAGAGTATGGGGGATGCACGGGAGAAATCCTGGAGTCGATTGTGGGAAGAGGCAATAAGAGGAGAGGAGAGAAGGAGGTCTTGTGAGGATCGGAGAGTGCGTGTGGGGGTGTATCGGGAAATTAGCTCAGAGATGTAGGGAGGGGACAGGTTATGGACGGCCTTGTATGTATTTGTAAGTACTTTGAAGTGAATTCGTTGGGCAATGGGGAGCCAGTGAAGGGATTGGCAAAGGGGAGAGGCAGAGGAATAATAGGGTGAGAGGTGGATTAGTCGGGCAGCAGAGTTGAGGATAGATTGGAGGGGTGCGAGAGTGCTAGATGGAAGGCCACAGAGGAGAATGTTGCAGTAGTCTAGGCGGGAGATAATGAGGGCATGTACAAGTATTTTCGCAGATTCAAAGTTAAGGAAAGCGCGGATGCGGGAGATGTTTTTGAGTTGGAGACGGCAGGTGGTGGAAAGGGCTTGGATGTGCGGTCGGAAGGAAAGGGCAGAATCCAAGATCACTCCAAGGCAGCGGGCTTTGTTGACTGGGGATAATGTGCAGCCATTGATCGTGATAGATAGGTCTGTAGGGGGGGTTGAACAAGATGGGGGAAAGATTATGAATTCTGTCTTATCCATGTTAAGTTTAAGAAAGCGAGAGGCGAAGAAGGATGATATAGAAGATAGACATTGTGGGATTCTAGATCGTAAGGTGGTGATGTCTGGACCAGAGAGGTAGATTTGTGTGTGCATAAACAGGAATCAAAGTGTCTGTCCTGTTTATGCCCCCTCTGCTCTGTGGTCTTATCACAGACATGTTTATTACAGCCAGACCAACAGTTCAATATGGCCGAGGTCAGTGATATCAGCTGCATTCACTTGTCTCCCCATCTGTAAATGTGTGCCCTCTCCTTCCTGTACACAGTGTATAGTGATATGTGACTTCCACCACTGTATACAGAGATGTGACCCCCCTGTAGATACCGATATGTGATGCTCACCACTGCATAGAGATCCGTGACCCCATCTATAAATGTGTGACCCCGCCCCCAATTTATTCATTAGAGTCTCCGATCACCCCCTCCCCCAGCTGCCCCTCCCACACAGCCTTTAAGGGAGCTCCTCCAGGGACATGTCATGGTGAACAGGTTAGAAAAATGATATATAGGGACTTCCGGCGCCATCGAGTGAGCAGCATGTGCTAGGAGCTCCGGCACTCGGGGCATAGAGGACACTGAATCGGCACATTACTGGCTGTCGAATTTAAACGGGCGGCCAGGACAATCACCCGGATAGGGAAGAGTCCCAGTATATGGACCGCTTCCTCATACGCATGGGGAACAAATCGAAGAAAAAAAAAAAAAAAAAAAAAAAAAAAAAAAAAAACAGCGAAACCCTGCGCTGATCCCGAGGAGGACAAGATGGCGCTTGCGGCAACGTCCGATCAACAGCTTAACTCCCGAGCGAGTGATGACGGCCCAGAACGTTCGCTGCCTCAGGAGCTGGAAGCACCAGATCTGGACTATAAGCATCTAGCGATTGAGGTGGCTACACGCATTCTCCCGGACCTGCAGGAGTCACTGTCGTCCACTATTGCCCAATCATTTGCTGCAGTACAGGCGGAGGTGTCACTCCACCCCACCAAGATTGGGGAGATAGAGCTAAGAGTCCAGGAGATTGATACTCGGACTTCATCCCTGCAGGCGCAATTGCAGGAATCCATAGCAGAGAATAAAAGGCTATGGGACAAGCTGGATGACCTCGAAAACAGGTCGAGACGCAGCAACTTGCGGATTATTGGTCTCCCTGAGTCTATCCCAGCTAAAGACTTAATTGAGTTATGTGAATTTGAAATTCCTGGGGCTCTAGGCATAAATGGCCGTTGCAAAGTGGAAAGAGCTCACAGAGTGGGCGCGAGCTCTCCCCTCATATCTGACTCTAAACGGTCCTACAGTGCTGTATTGCAGGAGCTGAAGAAAACTAGGCCAAGGCAAGTTATTGTCAAGTACCTTGACTATTCAGAAAAGATGGCTATATTAAGGGCCTATAAACAAAATGGCGGCCAACTCTCTATAAGAAATCAACGCATCCTTATATTTGGAGACTTTTCCGCGGAGGTGGCTCGTCACAGACGAACCTTCGTACCCATTTGCTCCGTCCTGGTCAAGCAAGGGACCCGCTTTGCGCTAATGTTCCCGGCTGTCCTGAAAATCTTCAATCAAGATGGGTCAACCACCACATACCTCGATCCGGAAGAGGCGGCGAAAGAATTGAAGATTTTTTACCCTAAAGCTTCACATTTGCCGGCGCTGACTTTCGGGGAGGCTCCGGAGGCTCCAAGGGAGGCTATGCCTCAACGCAGAGGACCAGATCTTCGCCCAAGACCTCCTAGATCCCCTCGCCCAACGGACAGATTCGCCGCGTCCGCACTGGATAATGCAGTGGGCTGAGGGTTCTACAGCGTGATTTGGATAAGTACTCTGCTATTTTCGCTAGCATTTGAGGGGTGGTAGGGTCTTTATTCCATCTATAGATCCCCCCCTGGTATTGCAGTAGATGTTGACAAGGGATCTTGATCCTTTTATTTGCTACCTTATATGTACCATGACATGGTTTATTAGATTATTGTTCTGATGTTATAACTGTCAATGTACTTTATCAGGGGATAGTGATAAATATAGGGAAGTTGACGCCGGCGGGAAAACTGTATTTGCATTGTAATTCCATACCCTCCTTGCCATCTCCTTAACTCAGCAGTTTCTGTAGAGGTCGGGGGTAGGGGAACAGATGGAATTGGCGCCGGCGGGAAACCGCACCCGCTTTGACGTAGCCTATACTTAACGATTTCTCAGTATGCATACATTGGCAGTGGATTTAATTATCTATCATCTGACTTGATGCAGGTTATTATATTATAATATGCCAGTTATATGTGCTGTTATTTGCTGTGGTCACACTGTATTTGCCGGGGATCTGGGAGATGCGGCTGCCCCTGGCCATGGTTTGGTTTTGACCTGGTGGGGGGCCGTGTGCGTGTCTCGGACCCTCGGGAAACTGGGGTTCCCTCTTCCGGGGATGGGATCTGAGTAATAGTGTCTGATGCCCACGAGTACTGACACACTGTCGAATGAAATATGCGCTCTGAGATGGAAAAAAGTGAAGTAAGAGCTCATTATGATTTGTTCGTGTATTTGGATAGGAGGGTTGTGGTGAAAACTACTACCTCTTCTGCTTCCATTAAGTTAGAGTTTGAGGTTATTGTTCAGGGGTTGGGAGGGGAAGGGTGGGTGGGTTTTTCCTTCAGTGTACCGGGTTATTACGACATATCTCTCTTGAGTACTGGGGATGGCTGACAAAATTAAGGTTGTTTCATGGAATGTCAAGGGCCTCAGATCTCCATGCAAAAGGATGATGATCCTGAAACACCTAAAACGTCTGCATACAGATATTGCGTTATTACAGGAGACCCATTTAACTCTCGCTGACTTTCCATGAATGAAACGTTTATGGGTAGGGGAAGTTTTGGGTTCTCCCGCTGATGGGAAAAAAGCAGGGGTTATTTTACTGAAAAAGGGTCTCACTTATACAGTGGTGAGTCACGATTCTAAAGAGAAGTGTCGGATTTTACATGTACATCTCACATCCCCTACTGGTGACCTGAGTATTTACAATATATATGGCCCAAACACTGTTGATACTGGCTTTTTCTCGGCCATTTCACACCAGATTTTACAAGACCCAATCGCTCTAAAAATTATTGGAGGGGACATGAACACAGTCAAACTATTTGGAAGATAGACAGAGGGGAGGCATCTCTAGCCAAGGAGCAGCTCCTCCAGGAGATGGATGGTTAGCTACTCTTTTGAGCGATACAGGTCTACAGGACCTTTGGAGGTCGTTCCACCCTGAAGGCAGGGAGTATGCCCACGGTTCGTGGTCTCGCATAGATTATATTTTAACAAGTAGGGAACTTGCAGGTCTGTGTTCCCAGCCCAACATAGAGGAGATGGTGATCTCTGATCACACGCCAATCTCGCTTTTAATTCATAAGAGATCCCTTAAAGGCACGGATTTCATCTGGAGATTCCCCTCCTCATTATTCCAGGACGAAAACTTTAGAGATCTTCTTAGGGGATGGTGGCTCGAGTACAAATCGGAGAATGAAACTTCCATTAGCCCACAGCTGCTATGGGATGCAGGAAAAGCGGTTATTAGAGGCCGTATCATGGCATATATGTATAATAAAAAGGCAACCCTGAAAAAAAAAGATCAACCAGTTAAGCGATAATCTTAGCTCAGCATACACAATGTTTAGACACTCCCCCTCACAGCTCTTACTTAAGAACTGGCAAGCAGCCAAGACGGAATATGAAAGTACCCTTAGGAGCTGGGAAATAATAGCCCAATCTAAATGGGAGGCTCATTTATTTAGGCATGGAAATAAATCTGGTAAACTACTAGCCTCCTTGGCAAAAGGGCATAGGCCAGTGACTAATATCACCACTCTTAGAGATAACTCAGGCTTTCTATGTTCGGAACCCAAAGGGATTAACACCATATTGAAGAACTTTTTTTTTAAACTCGTTTTATTGAAGTTTAACAAGAAAGGCATGCTACAATATCACAAGCATAGAGGTAGCAAATCCAGGTTCAATCCCGCGCAGGGGATACAGTACAAGCACAGTAGTACAAGATGGTATTGCATTAGATCCAGTACAGCAAGGAAGTGTACAAGTCAGGTGACGTTTATAGACCATGAGATAGAAGAGGCTAGCACCTCAATAGATATAAACAATATATCACACATCAGCAGCTGAAAACATACAAGCGTTGTGCACAGTCAAAGGAGACGCACACCATTCACCCCACACTTTGTCAAACTTTTGCGGACACTTCCTGTGAATATAGACAACCTTTTCCATGCCTACCGCCTGATTGACCAGCGCCTTCCATTGACCTAGTGTAGGCGCCCTGTCATCCATCCATCTCAGGGCGACGGTCTTTCTGGCAAAAAATAGGGTTTCGCTCAGAAAAATCCTATGATGATGACCCCAAACCTCCTCATCTAGGATGCCGAGTAGGCAGCTCTTAGGGCATAGCGGAACTGTATTTGGAACTATTGCAGATAGCACCCCAACCACAGCTTCCCAGAAGCTCTTTAAGTACGAGCAGTCCCATATGAGATGCCAGAAGTCTGCCCCGTCTTGATGACATCTGTGGCACCTACTATGTGACAATCTGCCCATTTTATGCAATCGGACAGGTGTAAGATAGCTTCTATGCAAAATAAACAGTTGAATCAGCCTATTAGTGACCGACGGGGATACCCGTGTTGGAGACAGCAGTGCCTCATTCCAATCATCCGCTGATAGGGAGGGGATGGAGATTTTCCATTTCCCTTCAACAGCAAGGGGGTTCATCAGCGTCCGGTTGTTGAGCAGGTGCGTATAGAGAACAGAGATGATACCTCTCGGTCCCTGCGACCTGAGGACACCTATCAGGGGATAATTAGAGATTTTGCGACCCCCCGACCCAAACTGTGCCGCCAGCGCGTGCCTTAGCTGTAAATATCTGAAAAGGAAGGAGCGAGGCAATTCAAACTTTTCTTGCAGTTGAGAGGAGGAGCACAAGCTGCCATTAGTGTATAAATCGCTCAATTTGTTAACGCCCTGAAGCTTCCACCATCTGGCTCCCTCCAGATCTTTCAAATGGGCAAACATGGGATTGTCCCACAGAGGAATGTCATCCGGAATGTCTCTGAACGATCTCAGCTTCGCAGCTGACCATACCTGATGGGCCATTCTATGTATGGGAAGCAAGCGCATGGATATGAAACGCGGCCCTTCCAAAACCGGCCACAGAGAGGAAAGGCCCAAGTACTCCCTGAGATAGTGTTCTGCATTGGGCAAGTCCAGCTGCTGAACCCAAGGTATTAGGAACCTCAGCTGCCCAGCCAGGTAATAGAGGAAGAAGTCAGGTAAAGCAGCGCCACCTTCTAGCTTGGGCCTCTGGAGAACCTGAAGAGACAGCTTCCGTCTGGCCCCCCCCCACACAAATTTAGCCACAGACGAATGGATGCGAGCAAAAAAGCCCTGCGGTACCGGGGTGCACGCATGCGCCAGCAGATACAGCCCTTTGGGCAAAAGTGTCATCTTAACCAGATTTAATCTACCCATAATGGAGAGCGGTAGGTTCTGCCATGTCCTGAATTTATCCATAAACAGGGTCTCCAGAGGAGCAATGTTCAGGGAGTACGCCAACTGGGGATCCCTGGTGATCACAATACCTAAATATTTGAAGGAGTCCACAACTGGCAGATTACAATACTGAGGAGGCCACGTGTGCGACCACAGGGGCATGAGTGCCGATTTCGTCCAATTTATGTGCAAGCCCGAGAACCTTCCAAATTCGCCAATTATATCAATCGCTCTAGGGAGTGTCGTCTCGGGCTCGTCCATAAAAAGGAGGAGATCATCCGCATAGAGTCCGACCTTGTCCGTTCTGTCGCCCATAGAGATCCCTTTAAAGACCTGATCCTGCCGAGTTCTCAATATTGAAGAACTTTTATGAAACTTTATATGAGAGTCCGGGCCAGTCAAATGGTAATCCGAGGGGTTGGCTGAATGACATTAATCTCCCCATGCTCTCTGACCAAGACAGAGACTCACTTAATGCCTGCATATCGGTAGAAGAAGTCACCACGGCTATAAAAAAAAAAAAAAAAAAAAAAAACACTTATCCTTGGGTAAGGCTCCCGGACCGGATGGGTACACTGGGGAATTCTTCAGAATTCTATCATTAGATATAGCCCCAATACTATCTCAGGTTTACACGGGATACTTGCAGGGATCCGTTATACCTTTACATACGAACACTGCTCACATAAAGGTATTGCCGAAACCAGGCAAGGATCCTCTCTCAGCGTCGTCGTACCGACCAATATCACTGATTAATGTAGACTTAAAATTAGTATCCAAAATATTGGCTGACCGATTAGCACGTATTATGCCTGCGCTGATTTCTCCAGCTCAGGTGGGTTTTGTACAGGGGAGAGCGGCAGTAACTAATCTGCGTAAGGTATTAGCGGTGTTAGATGAGGTTAAGATGCGTCCCCTAGCGCACCCCTTGGCGGCTATTGTTTCCATAGACGCGGAAAAAGCATTTGACAATGTGAGCTGGGGGTGGCTGGGGGTCGTATTAGACCACATGGGGTTCCGTGGCTCCTTTCGCAATTATATATCAGCGTTATATACGGACCCGCAAGCTAGAATTTACACTCCAGGCTTCCTTTCTCCACCGTTTAGGCTACATAAAAGGGACTAGGCAGGGCTGCCCGCTCTCCCCTTTACTGTTTAACCTTGCTATTGAACCCCTGTCGCGTAAAATCAGTAAGTGCCAAAATATAGAAGGTATCAAGATAGGTAATACATCCATTAAACATTCGCTTTTTGCAGACGATCTATTGATCTTTCTAGAAAAAACGGAAAGGGACTTGGTCAGAGTATTCGAGGTGTTGGAGGATTTCGGAGTAGTATCAGGTTATAAAGTAAATGCCACTAAATCAGAAATCCTCTTAGGAAATAAACATTGTAAGAGAAGTTCCCAACAGCTTGGTGTACCCATTCAAGTAGCCCCTATTTCCATTAAATATTTAGGGATCCATATCGGTAAACAGCCAGAATCTTTGTACCACCTAAATTATCCGTCACTCTTTAAAAAGATACTCTCAGACATTGAGAGGTGGATAAATCTCCCCCTGTCCCTGGGAGGCCAGTGTCAACTTTTAAAAATGATTGCCATTCCAAAACTTTTATACCCTATGCAGACTGTCCCTCTCCTTCTTAAGCATAAGGACATTAAATTTCTGGAAAAAGCTTTTACCAGCTTTTTATGGGGGGGGGAAGAGACCCAGAATAGCACTTTCAAAATTGCAGGTGCCTAAGTTGAAGGGAGGTATGGCGTTCCCAAATCTGCAGTTATATAACCTGGCGAGCCTCATGCGCCACTGCATTGACTGGTTGTTTGATACCAACTTTTACACTAATAGATCACTAGAATCCCAACTTGCGAAACCTTGGTGTTTGAAGGCCCTTTTACACACTAAGTATGCAGCCCAACCTCCATTGATAAGAACAAGCCTGGTAGTTAGAGATACCATTGCAACGTGGAAAGAGATCCGTAAAATTTTCAAACTACCCTTTTCCCTTTCTAAGCTTATGCCTTTGTGGGGTCACCCAGAGTTCCCAGCGGGTATTCACCTCAAGCACTTCAATGCCTGGAGAACGGCGGGTATCGTCAAGACAGCTGATTTGTGGCACCCGCAAGATCAGCGTTTTTATACATACCCTGAATTAAAAGAGAAGTTTCTCTTAAGCAGCCCACAGCATGTTTTTGCTTTTCTCCAGGTCAAAAGCTTTCTATACACTAGGATTCAGAACCCTAAATCAGTGTTCGTCGCGAGCGGTTTTGATAGTCTATTGGGACAGGGGTCAGTTAAAAAAAAAATCATTATCTGAATTACCGTATTTTTCGCCGTATAAGACGCACTTTTTCTTCCCCCAAAATGCGTCTTATACGGCGAATGCAGTCAGTTTTACATCGCTGGCAGCGATTTAAAGAGAGCGAGGACTCGGGGAGGGACTGGGAGGAGGAGCTGGGGCCGGCAATAGCGGCGGGGCGGTGCAGTCACTGTACTAAAGGCCCGCCCCGCCGCTCCGGTGTACTAATAAAATATGTCATATTCAATGAATGGTTATTAAATATGCCCCTTTATGCCTAATAGTACCTTAAATCCTTAGCGCTTCAGTAGTATGCAGGCTGGGCGGGCGGCAGCGTAACTCCCTGATGTCACGTGCCTGCGCCGCCTACTTTATGAATGAAGCAGGCGGCGCAGGCAAGTGACGTCAGTGAGTGACGCGCCGCGCCGGCTGCCCGGCCTGCCGGCATTGTACTGAAGCGCTTCGGATTTAAGGTACTTTTAGGAATAAAGAGGCATATTTAAAAACTATTAATTGAATAAGACATATGATATTAGTATACAGGAGCGGCGGGGGATCTGTGGATGGCACAGTTATGGGCTGGGAGGGTCTGTGGATGACACATGTATAACAGTGCCATCCACAGATCCCCCCCCTGTAACAGTGCCAGCCACAGATCCCCCTGTAACAGTGAAAGCCACAGATCCCCCCATAACAGTGTCTGTCATCCACAGTTCCCCCCTAACAGTGTCCGTCATCCACAGTTCCCCCCTAACAGTGTCCGTCATCCACAGTTCCCCCCCATAACAGTGTCCGTCATCCACAGTTCCCCCCCATAACAGTGTCCGTCATCCACAGATCCCCCCATAACAGTGTCAGTCATCCACAGATCCCCCCATAACAGTGTCAGTCATCCACAGATCCCCCCATAACAGTGTCAGTCATCCACAGATCCCCAGTAATAGTGCCATCCACAGACCACCTAGTTCCAAACCCACAGCACACCTTTTGGTTAAAAATATTTTTTTTCTTATTTTCCTCCCCAAAAACCTAGGTGCGTCTTATACGCCGGTGCGTCTTATACGGCGAAAAATACGGTATATCAGGGAATCTGTGAAACCAGGTATAAACCCCTTGTGGATACTCTCTTCTCATCCTGGAAGAAAGACTTCCCTGAAGTAGATGTACAACTGATAATACAGAAGGGCTGGGAGAAGGTTAGAAGGATAATTTTCAATGAAGGTTGGAGAGAAACGCAGTTTCGTCTATTACACAAAGCAATTTACGGTTTTCGCTTCTCTCCTCAATCTCAAAGGCAAGATAGATTGACAAGCTGCCCAAAATGTCAACTACAGGGTTCAAATATGCTCCACGGGATTTGGTCATGCCCAAATTCGACTAATTTTTGGCACCTAGTGAGACAACAAATTAAAAGACATCTGAATGTCGCCATCCCTGGTACTCCCGAGTGCATCCTGTTTCATGCTCCCCCAGAAAATAAGCACATGCAACCATTAGTTCATATCATTATTCTGGCAGCTAAACGATGTTTGTTAAATAACTGGCTTAGACCTCAGGTACCCTCAATGACAGGTTCTAGAACATGTCAAAAAATGTTTTGATATGGAGAGGATAGAAGCGAATTCCATTAGGGGTAAATGTATCGATAAATTTTTCAAACGATGGGAAGATTTTATGATAATAGTATATTCAGATCTGGAGCTGAAGAACTTGATGACACCATTTGTGTCCTCAGAATGGTATCTGAAACGAAAAATTGCTGGGACATTAGGGAGACTATTGTCTGATTAATGTACACATTGTATGGCGATCCGGTACGCTGAAGGAAAAAGCTCGGGGAGGGGGGAATGAGGGGGTTACCCTTGGTAGGGGGTCTGTTAACTAGCTTTCCAGATCAGAACTAGCAGACGTTAAATATTGGGAATAGAATGATGGCTAGGGTTTAGCTTTTTTCATGACCTTTGTGCAGTATGTGACAGATGTGATGTGTCTATGTCAAACCTTGTCAATTTTTCATGACTCTGACATGCTTTTGGAATGAAAATGGATAAAAGTTAATAAAGATTATATTTAAAAATAAAAAATGATATATAGCCAGTACATGTCACATTATAAAAAAATAAATAAATTATACTCCAGGTGGCCAACCCAAAATTTTGGATACTCAGGGTGGCCAACCCCTTTAAAAAAATAAAAATTCCAGCCTGTGGCAACCAATTTCAGCTCAGTTTTTTCATTCAAACTGTTTTGTATAATTGCAGCCAGTTTAATACGCAAGCATCCTGCATAGGTTGTTTAACCCATAGGATCCCAACGCTGTACATGTGCGGCGCTCTGATCGAGTAGGTGCAGGAGCTGCGCCCGATCGATCAGCAGCAGGATTCCAGCTGTTCCCAACCCGTATATTAGGGCCCCGCTGTTTGCAGGCCACAATACGGGCACACACGCTCACATACATGAGCCCTAACAGCAATTCCATACCTTGTCCACGGGATGAGTTGGAGGGGTAGTCAGCGGCACGTATAAAATGTTGTGCTTGCTCATAAGTTGGGAACTTTTTGTACCTTGCTGACGGATAGCGGTTCACCTGTGTTCTGCATTCATCCCTGCATCAAATAATAAGTTATAAATTAATAAAATAAATGACGTTTTAAATAAGTTCCGAAGTTTCTTATACAGAATTTTTCTAAATCTTACCTTCTCCCAGTTCATGTTCAAATACAGTTAAACAAAATATCCTCACAAAACAGTTTTCACTGGCAGCCTGAGCCAATTCAATACTTCAGACTACAACTAACATTCCCTATACAAAAACTGTTTCCAATTAACATGCGCTCCTTGTGGGTGGAGTTGAGGAAGGATCATGCTAAATACTCTGAATGCCAATTATCTCGAATGGCTCACATCTAAACAGTCAGAAATGCTCTTACTACCCCAAAGTTCTTTACATCCTTAAATGCCTTACTTTTTCTTCTGGGCAGCTGGTGCATCACAATGCCTAAACCGCAAGATGCCAGCAGAGTTGTATCTAACCTCCGATGCACTTTCACATTCTATTCCGGGCTACTCTCCAAATTGCTTGGAGAGGTTTACAGTCAGCCTGGAACAGCAGCAGACGTGTGGTACTGCCAATTGGGTGCTCCATTATGGGCACAGGTTTCACACATGAGGCTTCAGCTTCCCACCGACCACTTAGTTTCTTCCCCCTGGCCTAGCCATTTTGGGTATTTGTATTGCTGCAATCTCTCCCTGTACCAGATGGATTTGGGCACACGTTTTGACTGCCACTTGTAAGGTCATATCTAGGCACTGAAACAGTACTACACTCCAGCCCAGCGACAGCCCTTTTACATTGTACATTGGTTTTGTACTGCTGTCTGAGAAGGTATCAGCACTCCTCACAGTGCTGTACATTGTATAATGGCTGTGCTTGGTATTGCAGCCAAGGTCCATTCACTTTAATGGAGCTAAGCTGCGCCTAGGCCATTTGACCGATCAACACATCATTACTGACCTAGAGAAAGCAGGGAGACTGCCTTGGCGCTTGAGTGCAGCTGATCAGAGGGGGTCCCAGGTGTCAGACCCCCAACGATCCAAAACATGGCAATCTTATTCTGTGGGACAGCACGATCACAGCAATATCAAGTTTATAGTTTTAAAGTGTCTTTTCCATGCCATATTCAGATGCCCATGACCTCTTTCTATTGCCCTCTATAGAGCTGGCTTTTTGAAGGCTGGACTACAGTTTTTCTTGGCACCCTTTTAGGGTACATACAACTTTTCAATCACTTTTTTTTTTAGGGGGTGGGGTGACAAAACAAATCATCTAATTTTACTTCATTAATTTATTCAGGATATTTTTACATTTTAACAGTGCAGACATTTTAGGACAGAACACCAATTTTGAACTGCTGCCTTCACTGCCATACTAACCAATCAGAACCCCTCCCTTTTAGCCGCAGGTGCTCCGACTAGAGGACAGAGGGAGCCCCCTCTTTACGTCTGTATGGCTGACAGCAGATCATTTGTGTGATCAGCCGTGACTATTAAGGATTGGGCCATCAGGTACATGGACGGAATTTCTCTAGGATACGCTGTGTGCACAATGGACAGATGTGTGATCCTAGCACCAACTTCTCATCGGCAGGGGTGCGGGGTGTCAGACCACTCATTCATGTCCTATCCTCAGGCTAGTCAAAGGGGTTGTCTCATCTCGCTGTTACTAAGGTGTGATGAGATAGTCCTGACCACCAGCAGAGTGTTCCATGGCCGTGCACAAGAACTGCGGAAAAAGTAGCACAGCAGGCTAAACAGCTTCCCTTAGGCTACTTCCACACTAGCGTTAATATTTTCTGGTATTGAGATCCATCATAGGGTCTCAATACTGGGGGGGGTTAGGGTGGGGCTCCATTTTGTCCCCATTCATGGTCAATGGGGACAAAACGTAATAGGAGGGAATGCTCAAAAATGCATTCTGCTCAGTTATCATATCGTAGAGCAAACCGCAGCAAAGCAAATCTGTCATCACCCACAATGCAAGTCAATGGGGACGGATCAGTTTTCTCTAACGCAATAGAAAACTGATTCGTCCCCATTGACTTTTAATGGAGTTCATGACGGAGCCATCTTAGCAATGTTAAAGGGGTTCTGCACTTTCATTTAACTGATGATCTATCCTCTGGATAGATCAGCTTTTGATCGGCGGGGGTCCGACACCCAGAACCCCTGCCGATCAGCTGTTTGAGAAGGCAGCAGGGCTGCAGCCTTCTCACTGTTTACGGCCGGCCCAGTGACATCTGACATCACGACTAGTATCAACTAGCGTGGGCGGGGCCAAGTTCTGTTCACTTGAATGGAGCTTAACCCTGCCCAGGATAGTTGATATTAGTCGTGACGTCAGTGGGCCGGCGGTAAACAGTGAGAAGGCCGTGGCACTGCTGCCATCTCAAACAGCAGATCGGCGGGGGTCCCAGGTGTCTGACCCCCCTGATCAGAAGCTGATCTATCCAGAGGATAGATCAGTTAAATTAAAGTGCAGAACCCCTTTAAAAGATTACAACCGGATAACGGATGCAGATGGTTGTATTATCAGTAACGGAGCCAGCAAAAACACTAGTGTGAAAGTAGCCTACTCAGAAACTACTGTGCAATGAGAGCTACTGAAACAGCAAGCACCGGCTGGTGGTCAGGACGGTGTATCAGCGATAAGACAACCCCTTTCATAAATAAAATTAAAAAATCCCTTTAATTTCCCTAGTGATGCAAGTGCCCAGGCATTCACTGCTCACCACTGACGGCTTCAGTGTACAGGACAGCTATACATCAGTATGTAAACACTGGCAGTCTGGGATTTTCAATGAAGAATACAACTACAGCTTGTTAGGTTTGCAATTAGGTTGATTCAAGTTTTTATTTGACTTGCGGCAATATTTATATTGTATAACGTTTCGTCTCACAGGCCTTCTTCAGATACTATGCCGCAGGATAGGAGGAGGAGAATAGGCAGCAGGAAAGCAGACGGAAACCCATGTGTGTAAGGCTACATTCACACGACCGTTGAGTTTTTGCGGTCAGCAAAAAAACATAAGCCGCCCGTGTGCCTTCTGCAATTTGCGGAACGGAAGGCCCATTGTAGAAATGCCTATTCTTGTCAGCAAAACGGACAAGAATAGGACAGGTTATATTTTTTTGGCAGGGCTATGGAACGGAGCAATGGATGCGGACAGCACACGGAGTGCTGTCTGCATGTTTTGCAGCCCCATTGAAGTGAATAGGTCCACACCCGAGCCACAGATACAGACCAAAACAACGGTCGTGTGCATGAGGCCTAAACCACACTAAGGCCTCATGCACACGACCGTTGTGTGCATTCGTGGCCGTTGTGCCGTGTTTTTTTTTCGCGGACTCATTGACTTTCAATGGGTCTGTGGGTGGGAGAAAAAAAATAAAAATAATAAAATCGGAAAATGCACCGTTTTGCAGCCGATACCGCGATCCGTGTATCCTGTCCGTCAAAAAAATACGACCTGTCCTATTTTGTTGACTGACAACGGTTCACGGACCCATTCAAGTCAATGGGTCCGTGAAAGAACACGGATGCACACAAGATTGGAGTCTATGGCCGTAGGTTACTTTCATACAGACGGATCCGAAGATCCGTCTGCATAAAAGCTTTTCAGAGCTGAGTTTTCACTTCGTGAAAACTCAGATCCGACAGTATATGCTAACACAGGCGTTCCCATGGTGATGGGGACGCTTCAGGCAGCAGGGGGCAGTCATGCACGCAGTTTTTTAGTATATTCTAATCTGAAGCATCCCCATCACCATGGGAACGCCTCTGTTAGAATATACTGTCGGATCTGAGTTTCACAATCTAACTCATATCCGACAGTATATTCTAACAGAGGCGTTCCCATGGTGATGGGGACTCTTCAAGTTAAAATATACCATCGGATTGGAGAAAACTCCGATCCGATGGTATAAAAGGGACTCTTGACTTTACATTAAAAGTCAATGGGGGACGAATCCGTTTGCAATTGCACCATATTGTGTCAACGTCAAACGGATCTGTCCCCATTGACTTGCATTCTAATTCAGGACGGATCCGTTTGGCTCCGCACGGCCAGGCGGACACCAAAACGACTTTTTCATGTCCGTGGATCCTCCAAAAATCAATCACGGACCTACGGATCACAGACCCCGTTTTTGCGGACCGTGAAAAAATACTGTCGTGTGCATGAGGCCTCAAGGGAATGAGGAGGCGCCTCACTCACTTTAGTGTGGTTTACACAGTTTCCGTCTGCCTATTCTCCCTCCTCCTATCCTGCGGCATAGTATCTGAAGAAGGCCTGCGTGCCGAAACGTTATACGATATAAATATTGCTACAAGTCAAATAAAGACTTGAATGAACCTAATTGCAAACCTAATAAGCTGTAGTTGTATTCTTTATGGAAAACGGGGTAGGAACCCTACTTACAGTTCCCAACAGTGCGACAGATTTATCTGAGTCTATGGGATTTTGACCGGCACCCTGAGAAAACAGTTTTGGGCTACTTTCACATCTGCGTCAGGGCTCCAGACTAAAAAAATATATGAAGGAGCCATTGGCTCCTAACCTGAAAAATTTAGGAGCCAAATGAAAACTTTAGTCGCCAAATTTAAAATATATATAATATAGCTGGGATGCTTAGGAGCATATAAGCCATCTAATGCCTCATGCACACGAACGTGAATATTCATTCCATGTCCATTCCAGGTTTTTTTTGCGGGCCGTATACGGAACCATTCATTATAATGGGTCCGCAAAATAAGCGGAAGTTACTCCGTGTGCATTCTGTTTCTGCATGTCCGTACTTCTGTTCCGCAAAAAAAAAAAAATATAGAACATGTCCTATTATTGTCCGCATTATGGACAAGGATAGTACTGTTCTATTACAGGCCAGCTGTTACGTTCCGCAAAATACAGACTGCACACGGACGTCATCCATATTTTATGCAGAACCATTTTTTGCAGACCGCACAATGCATACTGTTGTGTGCAAGAGGCCTAAGTCTGAGAGGACACAATAACGCCTTTAAGCAGTGCATGTTGATTAAGTCAGCTGGCACATGCCCAATGAGGCAGGTCTGTGAACAGTACCATACCAGGAGGCCATCAGCACCTGCAATGACTGAAAATAATCTAACACAGCAATCTAACTCCTGTTATAGGTGCCAGAAAAAAAAAAAAAAGTGTCAAGACTGTCCATTAGTGCATGGACAGCTTAAAGGGGACCTTTCACTTGTATAAACTATGTGAACTGAGTATGCTGCCATATAGAGCGGCGCCCGGGGATCTCACTGCACTTACTATTATCCCCGGGCGCCGCTCCGTTCTCCCGTTATAGGCTCCGGTACCGTTGCTCCTTAAGTTATAGTAGGCAGGTCTTCCCTTGTCCTGTGGGCGTCTCCTTCTCCTAGGCTGCAGCGCTGGCCAATCGCAGCGCACAGCTCACAGCCTGGGAGTTTTTTTTCTCTCTATATGGCAGCATACTCCGTTCACATAGTTTATACAAGTGAAAGGTCCTCTTTAAACCAGGAACACACTTGAAATCAGACAGCAACTGTACCGTATGTCATTTAGTGCCGATTTGGAAAAATATTAAAGGAGTTGACAAGGGAGGTAAATTATTTAGTTCAGTGCTCAGGGTGGTTTAAAAATAATCAATACTCACCACCACTGATCCCCTGCCACTCCTATTCCAATGCTTAATGGGTCCCCACTGGTCTCGGCACACAGGAAATGCCAGCTCAGTCAATCACTGGCCGAGAAAAGTATAGCGCCATGGCTAGTGATTGGCTGAGCAGGCTTCTCCTGGCATTTCCTGCTTGTAGACACTGGACCATTAAGTAGAGACCAGTGGAAACCCAGTTGGACCAGGAACATCAGGGATTGAGGGATGGAGAGTTTTGAGTCTTTAAAGGGAACCTGTCACCTGGATTTTGGGTATAGAGTGAGGACATGGGTTGCTAGATGGCCGCTAGCACATCCGCAATACCCAGTCCCCATAGCTCTGTGTGCTTTAATACATATGCAAATTAACCTGAGAAGAGTCCTGTCCCTGACTCATCTCATGTACAGGACTTTACTAAAATTTTGCACTGCACTGGACAATCCCTTTAAACATGTTGTACTCAGTACTTAAAGGGACAGCAATAGATTAGATAATATTTAAACTCTCACTAGTTGAATCCCACATCACTCCTGCACTGATCCTTCCTTATTTTCTGGTGCTGTACATTCACATGATGCGAGTCTATGGTCACCTGCTGCACATGCTGGCATCACCAATGAGGCTAGTAATTGTCTGCAATGGTCACATGGACTTATTCCATGTCATCACTTCAGGAAAGAAAAAAACTGCTGGGGACAACAGCATCAGTCCTGGAGTGGCCGGGAATTAACCAGCGAGCGAGTTTTTTTTTATATTTCCTGCACTTCATTTCTTTAGAATTAAATTTCTTGAAAATCCCTTTAATTACTAATTAACCTGATTTATTTATGCAGTCATGATGGTCCCGAGTACTGATCATGTGCAATCAGCACATCCACCTCCCTTGGCTGTTATCCTTTCTCATGCCAATGGAGGGATTCCCAGCACTGGTTGTGCGATTTCTTGGCTTTGTCCTGCTTCCTCTCCATCATTCTGTGAGGTATCTTCCCCATTATATCTCCAGTAAGAGGTGATCCAGCTCCAGACACTATCACCACGTGACCTACGACTATAAGGTCTCTCAGCCCGAAAGTGACCATTGAACCTGTAGCCCTGTTATTTGCCCTTGGAAAGATCCATTGATTCAGGGTGATTTACTTTGCTGGATGGGTGGGGGAGCCCATCCAGGGGAGAATGTTTGGAGAAGCTCCATTAGGGATCCCAGAGGGAATGTTAGGAGTCTGCACTTTTCAGTGGAGATGCCTCTGGTTCTGTTTGAGGCAGAAGGGTCAATTGATTGAGATAATTTGTCTGTTCTTGGGGGATCAGAAGGTGTGTCTAGAGGAAGGTCAGTATGGACTGGTCCCTAAAAAGGGGGGGCTTTGGGGATGGGGCTGGATTCAAAGGCACTTGAGGTGTTGGAAACCAAGGAACCAGGCAGCGAGGGGATAAGCGGCAAAGTTTGAGACTTGTTAGTCACATCAGTTCATTGTGAGGGAAAACTGGAGTCCAAGGTCTGCTGGGAACTTGACGGGATTTGCGATGTAGGAGTGAGGGTGGGCGTGGCTTGGTTTCCCACATCTTGTGCTTCCAGCAGTCTGCTTCTGAATTCACACGTCCGTGAGATCCCAGCTCGGAGTCCTGCTGAGTGCAGGAGCGCACAGTGTCATTGGTTGCTCTGACGCCGTGCGCTTCCTGCTGCCGCAGTACAGTAATACGGGAACCCAAGCCACGCCCACCCTCTATGCCGAGTAGTGTGAGCGAGCGGATCTTCACCCAGCAGACGGCTGCAGCGTGCGTCTGCTGGATGAAAACCTTTTTTCTTAGAGGCAGAGCAGCGGAGGGTTTAGGCGCAAATGGCGACCATTTTGCAATTCCAAGTCGCATTGGCGACCATTTTGGTCGCCATCTGGAGCCCTGTGCGTTTTTGCTGGATCCGTCATGCATCAGCAAAAACCCTTCTGTCATGATCATACAACCGTCGGCATCCATTCTGAACGGATCCGGTTGTATTATGTCTAAAATGGCCATGACAGATCTGTCTCTAAAAACCTTGTAAGGCTACTTTCACACTTGCGTTCGGGGTTCCGTTTGAAGGCTCTCACAAGCGGCCCCGAATGGATCCGTACAGCCCCAATGCATTCTGAGTGGATGCAGATCCGCTCAGAATGCATCAGTATGGCTCTGTTTCGCCTCCGTCCAGGAGGTGGACACTCGAACGCCGCTTGCAGCGTTTTCGTGTCCGCCTGGCGCCAAACGGATCCGTCCAGACTTACATTGTAAGTCAATGGGGACGGATCCGTTTGACGTTGACACAATATGGTGCAATTTCAAACGGATCCGTCCCCCATTGACTTTCAATGTAAAGTCTGGACGGATCCGTCTGACTAACAATTAGGCTTAGATTTTTTTCAGAAATATAATGCAGACGGATCCGTTCTGAACAGATACCATCGTTTGCATTATAGGAGCGGATCCGTCTGTGCAGACACCAGACGGACCCGCTCCAAACGCAAGTGTGAAAGTAGCCTTAACCGCCTAACGCAGATGTGCGGTCCGGAGGCGGCAGCGCTGCGCACAGTCACGCATATACGCGTCATCTCACGAGACGCGAGATGACGCGAATATGCGCCCGCGCAGTTCCCGCCGGCATTTCGTTCAGGACTATTTCTTCAGCAAACTGCCAGCCGTGATCATTGGCTGGCAGGTTGCTGATTTAAAAAAAACAATCAGAAGCCACATAGCAGATCATATTAGTAAATATGATCTGTTATATGGCTGCCTGCTCCTCTGCTGGTTCTTTTCGTCGGTTGGATCCAGCAGAGGAGCAGGCTACACTGAGTACACCAAACACTACACTTTAGCCCCTGATCACCCCCCTGAACCCCAATTAACCCTTTGATCACCCCTTTGTCAATCACTAGTGAAAGGAAAAAAGTGATCAGTGTAAACTGTCACTTTTTTTCACTGGTATTGACCGTTAGGTTTTAGGTATAGTTTAGGTCCCTTGGTTAGGTAGTTAGCAATCAGTTAGCGCCCAGCCCACCGCACCGCAGTCTGTTATTCGCTGATTAGCGTATCGCTAATCAGCATTTGTACTTTTATAGTATCTGGAAGTGATCAAAACTGATCACGGTCAGATCTATAATAGTACTAGTGTCACTTTAGCTCGCCCTCCACCCAAAACGCAGTGTTTGCCCGATCAGGCCTGATCGGTCGCCCACACGTGCGTTCGCCCACACCCGCCCCACCGCAGTGACAAAAAAAAAATTTTTTTTTGGTTCACTGCACATTCACTTTACACGCACTGCGGCGATAAAAAATAAAATAAAATCAGTTTTGATATTTTTTATCAACCGCAGCGGCCTCCGGTACTTCGCTAGCCTCCCCTTTGTAAGACAGGCTTGCTTTTTTTTTCTTGGGTAGTCTCAGGGAATACCCCTAAATTTAGTTGCCCACATGTCTAACAGGGGGTATTCCTCTGAAGAGGCCTACAGGCTTCTGACCCAGTCGGATGAGGAGTGGGAACCCTCATCTGATGAATCCAGCGGGTCAGAATAAGAACCTGTAGAAAGCAGTGGCTCTCTGACCCAAAGTTCGGACGAGGAGGCTGAGGTCCCCGATACCACCAGGCGTACCCGGCCCGTGTCGCTAGACCGCAGGTTGCGCAGGATCCGCTTCAAGAGCAGCAGTGGGGATGGTGCTGTCGGATTACGTGGTGAGGCATACACCAGCAGCCCAGCCCTTCCTGGACCTAGTACCAGCACTGCCGTACAACCTGGTGAAGTAGCGAGCACCAGAAGGGCAGTTGAAGCTGGTACGGTGGCACGTGCAGTAGTGACCCCGTCGCAGCCACCGCAAAGACGTGCTCGTAGAGCCCCTAGAATCCCAGAGGTGCTGGCGAACCCTGATTGGCAGTCCACAACTTCAGCCGCACCTGTAGTTTTCCCTTTCACTGCCCAGTCTGGAGTTCGGGTTGAGACGGCTCAGATCGGTTCGGCCCTGGGATTTTTTGAGCTGTTCTTGACTGCGGAGCTCTTAGACTTAGTTGTGGCAGAGACAAACCGGTATGCCACACAATTTATCACCGCTAACCCGGGAAGCTTTTATGCCCAGCCTTTCCGGTGGAAACCAGTCCAAGTTTCCGAAATTAACTTTTCTGGGCCTCCTCCTCAACATGGGCCTGACAAAAAAGCATGAATTGCGGTCATATTGGTCCACGAACGCGATTCATCACATGACCATGTTCTCTGCTGCTATGTCCAGGACACGATTTGAGGTCATCCTGCGTTTCCTGCACTTTAGTGACAACACCGCCTCCCGTCCTAGGGGCCACCCTGCTTTTGACCGGCTCCACAAAATTCGGCCCCTCATAGACCATTTCAACCAGAAATTTGCAGATATTTATACCCCAGAGCAAAACATCTGCGTAGACGAGTCCCTTATACATTTTACCGGGCGCCTTGGCTTCAAACAATACATCCCAAGCAAGCACGCCCGGTATGGGGTCAAATTGTATAAGCTCTGTGAAAGGGCCACAGGCTATACCCACAAATTTCGGATCTATGAGGGAAAAGATCAGACCCTGGAGCCGGTCGGTTGCCCTGACTACCTGGGGAGCAGTGGGAAGAGTTTGGGACTTGGTGTCACCCTTATTCGGCAAGGGGTACCATCTTTATGTGGACAATTTTTACACAAGTGTGGCCCTCTTTAGGCATTTGTTTCTAGAACGGATTGGCGCCTGTGGTACCGCGCGAACTAGTCGGGCGGGCTTCCCCCAACGGCTCGTTACCACCCGTCTTGCAAGGGGGCAGAGGGCCGCACTGTGTAACGAAGAACTGCTCACGGTGAAATGGAGAGACAAGCGTGACGTTTACATGCTCTCCTCCATTCACGCAGACACGACAATACAAATTGAGCGAGCAACCCGTGTCATTGAAAAGCCCCTCTCAGTCCACGACTATAACCTCCACATGGGAGGGGTCGACTTCAATGACCAGATGTTGTCTCCGTATTTAGTTTCCCGCAGAACCAGACGCTGGTATAAGAAGGTGTCTGTATATTTAATTCAATTGGCTCTGTACAATAGTTTTGTTCTCTACAGTAAGGCTGGGAGAACTGGATCCTTCCTCAAATTTCAGGAAGAGATCATCGAGAACCTCCTGTACCCAGGAGGTTCCGTGGCCCCATCCACCAGTGTAGTTAGCCGTCTACACGAGCGACATTTCCCCAATGTCGTTCCTGGTACCTCAACCCAACCGTCACCCCGAAAAAGATGTTGTGTCTGTAGCAGGAGTGGAATAAGGCGTGACACCCGCTATTTCTGTCCTGACCACCCTGCCCTATGCTTTGGAGAGTGTTTCCGGAAGTACCACTCACAGGTACACTATTAGCATAGGGATCATCTCACCAGGATAGGCACACAGGGCTATTAGGGCCCATTCACTCACTGCTGCTGCAAATGTCTCCTTTCACATGGGACAAAGTGCATAATGCACTTCGCCACATCTTTGGGCGATTTGCGCTTTGCACATTGACCCATGGGGAAGGAGAGGTTTGTTCTATAAAGGTAAAAAAAAAACAAAAAACACCAGTAAGCAAAAAGGTTAATGTTCAGTTAAAAAGTTAAAGTTACATGTTCTGTTGCAAAGTTAATAAAATTATTGCGTTGCGGCCTGGTTTTTTCTTTTTATTTTTTTGTCTTTTTACCTTCCAGGTGGACCAACCGATCGACCAGCTGCAGCACCGATGTGCATTCTGACAGAAGCATTGCGCTGCTGTCAGATTACACGCAAGTCGGTGTATGCGGCGCTGCAAGACGGGATTTTCTCCTCTGCAGTAACAGATATGTTTGCCGAGGCATACGAGCTGAGGAGGAGGCGGCGTTCCTATGCTTTGGCACATACATACATACTACATAAAAATTCCGGCAATGATTTATTCATCCACATCGATTGATGTGAATGGAGAAATCTGGTTTGCCAGGGCATACGAGCTAAGTGGGTATGGATGTAGGGCGGAGCTCCTATGTCCTGGCAGACGCCTTTCCCCTCCATTTTTTTTGGCAGAGATTTTTTCATCCACATTGATCGATGCGAATGAAGAAATCTGTGCCGTTCATTTTTTTTCATTACCTGTATGCTCAATATAAGGAGAATAGCAGAAACTCCTAATGCTGGCCATACATGTAATGATTGCGGAGACCCTCAAATGCCAGTGCAGTACAAACACCCCACAACTGACCCCATTTTGGAAAGAAGACACCCCAAGGTATTTGCTGAGGGGCATATTGAGTCCATGAAAGATTTAAATTTTTGTCCTAAGTTAAAGGAAAGTGAGACTTTGTGAGAAAAAAATAAAAATAAAAAACAATTTCCGCTAACTTATGCGAAAAAAAAAAAATTCTATGAACTTGCCAGGCCCCTCATTGGATACCTTGGGGTGTCTTCTTTCCAAAGTGGGGTCACATGTGGGGTATTTATACTGCCCTGGCTTTTTAGGGGCCCTAAAGTGTGAGAAGAAGTCTGGGATCCAAATGTCTAAAAGTGCCCTCCTAAAAGGAATTTGGGCACCTTTGCGCATCTAGGCTGCAAAAAAGTGTGACACATCTGGTATCGCCGTACTCAGAAGAAGTTGGGGAATGTGTTTTGGGATGTCATTTTACATATACCCATGCTGGATGAGAGAAATATCTTGGCAAAAGACAACTTTTCCCATTTTTTATACAAAGTTGGCATTTGACCAAGATATTTTTCTCACCCAGCATGGGTATATGTAAAATGACACCCCAAAACACATTCCCCAACTTCTCCTGAGTACGGCGATACCAGATGTGTCACACTTTTTTGCTGCCAAGGTGGGCAAAGGGGCACATATTCCAAAGTGCACCTTTCGGATTTCACCGGTTATTTTTTACACATTTTGATTGCAAAGTTCTTCTCACACATTTGGGCCCCTAAATTGCCAGGGCAGTATAACTACGCCACAAGTGACCCCATTTTGGAAAGAAGACACCCCAAGGTATTCTGTGAGGGGCATGGCGAGTTCCTAGAATTTTTTATCGCAAGTTAGTGGAATATGAGACTTTGTAAGAAAAAAAAAAAACATTTTCCGCTAACTTGTGACAAAAAATAAAAAGTTCTATGAACTCACTATGCCCATCAGCGAATACCTTAGGGTGTCTACTTTCCAAAATGGGGTCATTTGTGGGGGTTTTCTACTGTTTGGGCATTGTAGAACCTCAGGAATCATGACAGGTGCTCAGAAAGTCAGAGCTGTTTCAAAAAGCGGAAATTCACATTTTTGTACCATAGTTTGTAAATGCTATAACTTACCTAAACCATTTTTTTTTGCCCAAATTTATTTTTTTTAATCAGACATGTAGAATAAATTTGGCGAAAAATGTATATATGGATGTCGTTTTTTTGCAAAATTTTACAGCTGAAAGTGAAAAATGTCATTTTTTTGCAAAAAAATCGTTACATTTTGATTAATAAAAAAAGTAAAAACGTCAGCAGCAATAAAATACCACCAAATGAAAGCTCCATTAGTGAGAAGAAAAGGAGGTAAAATTAATTTGGGTGGTAAGTTGCATGACCGAGCGATAAACGGTGAAAGTAGTGTAGTGCCGAAGTGTAAAAAGTGCTCTGGTCATGAAGGGGGTTTCACCTAGCGGGGCTGAAGTGGTTAATCAATGGGGGACAGATCAGATTTTTTTGTGTGTCAAAAAAACAGATCGTCACCATTGAGTTACATAGCTTGTCAAGACTGATCCGTCTTGCTCTACATCCCAGGACGCACTCAAAAACGATGCCTGCCACGTGTTTCTGTCCGGTATTAAAACGCAATAAAACGGAATGCATTCTGGTACACTACGTTCTGTCCCCATTGACAATGAATGGGGACAAAACTGAAGCGTTTTTCCTCCAATACAGAGATCCTATGACAGTTCTCAATAGCGGAAAGCGCATGTGTGACGCTAGCCTTAGTTACCCATAGCAACCAACACACCCACCTTCCATTTTTCAGAGCTCATTTGGGAAATTAAAGGATCAACCTGATGGGTTGCAATGGGCAACTCCTCTATTCCTCACAGTCTACTGGATTTCTCACATGCGGCCATGTGAAACCAGCTGCGCCATTCATTTCAGAGGGTACAGGGCCTCCATTCTCGTGATCAATGGGGCGGAATACCCCTTTAATATATGTAACAGGCAGAATACCGCTTTAATATTGGACTAATTATGTGGGATCACAAGGATTTAAACAGCATGCCATGGGCAGTTTCCCATAGCTTTCTCTATAGGACTGTAAGAATGCCACACAAAAAAAAATTATAAATTATATATGGCTTTATATTTTCTGGCCAGTGTCCTATAGAGATTTCCCTCGAGGATGCCTCTTGCCTCACCCAGCTTGATGCCCAGGACCATCCCGCCATCTTTTCTCCACCAAAACATCCCCCTTTGAGTTTCTCATTACAAGTAGTCTGTGACTGAGAAGCCGGTAACAAACACCAGAAGCCTCATCTCTAAATGGCCGGCGCCCAGCAAGCCCTGCAGCTATAGATTTCCCTGACTCCTCACAGCCCCGGATTACGACACAACTTTCAGAGCCGCCATCTTCCCACTACGCTCACAACATGGCCGCCATGCTCAGCGCGGGCGTTCCTCTGGCTTCCCGCCAAACTGACACAGTTGTAGATTACACGTCCGTGCATTGCCTCAGAGACCAAGGTATATAATAAATGTCCTATGTACGATTCTAGCCGGTATAATACAGACATATACTGCTGCCCCATCTAGAGAACATAACATGGCCTCTCCTCACCAGCTGTAGTAGACGCCGGGCTGGCGGCCGCTGCGCACCGCGTAGTACATGGCGCCTGAGACTAGAGAGGCTTTCTCCTGGCTCCTCAGTGGAGAACACGAGCTCTGGGGAGGAGGCCGCTATTAATACAGTGTGGAGGCGGGAAGTGAGGACACGTGTGGGGGAGGTCTCTCCTAATCCAGCCCCAGTGTAATGTGCGGGTAATGACGCATGAAGAAGCGGTGCGCCGCCATTTTTTTCTCCCCTGTACTTATAGAAATGCACAAAAATAAAATGGGTGAAACTGAGGTGTTATCTTTATAAAACCTTGTCCCCTTTTCCAAGGAGTGCGACAAAATGGTGGACATACATAATGTGGGTGAAAATTAGGTTGGAAATGTATGGCTGCTGGTGAAGCAGGTGTTGTGTCAGTGTCTCTGCGCCATATTCATCAGAAGGTGCACTTTTGTAAACCAAGTATGAAGTCGCATACAATCCCATAGGAAACAGCTTCATAAATCTGTCAGGGCAAAGTGTCATGCAGGATTTAGTGTAATAGTAGTCAATGGCTAATTTTCAGTGTTTTGCCGTTTGTCCGTTTTTCACGGATCCGTTGTTCCGTTTTTTTTTGTTTTCTGTGTATGGCGTATACAGTAATTACATAGAAAAAATTGGGCTGCGCATAACATTTTCAATAGCTGGTTCTGCAAAAACAGAATAGATACGGAAGACATACGGAGTACATTCAGTATGTGTTCCGTTTTTTTGCGGACCCATTGACTTGAATGGAGCCACGGAACGTGATTCGTGGGCAATAATAGGACGTGTTCTATCTTGGAACGGAAATACGTAAACGGAATGCATACGGAGTACATTCCGAACCATTGAAATGAATGGTTCTGTATACAGACCGTATACGGAACGCAAAAAATGGCGCATAAACGGAAAAAAATGGTCGTGTGAAAGAGGCCTTAATGCTCAGCTGGAGGAACCAAGAATAGTGGGGCACAGAGGCCCCGTTCAGATTTCCGTTTTTCACGGACGTGCTGTCCACATTTTCTGTGGACAGCACATGTGCCCACTGATTTCAATGTGTCCGCATATCAGTAGTTTTCTACCGACCGTGGAAAAGTCACAGAGACATGCACTACTGTGGTCCATGATGCCAACCAAACACGCCTGTTATAGACTATGGGTCTGTGAAAAAACATGGAACAACACGGATAACATGCGTGTTCCTTGGTTCGTTGCTAGGAGATGCTCTTGAAGTTAATGTTCAACTGATTTTTAATTTTATTTTTGCATTGCCATATTCTCACCCCCACAACTTTTTTATATATATATTTAGGTCCACAGAACTGTGTGGGAACAAATTTTTATAGGGGGCACTCACATGTCCTATCTTTTTGCGGAACGGGCAGATTGCGGACCCATTAAAGTGAATGGGTCCGCGATCCGCTGCGGCTGCCCCACGTTTGGTGTTCGTGCATTTTACGGGCCACAGCACAACCACGGGGCGCACACGTTCGTGTGCAAGAGGCCTAAGGACCAGACTGATTTTTGCTAATCTGACCAGTGTCACTTTATGTGGTAATAACGTTAAAAAGCTTTTACTTATCCAGGCCATTCTGAGATTATTTTCTTGTCACATATTGTACTTCATGACAGTGGTAAATTTGAGTCAAAATATTTCATTTTTATTTATAAAAAAAAAAAGACCAAATTTACCAAAAATTTGGAAAAATTAGCAAATTTCAATTTCTTTACTTTTATAGTAATAACTCCAAAGTAGTTACTACATTTCCCATATGTCCACTTTATGTTTGGATCATTTTGTGAATGCCATTTTATTTTTGGGGGTTGTTACAAAGCTTAGAAGTTTAGAAGCAAATCTTGAAATTTTTCAGAAAATTTCCAAAACCCACTTTTTAAGGACCAGTTCAGGTCTGAAGTCACTTTGTGAGGCTTACATAATAGAAACCACCCAAATGTAACCCCATTTACCCTGGGTTCACACCTGAGCGTTCTGAAAGGAGCGCTCTGTATGTGCGATTGTACGGGCGTTTGCAATCGCGCATACAGAGACAAGCGAACGCCCATTATCACGCGTTCCCGAAAGTCTATGTACGGGAACGCGCGACAAGACGCCCCAAAGAAGCTCAAGAACTTTTTTGAGCGTAGGGCGGTTTTCAGCGCGTTCAAACGCGCTGTAAAACGCTCAAGTGTGAACCAGGGCCATAGGGAAGCATTGGTTTTCATGTGTTGAGCGTTTTACAGCGCGTTTGAACGCGCTGTAAAACGCTCAGGTGTGAACCCAGCGTTAGTCTACTTTCACACTGGCGTTTTGGCTTTCAGTTTGTGAGATCCGTTCAGGGCTCTCACACGGGGTCCAAAACGGATCAGTTTCCATTCTAATGCATTCTGAATGGAAAAGGATGCGCTCAGAATGCATCAGTTCAGTCTCCATTCCGCTTTGGAGACTTGGTGCCCGTCTGATGAAACTGATCCAAACAGATCCGTCCTGGCACACAATGTAATGGGGGCGGATCTGTTTTCTATGACACAATCTGGCACAATAGAAAACTGATCCGTCCTCCGTTGACTTTCAATGGTGTTCAAGTCGGATCCGTCTTGGCTATGGTAAATATAATACAAACTGATCCATTCTGAACAGATGCAGACGGTTGTATTATCTGAACGGATCTGTCTAAGACGGATCCGCACAAAACGCGATTCTGAAAGTAGCCTTAGAAACTACACCCCTCAAGGTATTAAAAACTGATTTTACAAACGTTGTTAACCCTTTAGGTGTTCCACAAGAATTAATGGAAAATGGAGATGAAATTTCCGAATTTAAAATTTTTGGTAGATTTTCCATTTTAATCATTTTTTTCCCACTAACAAAGCAAAGTTTAACAGCTAAACAAAACTCAATATTTATACAAAAAAAAGAAAAGAAAAGAATCGCACATGCTTTGATCTAATCCTTGCTACTTTAGCAGAAAATAGCGCTAAATATCGCTGTGTACTGCCTCCTATGCTGCATGCTAAATGAGGCATTAGTGTACATTTTGATTTTAATCAGCAGGGTATTTTGCATAAGGGTTTAAATGAACCTACCATGCTCTCAGTTGGAGTTCTTGAGGAGCTTCAGGTAAGGTGAGGTTTGACAACTGTTCACATGGTGTGGTGCTGTTTCTGGCGGGTTGGTGGGGCCCAGTGCTAGGTATGGCATAGTCGGGCAGCAGTGGTGCTGTTTGACTACTGGGTCCCGGCGCCTGCCGGATTGACGCCACAGCGTTGGTGGTCGCCGTGCAGCGTCATGCCAATTTTAGAGTAGGACCCACTTATAGAGGCAACCTTGGCGTGGTGAGTGGGCTTATGTCTTTTGATCAAAATGTACACTAATGCCTCATTTAGCATGTAGCATAGGAGGCGGTACAGATGTGCTATTTAATTTTCTGCTAAAGCAGCAGGGATTAGATCAAAGCATAGCAGCTGGATGCGCAATTCATTTCTTTTCTTTTTTGTATATGTACAGAAAAACTCAATATTTATGGCCCTGATTCTGTTGTTTACAGAAACACCCCATATGTGGTCGTAAACTGCTGTATGGCCACACGGCAGGGCGCAGAAGTAAAAGAACGCCATATGGTTTTTGGAAGGCAGATTTTGATGGACTGTTTTTTTGACGCCATGTCCCATTTGAAGCCCCCCCTGATGCACCCCTAGAGTAGAAACTCCAAAAGGAAAGAAATGCCATAAGGTTTTTGGAAGGCAGATTTCACTGGGATAATTTTAAGTTGCCATGTCACATTTGAAGACCCCCTGATGCTCCCCTAGAGTAGAAACTCCCCAAAAGTGACCCCATTTTGGAAACTACGGGATAAGATGGCAGTTTTGTTGGTACTATTTTAGGGTACAGATGATTTTTGGTTGCTCTATATTTTTATGAGGCAAGGTAAAGAAAAAATAGCTGTTTTGGCACTGTTTTTATTTTTTGTTATTTACAAGGTTCATCTGACAGGTTAGATCATGAGCTATTTTTATAGAGAAGGTTGTTATGGATGCAGCAATACATAAAAGGTATACTTTTTTTTATTTATTTAAAGGGTTTGTCCAGGTTCAGAGCTGAACCCAGACATACCACCGTTTTGATCTTGGCACCCCCCCCCCCCCCCCCTGACATGAGCATCGAGCAGTTTATGCTCCGATGCTCTCCTTTTTTGCGGGTTGGGATGATGGTTTGATTGGTACAATTTTGGGGTGCATATGAAATTTTGATCACTTGCTATTACACTTTTTGTGATGTAAGGTGACAAAATGGCTTTTTGACACCGTTTTTATTTAATTTTTTTACGGTTTTCACCTAATGGGTAAAATCATGTGATATTTTTATAGAGAAGGTTGTTATGGATGCGGCAATACATAAAAGGTATACTTTTTTTTATTTATATAAAGGGTTTGTCCAGGTTCAGAGCTGAACCCGGACATACCACTGTTTTGATCTTGGCACTCCCCCCCCCCCCCCCGACATGAGCATCGAGCAGTTTATGCTCTGATGCTCTCCTTTGCCCTGCGCTAAATCACGCAGGGCAAAGGCATTTTTTGGAGATCCGGTGACGTACCGGGGCTCTCCATGTGGCTGCCAGGAAGCCCAGTCACTTCACCGGCACTGATGGGTGAGATTTAGCGCTGCCCTAGCCAGTAAAACGGCTAGGGCAGCACTAAAGCCCGCCCATCAGAGCCGGTGACGAGCCTGTGCCCTGCGCAATTTAGCGCAGGGCAAGGGAGCGCATCCGAGCATGAGATGCTCCGATGCTAGCCTCAGGGGGGCTGCCTGGGTGAAAATAAAGGTATGTCCGGGTTCGGCCGATTGTCAGGTAGGGTATCGATTTTGCGGGATGAGATTACGGTTTGATTGGAGCTATTTTGGGGTGCATATGACTTTTTGATCGCTTTCTATTATACTTTTTGTGATGCAAGGTGACAAATGGCATTTTTGACCCTTTTTTTTTGTAGTAGTGTTCATCTGAGGGGTTAGGTCATGTAGTATTTGTATACAACAGGTTGTTCCGGACGCGGCGATACCTAATATGTATGATTTTTTTTTTATTTTTTTTACATTTAACACAATAAAAGCATTTTTAAACAAAAAAAAATCATGTTTTAGTGTCTCCATAGTCTGAGAGCCATAGTTTTTTTTATTTTTGGGCGATTGTCCTATGTAGGGTCTCATTTTTTGCGGGATGAGGTGACGGTTAGATTGGTACTATTTTGGGGGGCATATGCCTTTTTGATCACTTGGTGTTGCACTTTTAGTGATGTAAGATGACAATAATGGCTTTTTTTTTTTCCCCATGGTGTCTATCGGATGGGGTGGATCATGTGATATATTTATAGAGCCAGAACGTTACAGACGCGATGATACCCAATATGTGTGTTTTTTTATTTTTATTTTCTATTTTTTATTATAAAATCAGGGAAAAGGGGCGTTTTTTTAATTTTTTAACTTAAAACTTTATTTTGTTTATTGAAAACACTTTCTTTTTTTTTACTTTACATCTGTCCCACTCTGGGACTTTACTTTTGGGGGTCTGATCCCCTCTGCAATGCATTGCAATACATCTGTATTGTAATTCATCGCCTGTTAGTGGATTACACTAAGGCTATATGCACACGAACGTGCCATTTTTTGCAGTCCGCAAACCGCGGATCTGCAAAAAACGGAAGCCGTCCATGTGCCTTCCGCAATTTGCAGAACGGAATGGGTGGCCCATTGTAGAAATGGCTATTCTTGTCTGCAAAATGGACCAGAATAGGACATGTTATATATTTTTTCTGCGGGGCCACGGAACGGCGCAATGGATGCAGACAGCAGACAGAGTGCTGTCCGCATCTATGGCGGCCCCATTGAAGTGAATGGGTCTGCATCCGAGCTGCAAAAACTGCGGTCGTGTGCATGAGGCCTTATACACTAACAGGTTGCCTAGGAGACCAAGTCAGAGGCTGGATCTCCTGGGCACCTGTAGAAGGCCTGCACGGCATCCGGCTGCCTTCTCACACATCGGGTCCCACGCCACAGCAGGGGACCCGATGTGCTCCTTCACCCGCCGCAAACCACTTCTATGTCGTGTTCAGCGCTGACTGCGGCATAGAAGGGATTAATCTGCTGGCATCTCTGTAAACAGCGATGTCGGCGGATACAGCAGGGGCCCGGCTACCAGGGACTGCCGGACCCCTGCAGTGATCGGCCCAGTACAGCTCCTGTACCCGCCCGATCAGCCCACGGTACATGTACGGCGGAATGCGTTCTGGCACAGCTTCCCTTGCTGTACATGCACGGGATTTTGCGTTAAGGAGTTAAACATGTGATTGTCTGACTGCTTCTTCCATAGAGTTATGACTGTGAGAATACAGTGATGCAAAAATAAAGTATTAAAACATAATAGAATGGCTATGCCATCAGTATCCCAGATGGGAAAACCCCAGTATTCTGACTTCCGGTTCGGCGCGCACATGTGAAGACGCGCGGCGGAGGAGCTCCGTATACCCAGCTACATACCAGGGCATTGCTGGGACCAGGGGCCTTACCTCCCCGACCGCTGCCACATGGACAAGTTTTTAGTTCGCAGCGGCTCCCCACAGACGGACTCTCCTCTCCCGCTACGGGATCTGGATCAGCCGCAAGCAGGCAAGATGGCAGGGGGGAAGTGGAGAGCGACTCGCTCCTCTTCTCAGCCCCCCTTCCACCCGATGCTGAAAACTCCAGGGGTGTGCAGGCATCACAGACTCAGCAGCTGCAACAGCTCCAGGAGATGGAGCTCCCAAATAAGGAAATTGCACTGGCAGTCGCACAGATACTAGCCCCTGATATAAAGGCCATGCTAAAATCTACTATTACTGCTACCAAGAAGCAGTTACAACAGGACATCGCACAGAATTCTTCTCACATTCGTGAATTAGAGCAAAGAACAGGGGCCCTGGAAGATGAACTGGGGAAAACTCAAACCCAGGTCAGAGAAATTATGCGCATTAATCAGGCCCTGCAAGAAAAAATGGAGGACCAGGGAGAATTGCTCCCGGAGGAGTAATATCCGGATTATAGGTCTTTCCGAGGACATTCCGGCACATCAGTTGGCTCATTTTTGTTCCTCAGAGCTTCCACAATCGTTGGGGTTTGAATTACCACTTACTGTGGAAAGAGCCCATAGAATCGGCCCGCCCAGAGAGGCATGCTTTGAAGGTCAAACGTCCAGACCGATGCCGGTTATAGCAAAATTCCTAAATTACGCAGATAAGGAATCTATCCTGCTGAAGTACAGACGTTTAAACCAGCCACTTAAAGTAAGAGGACATAAACTTCTGCTGTTTGGAGATTATTCTGTGGAAGTGGCCAAGAAGAGGAGAGCCTTCTCTCAGATATGCACACAGCTGGTGCAAAAGAAAATCCGGTTCACCCTCATTTACCCAGCCATCCAGCGTGTCTTTAGACAAAATGGGAGGACTGACACTTATCTGTCACCAAGAGATGCGATGGCTGCTCTGGAAGACGCATCTCCACGCCGGTCCGGAGAGGCTCTCAGTCAAACATCCAACTCGGACTGGGACTGACTTCCTTTATTTGAGACTACTCAGGCTGGAAGACATTCTTATTGACGGTACCAGGATTTTGTGGATCCTTTGCTGATCTCTGGGACTCCCACAGTCCTTCAAGCCGACTTGTACTATGCTGGTATTTTTGGGACAGTGGGTCGTGCTGGTCTTCCGGGGGAGTGTACAGGTGCGAGTACCTTCTTGTTTAGAGACGGGGGAGCGGGTGGGCGATGGGAGTAATCACTGCTAGGTATCTATGGGTAATAGGGGCAGAAGAAGGATGGGACCGCGTTGGAGGAAATCTGGCGAGGCCAAGTCCGGCTACTCTCGCCAGTTTAGTGCGAAAAAAGTGAAGTCTAGAAAGCCACTGCATGGATCGGCACGATCTACACAGGCGAGACAATTTGTTTTTGTTATTGTTCAAAGGTTGGGGTAAAAGTTGTTAGTTACATGTTCGGTCATGATTCGCAGATGTACTGCTCCTATTGCATGTGATGTGAACAAATGAAAGATGCTTCCTCCTGGTGGCGCTCCCTGTAGGACCCTCTTATTCTTTATTTTATGAAAATAATTACCTGGAATGTAAGGGGTCTCAGGGCCCCGCAGAAAAGATTAATGGTACTTAAACACCTTAAAAAATTAAATGCCAATATTGCATTGCTTCAGGAGACGCACCTGGAGGAAGCTGATCTGTGGCGTATACAACACCTCTGGGTAGGGCGTGTTTTAGGCTCCCCCTCGAGAAGTAGGAAAGCAGGGGTACTGGTTCTCATTCACAAGCGGTGAGACATGATGTCATCTCGGCGGTCTGTGATGATGAAGGCAGAATTTTGAACCTTAAGCTAAACACTGATGTGGGATTATTTAACGTCTTTAATGTTTACGGGCCCAACTCCGGTCAAGCCTCTTTTTTTAGGGACCTGGAAATCGAGATTTAACGGGGTGCGGGTGGCCAGACTCTGTAAATGGGAGACCTTAATGCAAGTGCATGATCTGGCGGAAGACCGTAAGCAATCTCAACCCGCACATCAGACTCAGCAGTCCACTGGAGGGGGGAGGTATTCCTTGGGATCGTTTTTGAGTTTCACAGGGCTGACAGACATATGGAGGTTCTTGAACCCGGTAGAGAGGGAGTTTACTCACTTCTCTCATGCGCACCTGTCGTGGTCTAGGTTGGATTATGCCTTGACCTCGCCGCAGCTCTCAGAGAAAGTTCTGCTGGCAGAGATCACAGACATGGTGGTATCAGACCACGCTCCTGTGTGCATTACACTTGCTGAAAATGCCCCTAGAGGTACTGACCCAATGTGGCGCATGCCTAGCTACCTGATGTCGGATGATGATTTTATAGACAGGTTGAGGGGATGGTGGTGGGAGTTCCTGGATAACAATGCAGTTCATAAAGATAATCACTGCCTTCTCTGGGACACGGCGAAGGCGGTCATCAGAGAGAACATAATTTTCGGCGGCTAAGAAGAGGAAGGTGTGGCTTGGGCTTCAGCGAGCTACGGAAGTAGTTCATGGTGCATACACCTCTTTTCTAGTGAACCCTACTGACCTAAATAAGGTCAAATGGGTCACGGCGAAACACAATTACGATCACAATTTAGAACAACAGATAAAGCTGTACTTGGACTACCACTCAGCTAAATTGTTTAAGTATGGCAATAAAGCAGGGAGAATGCTGGCCAATCTGATAAAAACACAGCGTTATAGCCCTGCCATTAAGGCGATAGTAGATGGGTCGGGGAAAAAACTCACAAATCCGAAGGATATTGTGGAATGCTTTGGGAAATACTATGCAGCGTTGTACTCCCAGGACGGGTATAACCAGGCTAGAGCTGAGGAACTTCTGGCTAAGGTCTCCCTCCCAAAACTCACAGAAGACATGTTGAGTCATCTCAGTAAACCAATTTCAGTTGAGGAGGTCCAAAGTTCTATAAAATCACTTAGAAATGGGAAAGCGCCGGGCCCGGATGGGTTCCCAGCGGAGTTCTTTAAGGCCCAAACAGAGGAAATGTCCCCAACTCTAACAGAGCTATTTAACTCCTGCTTAGCTGGGGGAGATATTATGTCGTCAGGGACATTAGCGCACATAAAGCTTATCCCTAAACCGGGTAAGGATATTGCCCAGATGGGCTCCTACCGTCTGATCTCCCTGATTAATCAGGATTTGAAAATCATGATCAAACTGATGACGAATAGATTAGTGGACTTTATGCCATCCCTGATTGGCCCTCATCAGGTGGGGTTTACTAAGGGGAGAGCGGCTGTCACTAATATTAGGACGGTTTTGGCGGTGCAGGATTACTTTTTCCATGGACAGGACGGGACTGATTGCCCTGCCTTGCTGTCTGTGGATGAGGAAAAAGCCTTTGATAACGTAAACTGGAGGTGGCTCCAGAAGGCACTGGAGGCCTTTGGTCTCAGTGGACCGTTTCGGGCATTCCTTGACGGTGTGTATGCTAGTCCAAGAGCGCAGGTTCATTTACCGGGATTTTTGTTGGCGCCTTTCCGCGTCCACAGGGGCACGAGGCAGGGTTGTCCTCTATCCCCTCTCCTTTTTAATCTGGCCCTGGAGCCATTGGTCCGATTTTTGATACAATCAGATCTGTATCAAGGCATAAAGGTCGGGACTAAAGAAATTAAACTTCAGACGACATTCTGCTTTTAATTAATTCCCCGGCCGCAGATCTAAGAAAAGTTCTGGACTCCTTACTCTACTTTGGGGATGCGACAGGTTACCGAATTAATGTGAGTAAAAGCCAACTGCTATATTTAAGAGGTTTTGCCCGGGATCTTTGTTTACCGCCTATGCCCCAAGCTGTGGAAGTGGTTCCTCAATATTTGACATATCTCGGCATTAAAATAGGCAGAAGCCCGCTATCTCTCTACAAGTTAAACTTTGACCCATTAATCAGGAAGATAGAGGAAGAACTTGAGAAGTGGTTGCATTTACCGCTGTCACTATTTGGGAGAGCCCATCTGTTAAAGATGGTTAGCTTTGCCAGACTGCTTTATCCTATCCAAACCATCCGTCTCCTGTTAAAACATGTAGATGTCAACAGGATTCATGGTGCTTTCTCGCGTTTTCTATGGCGGGGGAAGAGGCCGCGGATTGTGTGCGCCAAATTATGTTTACTTAAGTGGGAGGGTGGACTGCAGATGCCCAATGTCAGGAATTACAATTTGGCATCCCTATGTAGACATCAGGGATTGGCTGAAAGGGTCATCGAATTTCTCAAATACGCCATTAGAAAAGGAACTGACTGCTCCATGGGATCTAGTGGCAATCTTGCATACTAGACTTCAAGACATCCCTCCTCTTTTGCGAAAATATACATTATTGAAAGATACTTTGGCGACACGGAGAGGGATCTGTAAACTCTACCAGTTGCCCATGTATCTCTCTCCGTATATGCCGCTTTGAACCCCCCCCCCCTCCCCCGGCCTTCCCGGCAGGGAGACAATCTGTGATGTTTACCCGATGGAGGGAGAAGGGGATAACCTCCTTGAAACAGCTACTTACCCCCACAGGGACCGAGCTCCAATCATGGCAGGAACTCCAGTCACAGCTCCAATTGCCTCTCTCACACTTTATGCCCTACAATCAATTAAGATCGTTTTGTAGAGCACAAGCCATACAAATGGGACATCAGGAGAGGCTAGCTTGGTTTGATGCCCTGTTAGGAGTCCCGAGCTTTTCCTTGTTAGACTTATACCGGAAAATTCAAAATACTCACTCAATTTCTTTGGAAGCCAAAGTCTTCCAGAAATGGGAAGTTGAGCTCGACGATGGGTCGTTAACCACCAAATTGAGAGAGGGGATGGAGCGAGTGAGGCAGGCTATTAGCAATGAGACATGGAGGGAAATGCATTTTAAAATATTACACAAGGCAACATATGCATTCGACTTATCTTATAAAGATGCCCCAGCGCATTATCTTAGGTGGTGCCCGAAATGTCAATTACAGAAAGCCAATTTGCTACATGGGTTGTGGAACTGCCCTTCCCTGAAACCCCTATGAAAGGGGGTGTTGGAGTACATGAAGCAGATTTGGGGAATAGATGTTCAACTAACCCTGTATTTTTCATTATATTCCTTTTGATGCCAAGGGGGAAATAACCCAGTCCACACAAGTCAAAGGCATTCATTTGTTTTTATTGGCAGTCAAAAAAACTATACTGAGACATTGGATATATCCCACCATCCCAACACTGGAAGAAGTTGTAGGTACACTAAAACAGGTCCTTTATATGGATAGGTTAGAATCGGAGCAAAACAAGGAAAAGTCTACGAAGCCCTTTTTTAGTAAGTGGGGGAAGTTTATTGTTCATGCTCTGACTTCGGTTAAAATACAGGAGCTGATGACACCGTTCTGCCACACTAAGTGGTATCTGGAAGAACAGATAAGAGGGATGTTAGGGAAACTGGGATTGGAGGACATGTGAATGTGAGTTTATATCAGCAGATTAAGAATATAGGGAGCTACATACCTGTCAATAGATGTATAGACCGATAGGATATACAGTCAGGTCCATAAATATTGGGACATCAACACAATTCTAACATTTTTGGCTCTATACACCACCACAATGGATTTGAAATTAAACAAACAAGATGTGCTTTTACTGCAGATTTTATTACAACCAACCCCTTCCCACTGTGCCAGTATAACAGTCCTGGTCTCTGTCAACTCCTCCTCTTTCTTTTGCTCTTCTCACAGATAAGTACAGTTGTCCTTCTTATATCTGTGGGCAGAGGTTTCTGTATTATTACATTAGATTATTATATTGTTTGTTGGTTTAGATTAGTTTCTTTATTGTAGGTTTGAGTGGGGTGTTCCCCCCCCTTTTTTTCGTATTTGATTTATTTTTCTCCCCAGGTATTTTTTCCTTAGGTTTTTCTCCTTAGGTATTCTTTTTCCTTCCTGGGACCTTCCTTGTCTTAGCGCCGCTTATATTAGCTCTTTTCCCCCCTTTTTTCGGGCATTCCGCTGCTTCCTCTGTTAGGTTCTACCTCTTATCTTCCCTCGGCTCTGCTCCGTTCGTCTCCTCATCTTGGCGGCCGAGATCTCGCGTGATTTCGGCCGCCATTTTCCAGTCAGGTCTCCAGTTGTTTCGCGCGTCTCCCTGCTCTCTCCGCTCTGCGCTCGGCGAGATCTCGCGGTAATTCGTGAGATTTCGTCCTTTTCCCCTCAGAGAGCTGCCGGAGTCTCCCCTGCATCCCGCTCGTTACCTGCGGTATCTACCCTCTAGTTTTTTGCCCCACATTCCTGTTTTCTCATCTTCGGGGGTCGATTATTGTTATTATAGGTTCCACTGGCTCATAGGCAGTTTAGGTGTTCTTAAAGTTTAATACTGCCCAATAGATCACTATGTCCAAGGGCAGTATGCGTGGGGGTGAGTCTGCCCCTGAGACTACGGAGGTGCCCTCTAATGCCCTGGAGTCTGGTGCCATGTCTATTGATGCCCAGACTTCAGCGATTCATCGCTCAGTAGCTGCAGCAATCCAAGCTGCTATTGGATCCATGTCCTCAGCCATATCTAATTCTATTTCTGAGGCCCTTATGGCTGGTCCTTCCTCCTCCAAACCTTCGGGGTCCCAGCCATCTGAAAATGTATCATCTGCCTCCAGAACCGTTATGACTGGTGGAGCTGTAGCCACCCAAGATGGCGCGCATCGTTCGCGCAAACGAGCCTACGCCCTCCAGGCAGAAAAGGCGAGGCAATGGAAATGCGCCAGAGCGCAGCATGATAGCGTTTCGAGTTCTGAACTCGACTCAGATGAGGAGGCTCAGTATCGTTCTGTAGATTTTGTGGACTTGGAGGAGGACGATCCTTTGGATTCGGACCTTCCGGGTCCATCCTCAGCATCTGTCGCACCACTTTCTGCATCCATTGAGATTCCTTTGGAATCCTCAGCGATTTTGGATCCTGATGCACTCCATCATCCTAGGTCTGCGGAGTGGCTCCCGTCCTCACATGTAGCAAAATTCCTGGAGGCCCGTGTGCGCCAACCCCTTTCTAAGGAGGCACGTAATAAGCTGAAGGCTGAGTGCCCCAGACCTATTATCCCCAACAAGGTCTGTGAGACACCCATAGTTGACCCGAAGATGTGTCAATTTCTGTCAAAAATCGGGCTGGAACCCTAGAAAGGGCCTTGAGTCGGCCTTAAAGTCCTGTCAGGACAAACTTTTAGACCTGTTGGGCCCACTGACAATTTTTTTTTAACTGGCTGAGTCAGCCAGAACCCAGAATACGCTGGTGGATCCAGAGGAGCTCCGGGGATGGGTTCAACGTGCCGTGTGTATCACGGACAACGTTAATACTTCGCTCTCTATTGAGAGGCGGAATGCAATTCTCTTTAAAATTGAGCCCAAGCTCTCTAATTTAGCCCTGACGGAGGCAGGCAAAGAGGCCCAAGGGTTACTATTCGGAGATTCTTTCATAAAGGACCTGTCACGGTTTGTAGGAGCCTTCACTGCCCTTGAGAAGGCTCAGACATCAATGAAACGTGTCTTCCAGGGACGGGTCTCTAACAGGGCCTGCAGCTCTAGGGGCCGCCTGTCCGGCCGGTCATCCTACCAGACCCGTGGATCGGGTCGAGGCTCCTTCCCTCATCGTTCCTCCATCCAGGAGTTCCGGCAGCCGCCCGCCTTCTTCCCCACCCGCAGATCTTCATGACGTTCACGTGGAGCCAGAGGTTCATCATCCAGACGCCCTTTCGGTAAGTCGAATACCAACGTCTTCTTTGATTCCTTGGGTAGGGGGCAGGCTCCGTCTTTTTTACCATGTTTGGTCAACCATCACTGCCGACCCATGGGTTCTTTCTACTGTACAGGGGTTCCACATAGAACTGATTTGCTCTCAGGTCCAGATCCCTCCCCCTCATCCTGTAGTTCTCCCGTCCTCATCGCGCCTTTTGTTACAATAGGAGTTGACAGCGCTATGTCAGAAGGGTGCCATAGAGTAGGCTCCCTCTTCCTCGGAGGGTATCATAAGCAGTATGTTCCTGGTGGCCAAAAAAGGAGGCCAGATGCGACCCGTGATCAACCTCTGGGCTCTAAACGCCTTCGTGCAGTATCGGCACTTCAAGATGGAGGGCATCCACCTCCTCAGGGATCTGCTCCTCCACGGGGACTGGATGGTCAAACTAGACCTGAAAGATGCCTACCTGACAGTACCGGTGATCGAGTCATCCAGGGATCTCCTTCGTTTCCTCTGGGACTCGGAGGTGTGGAGGTTCACATGTCTACCCTTCGGACTCTCTTCGGCCCCTTGGTGCTTCACCAAGCTTCTGCGACCAGTCATTTCATGTCTCCGCAGTCAGGGGATTCGCCTGATTATCTATCTGTCGGCACCCTTTCCGACCTGTCACCACGATCACTCTGGCCCGCTGGGTGAAGTGGATTATGTCCTTGGCAGGTGTGGATACTGCGGTTTTCACAGCTCATTCCGCTAGAGGGGCTTCGGCGACCTCCATGGCGGTGGCAGGAGCCCGTTTGGAGGACATTAGAATACTAGCGGATTGATCATGTGTATCTACATTTCGTGAATTTTATTTCCGGCCTACGGTCCATGTTTTTTCCTCTGTGGTAAGTCACCTTTTAACTCGCAATAGGAGCCTCCGTGTCATGTAATAAAATTGCATGATTTTCCTATCTTGTGACGTAAAGTCATGATTTTATTAAAGACACGGAGGCGAGTATTGCCCCTCCCATTATTATTGTTCCCCCCCTAGAATTGGGATTTGGTTTACTATTGGTTTAGTAGATTTAGTTTGCATTCGATTGTTATTTTACTATATGTACACTGCAATGGATTACTGAAGATCGTTTTACTTCATTACTTGGACGTTTTCTACCTTTTGTCTTGTTTTATTTTCATAGGATGAATTGCGTTTGAATTCCCAGCTTCGTTCTTCGGTTGAAGAGTCGTGTTCGGTTTCAGTTGTATTTCGGTTTCGGTGGCTGGAGTGTTTTGGTTTTCACACTCAGAGTTCCAGTAGACTGTCATCATCAAAGAAAGAGGAGGAGTTGACAGAGACCAGGACTGTTATACTGGCACAGTGGGGAGGGGTTGGTTGCCATGGTTATCATTTTGATTGCAACGTTTGTTCTTTGCTGCTATATGATTTTAGTAAAGAAAGAGATAGCAATACTCGCCTCCATGTCTTTAATAAAATCATGACTTTACGTCACAAGATAGGAAAATCATGCAATTGTCGGCTTTAATTTGAGGGTATTTACATACAAATCAGGTGAATGGTGTAGGAATTACAACAGTTTGAATATTTGCCTCCTAATTGTTAAGGAACCAAAAGTAATTGGACAATTGGCTTCTCAGCTGTTCCATGGCAAGCTGTGTGTTATTCCCTCCTTATCCCAATTACAATAAGCAGATAAAAGATCCAGAGTTCATTTCAAGTGTGCTATTTGCATTTGGAATCTGTTGCTGTCAACTCTTAAGATGAGATCCAAAGAGCTGTCACTATCAGTGAAGCAAGCCATCATTAGGCTGAAAAAACGAAATAAACCCATCAGAGAGATAGCAAAAACATTAGGCGTGGCCAAAACAACAGTTTGGAACATTCTTGAAAAGAAGGAGCGCATCGGTGAGTTCAGCAACACCAAATGACCCGGAAGACCATGGAAAACAACTGTGGTGGGTGACCGAAGAATTCTTTCCCTGGTGAAGAAAACACCCTTCACAACAGTTGGCCAGATCAATAACACTCTCCAGGAGGTAGGTGTATGTGTGTCTAAGTCAACAATCAAGAGAAGACTTCACCAGAGTAAATACAGAGGGTTCACCACAAGATGCGAACCATTGGTGAGCCTCAAAAACAGGAAGGCCAGATTAGAGTGTGCAAAACGACATCTAAAAAAGCCTTCATAGTTCTGGAACTACATCCTATGGACAGATGAGACCAAGATCAACTTGTACCAGAGTGATGGGAAGAGAAGAGGATGGAGAAGGAAAGGAACTGCTCATGATCCTAAGCATACCACCTCTTCAGTGAAGCATGGTGATGGTAGTGTCATGGCGTGGGCATGTATGGCTGCCAATGGAACTGGTTCTCTTGTATTTATTGATGATGTGACTGCTGACAAAAGCAGCAGGATGAATTCGCAAGTGTTTCGGGCAATATTATCTGCTCATATTCGGCCAAATGCTTCAGAACTCATTGGACGGCGCTTCACAGTGCAGATGGACATTGACCCAAAGCATACTGCAAAAACAACCAAAGGGTTTTTTAAGGGAAAGAAATGGAATGTTATGCAATGGCCAAGTCAATCACCGGACCTGAATCCGATTGAGCATGAATTTCACTTGCTGAAGACAAAACTGAAGGGAAAATGCCCTAAGAACAAGCAGTAACTGAAGACAGTTGCAGTAGAGGCCTGGCAGAGCATCACCAGGGATGAAACCCAGCGTCTGGTGATGTCTATGCTTTCCAGATCTCAGGCTGTAATTGACTGCAAAGGATTTTCAACCAAGTATTAAAAAGTGAAAGTTTGATTTATGATTATTATTCTGTCCCATTACTTTTGTCCCTTAACAAGTGGGAGACAGATATGTAAACTGTTGTAATTAATACACCGTTCACCTGATTTGGATGTAAATACCCTCAAATTAAAGCTGACAGTCTGCAGTTAAAGCACATCTTGTTCGCTTCATTTCAAATACATTGTGGAAGTATATAGAGCCCAAAAATTTTGAATTGTGTCGGTGTCCCAATATTTATGGACCTGACTGTATGTGCGCAGGCATCTTCAATGATGGGGTTGTGACCGATAGTTTTGTTTGTGTTTGGGAAAATTGGTTATAAGTGGGAGGGGGGGGGGGGGGAATGGAAAATGGGGGCTATACCTGTTTTGTGATTAATTCGATATACTACCTGATTCTTTATGATCTCATGTATGTTTATGATGACATCTGTGTCTGCTGTGTATCGCCAACGGCTTTGTATACTGACAAATTGTATTTTCCCTGAATAAAAGTGTGTTTAAAAAATAAGAAAATTCCAGTATTCTGTTCCAGCATAGAAACAGAATGCTGGAATTGCTGGGTAAGGCTACTTTCTCAATAGCGGAAAGGGAAAGCGCAAGTGTGAAAGTAGGCTCAGGTATATGCGTAACACATAATTATCTAAATAATAGACGACAATGGCAATATAAAATCAGCAACAATGAAACAAACAACAATAAACAATGTGTCATAGAAGCATAAAATGGTAGTCAATATATATAATCTAAAAGTGTTGTAAAAAAAAAAGGGGGTGTTCCGATTAAAATGTCCAGTACCACAAAAAACACAAGTTAACACCACATCCAGATTAGGTTCCTAAATCTGCAGGTGTGAGGACTTTCAATAATATCGTGGTGAATAATCGTATAATCTGAGGCCGTCTATGTTAAAACCATTTTGTGGCGTCCCACATTTTAAAATGGTGATAAAAAATCTGCACAGCAGCAATATTCGATGAGTTAGATATAGGAATCTTTACTTATCTTTTACATATAGGAGCTTGTTTGAGGCTTTCTGCTGGTAATCGCTGTAGCAGTGGTCAGGCTGTACACTGTAGGGTATGAAGATTTTGTGTTCGGCGTCCCACGTGTATCAGACTTAACTTTCGGCGTCCCACGTGTCACTACCTTCGGACACGGATTCAGTAATTATCAACCCAGGCACTACGATAATCGAGTCCCCCACATTCGAGGGATCTTTTTCGGGTACAGCAAAAGTAAGTGCTTGCCTCTTCCTCGATCCTGTGAGCGTTCCTCTCCAGGTACTGTGTCTTTCGGGTGATTAAAGTTCGTACTCCGTAGTCTTTTTTCTTCAAATAGATAAGCAAAGTCCAGTTAGTGTGGATTATGATGATATCCCCAGTATGCAAGTCAATAAGTTGAGCACCAAACGCGTTTCGGAGTGTTACTTTACTCCTTCCTCAGTGGTAATGCTTGCATAGGGTGTTCACTGCCTTTATATCCCTCCTTCCTGAGTTCCTTACAAGACGTGGACTGGATTCCAATTCAAAAACGCTTATAGATGAGGTTGCGCTTTTTATGTGTTTTTTTTGTTCAATGCGTTTTTTGGTTGTATGGCCCATAATTGTCCTGTACATCATAACTGATGGGTCATTTTCTATTGCTAATATTGCTTTCACTAAATATAATAAAATTTATAATAAAAATTACATAAAAATATGCTGGAATTAAAGCAAAATACAAATGCACAAAATCTAAGAATATAATACAGATGCACAAAATCTAAGAACATGAAGTATACTTTAATCTTCGACTAATAGTTGGCTTAAATTGTGTTGAGTGCCCTTCTATATATTCCAATCCTGCAACATTCCTAATCTCTTGATTTGGGTGCATCAACTTGAGTTGGAGCACCGTAGAAATCCTAAATCAGGGTGAGCCGCCCCATATACTCTATATTTTTCAATATCACTGCCATTCGCTATAATGGGGTCCAGACACTAATACCAGCATTTGGCTGCCTACTATGGTATTTCATCCCTTTTATCCACTTATAAGTCTGGAGAGTGGGAGAGACCGCAGAGGAAGACTGATAGACTGAATATATAAAAACGACACCATCAGTGGTGTATCTTGGTTTTGTGCTGCCCTAGGCGAGACTAAACTCGGGCACCCCCTAATATAAATTTGACCCACCCCTTCCTGTGAAGGCCAAACCCCTTCCTCTGTAAACCCCACCCCTTCCTCTTTACAATACATTTGTGTTAGAAGTTACGCTTTTTTAATTTTTAGAATAATGATACAGGCAGCCATTTTATTTAATACATTGGTGCTAATTTCTGTGTTGGTTGGAGGGGGGTGAGGAGCAATATTACACAATCTGTATATGTATAAAAAAATATTAAGATTGTGTAATACTGCCCCTCACCCCCCCCCCCCCCAACAGCACAGAAATTAGCACAAATACATTAAATAAAATGGCTGTATCATTATTCTTTTCTTTTTTTAAACTTTCAAGTTTTATTGATTTTCCAACATAAGAATATCAGAAAGTAAATATGTCACTTGTATAAGCCAATATCAATGTTAACATATGTAAAGTACATCCATGACATATTTTTACATGGTCAATCCAAAAACATACTAATACATTTCAATCCAGAACTTGTGATCCTTCTATGAGATATAAATTATTCCAATATCCTAAAATCCAGGTGTGAGTAGTCGTATAGTCGGAATATAGTTCTAAAACGTGTCATTATATAGTTGTTCATTATATAGTTGTTCATCCAACGCTCTCTCCCACTATTGATACTATGCCATCAGTCACTATAGAGCCAAAGAGGAAATTTTTGCTGCTGTATCATTATTCTAAAAATTTTAAAAAGCATAACTTCTGCCTTTGCCTTTGCTATGGAAAGACACACAGCCCTAACTGCCCCCTGTGATCATCCAGTCGCCATATTTATTGCCAATTTAGTATTTATGGGACTCCCATAAATACTAAGTTGGCGATAAATATGGCGACTGGATGATCACAGGGGGCAGTTAGGGCTGTGTGTCTTTCCATAGCAAAGGCAGATTCACAGGCTACCACCCATAAAAGGCCACCCATACACTGCAGGGGGCAGACAGGGCATGATCCACTGTAATGTACGGGCACCCACCTATGTGGTCCATACACTGCAGGGGGCAGACAGGGCATTACCACCACCACTCACCGACTCAGGGCAGCAGGTAGATGAACACGAACAGGATCAGGTCAAACAGGAGGAAGACCCAGATGTTGAACCAGTAAGAGTGCTGAGACAGCGTCAGCATGCAGCCCCGAGCCTCCCTCCTCTGCTCCGCCAGCTCTGCGGACACCGTCTCCTGCCTGCCTTCATTTTGCCGCTGTGCCCACTGTCGAGTGTCCATGCTGTGCTGCATCCGTGTCTCACAGGGCGACGGCGAGTCTTGAGGACAGGGAGGGGTCATGTGACAGAAAGAGGTTACGTTGTCTCTATGGTGAGAACGAGGAGAGTCGCACGTACTGGGCGCGGCATCCTCTCATGCTGCCGCCCCATTGGCAAGTGCCGTCCTAGGCAAATGCCTTGTTTGCCTCGTGATAGATACACCTCTGGACACCATACTGACAATAGTGAAACACAGCTATAATCATGGTGTCTCTCACTAAGGGCGCATTCATGCCACTGCACCGTGTTTTGTGGTCCACAAATTGCATATCCCCAAAACACGGATGCCGCCCATGTGCGTTCTGCAATTTGTGGGACGGAACGAGCGGCCCATTATAGAAATGCCTTTTCTTGTCTGCGATTGCGGACAAGAATAGGACATGCTCTATCTTTCTTGCGGGACAACTATTGCAGAACGGATGCGGACCCTTTCATACAGTCATGTGAACGAGCCCTTGCTTAAAAAGGGCAACATAAACCTTGTATCAGATTCCCTTTAAAGATTACCTTTCACCTGTCCTGACATTACAATATAAGTGCCTGGCACTGTAGGGCATTATCAGTAGATTTCATCGCTGTCATTTTTTTAGATCGGCTGCTGTGTTGCCCCGGTGTGCCCCCCGTTCTGGTTTCGCGCCCTGTTTGCTAATAGACAGCATCTGTATATGGAGGAGCAGACACCAGCTTTTCTCAGGGGGCGTCTCTTTGAAAGAGAAGCCCCCTGAGAAAAGCTGGCGTCTGCTCCTCCCTGTACCGATGCTGTCTATCAGCATACAGTTTAACTCCACTTAGTCCCTTGACTATAGGACGTCTCCGTACACTTGTCAAATAAATTAAGACAACTTTTATTTATGTATTTCTTTTAAACCTTAAACCAACATACTCTGTGAGACTTATTAAAACTCTCAGTCAGTGACAGTATTTTTCCACTAATTATCTGTAATATTTGTGCTGTTGAAATAATTGTCTGTCTCTCACCGTTAGTGATAAAGCAACAAAGTGGCCAGGCCAGCTTGTTGTGTACCATCATTAGTTATAATTGTATCTTATTTACTGATCTTTCCCTGTACTTTCATAATCAGGCTACACTCTGTCTCCTACTGCGCTAAAAACACACACACACATCCTCTGCCTCCCGACATGTTTCGCTGGTAAACCGGCATCTTCAGGGGAGCGGGCAGGTATGACTGTGGGGGTTGGGACCACCTTTTATTAAATAGGTTGGTGATGTAAACCTATGAGGGACCTATGTAAGAGGATCTTTTATCTATCTATAGCGCAGGTGAATGTGCGGCTAGTGTTGATTCGCCACCTCCTCTCTCTGCGCCACCCAACTCACCGCCCGTAGTAACATAACTCCGGCCCTCAGTAGCTGTGCCAGGATCTGGCGCATGCGCCCCAACTTAGACATTTACTTCAGGACTCCGTTGGTACTGCGCATGTCCTAGAACTTGATATTTCTTCTTCATTACTACCCTTATAGGATGATAACAATAACAACTATTTCATATCCATCTACAGCATTACTACTTTTCTTTAAAGGGGTTGTCCGGGATACCATTTTTTTTGTGTACTCACTGTTAACAGGTGATTCTAGGTCCCCCCATATGTTTTAAGGTATTTTCGCCATTTCTACATGGCTCTGACAGTCCCCCACGTGCTGTTTATATCTCTGTTTATTTTTGTCTAACTTCCTGCCGCTCTGCACTGTGGGTTACAGCGCAGCACGGCATCACGTGCTTTCAGATGACTCATCTCCGCCGTGACTCCACCCCCTCATTGTTATTCCGCCTCCTGCCGCACATCCCCACATCCTCCATGCATCCACCCCCCTTGAATCATATTCCGCCTCCTGCCGCACATTTTCCTCCCCTTTAGGTCCGAGTATTGCATTGGAGGCGTTTACTATGCTAATTAGCATAGTTCCCTTGCCTCCTTCATTGTGAACAATACGCCCTGCCCGGTGACATCACTGGAGGGGCGTGGCTTAGTGTGATCTGTTGCTGCCGAGGTACCGCCCCTCCAGGCGCTCTGCATATTTCCTGCGGCTGATGGTGAGGTCACTGGGCTCCCTGCGAAGCGGAAGAAGCGGCTTCGCTCTGCAGAAGGGACCGGTACGTCACTGAATGTGAGAAAAGACTCACTTCCGTCTGAGAATTTGTGTAATGAATACGGGGCATCAGAAAAGTATGGGAAAGGTAGGACAGTCATGTAGGAGATATTTATGTCCTTGTTAGACAATTAAACTAATGTCCCCAATCCCGGACAACCCCTTTAATTATTATTTTTTATTATCTAATGAATGCTATGATCATGATTCTGGCAAGTTAACTTCTATTTAATAATTAACATTAATTGAGAATCTATAATATCATGATTATCTTAATATTAATATATAGTGCCTAATACTACAAATAAAGATAAGTATTAGATTAAATAGAAAATAAAAAATAAGTGAAAGATAATAAATAAATAATAGATAGATAAAGGATAAGAAAATGAAAAATAAATAGAATATAAAAAATAAATAATAAATGGAAAATGAAATAAAATAACAATATTTGTGATAAATGTATTATCTTAAATTAAGTGATGCCCTTATTATATTCTAATTGCTAGAGTTTGATAAATTTAATATTATAGACCATTGGAAAACAAACTTTGTGCTGAAAGTCGTGATACTAATAGCTTCCTATCTATCCACTGAATTCATCAAACCTAGTAAATTGCCAACATTATCAAATTATCCATTAGTATGTCATTATTTCTTAATAGTTTATTTTTATAAATTAATTCAGTTGTAGTAGGGGTCTAAATAGCTAGTAGAAGTCAATTGTTCTGTCCCAGCATCGGGAGATTCATTTCAGTATCATTACAGATCACATCTGCTGTATTTCTGTAGTTATTAGGTTATAGCACCATCTAGCGGTTTTAAAAATATAATACACTTTGTTTTTCTGTTAGTAAAGATTATTGTATTGTCGGAGTGTAATGCATTTTGGGAAAGAGAAGCCCAGTCTCCATGTCATCAGGACACAGTGCAGAGCTGTCCTCCTGCATATCTCCTTAAAGGGACACTGACAGGCCCAAAAAGCATATTTAGGGGTATATATGACAGTATAGGTCTTATAAAGGGTATTAGAATCATCTAAGTATCCCCCCTGTCCACCTCATAAATACAGTAAAAAGAAGTTTTATAACCTGCTTTCCTGGTGTTCAATCTGCCCAAGGGGCGGTGCTTCATATCAACTTGCGCCCAGCCAGCCTCGCCACAAGTTCACAACTGCCGTTTGAAGCGCCGCCCAGCTCATCAATATTCACTGAGCTGGGCGGCTACTCTGAAGCGCTGTACTAGTGTCCCCGGCCATCTTCAGCGCATGCGCCCGGCACCCTCACTGGCCGGGATCGCATCGCGCGTCTGCTTTATGCGCATGCGGGGCGCTGCTGTGCCCGGCGCATGCGCATAAAGCAGACACGCAATGCGATCCCGGCCAGTGAGGGTGCCGGGCGCATGCGCTGAAGATGGCCGGGGACACTAGTACAACGCTTCAGAGTAGCCGCCCAGCTCAGTGAATATTGATGAGCTGGGCGGCGCTTCAAACGGCAGTTGTGGCGAGGCTGGCTGGGCGCAAGTTGATATGAAGCACCGCCCCTTGGGCAGATTGAACACCAGGAAAGCAGGTTATAAAACTTCAGATTACTGTATTTATGAGGTGGACAGGGGGGATACTTAGATGATTCTAATACCTTTTATAAGACCTATACTGTCATATATACCCCTAAATATGCTTTTTGGGCCTGTCAGTGTCCCTTTAAACTCCACAATCCTGGTAAAATCATATCTGGTGAGACAGCTACCTTTGTTTCAGGGACATTATGTTATGCAGAGCTGTTTAGTCAGTTGTAAATGTGTTACTCAGGGAAGCTGTTATTTCTGCTAGTTAGACATGTAGTCTTATGACAGGCAGCCATTTTAGCATGTGCTTCAGTGTTATGCAAATGTTACTGTACATGCCATTCTATATGTATTCTTGTAGTTTTACCAATCGAATACTCCTGTTTTACCAATCAATCAAATAATCATATTCTGCCAATCAAACAACCTGTTGACCAATAAACAAGTTAGATTACTAAGAACAGTCCCCTTATTTGGAAGACTGGAATGGTTTATGTTGAATGTCAGAGTGCACACTGTGTGAATGTGTATGAAAATAGAACATCAATGGTATACAAAAATAGATTTCTATAGGGGTAATATTATTTTTAATTTATATTATTTACAAACCAACATTTTATAATTGTAAGTACCCTCCTATTAATTACATCACTTTTTTTTATTGCATAACACGTGACCTAAAATCTGATTTTAATTATGTTTATATATATTTATTATATATATATTTATTTATTATGGGTTCTTTCAATCTTATAGGTCACATAAACAATATTTTTATTAACATTTTAAAGGTAGTATTCTTCTCACTACAATATTTTTCTGGTATCACTGTTCTAAATTATTCTCATTTCTTTATAAGGGTACTTTCACACTAGCATGTTTCTTTTCCGGTATCGAGTTCCGTCACAGGAGCTCAATACCGCAAAAAAACTGATCAGTTTTATCCTAATGCATTCTGAATGGAGAGCATTCCGTCCAGGATGCATCAGTTCAGTCCCTCTTACGTTTTTTGGCCGGAGAATATACCGCAGCATGCTGCAGTTTTCTCTCTGGCCAAAAATCCTGAACACTTGGCAGGCATTAATTTCCATTGAAATGTATTAGTGCCGGATCCGTAGTTAAGTGTTCTGGCAAAACAGATCCAGTTTTCCGGTCTGCATATGCGCAGACCTTTAAAAATGCAAAAAAAATAAATACCGGATCCGTTTTTCCGGATGACACCAGAGAGACGGATCTGGTATTTCAATGCATTTGTCAGACAGATCCGCATTCGGATCCATCTGACAAATGTCATTCGTTTGCGTCCGGATTGCCATCCTGCCGGAATCCTCTGCTGCAAATGTGAAAGTACCCTAACAACTAAAGTTACCCTAACAACTAAAGTTGCTGTATGACTAATACGTAAAAAAAAACCCAATAATAGAAAACTAAAAAAGATGAAAATGTAAAGCCTTCATTGAGTCCTGACGGTGACGGGGATTTCAGGCGATAAATCCATTTAGTTTCCTCTTGTTTTTTTTTATCAATGTCTCCTTGTCTTGGGCCTGTTTTATCTCGTTGTATTCCCCATACCTTCAAAATAGAGAGATTACCTTGGTGATAGTTCCTTACATGTTTAGAGAGGGGGGTATCATCTTTGGTATTTATACTACTCAGATGTTTCGAGATGTGTCTCCTTAGTTCTTGAACTGTTTTTCCGATATACAATTTGGGGCAGTTACATTAAATGGCGTATACTACACTCATGGTTTTACAATTGATGAAATCTCTTATCTCATATCTTTTCCCATCAACTAGGTTTCTAAATGCTTTTGTAGGACTCATGAGTAGGGTATGACCCCTTGATGGTTAACCATGTCTCAGCTGTTCTTTTCTGTTGGAAGTGACTATGTACCAGCATCTCTTTTAGATTTCTCCCTCTCCTATAGGTGATTGTAGGGTTAGTAGAAATCATTTCTTTCAAATCTCCATCTGATCGCAGGACATGCCAGTGTCATTTCAAAATACTGTAAATCCTTTCATGCTGTACATCATATGTTCATGTATATGGAGACTATTAATTGAGAATAATGAGGAAATGTATATAATTAAACATGCATGATTCAATAATCAACAACATGATCTGCAAACTGTATTTAATAAGGAAAATCGAGAATTTATGGATAAGATTGAGTTTTATAGAATAACTAAATAAAGATAAATAAATTAATGGCCAACTCAGCAGTCTCTAATAGTGTACTAATATTCCCTAATATAAATATATCATGATCAAATCAATAACTGAGTTAAAAACTATAAAAATAAAAACTATAAGTGGACAGATGTTAGTAATAGTGGACAACTTTCCATATTATCTACAATGACCTTCATAGATAAAAAGTAGCAATAAAGAAATTCCTAGACAGGCCGCAGAATAGTTGGTAAATCTAGAGAAAAAAGTCTAGTGACATGCGCAGTGAGTACTAATGAAACGATCTATGCTAAAGTCTGGGATATGTGCAGAGTAAACCTAGAGTGAAGAAACCTAAGTCCAGTGACATGCGCCGTGAGCATTAAGAAAACGATCTATGAAGAAGTCCGGGTTCATGCGTGGGAGCCTGTGGGAGGAAAGAGGCAGTACGTCAGCTGTAAGGAGGGGAGCGAAGGACGGGACCGCTACAATCAGGGCTCCCGTAACTAGCCCCAGGAGTCTACATAAAAACATTGAGGCCAGCGATATGGTGACAATGCAAGTGACGTTAGGATTTAAAAGACCGTTCCCGCCCCTTTCAAACACACTCTGCCCAAATCCCCTGAGGATGCCAGGTTAGGAGCTGGTGAAACATGTCGGGGGGGCAGCGTTTGAACTATTTTAGACAGCAGGTGCACATAGATACAAGAACTTACTAAATCATCTATGAGATTGTCTATTTAGCGCAGGGATAGAAGAAGAGTGAGCATGCAGCAGTGCGCTGAAATGGCTCCCTATATCCCCTCACACTGCGATGTAATACAGATAGACAGAATAACAAAAGTAACTATTTTTTAATAAATGTGCCCTAACATGCCTAGTATCCTACACCATATAATGGAGGCAGTGGCCGTTTCTTGTTTTCAGCAGACGCATGTGGCAGGACACCGGTCCTAGAAATGAAATGGCGGACCACCTGGCAAGGAGTGGAGCAAGAAAATAAGGGTTTTATCTTCTGTTACTAGAGTTCATCTTTATCTCTCTGGTTGCTGATATAATACTAGCAATGCTGTGCTGAAGGCTCATGTCCTGGGCTCACATGCTCGAAGCATTTCAATGTACAACCAAAGCATCTGAGGGGAAAAAAAACTATTTGTATTGTATTTTGTATTTGATTTTTATTTATTTATTTATAACGTTTGTGTTAATAAATGTAAAAAGCACATGACGTGATCCCTCCTTTTGTTCCGCTGTGAACGAAATAGAAATGGTCATATCATAAGAAGAATACACCTGTGTACTAATGATCAGCATGGTCATGGCCCACACAGACTGATGGCTTATCATATGGATTAGGCCATCAATGTAAATGGTATATAACCTAAAATAGTGCAAAAAACCCCCACTAGAATAGGGGTCCCCTGTGTGTGGAGCAGTAACTATGGTGTAACTAGCAGATTTAAATAAAAAATAAATCTGCCTGCATCCACCTGAAAAAAGCTGTGAAGTCCTCCTGTTCACCAAGGGCTTCACTTCCATCTAATTTGCAGTCGACTGCACGTTTCAGGCAAAATCCATCCCTAGTAACAGACACAGAAGACGGCTGAGAGGAAGTGGGAGCGTGTCAGAGGTAGCGGAGATCCTGACAAACTAACTGCTTCTGAAGATCACAGGACCTACTGCCTTTCTGTAAATGTGATTTATCCCTCCTTATACAGTACAGACCAAAAGCTTGGACACACCTTCTCATTCAAAGAGTTTTCTTTATTTTCATGACTATGAAAATTGTAGATTCACACTGAAGGCATCAAAACTATGAATTAACACATGTGGAATTATATACATAACAAAAAAGTGTGAAACAACTGAAAATATGTCATATTCTAGGTTCTTCAAAGTAGCCACCTTTTGCTTTGATTACTGCTTTGCACACTCTTGGCATTCTCTTGATGAGCTTCAAGAGGTAGTCACCTGAAATGTATGTTCTGTGCACTCCGGAGCTGAAAACAAACCTAATGGGAACTGGAAAGCAAGGGAAAGGATGTCACAGCAGTACAGTGCTGGCAGATTTCACAGAAGGGACACAACCCCCCTGCTTGTGAGAGAAATGCATCTAGCTGTGCAGCTGAAGAGGGGGATAATTAGGCATTAAAAAAAGCCCAAAATAGACCTACTCCTTCACCGTTATGATTGTACATAGAAACACAACTATTATACAAACTACAAACAATACACTTGTACAACTGTATATATAGACAAATGGTTACAATCACTGAAAGGAGCACACAAAGTACATGAACGTGTCCCAACTTCTGGTTAGACCAACAGAACCTTCAACATGGTATTGATAATATGTCATTACTACAGGAACATGTACCTATAATGGTACACAGTGATTTTGGGCACTGCCAAGTATCACAGTGTAGCAGGGCAGCCAAAGAAATGAGTGAGGTTGCAGTGTGACTTGAATGTTTGCCGCAACCTCGGAATTACCCAAAATCCAACAGTGTTGTATTTTTTTTAGCGATTCTGAGGTCGCAGCAAGTTCTGTAAATCACTGAAAACTGTTGCACCACAATAATATGCGACTGACCATACTGGCCAGACCCTCACGCTGATGTTAAAAGCTGAGACTTTAGCCAATATCTTCCAGTCAGGAACATATCGGAGCCCTGCGCACACCGTCAAGGTATCTCAGTGTGGCGTGGGTTCCTACCATTAGACTACCTATTGTGTGTGAACACATTCTGATAGGTGCTAAGGACCGACTCACAGCCAAGCTACTACATACCTCCTACTTATCCTAAAAGTGCCAGCACAATATACAACCTGTATACAGAGTATCAATACTGGGGGTACAATACTTCCCAAGGAGCTCCAGGACATTGGAGGAAACATTAAGCTCCTGTGCTTGTTATCTAGTGTTAAAATGCCTGATTTTTGTGCAAGTTCCATTTTCTTGTGCTAAGAATGTGCAACTTTTAGCGGGTCATATATCTGGCACAGATCCTGTCTTACGCCATGGTGCGGCAGAATCTGCGACTTCTTTCCTGCTCATGTCAGGTCTAAAAAAGGGGGTGGGCCAGCAGGACCGTCTCATTTACCATTTTCTACGCCTGGTTTCATTCAGATGAAAAAGTGATTATTCTGATATGCTAATTAAGTCTCAAGGTGCCCAGAGGGGCGTTATTACTCTGCTCTGGTGCCCAGTAACGCCCCCCTGCAGTGTCCAGCCCGCCCTTCTTCCAAGCCCAGCATGCCTCCTAAGAAATAAATGTCCTCCCACATACTTGCCGAACGGTGCTGCCCCCTCCACTACGTCATTTAATTTATTCACCCCACCATCCTTGCGTCCTCCTCTCTTGGCCTCCGAAATCCGGTATCGTTGACTGCCTTCGCCTGTATGATGCTCCTGGGTCCTGAGGCAACAGCGCTCTGATTAAGTCACTGGGCTCGGTGCATGCCCAGTGACACTATTGAGGCTGTTGCCCTCAGGACCAGGAGTATCGTACAGGCGAAGGCAGTCAGCGATAATGCGGATGCGCGGGATTTCGGAGGCCAAGAGAGGAGGACGCAAGGATGGTGGGGTGAATAAATTACATGACGTAGTGGAGGGGGCGGCGCCGTTCGGCAAGGATGTGGGAGGACATTTATTTCTTAGGAGGCATGCTGGGCTTGGAAGAAAGGCGGGCTGGGCACTGCAGGGGGGCGTTACTGGGCACCAACCAGAGCAGAGCAATTACGCCCATCTGGGCACCTGGAGACCTAATTAGCATATCAGAAAAATCGCTTTTTCATCTGAATGAAAAGTTGAATAAAAGAAACAGGACACATGCAGGAATGAAGGTACTTTATTGAACATTGCTATGTTAACAGTTTTATATGCTCAAAATAGGTGACAGATTCCCTTTAATGACCTCCTGGGGGACATATTATGTGCCAAAAATAAATTTAAATCTAAGTTAAAAAAAATAAATAATGTTTTAAAAAAAAAAAGCGAAAATGCTGTTAACCGTCACCATAGTCTAAACCCATTGCATCAATACATTTTTGTGTCAGTATGAAGTAGTGACAGAAATGCAGATGTCAGCGATGTGTCACTCATGAGCTAAAAGTAAGTGGTTGCTGAGAACCAGCATCATAATCATTGCAGCCCAGACCTGGAAAAGAGTCACATCTACCTGAGAAGAGTCCTGGTTATCCATAATCTGCTCTCCCCATCCATCTGCTGATGATTGGCAGTTCTCTCCTAGAGAGAAAGGGAGACAACTAGGTAGAAGACTGTCAGACATCAGCAGGATGTTGGTTCTCAGGAACCACTTATTTTTAACTTTTAAATGACAAACCGCTAAAATCAACTCGCCTGTCACTACTTTATTCTGCCGTTAGAATGGACAGCATAAAGGTAATGACAGGTTCCCTTTAAGAAATAAGCTATAATTAAAATAATGATTTTTTAAATAAGAATTAGCGGTTTTCACCCCAAAATTAAACCTAAAAAAAAACCTATGCTAATAAAAAGTCCTAAGTGTCAAGTAAAAAACATTGCAAACATTATTTTGGTAGTCAAATAAAAAAGTTTGGGTCACTAAACCACCAGGTGCATAAAATCACAAAAATGTGCCTGGTCATGAAAGAGTTAAGACTGTGCCCCTTAGTTTTCTTGTTACAGTCTTCCCAGAATGAGAGCCATTAGGGATATACAAGTGATGTACTGGAGAGAGAACTGCAGGCAGCCTGCTAACACGATAGTAATTGATTCACACGAACCAAGATAACCCATATAATGGCCGTGTAGCTCCTGCACGGCGACACTTCAAAGCACAGCAAGCTGGTAGCCAACAAAATGGCGCCTCCGATCATGAGCGGCGACACTTCCGCTATTACAGTGATTGGAGCTAGTGAAGGGGGCGGGGCGGGTCTCTGAGCCGCTTGTTCTGACTCCCTCCCGGGATCTTCTGTGTGCGACTGGAATTGGATCTGGGGCAAAATGGTGCAGGCCTGGTACATGGATGACTCTGCGGAGGACCAGAGGAAGCCGCACCAGCTGCAGCCGAACCGGCCGGTGTCAGAGCAGGAGCTGCAGCGGCTGGGGGTGCACGCCTACAAGGTGAGAGCTGCGATTGTAGCCCCTAGGGACCCCTGTATGACAAGCGGCTGGTCCGCGGCGACCAATCAGCGCATGATTCGTACACTGTACGAGAAGCACTAAAGCTGACCTCTGATTGGCTGCCTTCTCTGGAAAGGTCCTCATTGGGAAGATTTAGCAAAGAAAAAGAGGCGTTACCCCTAGGAACCAATCAGATTGAGTCTCTCATTCATTCCAAGGCCATTTGGAAAATGAAAGCAATAACTTTATTGGTTGCTATGGGTAATGCCTATGTTTTTTGTCTTCTATGAGCCCCAAACTAATACGTGTGGCGGTCACCTTGTGTCCTATGCAGTATGGGGATTCACTGAGTGATAGCACCCTCCTCAACCATAGTTTCACCTGTTCAGTGGACGGAGCAGGTGGCAGCACCCCTGAATTAAAGTGGGGGGAAGTACTGGGGGTGGTGGACTCTTAGGCTGCTGCCACATGGTCAGTTTTCTTGATATAGTTTTTAAAGCAAAAATCAGAAGTGGATCATAAAAGAAGAAGACGTCCTTCGCTCCTCATTTTGACTTCCAAAACTAAATGTGTGGCAGCACCCTCAAAGGCATTACCTGACATGGGCCGCAATCTTGCGTGGCCGACACTTCCGAGATTATGTGCCGTACATAGGGCACGTGATCCCAGCCTGGGATTACAACCTGCAGCGCAAGCGGGAGTCTGAATCTGTCGCCAAAGCGCTTGCAAGAGATTCAGACTCTCGCGTGCACTGTGGGCTCTAACCCCAGGCTGGGTTCATGTCCCCAATGTACGGCACTGCATCTCCGGTAACCCCTTTAAATATTTTGTAGACACCTGCAGCAGATATCCATTATCTACCAGTTAGACGAGTGGGGGGGTCTGATGGCGGTGACTGCCACCAATTACAATAACAGGGTTTCCGTGACCTCTATTTGAATGGCGCGATGGATGGGCATGCCGGCATAAGCAAGCGCTAGCCGATAGAAGTGATTGGCCATGCTCCACTGCGGGCTCCGTTCATATTGGGGTATTTTGGGGAGGGACATTACAATCATTATGGCAGTGTACGTTGTTCCCAGTACATATGGCAGAACATTGTTACTGGACTGTCCACTCTAAGGGGGTTAATCAGAGGTTTGTGGATTTATCCCTAAAATCATAATCTTGTAAGATACAAAAAAAAAGTGCTGAAAGTTCACTTTCTAATCTACTTGTTAGGGTGGGTTCACGTCACGTTTTATGCCTCCGTTTGACGTACACGTTAGGGGGAAAAAAAGTTACAATGGTAAAAAAAAATATATAGTATAGTTTTTTTTACAATGGAACTCTATGGGGAACGGATGCCATTGTATGTTTTTTGTATATGTTTAACCGACAGGAAAAACATGATGTGAACCCTTAAAGAGTTAAGTCTTAATTTCCCCGCAGCTGCAGTGGCCATAGTACTCACTAGGATGTAGGGCACATACAGCGGGTCTGCAATACACGGGTACCGGCCGTGTGCACCCCGCACCACGGATGCAGACCCATTCAAGTGATCTGGGACAGGCGGTGCGGAACAGAGGCACGGATTGGAAGCCGCGCTTCTGTGGGGTCTCAGTCTGTGCCTCTGCACCGTAAGTGTAGACCGTCGGATGCGGATCGCAGACCTCATTCAAGTGAATGGTTCCGCATGCGGCTGCCCCATGGTCGGTGCCCGTGCAGCACACGGTCGTGTGCCTGAGCCCTAGCAGTCAATTTCCATAAGATTGCATTGTGTTACATAGGATGCCTTGTGGATGAGAGTTCTATAGAGAAAAAAGGGGGATTAAAGTGACGTTTTCTGGCTTGTAATGTGTGATTACAACACACCCCACAGAGATTTCATGGTCTCCCTGTCTGAAGAGACAGCCTTGACCCTTGTCATGTGCTTTAGCTCCAAGCAACATTTTAGTTTAAAAAAAAAAAAAATGCTAAAAGAGCACTGACCTAGAAATGTGCAATGGGGAAAAAAATGCCTAAACGTTACACAACTGCAGCAAAGCAAATCTGTACCTTCATTACGTAGATATATCCAACCTGCCCTATCCTTCTGTCCCCACAGGGCAGAGTCAGGGGCCCGCAGGAACTTTGGATCAGTAGGATAGATGAACTAGAACTAAACAACCACTTTGGCCCCGAGAAGCCGGCACTAGAGCCTCGTGATCTGACTTATTTCCGCTAGGAACCAGCAATGACTGCAGACCCGGTCAGGCCTCATGCACATGACTGTATTATAGCTTTAGGATGTATGGAGCTTTACCAGGATTCCCTTAGGCTACTTTAACATCTGCGTTTTCCTTTTCCGGTATTGGGATCAGTCTTAGGGCTTATTCGGACGGCCGTACGAACGAGTCCGCATCCGTTCTGCAATTTTGTGGAACGGGTGCGGACCCATTCATTTCAATGGGGCTGCAAAAGATGTGGACAGCACAGTCCGCGGCTCCGTGGAAAAGATAGAACATGTCCTGTTCTTGTCTGCAAGCGGACATGAATAGGCATTTTCTATTATGGTTGCAGCCATGTGCAGTTCGCAAATTGCAGAACGCACACTGCCAGTGTCCGTGTTTTGCGGCTATCTCAAAACCTGAGGAAAAACGCTTCAGTCTTGTCCCGATTAATTGTCAATGGGGACGGAATGGAACGGAGTCCACCAGAATGCTTTCCGTTCAGTTTTGTTGAGTTCCCATGGCGGACAGAAAAAAGCTGCAAGCAGTATTTTTGTGTGCGTCATGGGTTACTGATCATGACGGATCTGGCATGAAACACAATGTAAGTCAATAGTGCCGAATCCGTTTTCTTGAACACGAAAAAAAAAACTGGATCCGGCGCCTATTGACTTACAATGAAAGTAGCCTTAGGCCCGTGCAAATTGCGGTCCACAATGCATAGGCACCTACCGTGGGCCAGCCGCATGCGGATCGTGATCTGTCCGTTACGCAAAAAGATAGGACAAGTTCCGTGATTCCATTCTGTTCCACACCACATCTCTGGATTTGCGGACCCGTTCAAGTGAATGTGTCTGCATCTGTGATGTGGAATGCACACGGCCGGTGTCCCGTGTATTGTGGACCCGCCATATGCTGGCCGCAATGCGGCCACGAGGGACACGCGGTCGTGTGCAAGAGACCTTAAGGCCTCTTTCACACTTGCGTTGTCCGGATCCGGCGTGTACTCCACTTGCCGGAATTACACGCCGGATCCGGAAAAACGCAAGTGTACTGAAAGCATTTGAAGACTGATCCGTCTTCAAAATGCTTTCAGTGTTACTATGGCACCCAGGACGCTATTAAAGTCCTGGTTGCCATAGTAGGAGCGGGGAGCGGGGGTGCAGTATACTTACAGTCCGTGCGGCTCCCGGGGCGCTCCAGAGTGACGTCAGAGCGCCCCATGCGCATGATGACGTGCCATGCGATCACGTCATCCATGCGCGTGGGGCGCTCTGACGTCACTCTGGAGCGCCCCGGGAGCCGCACGGACGGTAAGTATGCTGCTCCCCCGCTCCCCGCTACACTTTACCATGGCTACCAGGACTTTAGCGTCCCGGCAGCCATGGTAACCATTGAGAAAAAGCTAAACATCGGATCCGGCAATGCGCCGAAACGACGTTTAGCTTAAGGCCGGATCCGGATCAATGCCTTTCAATGGGCATTAATTCCGGATCTGGCCTTGCGGCAAGTGTTCAGGATTTTTGGCCGGAGCAAAAAGCGCAGCATGCTGCGGTATTTTCTCCGGCCAAAAAACGTTCCGTTCCGGAACTGAAGACATCCTGATGCATCCTGAACGGATTTCACTCCATTCAGAATGCATTAGGATAAAACTGATCAGGATTCTTCCGGCATAGAGCCCCGACGACGGAACTCTATGCCGGAAGAAAAGAACGCAGGTGTGAAAGAGCCGTAAGAAAGTTGCAGTGTATGTTGGAGGTTTAAAGGGAGTCTGTCACCAAAATAGGACATTGTACACCACTTACATGGCTCTCTAGCACACCTATCCATGATTCAAATGGTACCTTCATAATTGTCTTCTGAGTTTCACCAGCAGGAAAAACGCACTTTAATTCATATGCAAATGAGGGTTCGCAAGTGCCCAGGGGCGGAGTTCAGTGTGTAGGTGCCCAGGCTGCTCTGCCTTCTTTTTACATTACTCCTCCCCAGCCTCTTCCTTGGCCCGCCCTGCAAGTCCCTTGCGTCATCCACAGGACCGGCCGATATACCGTGCATGCGCCAGCACAGGCATGAAATCAGTGACTAGAGGGCGGACCAGAAGCAAACAGGACTGGAGGCCGGCGCATGCGCGCTCCATGTAGCGATGCCGTGCCCACAATGGGCATCACAGTGCTCATGCTCGCGCCGGCGGGTAATTGCGCACGCACGGGATATCGGCCGGTCCTGTGGATGACTGCAGTGGTGCGTGACGCCTGTCCTTTCTTGTACCTGCAATCTATTCCTTATACCTTTATGTCTGTAGAGGCTCCAATCCTGGTTTTTGCTCACAGTGATTGATGGAGATCACTGACCAAAACACTGACGTGTGAATGAGGCTTTACTTAGACAGGGTATGTGCACAGAGGGAATCCCAATGTATACCTTTGCGGATGTCTGCCACGTATAGGCATACAGTGGCATGTGTCACCCATAGTCTCCTATGTTAAAAATGTATACTGCAGGATCCAGCTGCCTGCATACAGATCTGATGTAACCCAGCTGTCCCCCTCCCCCAGTAGTCACAGCGGAGTCCTCCATTCCTTTATATAGCAGTAGTAAATGTACGGTCTCTCCCCCATTACACATGAACTAGCAGCAGACCCCCCCTCCCCCTTCTCTCTAATAATAATAGCAGCCCCCTCCCATTTTGCTCAAGACGTTGTGGTGGCATGGTCACCCCTCTTACAGTAATAGTAGTAACCTCAGGGACCTCCCTCTTTATCCCTGGCAGTGTAGTGGTGACAGCATTGTCCCCCTGGTATTATCCTCTGGGACCCCCCTTTCCCCCAGTAGTTGTAGTAGAAGTAACTGCAAACAGCATGATTCCCCACTTCTCCCCCAATGGCCATATATCCCTGTGCTACAAGTGTCGCTCAGTTTCATTGGAGGCCAAATTGATGTAGAAAACCTGAGTAAGGCTACAAACACACAACCGTATATCTGTTTTGCTGTCCGCTAATTGTGGATCCACAAAATAAGGATACATCCGCGTTCTGTCCGCGTTTCTTGAGGCCCCATGGAAAAGAATGGGTCCACACGTGATCAACAAAAGAAATTGGGAAAATTATGTTCATGTCAATGAGGCCTAATAATAATAATAATAATAACAATAATTAATAAAAATAATAATAATAGTCCCACATAAGTGATAAGGGCTTAATATGGAAACAAGAGAATCTGCTTCCAGGTCGGAGAGAGAATCCTTCGTGGAGCGTCTCGGTGATTTATAACGACCGTCTTATTTCAGCCTCAGGATGCAGAGTAATTGACTGTGAACGACCACATTTAATAAATGAATTTGCCTTTGATGCCTCATTAGCTGGAGATACCTGGCATTGTGGTACTGTCGTCATTTACTGCCCAAGTTTTCTCAGCATTTTATGCCCCTTAGGGCTGCAGCTAACAATTATTTGAATAATCGATTAGTTGTCGATAATTTAATCGGTAAAAAAACACCAAAATTACAAAACAAAGAGGTTTATATGATTTTACTTGAAAAATTATGTTCAAAGGCCATATTAAAACAAATTGTGGATGACACTATTGGGGGGGGGATCTGTGGATGACACTATTGGGGGGGGATCTGTGGATGACACTATTGGGGGGGGATCTGTGGATGACACTATTGGGGGGGGGGGATCTGTGGATGACACTATTGGGGGAGGGGGGGGGATCTGTGGATGACACTATTGGGGGGGGGATCTGTGGATGACACTATTGGGGGGGGATCTGTGGATGACACTATTGGGGGGGGGAAATCTGTGGATGACACTATTGGGGGGGAATCTGTGGATGACACTATTGGGGGGGGATCTGTGGATGACACTATTGGGGGGGGGATCTGTGGATGGCGCTGTTATGGGGGGGGATCTGTGGATGGCGCTGTTATGGGGGGGATCTGTGGATGGTGCTGTTATGTGGGGGGGATCTGTGGATGGTGCTGTTATGTGGGGGGGATCTGTGGATGGCGCTGTTATGTGGGGGGGATCTGTGGATGGCGCTGTTATGTGGGGGGGATCTGTGGATGGCGCTGTTATGTGGGGGGGATCTGTGGATGGCGCTGTTATGTGGGGGGGATCTGTGGGTGGCGCTGTTATGTGGGGGGGATCTGTGGGTGGCGCTGTTATGTGGGGGGGATCTGTGGGTGGCGCTGTTATGTGGGGGGGATCTGTGGGTGGCGCTGTTATGTGGGGGGGATCTGTGGGTGGCGCTGTTATGTGGGGGGGATCTGTGGGTGGCGCTGTTATGTGGGGGGGGATCTGTGGGTGGCGCTGTTATGTGGGGGGGGATCTGTGGGTGGCGCTGTTATGTGGGGGGGGATCTGTGGGTGGCGCTGTTATGTGGGGGGGGATCTGTGGGTGGCGCTGTTATGTGGGGGGGGATCTGTGGGTGGCGCTGTTATGTGGGGGGGGATCTGTGGGTGGCGCTGTTATGTGGGGGGGGATCTGTGGGTGGCGCTGTTATGTGGGGGGGGATCTGTGGGTGGCGCTGTTATGTGGGGGGGGATCTGTGGGTGGCGCTGTTATGTGGGGGGGGATCTGTGGGTGCGCTGTTATGTGGGGGGGGATCTGTGGGTGGCGCTGTTATGTGGGGGGGGATCTGTGGGTGGCGCTGTTATGTGGGGGGGGATCTGTGGGTGGCGCTGTTATGTGGGGGGGGATCTGTGGGTGGCGCTGTTATGTGGGGGGGGATCTGTGGGTGGCGCTGTTATGTGGGGGGGGATCTGTGGGTGGCGCTGTTATGTGGGGGGGGATCTGTGGGTGGCGCTGTTATGTGGGGGGGGATCTGTGGGTGGCGCTGTTATGTGGGGGGGGATCTGTGGGTGGCGCTGTTATGTGGGGGGGGATCTGTGGGTGGCGCTGTTATGTGGGGGGGGATCTGTGGGTGGCGCTGTTATGTGGGGGGGGATCTGTGGGTGGCGCTGTTATGTGGGGGGGGATCTGTGGGTGGCGCTGTTATGTGGGGGGGGATCTGTGGGTGGCGCTGTTATGTGGGGGGGGATCTGTGGGTGGCGCTGTTATGTGGGGGGGGATCTGTGGGTGGCGCTGTTATGTGGGGGGGGATCTGTGGGTGGCGCTGTTATGTGGGGGGGGATCTGTGGGTGGCGCTGTTATGTGGGGGGGGATCTGTGGGTGGCGCTGTTATGTGGGGGGGGATCTGTGGGTGGCGCTGTTATGTGGGGGGGATCTGTGGGTGGCGCTGTTATGTGGGGGGGGATCTGTGGGTGGCGCTGTTATGTGGGGGGGGATCTGTGGGTGGCGCTGTTATGTGGGGGGGGATCTGTGGGTGGCGCTGTTATGTGGGGGGGGATCTGTGGGTGGCGCTGTTATGTGGGGGGGGGATCTGTGGGTGGCGCTGTTATGTGGGGGGGGGATCTGTGGGTGGCGCTGTTATGTGGGGGGGGGATCTGTGGGTGGCGCTGTTATGTGGGGGGGGATCTGTGGGTGGCGCTGTTATGTGGGGGGGGATCTGTGGGTGGCGCTGTTATGTGGGGGGGGATCTGTGGGTGGCGCTGTTATGTGGGGGGGGATCTGTGGGTGGCGCTGTTATGTGGGGGGGGGATCTGTGGGTGGCGCTGTTATGTGGGGGGGGGATCTGTGGGTGGCGCTGTTATGTGGGGGGGGGATCTGTGGGTGGCGCTGTTATGTGGGGGGGGGATCTGTGGGTGGCGCTGTTATGTGGGGGGGGATCTATGGATGACACTATTGGGGGGGGAATCTGTGGATGACACTATTGGGGGGGGGAATCTGTGGATGACACTATTGGGGGGGGAATCTGTGGATGACACTATTGGGGGGGGGAATCTGTGGATGACACTATTGGGGGGGGAATCTGTGGATGACACTATTGGGGGGGGGAATCTGTGGATGACACTATTGGGGGGGGGAATCTGTGGATGACACTATTGGGGGGGGGAATCTGTGGATGACACTATTGGGGGGGGAATCTGTGGATGACACTATTGGGGGGGGGAATCTGTGGATGACACTATTGGGGGGGGGAATCTGTGGATGACACTATTGGGGGGGGAATCTGTGGATGACACTATTGGGGGGGGGAATCTGTGGATGACACTATTGGGGGGGGGAATCTGTGGATGACACTATTGGGGGGGGGAATCTGTGGATGACACTATTGGGGGGGGGAATCTGTGGATGACACTATTGGGGGGGGAATCTGTGGATGACACTATTGGGGGGGGAATCTGTGGATGACACTATTGGGGGGGGGGATCTGTGGATGACACTATTGGGGGGGGGGGATCTGTGGATGACACTATTGGGGGGGGGGATCTGTGGATGACACTATTGGGGGGGATCTGTGGATGGCGCTGTTATGGGGGGGATCTGTGGATGGCGCTGTTATGGGGGGGGTCCTGTGGGTGGCACTGTTATGGGCATAACAGTGCACAGGTCCCCCTCCCCATAGCAGTGCCATGCACAGATCCCCCTCCCCATAGCAGCCCCGGCCCCGCTGCTCACAGCAGACTAATCCGGCAGTAACTTTTACTCAGCGTCAGTACATCTTTATTACCTTACATTGAAGCTCAGGTAACAGGCAGAGCAGACGGCAGCATAACGTCACTCACTTACGTGGTGCACCTGCTCCGCCCACTTTATGAATGAAGGAGGCGGAGCAGGCGCATCACATGAGTAAGTGACGTTACGCCGCCATCCGCTCTGCCTGTTACTGGAGCGTCATTGTAAGGTAAAATAAAGATGCAGTGATTTAAAGTAAACCGCCCCCCTGCATAGGGACGATTATTCGATAACTGGATTCGTCGGCAACGAATCCAGGTATCTATTATTATCGATTAATTGTTGCAGCCCTAATGCACCTCCCTCCGGCTGGTTGCTGCCCTTTGTTGAGATGCCAGACTTTTTGGAAACAATAGTTTTGCCCCCCTTCCCCCGCGGTTCTGGTGCAACTGTGGTACGAGAAATTTGCTGTAGTAGTAAATTGCCAAGGACTTATTGAAGGCAACTTTTTTAATTTTTTTTTAAGGCCCTGTTTTCTGAACTCCCAGGGAATTTACACCATGCAGAGTGGGCGCTTATTTTTCCCTCGCTTATGTAGCGAGAAAAATGAAATTTGTATAAAGTAGGTGCTATAAACGTGTACGGCATTGGGACCCAGGCTCGTCAGAGGAGACCTAGACACACGGCACGACCTCTGCTGTTTTTAGGCCTCATGCACATGACTGTATTTTGTATCCGATCCACGTTTTTTTGTGGACTGTACATGGCCCCATTCATTTCCATAGGTCCACAACATCTACAAAAGAATAGCAATTTCTAGTAATGGGAGTTGGAAAATACAGATTGCACACAGAAGGTGTCTGTATTCTGCAGATCCAGGGTTGTCGGACCGTGGACATGTTCACGAGTTATGATACCTTTTCCTAATATGCATATTTAGCCCCAAGCTCCGCTCATTTCTGTGGCTAGGCCCTCCTTCGCTACTTTCATTGAGAGGGTAAGCAACGGATGTTCTGGCAGTAGAAAAGAGTGGAGATTGGGGGCTACAAGAGCAAAGGTGAGGCCCTTGTGACGAAACCAACCTCGCCACTCTGGTGGTGGAGAAGCCTGGCTACCAGCCTCTTGCCCCAGGATTATGGGCCCTCTCATCAGCCAGGCTTCCTTTGTTTACAAAGGACTTTTACTAACGTTTGAACCCCTGGTCTAATTCGTGCCATTTTGGGATATGTTAAATGTCTATGTGTACTGTAAAGGGTGGGACATTGTATATTTGAGTGGTGATGTCTGTCCTATTGTCCCCACATGTGTATTGGCGATTTCCCTTTGTCCTGAGAGATAATTGAATTACGCCTCGGTTGTCTCCAGGACAGAAGGCACTGTGTATTCTCCTGCCTGTGATACAATTGCATCAACCCATTGTGCGGGGTAATTGTTTCACAGGCAGAGGGGAGGATTTTCTGTGGGAGTGTCTGAGTGTATTGTACGTGTTTATTGGTTGTTTTTACAAAACAAGTCAATGCTTGTGTGCTAAATAAAGAGTTTCTGTTTTACCCTTCATCATGTTGAGGCTGGTTTTTGGGTAACTGATCGACACTGGGGATTGCTATACGCTGAAGATTTGCTATACTCCCCGGGCTATACTATTAGCTATTGTAAGAGCTGTTCCTGCTCTCTGGATTTAGGAGAGGTTCACCCACTGGAGCCTGGAGCCTTGGAGGTCCAGGGTGGGTAGGAGACGGCGAGACCTCAACCAAGCTTCGGCGGTTCGTGGGGTCAGCAGCGCTTACGCTGTCAAGTGGAGTGCTTGGAGTCCTCGGGAAGCGCTAGGAGCATCATTCGACGGAGGTACCCGGTCGGGGTGCTAGGAGATCCGTTACAGCCCTCATTGCACCAAACGTCAAATTTGCATATTAAGATATACAGCTATGTGTCTATGCAAAAAATTTGATAGGGAGGTCGCTGGTGACAGATTCCCTTTAAACAGTATATATTCACATGGTCTTTATTTCTGTGCTGATTTCAAAATAGTTTTCTGGGGTTGTTTCTTAAAGCCCCTTTACACTGGTATATTTAGCAGACGATTGTCGGTAGGGAAGTGTTCCTTGCCAACAATTGCCTGCTCGTCGGTGAAGGAGACGTCTGCATTTACAAGCAGTGATCTCCACCACAGTATGGGGAGGATAGATCACTAATGCCATCACTTGTCCCCAAATAGAATCATTATTTGCCGGCAGCAAGGCTGTTTAGACTGCCTGGTCTGCTGCCGGCAAACATAGATTTTGGTGACCGCACTAATGATCTCTTACCGGATGAACGAGTGTTTCGCTCCTTCAACGGGTAATTGGTGGCACCTTTACATATAATCAATAAGGAGCGCTCTGACGAATGCTTGTTAGCAATTATCTGCCCGATTCTTGACCAGTGTAAAAGGACCTTTAGATATGGATGACCTAACCTCCAGATAGGTTATCGGTAACAGATCGATGGGGGTCCAACAACCAGCTGTATTGGGCAGTCGCCAGCACCAGACACTATACAGAGGACAGAGCCCGAAGCAGAAAGCTCCATCCATTGGCGCCAGTGTATTGCAGCTCAGCTGCCATTTACTTGAATGTGAGCTGTGCTGCAGGACCATGGCGCCACATTTCGGGCTCATGCACACAGCCGTATGCAGATCTCTAAAACACGGATGCCGGCTGTGTGCCTTCCACATTTTGTCTGTCCCATAATAGAGCTGTCCTACCCTTGTCCGTAAAACAATTTTTTGTGGGTGCCGTGGAACGAACATACGGATGCGGACAGCACACAGTGTGCTGTCCACCTCTTTTGCGGCCCTATTGAAATGAATTGGTCTGCATCCGACCGGCACAAAATCTGGGTTGGATGCGGGCCAAAAATGTTCATGTGCCTGAGCCCTTACACCGTTGACGGGTCCTCCTGTTTCTGGTGCCGGAGGCCGTCTTGAACAGCTCATCCGTGGAGGTTCTGGGTGTCACTCCCCACTGATCTGATAATGATGACATATCCTGAGAATTGATCATCAATATCTCAGTTCCAGAAAATATAGAATTTGTATGCAGTGTACTATGCTTTTGTTCACGCAAGAATTTGCGGTTGTGCACTTGTTTTACGCTTATTCTAAGCACAGGTGTAGGGGTGTTTGATTGCTGGTGCATGTTTAAAAGTCTTTCAGATAGTTTGAGCCAAAGGGCTATGAGTAAAGGCCAAAGTTAGATCTGAAACGTGTCAGCCAGTGTGTGTTTTTCCATATCATCACCATGACGGCCACAAGGAGATTGACCCATGACCTCTGTGGGGGCAGGAAACAGAGAAGAGGTTAAATTGCCCCCTCCCACCACCACACCTCAGTGTTCCTGTCCCCACTGTGGCCAGGGTCAGAGAAGAGTCTCCCTGCAGACGGGCAGGGAGATGAAGATGGGGAAATCGTCTCCTACACCCTTTTTTATTTTTCCCTTCTCCAGGAGGGTCCGAGGACTGTCTCCAGGAGGGTCCGAGGACGGTCTCCTGGTTACCTGAAGCTCATCGGAGCTCCCCCAGTCCGCCGGCGGCCGCGTTCTTATGCTGGGCTGGGGGGTATCGGGAGGACTCGCTCTGGCTGGTCTGGAGCCTGCTCCCAGGCCGAAAACTTCCTCCTCCTCCTCCCCAGTCGGTCGGGCTGGTAGCGGCCGGCGTGTGCGCACGCCGACGTCTGTGACGTCAGTTCCGGGTTCGGTCATGTGACGCAACCCGGAAGTAAAGCGCAGAAGGCAGAGCAGTTTGAATAAAAGGCGGGACGCTGATCTGAGGTCTTTAAGTACTGTGTATGCGGTTCTACTTCCAGAATATGTCAGGTCCCGAATTGCAAACTGTTATAGAGTCTGATGCTCCCTCTCTGCCTCCTGTAAGTATCCCTCTGGGGGTCCGCTTATTGATAGTACAGAATTTTCTGCTAGGCATATTTTCTGATGCCTCTATTCCATATTTATTTATTTATTTATTTATTTATTTATTTATTTATTTTCAGACTAAAGAGGCTCAAAAAAAGGTTAAAAAAAAATCCTCGCTGCATCTCTTGTGCTAAAAGATTGCCTGATGAATATGGAAAGAAGCTTTGTAAGGAGTGTATTTCTGATGTGATCCAGCAGGAACAATCCTCTCTTATGGATATCAGATCTTTGGTTAAGGAAGAACTTAGGGCCGCTAGAGCTGCTCCATCTGATTCCCAGGGCGAGCCCTCTCGCAAGCGTCCGCGTTCTAAGATCATTACCTCAGGATCTGATGACGCTGACGATAAAGCTTCTACTTCCATGCAAACGAACATATAAGAGAGATGATTTTGGAAGAGTGGTCAGAACCAGAAAAACGACTTGGAGTATCCAAGGAATTTAAAAATCGACTATTGTTCGACCCTTCTCAGTCTAAATTGTTCGACGAGACCCCTAAAATAGACGTGCAGGTGGTGAAAGTTAACAAAAAAACTGCCCTGCCGTTTGAGGATGCCGCTCAATTGAGAGATGCTATGGAGCGGAAGGCAGATACCCTTTTAAGAAAATCTTGGGAGGCCTCAATGTATAACATTAAGACCAACATTGCAGCAACGTCTGTTGCTAGGTCTATGTACTTATGGTTAGGAGAGCTTGAAAACCACCTAAGTAGTAAGACTTCTAGGGAAGAAATCCTGCAGTCCATCCCGCTGCTTAAGTCGGCTACAGGATTCCTGGCAGATGCATCAGCTGAATCTATTAGATTCTGTGCTAAGGAGGCTGGACTTTCCAATGCGGCTCATCAGGCTTTATGGATGAAGTCATGGTCGGGTGATAGATACTAACTTCTGTTTAGAAATTCTATCTCCTTTTCAGGAGAGTATGTATTCGGGCCGGTCCTAGACAAGATACTTGAGAAAGCGGCTGATAAGAAAAAAGGATTCCCTGAGGAAAAGTCCTTTCGAAGGAACCAGTCCTTTCGGTCATACAGTGGACAAAATAAGGCTGTTAGGGGGAAAGGCAAGTCAGGCCGCTGGGCTTATCCCAAGGGGGGTAAAGGAAGAGGTTTCCTTCTTAAGCCCCAATCTAAATTTGAAGATAAACAGTGACGCCATTGTAGGGGGGAGACTGAAGGATTTCCTAGGTCCATGGGCACTAACATCAAAAAATCCTTGGGCCTTGGATATCATTCGGCAAGGTTACAGGATCGAGTTCACCTCTCTCCTCTCTCTAAGATTTGTCGTCAAAAAAGATGCCCGCCAGATCTTCCAACCTGAATATTTTCCAGAGAGTCCAGGACCTGGTGAAGAAGGGAGCAGTAATCCCAGTTCCTGCGTCTCAAAGAGGTCGAGGGTACTATTCAACCCTATTTTTAGTAAGAAGGAAGGAGACTTTCGGACTATTATAAACCTGAAACAACTGAACAAGTTTATTCTTTACAGGAAGTTCAAGATGGAGTCTCTGAAATCCATAGTACCTCTGATAAAGCTAGGAGCATTTATGTGCTCGGTTGACCTGAAAGACGCTTATCTGCATGTCCCCATTCACCCAGATCACCAGAGATACCTAAGGTTTGCGATCCTAGACCCTTCCAATCGGATTCTCCATTTCCAATTCGTAGAGTTACCCTTCAGGATTTCAGCCGCACCAAGGCTGTTCACCAAACTGGTGATAGAAATGATAGCCCCACTCAGACAAGAAGGGTTAAATATAGTGCCGTACCTGGACGACTTTTTAATTATAGCAGACTCAAAAGAGCTCCTACTGTCGGACTTGGAAATATTTTTATCCCGTCTGTCACAGCTAGGATGGATAGTGAACGAGCCCAAGTCAATGTTAGTACCATCCACGAAGGTGAGGTTCCTAGGAGTTACACTAGACTCCGTAACACAGTCGACCTTCCTACCACAGATCAAGATCCAGTCCCTGGTAAACAAGGTGAGGCACTTCCAACACCGGAAGAAATTCTCAGTGAGGGAAGCAATGAGCCTTCTCGGCCTCCTAACCTCCTGTATACCTTCTGTCGAGTGGGTGCAGGCTCACTGTCGAGTAATACAGAACTGGCTATTGTCCCACTGGAACAAGAAGAAAGGCTCTCTGGACTCCAAGCTTTGGATTCCAGGGTCAGTAAAGATATCTCTCTCATGGTGGACGAAGGAGAAGAATCTTTCTTTCCCAGGGGGTTCCATGGATCAAATCGCCTTCAATTACGATCTTCACGGATGCCAGCAAATCTGGATGGGGAGCGAAAATCGACAGAGCTTATTTCCAGGGAACTTGGAAGCATCTCATATCTGTCCAAAATTCAGGGAGCTGTATGCGGTAAGAGAAGCTCTACTTTCAGCCAAACATCTGATAAGAAAACAGCACGTGAAGGTCCTATCGGACAACACGACTGGTCTCCTACTTGAAACACCAGGGAGGTACTCGATCAAGGAGACTCCAGAATATCTCAGAGGAAATTTTCTCCTTTGCAGAGAAAGAGCTAAGATCCATCTCAGCAATGCACCTGAAGGGATCCCAAAATCTAGAAGCGGACTTTTTAAGCAGACAAGTAATAGATCACACAGAGTGGCCACTGAATCTAGAGGTCTTCAATATTCTAACCCAGAAATGGGGGCTTCCTACAATAGACCTGTTTGCATCAAAAAAGAATACGAAAGTACAAACATTCTGCTCCCTAAATGCGGGAGATCATCCCTGGAGAATAGATGCCTTCTCCCTAAAATGGTGTTGAGATCTAGTGTACGCATTCCCTCCATTGCCTCTCATCCCGAGGGTCATTCAGAAGATTCTGGAAGAAAGAACCACAGTAATATTGATCACCCCGTTCTGGCCAAAAAGGAGTTGGTTCGCTCCGCTCCTAAAACTGGCAATAGACGAACCAGTGAGACTCCCACTCAGAGGGGACATCCTATACCAGGGTCCTTTCCTTTGCTACAGCCTCATCCGGAGTTCCTGAAACTCACGGCTTGGATCCTGAGGTCTCCCTCTTAAAATCTTAAGGCCTGTCGGACAAGGTTATAGCCACCTTGAGATGCTCTAGGAAAAAAGTGACATCTGCGATATACCTGAAGATCTGGAAAAGGTTCTGTTCATGGTCAGGTGAAAATAATCCAAATCTTGAAGGGCCTAACATTCAAAAGATTCTGGAATTTCTACAAAAGGGTCTGGATATAGGCCTCTCTCCATCTACCTTAAAGGTTCAAATTTCTGCATTAAGCGCCTTCTTTGATGCCGACCTGGCAGACCATAGATGGATTAAACAATTTATAAGAGCTGCCCGTAGACTTAGACCCACCCTAAGATCCCACACCCCGACCTGGGACTTAAATCTAGTACTCAACAACCTTATGTGTTCCCCATTTGAGCCGTTGGAGAACTGTTAAATTAAATTGCTAACGGCTCAAATGGGGAACACATAAGGTTGTTGAGTACTAGATTTAAGTCCCAGGTCGGGGTGTGGGATCTTAGGGTGGGTCTAAGTCTACGGGCAGCTCTTATAAATTGTTTAATCCATCTATGGTCTGCCAGGTCGGCATCAAAGAAGGCGCTTAATGCAGAAATTTGAACCTTTTAAGGTAGATGGAGAGAGGCCTATATCCAGAATCTTTTGAATGTTAGGCCCTTCAAGATTTGGATTATTTTCACCTGACCATGAACAGAACCTTTTCCAGATCTTCAGGTATATCGCAGATGTCACTTTTTTCCTAGAGCATCTCAAGGTGGCTATAACCTTGTCTGACAGGCCTTAAGATTTTAAGAGGGAGACCTCAGGATCCAAGCCGTGAGTTTCAGGAACTCCGGATGAGGATGTAGCAAAGGAAAGGACCCTGGTATAGGATGTCCCCTCTGAGTGGGAGTCTCACTGGTTCGTCTATTGCCAGTTTTAGGAGCGGAGCGAACCAACTCCTTTTTGTTTTCCAATTTAGATTTTATTGAAATTTTTGGTACAACAAAAATAGAGACGTGTGCACATTCAAACAATGTTAACAGTTCAAACACGATGTCCACAGAACTGTGTTGGGCATACACCCATCATCACACAGTACAGCTCATGAAAGAATATGAGGTAGACATATCCAATGAACACGTAAAATTTCAGTAACATCTAAACATACAAGACGCTGGACAAGGAGGTAGGGGGAAGGAAAGGGGGGGGGGGAGGGTACAATTTCTGCTGAAGCTGCTAAACCTGCGCATCACGAAATGCGGCTGAAGAGCGAAAGGTTTCCCACGGGCCCCAAATCCTCACATATCGTGCAGTGTCTGCGGGCGAAAAGCTAATGAGATCTTCCAACCTCTGATACAGAGAAATTTCGTCAAACCACTCCTCAGGCGAAGGGGGAGAAGGGGATTTCCAATGCCTGGGGATCACCGCCTTTGCCGCCTGAACCATATATTTTAGGAGGGATTTCTTATATGCCGGGACATTCAGGACACTATCGAATAACAAAAGAGCTTCTGGGGCGTTTTGGATAGGGACACCTGTGACCTCTTTAATTATTCTATGAACGAAGTTCCTGAAGGGCCGCAAGCCGCTACAGTTCCACCACACATGGATCATCGTGCCTTCCTCTTTAAGACATCTCCAGCAACGGTCCGATACCGTTGGGAACCATTTGGAACCAACTCCTTTTTGGCCAGAACGGGGTGATCAATATTACTGTGGTTCTTTCTTCCAGAATCTTCTGAATGACCCTCGGGATGAGAGGGATCTATTGTGATCTATTACTTGTCTGCTTAAAAAGTCCGCTTCTAGATTTTGGGATCCCTTCGGGTGCATTGCTGAGATGGATCTTAGCTCTTTCTCTGCAAAGGAGAAAATTTCCTCTGAGATATTCTGGAGTCTCCTTGATCGAGTACCTCCCTGGTGTTTCAAGTAGGAGACCAGAATAGCCCTCTCTATTCGGGAACCATACCTTGCCATCACTGATAAGATTGTGCTTAAATTAGACCCAGGTTTCCTGCCAAAGGTAGCCTCAGACCGCGACAGAGGCCAAGAGATCTTCCTTCCATCTTTTTTCAACAATCCTAAGGATCAGGAGGAGGAGAAATTTCATTCCCTTGATGTTAGGTGTACAGTCCTTAGATACTTAGAAGCCACTAGGGACTTCAGGAAGTCTGACAGCCTGCTTGTCCAATTTGCTGGAAAAAATAAGGGGTCCAGGGTCTCAAAATCCTCCATTGCAAGATGGATAAAGGACACCATTACCCAATGCTATAAGAATCAAAATCTGGAGCCTCCTTCCAATATTAGGGCACATTCTACCAGAGCTGTCTCCACTACTTTTGCTGAAAGAGCAGGGGCCTCCCTGGATGATATATGCAGGGCCGCCTCCTGGTCTAGTATTCACACATTTGTGAAACATTACCGCTTAGATTTATCTGGAACCTCTGGCCTCTCCTTTGGTCGGAAAGTTCTTTAAGCGGTTGCCCCCACCCACAAGAAATAATTTTATAACTCTCTCCTTGTGGCCGTCATGGTGATGATATGGGAAAACCGGAACTAGACTTACCGGTAATTCAGTTTCCTTGAAATCACCATGACGGCCCATATATTCCCTCCCTTTCTTTTGTTTGAAGTTTTTTCACTGGTATTTTTCTGGTATGATGTAATACTGGGAAATACTAATACACTTCTGGCACTTGATATCTTTGGAACACTGAGGTGTGGTGGTGGGAGGGGGAAATTTAACCTCTTCTCTGTTTCCTGCCCCCACAGAGGTCATGGGTCAATCTCCTTGTGGCCGTCATGGTGATTTCATGGAAACGGAATAACCGGTAAGTCTAATTCCGGTTTTTACATCTACCTGTGTGTATGCCATTCCGTTTTTTTTTTTTAAGTTTGGAAGAACAGTAAAGTCTTGAAGTATGGTGCCGGCCTCCGTGCTGCTTTTGGAATCTATATAGACTTGGAGATTGCCAAAGTGATTTGGTAGTAGAAATAATCTTTCGGGTATGGCCTTGATACAAATTCTTTCGGGCTATTGTAAATCTCTTTATCAGACACATCTGCTTAAAAATAAGTGGCCACACACATTAGATAAATGCCACCTGAACCTGCTGATCTAATGTGAGGGGGTTTCCCAACTCTACAGACGGCAGATATAGGGGGAATAATGGAGTCGGCAGTTGAATTTCAATATTCCCAATCCATTTGTTCTCAAGAGAGATAAGGCACCGCCAGTTGTCTGGCAGCCACTTACTCCCCTCTCCATATTGCCAACACAAATGCATAAATACCTGATGCTCCTTACATTAATTAATGGCCGGTCCACCCTGGCGGCTTATCTTCTAGGAAAACAAAAGGATCGGGCTAAAAGATTGTTTGCTCGATCCTTCTGTTCCCAGACATTGTCAGCCAACAATGTACTAAGGCCTCATGCACACGACCGTTGTGTGTTTTGCAGTCCGCAAAACACGGATGGCGTCCATGTGCGTTCTGCAGTTTGCGGGACGGCACGGACAGCCGTTGATAAAGCTGCCTATTCTTGTCCACAAAACGCGGACAAGAATAGGACCGGTTATATTTTTTTGGGCGGCCCCATTGAAGTGAATGGGTCTTCAGCCAAAACTGCGGTTCGGATAACAGTGTATGGGAGCGTTTTCACGTTCATTCTTTCCACAAAAATGAGAAATCCTTATTGTACCAATAAACCTTTGAGCAGTCACAGTGCCAGCCTGATGCAACTATGGAGAAGATGTAATCAGATCCTTGTGATAAAAACAGAGCTGTCTGATCAACCCTAGCAAAACCAGGGGAAAGGCCAAGGAGGTATCTGTGTCTTCCTTGAATATATACAGTATATAAATAAATAAATCCCTGATATAGATAACCTTATATTTAGGCAAATGCAGGAAGAACACATATTGTAATTCCTGTCTGCCTTCACAATTGCCCTAAAAAAAAAAAACTATTCTGTGGATTGTAGCCAAGTGCAGGTATTACATGCTAGCTGAGGTGGAAGAAAGTGCATTAAGATGGAGACCATCACACATTATAGCTTCATCATATTTTAGATAGAGCTGACCTATTTGGGATCAAGATACGCAGGTGTATTAGAGTATGTTCACACGGTGGGGAATACCCTCGTGTTTCAGCTGAGGAAATTCAATTTGTTTGCTTGCTGCTCATCCATCCACGGATTTAGCCACATTCCACGGATCTAATCACCCCTATCACTGTTGATCTTGAGCATTCTTACTCTCCCCCCCCCCCCTCCCCCCTACAATATGGATAAAATCTCCACCGTATGAATTCCCATTTATACTCAATGGGCAGATAATGTTAAGTGTTTTGTGAATTTCAGCATGGAAAAGGCCTCATGACAGTTCCATCTTTTGCAGTCCGCAAATTGCAGATTTGAAAAAACACTGAAGCCGTCCGTGTGCCTTTCGTAATTTGCGGAACGGGCGGCCCATTGTAGAAATTCCTACTCTTGTCCGCAAAACGGACAAGAATAGGACATGTTATATTTTTTGGGCAGGGCCACGGAACGGAGCAACGGATGCGGACAGCACACGGAGTGCTGTCCGCATCTTTTGCGGCCCCATTGAAGTGAATGGGTCCGCACCTGAGCCACAAAAACTGCAGCTCTGGTGCGGACCAAAACAACGGTCGTGTGGATGAGGCCAAAACTTGTCAAACTCCACAGCAAAAAAGCTGCGTGTGAACATACCTTATATAATGCTTACCAGAACATTATATTATGAGAAAATGTAGAAAATCTGGAACTGTACATTAAATCCAGATTTAACAGAATTGGAAAGAAATGTGACAATTCAATCAATGTTTGTGGGGTTTTTGTGTTACTTCTAGAATGGAGATTCCTTTATCATGTTCTTTCTTTGCTCATTTGCCCCCTTCCCCGTAACATCTGTCACCGAGCCGGTTTTTGGACGCGGCGCTCGGTTATGCTCACAGCAGTACATATGTTTGCACTTCTTTTTTCATCTTTTTTTATTTTTTTTCCCCTCTTCTCTTTTTCCACACCAGTTGGATGCTGATAATTATGAGACGGATCCAGAGCTGGCCAAGATTCGCAAAGAAAATAATTACTCTTGGATGGATATAATCACCATACATAAAGACACGCTGCCCAATTATGAGCAGAAGGTAAATTGTTGTCCTTGGCTTCAGTGGAGAGGATGCAGCTTGCAGGTGCAGTGACAACGTGACGCTTCCCGTGCAGCAGACATTAAGGACGAGCCTCAGTTCTTCTGAATCGTTGGCTGTTTTTCTATGTTCTCCATGAGAATAATGACTGATAGATGACTGTGAAGCTGGGGGTAGAACCGCATTATTATCTGAAGCAACATCTTGGAAAGCTGAGTATTTGAGCGCACATCCCTTTAAAATTGAAGAGTCCACAGTAAATATGACCCCGAGATGTTTTCTTCTATTGAGTTGTTGCACATTTATCATAGTGTTATATCAGTACCTGGGAAAGCTGTGTGACAACCAGTAAGGTCACCATTACAGCTGCAGCAAATGTTGTCATCCATCTTTTTCATGGCTCCTGCAGGGTAAACCAACTTTACGTGGTGGCACCGAGGTACCACTGTATAAGCCTTTTGACAAAATGAATGGGGGCCATAATGTTACCCAGTTTGCTGAAATTTCAGTCCATTGTCTTCTGTCAGAGGTTACGTCAGGAGGATATAACCAAGTATGGCAAAAGACTGACACCTTTGCTACTGTATTGGCATACCTTGAAATTAATTGCCTATAGGATCCCATAGAGTAAGACGGAAAAAAAACAACCCCCCTCCCCTAAAATGTATACTGCATGATATATGTTCTTTACTCTTTACTGTATGCTTCTGCTTGGAAAAACATAGGTTGAGGCAGTGTGTATATATGTGTGTATATATGTGTGTGTGTATGTGTATATATATGTGTATGTGTATATATATATATATATATATATATATATATATATATATATATATATATATATATATATATATATATATATAAAGAAAAATGTGTGGCAGCACCAATCTGTACCAAAGAGAGAAAATAGGGTGCTAGGTCCAGGGAATTCACTGCTTACCCTTGTATTTAGACGAAAACGGACAGCAACTCCAGGTAGTACAAAAATGTATAATTTATTGGGCCACAGTGGCACAGAGGCGACGTTTCGGCTCAAAATCCAGAGCCTTTCTCAAGCATCACAATACAAAGGTGAGTGCACATATAAATAGGTGTACACAATTATAACATCACAATCAATTAGATTTCACAATTAATATCAAAAATAACCAATACATCAACGAATAGTGTTAAAAAATATAATGACATACAGAGATGAATCTGGTAATACATGGTAGTGGATGTGATTCATAATAAGTACATGGAAAAAATATAATTCATAGTGTAAACATAAGTGGCTCCAATGTAAATCATCTGTTTCACATCATCTTTAATGAACTATGATTAAAAACAAGGAGGTGCCAGAGAGATAAGGGTGACGTACCACAGAGTTCGCTTGTATCCACATCCTGTTCGCCAGTATCCGTCCCTACAGTATCGCGTCATGTTACGTCCTGCTACGGCGCGCCCGCATCACACCGTACGTCATCAACTACACGTCACTAGCTCAACATCAGTGCGCATGCTCCAGGCGTTCTATGCCGCGCCATATTTGGTTCTGGACGGGTTGCCCATAGTTCCTAAATCTATACTTGAGATGGCTAATGGGAGGCGAGAGTAGGGAAACCATAACCCTCTGTCAGGGGATCATGGTAATCCCATGTAGGGCATGCTTTATGGTCCCGACCGGCACCCCAGTATCGGTCGTGTACCAAGTGCCGCCTCTATCTCGTCACTCATAACCACTCATAAGGGTTCTCCTTGATGTTACATATTCCTAAAGGAAACAGGTATATATAATATGTCGGAACATAATCCGACACCAACACGCAATCCAATCCAGATCAGCCCAACAATGTGGATATCATCGGACGTAGGATATAGCACACTTCTATGTGGAAAAACGACACCCAAAACTTCATGGCTCCTTTCTTTCTATGTTCATTGATCATCTGTAATATAATGACAATGACAATTAATAATATTCAATTGAGAAAGAACAAAGAAAGTTAAATCTCATAATGACCTTTGTATAGGATCGCCACCTACAATACGATGAAAAACATATAACAAATAACACAAGATCTGCCAGGGGCAAACCACCTCTTCAAGTACATACCCCTAAATTAAAATCTACATTAAGACCATTTGGTCTTAAGGTATTTAACCTATGTATCCATAATAATTCTCTCCTTTTTAACAATAAATTCCTATTGCCCCCCCCGTCTGGGCATGGGAATGTGATCAATAATCCAGCATTTAAGTTGGTATTCCGTATGATCCATCTCAACAAAATGTTTAGGGATGGGTAAATCCCGACGTTTTTTTCTTATGGTGGAGCGGTGATTGTTTAGTCTGGTTTTCAGATCAGTGGAAGTCTCACCTATATATAATAAATTACAAGGGCAACTCAAAATGTAAATCACATAGTTGGAACTACAGGTGAGGTAAAAAGGAATAGGGATATTTCACATTGGTCACTGGGTGTATGAAGGTTTTTCCTTTGCAGATATATTTACAATTCACACAGCAGAGACATGGGAAACATCCCATGCTCTGCTGTGTCAATGTTCTCTGTGTTAGACCAGGTCCTGCACCTATATCCGCATGTACCAATTGGTCACGTAAATTTTTAGATCTTTTGTAAGAAAACAATGGGGGGGATTTAAATTCAGGTATTTGACTGAGGCATCCCCCCAAGATGCCCCAGTGTTTGACAATAATACGGTTGATGATACTACTATGTTCTGTGTATTTTGTGATAAAAGGGATTCTATTGTGAGGACCCTTTCTTATCTTCCTCACCAAAGTGTCATCTCTATTTAAGTCATGGACCCGATCTATCTGGGATACTAATAGTTCAGTCGGATAACCCCTATGTTTAAATTTGTCTACCATAGTATCCAATGTTTTCTCTAGTACATCAGGGTCAGAGGTAATCCTCTTGGCCCTGAGGAACTGCGAATAAGGAAGAAATTTCACCATGTTACGTGGATGGCTACTCTGGTAGTGTAAAAGGGTATTCTTATCCGTAGGTTTGGTGAATAACCTAGTTGCTAGACCTCTTTCATCAAACATAACAGTGGTGTCCAAAAATTGGATTTCAGTGTTAGAGTGCACAAGGGTAAATTGTAGTTCTTTATTAACACTGTTCAGATACTCCTGAAACTCCAACAGTTCCAGGCAGTCACCAGTCCATATGAGGAAGATGTCGTCGATGTATCTCCACCACCTCAAGATTTTGTTGCTGTGGTGGGATACATGGACGACATCTTCCTCAAAACACCTCATAAAAATATTTGCGTATGTGGGGGCCACGTGGGACCCCATCGCTACTCCTCTGATTTGTTTATAGAATGTGTCCTGAAACAGAAAATAGTTCTGTCTCAGGATGACATTCAAAAGATCAATCACGAATTCACATGCCTCTATAGTGAGAGGTGACTTCTCCAACATGTGTCTAACTGCTCTAATCCCTAGGTCATGATTAATTGAAGTGTAAAGCGATGTCACATCAAACGACGCCAATATCAGATTGTCATATCCCTCACATTCCACCTCTCGCAGTTTACACAGAAAATCTGTGGTATCCTGGATATAGGATTTCGCTCCACAGGCATAGCTATTCAAAAGTTTGTCTAGAAAGATGGAAATGTTGCTGAATATGGAATCTGAGCCTGACACTATTGGACGACCAGGAGGGTCGACCAAAGATTTGTGTACTTTAGGCAGTACGTAAAGTACCGGTGTTACCGGATGACTCACAGTACAGAAGTCAGCAAGATCACTGTCAATGATGCCAGCCATAACAGCATTATTTAAACACTTTTGGATGATCCTGGCAATATCAAACTTTGGATCAGATTGAAGTGCTAGATACACTTCAGTATCGCTCAGTTGTCGTCTGATCTCCGCAATGTATTTAGCGGTATCTAAGAAGACTATACCACCCCCCTTGTCTGCAGGTTTTACTGTGAGGAGGGGGTCATCCCTCAATTGTTCAATCGCCTCAATTTCCAAGCGAGTGAGATTGGGGTTCTTGAACACATTCACATTACAAGATTGTTTATATTGTAGTATTTCAGATTTTACAGCTGTTATGTATGCATCAACGGCAGACTCGCCAATCACAGGGGTAAAATTACTCTTGAGGTGCAGATCAAAACTACCCAGCGTAAGCTCACTATAGCAATACTAAGTCAAAAAGGCCACTTTACACTGGGTGAATGTGAGCCTGTTCATACAGTTGGTGTATCTGCTGGATGCTTTTCTGGCTCATACACAGAAACAATGTGCGTGGTATAAGAAATTAACGTACGAGCAGTGCCGCAAGTAATGTTATTCCGTGGTGGGTGCTGGTGGACAGGTCTTGTCACATGCCCCTCCATCAGCAGCCATGATGGGACTGGAGTCCCACAAAATTAATCGAGAAGAGCATACTAACAATTGTACGTATGCACACCCTTTGGGGGCATTTTTATTTTAGTATCGCATTCTATGCATTTTGGGCTGCAAATCAATTTTTCAGTTGGTGTTTATTCAAAATTTTCTCTAAAGCTGCTCTGATGACTCAATATGTAGCCCTTATCTCTGAACTCCTGACAGATCATAAACACTTATTTAAAAGGGTTGTCCGGGTTCAGAGCTGAACCCGGACATATCCCCATTTTCAACCGGGCAGTCCCCCTGACTTAAGCATCGGAGCAGTTCGTGCTCCGTTGCTCTCCTTTGCCCTGCGCTGAATCGCGCAGGGCAAAGGCATTTTCTGGATTTCTGGTGACTAACCGGGCTCTCCTTAGGGCTGCCAGGAAGAGTCTTCCGCCCAGCAGTGAGCCCAGTGACATCCCCGGTAAAATGGCTAGGGCAGCGCTAAAGCCTACCCATCAGGGCCTGTGATCTCACTGAACACACTGCTGGGCGGAAGCCTCTGCCAGGCATTGTATTCTTGTAAATAAAAGAGCCCTTGCTCTGCGCTATCCAGCGCAGGGCAAGGGAGAGCATTGGAGCATGAAATGCTCCAATGCTCTTGTCAGGGGGGCTGCCTGGGTAAAATTATGGGTATGTCTGGGTCCAGATCAGAGCTGAACCCGGACATACCCTTATTTTCACCCAGGCAGCCCCCCTGAGGCTAGCATCGGAGCATCTCATGCTCCGATGCGCTCCCTTGCCCTGCGCTAAATCGCGCAGGGCAAGGTCTCTCTCTTGTTTTCAATAACACACTGCCAGGTGTAAACTTCCGCCCGGCAGTGTGTTCGGTGACGTCACTGGCTCTGATGGGCGGGCTTTAGCGCTGCCCTAGCAGTTTTACTGGCTAGGGCAGTGCTTAATCCCGCCCATCAGTGCCAGTGAAGTCACCGGGCTTCCTGGCAGCCCCATGGAGAGCCCCGGTAAGTCACCGGATCTCCAAGAAATGCCTTTGCCCTGAGCGATTTAGCGCAGGGCAAAGAAGAGCATCATAGCATGAACTGCTCCGATGCTCCTATCAGGGGGGCTGCCGGGGTGAAAATGGAGGTATGTCCGGGTTCAGCTCTGAAAGTGGACAACCCCTTTAAGCTAAATTTGTATCAAGCATTAGCTGTAAAGAGTGTTTATGAGCTGTTAGGACCCTATTACCAAGAGCACGAGTGGACTATAAACTTTTCCATTTGCGGATGTTTGTATCAGCCTATTACACAGTCCGATGTAAAGCGAATATGGGTGGATTGATCGCTCCTCCCTTATTCATTTCTAATGATTATTGACAGCTCATCCTTCATTACACATGGAGACATGCTTGCTTGCAATAATCGTGCATCTTTCATCCTGTCATCAGATGACAAACAAGCATTTACTCATTTATCAACTGATTAACCGGCCGGTATAATCGTGCCACCAATGGAAACGAGCATTCCTATGAACACTTGTTCCCGATAATTGGCCTGAAAATTGTGTGTTCAGAACAGCTGTCTGCCAGATTGTGTTAGGCAGAGAGCAACAGCCTGCAAATACACACTGAAAGTGAAATGTGTAGAGGAAAAACTGTTAAAAAAAATATTATTTTTAGCCCAAAATGAGTAGCATGCAATCATAAAAGTCTTTAAAGGGGTTATCCAAGGATTAATGTAAAAAAAAACAACAAAAAAAACAAAAAAAAAAACAAATCAGATCTCATATAGTACATGACAATCTCTAACAAAGCTGGAACCATCCCTGTACCTTACAGCATTGCTCTGCTAGATTTATATAAAGTGACAGCTCAGGGGAGTGTCTTTCCTGCTGCAGCTCAGGGGGCGTGTCCATGCTCTGCCTATTACAGCTCAGGAGGCAGCTGAAGGATGAAACTGAGCATGTGCGGCCTTCTTAGTAAGCAGGTCAAAGAAATCAGAAAAAAGCGCTATACAGATACATTTTATAGAATAACTCACTGGCTGTACTAAATGTTTAATTAAATGCAATTACAAAAGTATTCAGATCCAGGTGTTGGTTTTAAAACTGTAGAAGATTTTTCATGGGACAACCCCTTTAATAAAAAAAAAAAAATGTAAGAAAAAAATTAAAACATCAACAATAGTTTTCTGTTTTGATGCAGCTTGTGTAGGTGTCGAGTGCGAGAAACATTTTCTCTTTCTCCTGTGGTGTTGTGATTGAGCGGTTATAACTGATGGCCTTCCGCTACTGGGGAAGGGGCAAAAAGGGATAATTATTGGCTTTCGTGCCAAGGGTGGCAGTATTTCTGCATTCCCAAACTGTATAAACAACCCAAAAACTTGAACTTCAAGGGGCTATCCGCTTTGAGCAACCTCTTCTTGTTAGTAATGTTTCCAGCTGCTATCACAGTGTTCTGTAACTGGGAACACCAGTAAGGAGCATAATCTGTGAGGGAACCTGTCTGCATGCGCTGCCTGAGGGGACAGGAGGCATTACACGGTTCTTATTGCAGGTCAGTGTAGTACAGGGCCGCGCTGGGGTTCCTTGGCCCCACCAGAGGAAAATCTCTGGGCCCAATCCCTATATCAGTAATAATGTCTAATAGTAACAGACCCTAGTGGTGAGTAATTATCTTCAAAAGCAGCTCCACTTTTTTTATTTTTTTATTTAGAATGTTATCTATACAGAAGAGTAAGGCTACTTTCACATCTGCGCTTTCCCTTTCCGCTATTGAGATGCGTCATAGGATCTCAGTAGCGGGGGAAAACACTTCCATTTTGTCCCCATTCATTGTCAATGGGGACGAAACTGAATGCACCAGAATGCATTCCGTTCTGTTTGGTTGTGTCCCCATCGCGGACAGAATAACGCTCCAAGCAGCATCTTTCTGTCCGTAATCCGTGATCCGTCCCCATTGGATTACAATGGTTTTAGAGACTGATCCGTCTTGGCTATTTTAAGGCTACTTTCACACTGGCGTTTTGGCTTTCCGTTTGTGAGATCCTTTCAGGGCTCTCCCAAGCCGTCCAAAACGGATCGGTTTTGCCCTAATGCATTCTGAATGGATAAGGATCCGCTCAGAATGCATCAGTTTGCCTTCGTTCCACCTCTATTCCGCTTTGGTGTCCGTCTGACGAAACTGAGCCAAACGGATCCGTTCTGAAACACAACGTAAGTCAATGGGGAGGGATCTGTTTTCACTGACACAATTGAAAACTGATCCGTCCTCCACTGACTTTCAATGGTGTTCAAGACTGATCCGTCTTGGCTATGTTAAATATAATACAAACGGATCCATTCTGAACAGATGCAGACGGTTGTATTATCTGAACGGATCCGTCCATGACAGATCCACACCAAATGCGAGTGTGAAAGTAGCCTAAAGATAATACAACCAGATCCGTTCATAACTGATGCAGACGGTTGTATTATCATGACGCATCCAGCAAAAACGCTGGCGTGAAAGTAGCCTTACTTGTCATTGTAATTCTGCTTCTGGTGATGATAATGGCTACTGAGAAGTTACCTATACAGAACAGGAAACCATGACGTATTAGACCTAGTGGCCAGTGCGAAAATTGCAGGATTATCTACATTTTTTAAAATAATAGAATTTTTTATTTTTCCATGTCACTATCTAAAAAATTTTTAGCCTAAAAATGTGATTTAAACGATAGGTCATTTTCTGATGACGCGTTCCCTTTTAAGGCCTCTTGCACACAAACGCAATACACGGGTGCCGTTCTGTGGGCATTCCGCATCACGGATGCGGACCCATTCACTACAGTGGGTCCGCAAAACCGGAGATGCGGAACGGAAGCACGGAATGGAACCCTACGGAAGCACTACGGAGTGCTTCCGTGGGGTTTCGTCCCGTACTTCCGTTTTGGAAAAAGATAGAACATTTCCTATATTTTTGTGAAATGAGTGGATCGCGGACCCATTAAAGTGAATGGGTCCGCGATCTGCTGCAGCTGCCCCACGGACTGTGTTTGTGCATTGCGGCCCGCATTTTGTGGGCCGCAGCACGACCATGGGGCGCACACGTTCGTGTGCAAGAGGCCTAAGGGCTGTTTCACACGAGCGGATGCCGTGCGTGACATCTGCTGCGTGAATGACAGCCAAGACCCGATGCGGATAGCAGAAGCACGGAGCAGAAACATGATTGATGCAGTCTGCATCGGGTCTTGGCTGTCATTCACGCAGCGGATGTCACACACGGCATCCGCTCGTGTGAAACAGCCCTAAGGATGTATAACTTTGCTTTTATCTTCCAGCTGAAGATATTTTATGAAGAACACTTGCACCTGGATGATGAGATCCGCTACATCCTGGAGGGAAGTGGTTACTTTGATGTGCGAGACGAGCAGGAGGGATGGATCAGGATCTCCATGGAGAAGGGAGACATGATCACACTTCCTGCCGGCATCTACCACCGCTTTACATTGGATGAGAAGGTGCGGAGTACTGCTTTATTTTGATGTGTAGTACCTGGAGCAGGGGTCTGCAACCTTCGGCGCTCCATTTAATTCCATGAGAGTTCCGAGAAGAGCATAGGAAGTACACATTCTGGGAGTTGTAGTTTCACAACTGCTGGAGTGCCAGAGGTTGCCTACCCCTGACCTAGAGGCAGGTGCTACTTCATGGTTGGTCGGAACAGGATAGCGCCCGATCCCCAGGTTACTGCTCAGTGTGAAGGTCATGATGCTGTCTTTTGAGTCCTGCTCGTCTGCCTCACTTAAAGGTCCATTACTTGTAGTGAATGAAGTGGTGCATGGTATTAGCCGATCCTTATAGTAAGGCCTTGTCCACATTTCAGTTTTTCACTGACGGCACACGTACCCATTGATTTAAATGTGTCTGTTCATATTTCAGTATTTTTTTATTGACAGTGGGTCAGTAAAAAAATAAATAAAAATCGGACGTGCACTACTTTGATCCGTGATGTGGACCAAGCACCATAGAAGTCTATGGGTTCGTGAAAATCATGGACACAACGCGGATGCTGCGGTGTTGCGTCGGTTTTTCACTGAAGACTGATAGGAGGTTCTTTCGAAATTAAAAGGACACAAGGACCAACCACGGATCCTTCATGGACAACTTCAAGGATGAAACAAGTACGCTCTTCTTCTTTTTTTTTTTTTTTTATATGGTGGTGTCACTGACACGGAAATGTGGACGAGGCCTAACACAAAGATGGAAAGTCTTTTTGGTATCAGTTCTCTATATATACACTGATCAGGGATAGTATGAGTCATGTGCAGTATAGCAGCTCAGACCCATTCAGTGGAAAAAAACTGTTAAAGGGGTTGTCCGGGTTCAGAGCCCGGACATACCTCCATTTTCACCCCGGCAGCCCCCCTTACTTGAGCATTGGAGCAGTTCATGCGCCGATGCTCTCCTTTGCCCTACACTAAATCGCGCAGGGCAAAGGCATTTTTCTGAGATCCGGTGATGTACCGGGGCTCTCAATGAGGAAGCCTGGTGACGTCACCGGCACTGATGGGTGGGATTTAGCGCTGCCCTAGCCAGTAAAACGGCTAGGGCAGCGCTAAAGCCCGCCCATCAGAGCCGGTGACGTCACCAAACACACTGCCGGGTGCAAGTTTCCACCCGGCAGTGTGTTATTGAAAACAAAAGAACCCTTGCCCCGCGCGCGCAGTCCCTGCAAATTCGGAACAGTTGGCAACGATGGTACTCTGACATCTTTATTCTCTTCTTTCTAGAACTACGTGAAAGCCATGAGACTATTCGTCGGAGAACCTGTGTGGACCCCGTATAACCGGCCCGCGGATGACTTTGAGGCTCGCACCAAATATCTTGCATTTTTGTCTCAGACAGCATAACATCTTTGTATAATACGTTTTATATGACTGAGATTGTAAGAATCTTCTTTTTAATCTGAAAATCATAAATGTAAATGCGCTACCTTTCCAGTGCCTTGCCTTTAGGGTTATACTAGTCCTGCAGACAGTATATTTTCTTGTGCTGTGTGCCTTAAAGGGGACATGTCCTCTAAGTGCAGTTCATCTCACTAATGACATGCCTAGGTGATGTGACCGCTTATACACTGGACCATACTGAACGCTAGATCCATGTATCATGTCATCAGGATATGGTGTTAGGAATCGTGTAGAATCGAGGTGACGGCGATATCAGCGGAGGCAGCCATTGGGTGGACCGAATCCATATTGTGAGCAAGCAGTTGGAAACCCATGACGTCACAGGATAAGTGTTTCTTCGACCTATCAGAATCCAGTCCGCATTAAAGGGCAATGGTTCAACAGACTTTGACTGCATAGATTCACCATTGAAATGGAATGGTGTAGCAGAGCTGAGTTTGGCTGATGTATAATAGTGTAAGTGTATGGGCATGACATTCATTCATTAGTAATGGTGGCTGCAGAGAAAGTCTGCAGCTTTTAATGGTCAGCAAGGCAGGCAAGCCATTTTCTCAGAAAAGTACAGTGCCCACCAAAAGACACGTATACATGACCCCCTTTGTGATTTATGTGATTTTATATAACATTAAACCTATTGTGTTAACTCATTCACTAGTCACAATACACAAAAGTGGTTCAAAAACAAATTGTCTCTGCTGCGTTATTAGTACTGGGAAATAAAGCCTGGAAAGGGTTTTTGGCATCAGTTCCCTATATGTACTGTGATCAGGGATAGTATGTCATGTGCAGTATTGCAGCTCAGACCCATTCAGTGGAAAAAACTGTTAAAGGGGTTGTCTCATCACAGACGGTGGAAGCATATCACTAGGATATCGAGAACGGAGCCCCGTAAGTGGTGGAGGGCGCACTGTGGATGCGCAGCCGTCCTCCATTAATTTTCTATGAGGCCACTAAAAATAGCCGAGCACTGGCTCGGCTATTTCCGTCGGACCCATAGAAGTGAATCGGAGCGGTGGCCGCTCATGCGCGGTGTGCTCCCATTCACTTCTATGGGGAGAGCACTTGGTGGTGGGCGGAACGGTGTTCTCCAGCCACCACCTTGCGTGGCTCAGTTCCCGATATAGGCCAGTCCCAGTGGTGGGACCTGCACCTGTAAGACAATGGGGATATGTCCCTATTGTCTGAGATGAGACAACCCCTTTAATTTGTATAATCCCATTCCACACTGTAAAGCAGGAATGCAAAAAATTTCCCTTAAAACATAACATTTATTTATTCTTATTTCTAAAATCCCACTATAACTATAATATATTCAAATCAGATCAAAATATAGGTAGATCGCCCCCATGTGGTTACTCACGGTACTGTTGACCAAGTAATGTCTGCATCAACAGGAATACAGGTCCCAGAGTATGACGGTCTCTCCTTGCAGGATAATGGGTGCAGGACAGGTGTCTGATTTGTTTCTCCTGACTAGTCACACTGGATCTTTATATAGCCAGGCCAGATCAGCTTGTCTTCACATGGGGGTGATATACCTAGATTTTGATCTGATTTAAATATATTATAGTTATAGTGGGATTTTAGTAAGAAGCATAAATGTTATGTTTTAAGGGGAATTTTTTGGCTCAGTGATTTGGTTTTTGATAAACCCCACCAGTATCTTTACTTTGTCAGTGATTTGTAAAGCAGGGTTGCCCAACATGCGGCCCTCCAGCTGCTGTAAAACTACAACTCCCAGCATGCCTGGAAAGCCTACAGCAGGGCATGATGGGAGTTGTAGTTTTACAACAGCTGGAGGGCCACAGGTTGAGCATTCCTGCTGTTAAGCATACCCATTGATTTAAGGGTTTATCCCATAATTAATGTAAAAAGTGCATGTACATTACAGTTGCTTTTTAACCAACTTAGAACCAGTCATATGTACCTATTCATTGCTCTGCTAGATTTATTTCAAGATGGCAGCTTAGTGGGCGTGTCTTTTCTCAGAGGGCGTGTCCTGTCTGCTGCAGCTAGTGGCAGTTGAAGGGTGGAACTGAGCTTGTGCGTCCATCTCAGTGACCAGGACAGAGAAATTAGAAAAACAGCAGGTGTTGCTATACAGACTCATTTTATTGAATTACTCATAGTAAGTTTTTCATTACATGCAGTAACAAAAGTATTCAGATCCATGTGCTACTTTGAAAAAATGTAGATTATTTTTCGTGGGGCATCCCCTTTAAACGGGTTGGCCCATCTCATACATTGAGGGCATATCGCTAGGATATGCTCCCAATGTCTGATAGGTGCAGGTCCTATCTTTAAAACGGAGCCCGCAAATTGAAGGAGAACAGAACGCGCATGCGCAGCCACTCTCCGTTCATTTCTATGGGACTGCTTAGCTATTTTTCGCAAGTCCCATAGAAATGAGAAGTGTACCATGCAAGTGTGGCCATCGCTCCATTCACTTCTATGTGACGGAAATAGCCGAGCCAGTGCTTGGAAGAGGAGCCTGAAAATTTGTGGATCTGAAAATACAAAGATGAAAAGGAGGTCCCCAGGTAAGTGTTCGTTTCTTTCTTCAGTTAATGTGCATTTCATTTCTTGAACTGGAACGTCGCTTTAAAGTGAAGGAGGCTGACATGGTGCTCTTCCTGGTTAAAAGCAGATCCCTTTCCTGATCTTGGACATACCTTTTTCTAGGACACCTGTGATCTCCTCTTGGAAGAGCCAGGATCCTGTTGGCTGTTGACATAAAACGCAAGATGGGATCGTGTGTGCGTAAAGCAGCATGTCGATGGGCCAAATGTGCAGCTCTTGTCAGACAAGTGTTCGATATTTCCTTAAGGCCTCCTTCACACGACCGTATGGCTTTTTCAGTGTTTTACGGTCCGTTTTTCACGGATCCGTTGTGCCATTTTTTGTTTCCGTTGTGTTTCTGTTCCATTTTTCCGTATGGCGTATACAGTAAGTACATCGAAAAAATTGGGCCGGGCATAACATTTTCAATAGATGGTTCCGCAAAAAAACGGAACGGATACGGATGCATTTCCGTACGTGTTCCGTTTTTTGCTGACCCATTGACTTGAATGGAGCCACGGAACGTAATTTGCGGGCGATAATAGGACATGTTCTATCTTTTAACGGAAACGGAATGCATATGGAGTACATTCTGTTTTTTTTGCGGAACCATTGAAATGAATGGTTCTGTATATGGAACGCAAAAAACGGCCCGTAAACGGGAAAAAAAACGGTTGTGTGAAAGAGGCCTAAGGCTAGGCTTGAGCATTAGTTCTGCTAATTTTTCATCTGTTATCAATTTCCATCTGAGATCCGTTATTTGAGGTGGGAAAAAAAGTACTCGACAAAGTATTTATTTATTTTTTGTCCTAAATAATAGATCTCAGGCGGAAATGGTTAAAACAGATACAGAAGGAGCATAACTGAGCTCAAAATAAAGGATCATTTATTTATTTTTTTGGTTTTCTCTTCTGACAGATCAGAAGAACGGAAAATGAAATGGTGATGTGTACACAGTCTAACCCAGATATCAAAGATACGAAGAACAAATCCTAGCTCTTCTGTGCACAGGGACGTGCTTCAGATACTGTTATGGATATAGGATCCTCACCAATTTCTGCAAATAGGAATCTATAAAACCGGGAGAAACCGCTTATTATGATCTGTTCATTATCCAGACACTACTATGCAAGAGAGATCAAGAACTGCAACCGCTTGCCATAGGCTGTAGAGCTCAATCTGCCGTAAATTGCTCTACTCTGTGATGAATCCTCACTTTCCTATACGTCTGTGTTGCAATCAATATCAATTCCCTGACGCTGCATCGGTAGCGGACCGGGCAACTAATCCTGCTGTGATTTGCTAACCACAAAATGATTATAATAAAGGTTATTTTTTTGTCATGTTCATCCATGTTATGGGTATATTCGTTAGTTAAAATGATAAAAAAACACTTCAGTGTTTGAGTGGTGATGCTGGTAGTACGTGAGGCCACTGATTGGCTGCAGCAGCCGCATATGTGAGGAATAGTGTGTTTTTATTACTTTATAACATTTGTGGCTTATTTTTTTTATCTTTATCAACTCCTTTAATCCTGATTGCCTCAGTAAGGCCTCCTACACGAACGTGTGCGCTCCGTGGCCGTATTGCGGATCCGCAAACGACGGGCACCGTTCCGTGTGCATTTCGCATCACGGATGCGGACCCATTCACTTCAGTGGGTCTGCAAATCCCGAGATGCCGAATGGTGTGGAACGGAAGCATTACGGAGTGCTTCCGTGGGGTTTCGTCCCGTACTTCCGTTCTGCAAATAGATAGAACATGTCCTATCTTCTTGCGGAACGGCCAGATCGCGAATCCATTAAAGTGAATGGGTCCGCGATCCTCTGCGGCTGCCCCACGGTGGGTGTTTGTGCATTGTGGCCCGCAGCACGGCCACGGGGCGCACACATTCGTGCACAAGAGGCCTAATGAAGTACAAGGTTTTATATTTTATTCACCAGGAGAGGTTCGGGTCCCATTTTGGCACTAGATACTGTATATCGGTGTCCCTATAACCTGTATTATACATTTGTGTATGCAGCCTTATAGGAAAAGGCCACTTGCAGATGGCCGTAATAATTGGACCTCCTGCGGTTCTGCTAAACCACTCTTGAAGGGATTCTCAGGGCCTGTAACTAAAAAGCAGTTTTCAGCTAACCTGTGAAGATGAAACACTTTGAGCAGCACTTACCCTTCTGTCACTCTGTGATCCCATTAGCACCTGGCTGGCTGCAGGCTCTTCCTCTGATGGTGTGAGCGGATATACTAAATCTCTACCCTACATGAATTTAAAAGAGTTCTCTGACCTTTTACCTAAATAGCCTCTTTCAGCAAACCTGTGGAGCGAATTTTGCGCAGTACTTACCCTTCAGTTGATCTGCTGATTCCTCAATCCTGGCTGGGATCACATGGCCATCCGCCTGCGGGCCTTTCCTCATGACCGGATGTGCTGCTCTTCTTCCTGTTCAGCTGTGTAATGTAGATGTACAGTAGCTGAACAGGAAGAAGGAGGAGTAATCCCAGAAAGACTCAATGATGTTGAGATCAGGGCTCTGTGGACATATTATCACTTCCCATACTCCTCCTTCTTTACAGGGAATCTAGTTATTAACCCATTCCTGATTGCCCGCTGTGTATATACAGTTGCAAGAAAAAGTATGTGAACCCTTTGGAATAATATGGATTTCTGCACAAATTGGTCATAAAATGTGATCTGATCTTCATCACAACAATAGACAATCACAGTCTGCTTAAACTAATAACACACAAATAATTAAATGTTACCATGTTTTTATTGAACACGCCATGTAAACATTCACAGTGCAGGTGGAAAAAGTATGTGAACCCCTAGACTAATGACATCTCCAAGAGCTAATTGGAGTGAGGTGTCAGCCAACTGGAGTCCAATCAATGAGATTAGATTGGAGGTGATGGTTATAGCTGCCCTGCCCTATAAAAAAAAATACCAGTTTTGGGTTTGCTTTTCACAAGAAGCATTGCTTTACATGAATGATGCCCCGCACAAAAGAGCTCTCAGAAGACCTACGATTAAGAATTGTTAACTTGCATAAAGCTGGAAAGAGTTATAAAAGTATCTCCAAAAGCCTTGCTGTTCATCAGTCCACGGTAAGACAAATTGTCTATAAATGGAAAAAGTTCTGCACTGCTGCTACTCTCCCTAGGAGTGGCCGTCCTGTAAAGATGACTGCAAGAGCACAGCGCAGATTGCTCAATGAGGTGAAGAAGAATCCTAGAGTGTCAGCTAAAGACTTACAAAAGTCTCTGGCATATGCTAACATCCCTGTTAGCAAATCTTCGATACGTAAAACACTAAACAAGAATGGATTTCATGGGAGGATACCACAGAGGAAGCCACTGCTGTCCCAAAAAAACAACAACATTGCTGCATGTTTACAGTTTGCACAAGAGCACCTAGATGTTCCACAGAAGTACTGGCAAAATATTCTGTGGACAGATGAAACCAAAGTTGAGTTGTTTGGAAAAAAACACACAACACTATGTGTGGAGAAAAAGAGGCACAGCACCACCATCAAAACCTCATCCCAACTGTGAAGTATAGTGGTGGGAGCATGTTTGGGGATGCTTTGCTGCATCAGGGCCTGGACGGATTGCTATCATCGAAGGAAAAATGAATTCCCAAGTTTATCAAGACATTTTGCAGGAGAACTTAAGGCCATCTTTCCACCAGCTAAAGCTCAACAGAAGATGGGTGTTGCGACAGGACAACGACCCAAAGCATATAAGTAAATCAACAACAGAATGGCTTAAACAGAAGAAAATACACCTTCTGGAGTGGCCCAGTCAGAGTCCTGACCTCAAGAAAGTGATTCACACCAGACATCCCAAGAATATTGCTGAACTGAAACAGTTCTGTAAAGAGGAATAGTCAAGAATTACTCCTGACCGTTGTGCACGTCTGATCTGCAACTACAGGAAACGTTTGGTTGAAGTTATTGCTGCCAAAGGAGGTTCAACCAGTTATTAAATCCAAGGGTTCACATACTTATTCCACCTGCACTGTGAATGTTTACATGGTGTGTTCAATAAAAACATGGTAACATTTAATTCTTTGTGTGTTATTAGTTTAAGCAGACTGTGGTTGTCTATTGTGACTTAGATGAAGATCAGATCACATTTTATGACCAATTTGTGCAGAAATCCATATCATTCCAAAGGGTTCACATACTTTTTCTTGCAATTATATGTCCTATCTGCACATGCTCCGTGCAGATAGCACATATATACACATGCAGGCAGCGCTTTAATCCCAGCGCTGGGATTAAAGCTCCTGCAATCTAGTAGGAGCAGGTCGGGTCCCTGGCTGACAGACACAGCGGGAACCCTGAAGACTTTATTACCGCTTCTGCCTTCTCCTGTGTAGGCACGAAAGCAGTACGCTTCCTCTGTAAGTCCCGGCGGTCACGTGACCGCCGGGGGTGTCTGGGCAGGGCAGGGGCAGAGCTGCAGGGTTGAAGACCCTGATCAGCTCTGCCTGTTTGTCATGCCCCCGCAGTGTGAAGATGAGTCGGTCAGCACTCGCTTGATGCGCAGGATAGGACCGGTTCCACGTGTAGTTGAATGGAAAATCCCAGCAGACGTGACTTAGATGCTCATAGAATTTTATTGCCATATAACAATATGTCCCATATTTTAGGACGCGTTTCGGCTAGACAGCCTTTTTCAACAAGTGTTGAAAAAGGCTGTCTAGCCGAAACGAGTCCTAAAATATGGGACATATTGTTATATGGCAATAAAATTTCTATGAGCATCTAAGTCACGTCTGCTGGGATTTTCCATTCAAATGCCCCCACAGTGGGCTGTTTTCCCCTGTAATGAGCTCCTGTGGATGCCCCAGTTACAGTGGAAACAGTGGGGAAAAAAAAAAAAAAGTCTGTATCCTCCAGAGGTATTTTTAATTACTTCCTGGTGGATATATTGTGTGCCAAAAATAAATTAAAATAGAAGTAAAAAAATAAATATGCAGTCACTAACAAAAACCGTCACCATACTCGCCCTTTTCGCTTAAACCTATACATGTTACATATGAAAACGATCGTCACAAAATAGCGAACCCATTGCAATAATTAATTGTGTCATTTTTAATATTTAAGAAATAAAAAGCTATAATTAAAATAAATACTTTTTAATAATAATTAGCGGTTTTCCTCTAAATTAAACCTAAAAATGGGGAAAAAAAAAATCTTTAAAAAAGACCATTCTAATAAAAAGTCACAATAATTATTTTGGTAGTCAAACAAAAAAAAGCTATGGTCACTAAACCACCACGTGCACAAAATCACAAAAAGTTGCTTGGACATTCAATCCTTTTTTTGGGCCCGGTCATGAAAGGGTTAATGACATTGGCTGTATGTTGTCCTGCTGCAGAATACAGTTGGAACTAATCAGACTCCTCCCTGATGGATAAGTATCTGCCTGTATTTCACAGCATTGAGGACACCATTAATCCTCCTGACCAAATCCCCAACTCTATTTGCTTAAATGTGGCCCCAAACTTGCAAGGTATCTCCATGCTTCACTGCAGACACTCATTATTGTATCACTCTCCAGCCCTTGGGTGAACAAACTTTGTTACAGCCACATATTTACATTTTGACTCATCAGTCCACAACAACTGCTATGTCTTCATGAATAGTTGAGTCGCTTGGCCTTGTTTACATGTTGAAGGTATGGCTTTTCAGCTGCAATTCTTCCATAAAGACCAGACTTCTCTGAACAGTAGTGGGATGTACCTGGGTTCCACTGGTTTCTGCCAATTCTGAGCTGATGGCCCTGCTGGATATCTTTCAATTTCAAAGGGAAGTAAGCATGATGTATCTTCTATCTGCTGTTTTCTTGGCCAAGCACTGTACCTATGGTCCTCAAGGTTGCCCGTTTCTTTGTGCCTATTCAAAAGAGCTTAATACAGTCAGATACAGTGCTGCCCATAATTATTCATACCCCTGGCAAATTTTGACTTAAAGTTACTTTTATTCAAACAGCAAGTAATTTTTTGATAGGAAATTACATAGGTGTTTCCCAAAAGATAATAAGACGATGTACAAGAGGCATTATTGTGGAAAAAAAACAACATTTTTCAGCTTTTATTTACATTTGAGCAAAAAGTGTCCAGTCCAAAATTATTCATACCCTTCACAAACTGTCACAGTCTGTGGGAAAATCAAAAGTTCTATACCATTCCATATAGTCCAAGCTGTTCTAAAGCATCCTAATTACCCTGATTAATTGGGAACAGCTGTTTTAATCAACTCAACCGGTGAAAAACAGCAGCTCTCTGCAGTTGGTTTGTGGACAGTCATGGCTAAGACAAAGGAGCTCAGTGAGGACCTGCGGCTGCGCATTGTGGCAGCTCACAAGTCAGGAAAGGGCTAACAGGCCATTTCTAAATGTTTTCAAGTTCCAGTGGCTACAGTGCAAAGTATTATTAAAAAATACAAGCTTTTCCGCACTGTGGAAAATCTCAGAGGACGTGGTCGGAAGCCAAAAGTGACACCTGTGCTGGCCAGGAGGATAGTTAGAGGTTTGAAAAAGCTCTGCTGGTGGCAATGTCTCAAGGCGGACAATCCAACGGACACTGCACACTGCTGGGTTCCACGGATGCAGACCAAGGAGGACGCCACTTCTCCAGATAAGGCACACAAAAGCTCGCTTAGCCTTTGCAAAAGCTCATCTGGACAAAGAAGACGACTTCTGGTCTTCTGTGTTAGGGTCAGATGAAACAAAAATTGAATTGTTTGGTCACAGATTCCTTCATTTGGCGTAAAAAAGGAGACGCCTTCAACCCAAAGAACACCATCCCCACTGTCAAACAAGGTGGTGGGAACATAATGCTTTGGAGGTGTTTTTCAGCCAATGGACCAGGGAACCTAATCACAGTAAAAGGCACAATGAAAAAAGAGCAATACATGAGGATTCTCAACGACATCAGGCAGTCTGCAGAGAAACTTGGCCTTGGGCACCAGTGGATAATTTCAGCATGACAATGACCCAAAACACATAGCAAAAGTGGTGAAGAAGTGGTTAACAAACAACATTAACGTTTTGGAGTCGCCCAGCCAGAGTCCAGACTTGAATCCAATTGAGAATCTGTGGAGGGAGCTAAAGATCAGGGTGACGACAAGAAGACCCTCCAACCTGAAAGATTTGGAGCTCATTGCTAAAGATGAATGGGCAAAAATACCTGTGGAGACATGCAAAATGCTGGTCTGCAATTATAGGAATTGTTTGATTGCTGTAATAGCCAATAAAGGTTTTTCTATTGACTATTGAGAAGGGTATAAATAATTTTGGACTGGACACTTTTTGCTCAGTAATGCCTCTTGTACATTGTCTTATCTTTTGGGAGACACCTATGTCATTTCCCGTCAAAAAATTACTTGCTGGTTGAATAAAAGTAACTTTAAGTCAAAATTTGCCAGGGGTATGAATAATTATGGGCAGCACTGTACTTATCCATCAAGCAATACCAGCAGGGAAGCGTCTGACTGGCTCCAAATTTTTTCTGCAGCAGGACAGAGACCCCAAACATACAGCCAATGCCATTAAAGAACTAACTTCACTATAAAGAGTCCTTGAAGTGATGATATGGCCCCCACAGCACCCTGATCTCAACATCACCAGCAAGCCTACATCCAAGATCTGTGGTTAGTTCTCCAACATGTCTGGAACAACCTCCCTACCAAGCTCCTCCAAAACTGTGTGCACGTGTACCTTGAAGAATTGATGCTGTTTTGAAGGCAAACGGTGGTCACACCAAATATTGATTGGATTTATATTTCTTGTTTGTTCTTTCACTTTGTATTTTGTTAATTGATAAAGTGTAAACTAACAACACTTCTATTTTTTTAAAAATAATTCTTTCCGCGCCTGCCTACAACTTTTGCACAATACTGTATATCTAGCTTTAAGTGGCAATTAGGTTTTGCATTATATTAGTGCAAATGCATGTCCTTTGTCATCTTGGTTACTATCACAGTAATGCCTCATGCACACGACCGTTGTTTTGGTCCGCATCCGAGCCGATTTTGGAATCCAACGGTATCATACAGTGCAAATCTTTGCAGATAGCGGTGTATGGATATATGCAAGGTTGTAGTACTCCTTTCCTCTATCTTTCCCAAGTCTTTCTTTCTGCAAAATCTAAGGCTGGCAATAAGGTACTTGCAAATTTGTCTGTACAGGGTGAAGATATGACTGGCCAGGACAGTGTCAAAGTGTGGAAGGGTTTTTGCCATTTCATACAGCAGACACCCGAGATTAATGTTTGTGATCGGTGATAACTTCAATTGCAGGCATGTAACCCCTCACATGCAGGGGTCAAATGTGTGAAAAACCTGGAAGTGCTGTACTTCCGGGCCTGGAATGGCTCCCCCACATGGCAATTAGGGAAGCTGTTTGTTAGTTGAAGTCTGGGGCCTGCTAGAGGCTCCAACACCTTTCACAGGTATATTCCAATGTAGGCCTGCAGGTGGCAGCACTACATTGTAACATACTAAATCTTCTATTTATAAATGGATTTGATTCCATTGATAAATAGAATCGGAAATCTGACGATGGCATGCAGTTAGGCCTAAAAAAAAGTTGTAAATGTAAAAAGTTTATAAAAATATATAAAATTCAAAATCACCCCTTCACCAAAATGACAATAATAAAAAAATAAACATCATAGGCATTGCAGCATCTGAAAACGCCTGTACTATTAAAATCTAAAAATATTTATTCCATATGGCGAATTTGGTAATGAAAAAAATATATAAAAATGGCCGATGTAATTTTTTTTGTCACCTCATCTCAAAAAGATTGAAAATAAGTGACAAATTGAATAAAATGTGATCAAAAAGTCATACACACCCCAAATTGGTATCAATAAAAAATACAGATAATTCCACAAAAAATAAGCCCCCCCACACAGCTCTGTAGACATAACTATATAAAAATTATGGGGGTCAGAAAATGGAAAATAAAAAAAAAACATTTTTTCCAATTTTTTATTTTTTCGGTATTAAAACACAAGAAAATATAGATGTGGTATCGTTGTAATTGTACTGACACAGAGAACGAGAGGCAAGTGCCAGTTTTACTGCATACGGAACGATGTTAAAACAAAACCCATACAACTGGCAGAAAATTTTTTTTGTTCCAATTCCATGCATTTGGATTTTTTTTCGTTTTCTCAAGACATCATATGTACTAGTAAATTAGAAAATGCAACTTGTCCTACAAAAATAAGCCTCAGATGGCCATGAAATGCAAAAATAAAAAAGTTATGGCTCCAGGAAGGCAGGGAGTATTAAACGAAAACTAAAAATAAAGTCTTGAAAGGATCAAACCGCAAATACCCTAATGACTGACTCCAGTGCTCGGCCGCCCAGATTCTGGACCTTTTAGTTCTTTCTCTTTGTTTAGTACTGTAGAGATGGTTTTCTCTCTGTGGATCTCTCAGGGATAGTGATTCTCTGGGGTGTAGGCCTAGTCCTCTTAAGGGGAGTTCAAGAGGGGCCTGGGTAATAATATTACAGGTTATAGTTGCTAGATTTCTGGAGAAGGCTCAAATGTTGTTGTTTTTTTTTGTCTTCCTCTGGATCAGCTTGCAGGCTAACAGGCTGAACTGGATGGGCAGGTGTCTTTTTCAGCCTTACAAACTATTGGGGTCATTTATCAAACTGGTGTACAGTAGAACTGGCTTAGTTGCCCATAGCAACCAATCAGATTCCACCTTTCATTTTCCAAAGGAGTGGCTATAGGAAACTAAGCCAGTTTTACTTTACACCCCTCTGATAAATAACCCCCTATGTTTCTATGAGTAAGCACATGTAGCTTTTCTCACTTCCTCAAACTGGCGACGAAAGTCCAACTCCCAGCTTCCTATAGGGACTGAGTCAGAGTTGTTAACCCCAACTAATTCATACAAAGCTATGCAGGTGCAATACAATGCATTGGAACATTAAATAACCTTCAAATGACAAGAACAATTTGCAGATACCCTGTTCTGGGGTACTGCCGCAGCACAACTTCATAATACATGGCACATGGTTTTAATGTTATGACTGACTGATATGGACCTTCGATATAGTGATGTACTTGAAGGCTTATAAATGGAAACATTAGGTTCACTTTTTGGTGTAGAATAGTACAGCACGTGCTATCCTGCAAACATCAGCAAAGTCCTGAGGGTGTCCTCCACACACACAGTGGTACAGTGCCATGTGGCACACTAGTGCTTCATGTATTGGCAGCCTAACACCAGTGTGAACAGCTTCTAACCAATATGCATTACAAATAAAAACTAAATATTTGGGGACAGCTTTTCACTAATGATGGAATAGTTCTGGGATGAAACTGGTAATTATTCTTCACATTGCAATGATCTGGGTAAGGCTGAATCTTAGAGGAGGCAGCTGCTATCTCCTCTGTGGTGCAGCACACACATATATTTGCAGAGGTACAGACACATTTATCAGAACCTTCTGCTGTGATTACTGGCTTTCTCGGCAGGAAACAATGGTGTAATACATCCAGGGATCGTGTGCACACCTGGAAGCGAGCAGGCCGCTGAACTAGAGAGGGAATAATCCATGAATTATAGAAAACGCACTGGGCCCCAGAAGCACAACGTGAAAAAGTCTTCAATATGGAAGCTGCAGTGGGAACATAATCTGTATTCCACCAGCGCACAAGGTGCGAGGATCTCTGAAGTATAGCTTACTAGTCTGATGTATTAATGTGATGTAAGATGCTTCATGTTCAGTGCACAGAGGACGTCGTAGAGGTGGAAGATTTAGACGTTCCTTTGCCAGATAAAAATAAACCTGTTCATGAGCTCATTCAGATATGATCTTCACTACTCTCGTGTAATCCACCTTTAAGGAAGTGATAACCGGGGACAAAAACAAGATGCAATGGGTGTGCCGCTAAGGAGCTATTCTGCAAGGTCCCGTAGATCACAAGCAGATAGTAAACTTTAAAAGAACATGTTCATCTTCCCTTACCATGTCCTCTCAATACCATGTATTTCAGCACTTAAAAACATTAGGACAGGAGAAAAAAGACCACATTGTCCATCCAGTCTGCTGTCCTATTATTTCCTTTTTATTTTTCTGTTAGGATAGACATGTTTATCCCAGTCTACATTCATTTACAGTGATCCTTCAAAGATACAAAGGCCTCAGAATACAATATTTTCAACATACAATGTTCCTTTCTGACCCATCGCAAGTTGAAACTAGACTCAACATACAATGTCTCCAACTCAGATCCAACCAATCAAGGACTCTTCTCCGATATAATAGCTGGATTAGTGGCTAGTTAGCAGCTATTCCTGGACTGTTATATGTAAGGTCTTAGTTATCTGCTTATTTTTATTAAATCTTCATTTTCTCTTATCTCGGATGACATTTTTGGGCTTTGGAACCGATTACTCAACTTACAATGGTTTCAACATACAATGGTCGCCCTGGAACCAATTAATACTTGAGGGACCACTGTACTGTTGACTTTTTCTTGGGTTCTTTCTGGAACAGAATACCAAAACTACAGATTCCTGACACAAGAAGCAGTGGAAGAGAGGAAGGAGGGAGGTAGAGCTCCTGCATAATGAATTAAAATTTCTATGCCGCTCAGTGACAAGCCTCTACAATGTAGTGTCAGCCATAAGTGGTGCTCTCCTAACATCCACTAGAATAAGGGTACATCCACATGGTCAGGATTCCACAACTGCATTTTGGCTTCCACAACTGCACCAGGAAACCTGACCGTGTGGCTGTATCCTAGGGCCTCTTTCACACAATCTTTCTGTCCAGATGCGATACATGTAATGAACGTATAGCATCCAGACTAAATCCTGACCCATTCATTTTAGTTGTTTGGGTCATTTTTTATGCATCATCCTTGCATTCAGGAGAAGAAAAAAAATAAAATAAAAATCGCAGCATATTCTATACTGTGCGCTTTTCAAACAGCTCTGGAAATGAATGGGGCTTGCATGAAAAACTGAAGGGTTCCAGATGCAATGGGTTTTCCACTGATGTAGATTGTTTTCCTTCAGTTTGTCTTCACACACATGAAAAACGCATCTGCCACTTCTCTGCCCAAGCCTGCAATCTATCCAGATCCCTCTGTAATAGTATACTGTCCTCTTCAGTGTAAATTACTTTACACAGTTTAGTGTCATCTGCAAAAATTTATATTTTACTATGCAAGCCTTCTACAAGATCATTAATAAATATATTGAAGAGAATAGGGCCCAATACTGACCACTTAGGTACCCAACTAGTGACAGTGACCCAATCTGAGTGTGTACCACTAATAACCACCCTCTGTTTTCTATCACTCAGCCAGTTACTTACCCACATACAGATGTTTTCTCCCAGTCCGAGCAGTCTCATTTTATATACTAACCTTTTATGTGGTACAGTGTCAAATGCTTTGGAGAAGTCCAGATATACGACATCCATTGATTCGCCGCTGTCAAGTCTAGAACTTACCTCCTCATAGAAACTGATTAATTTAGTTTGGCATGACCGATCCCTCATGAAGCCATGCTGATATGGCGTTATTTGCCTTTTTCCGTTGAGATGCTCTAAGATAGCATCCTTCAAACCGTTTACCCACAACAGATGTTAAAGGGATTCTGTCACCAGGTTTCACCCCTGTCAGCTAAACATATGCTGATGTTCAGGGCCTCATCAGGATTCCTAATGTGGGCTTCTAAATGTGATCCGTAGCCTTATTTTGCTAAGGGGACGTCAAGGGATGCAAGGTGCTGGCCGCACCCACCGCCGTTCGTGCCCATGGCCTCCTAATCCTCTGTGCCGCCTCTCGCTCGCTCTCCCTCCCCCTTCTCCTCCTCCTGCAAGATCTCGCGTGCGCACTTCTCGATTTGGCTTCTTAAAGCGAAGTGCGCATGCGCCGGCACTTCGCTCAACCCAGGTATGACCTGCACTCTGGCGCCAGCCTCTCAGAGCCCTGTGCGAACGCGCACACCTTATTTCTTTGAGTGACAGGTTAATAAAACCTGTTTATTTTTTTTTTAGCAAAAAAGGGCTACGGCTCACATTTAGAAGCCCACATTAGGAATCCTGATGAGGCCCTGAACATCAGCATATGTTTAGCTGACAGGGGTGAAACCTGGCGACAGAATCCCTTTAAACTTACCGGCCTATAGTTTCCAGGCTCTGTTTTTAGACCCTTTTTGAATATTGGCACCACATTTGCTATGCGCCAATCCTGTGGGACATTCCCTGTCAGTATAGAGTCTGCAAATATCAGAAATAAGGGTCTGGCTATGACATTACTTAATTCCCTTAGGATATGGAGGTGTATGCCATCAGGTCCTGGCGATTTGTCTATTTTAATCTGTTTAAGTCGCTGTTGTACTTCTTCCTGGGTCAGACAGGACACTTTTAATGGGGAATTTATTTTTACATTCAGCATTTCATCTGACAGTTTATTTTCCTCAGTGAATACATAAAAAAAATTTAACAGCTTTGCTTTCTCTGTCGCTCTCTGCAACACCCCCCTCATTACGCTTTAAAGGGCCGACACATTCAGATTTATACTTTTTAACATTTATATAATTGAAGAACATTTTAGGGTTAGTTTTACTCTCTTTGGCAATTAATCGCTCGGTCTCTAGTTTGGCCGCTTTTATTTGTTTTTTACATGTTCTATTTTTTTCCTTTTTTTAGTGCTTCCGCGCTACCCTGCTGTTTTAGTGATTTATATGCCTTATTTTTGTTATTTATTGCTCTCTTTACAGTTCTATGATATTTTTGTTCCTCCCTGTAGAAACGCTCTTTTGAATGATAATTGGAAGGTTATTACTTTATGGTCACTATTGCCCAGGTGTCCCCCAACCTGCACGTCTGTTGTTCTGTCAGGCCTATTGGTTAATACTAAGTCAAGTATAGCAGTCCCTCTAGTCGGGTCCTGAACCAGTTGGCAATAACCAAAGACAATTACCTCTCCCAAGAACCTGTTTGTAATGGCTCGGGGGCCCAGTGCAGTCATTGTATTCTATTGCACAGAGCCCCGCTCACTGTACTAATCGTATCTACGGTAACTGCAGGCAATGTTTACCAATAGAATATGTTCGATCCAGCAGGCTGTACTTATGACCATAGCAGGCAGGAGGCTGGCACTGGCAGCGTAACTCACTACGTCACGTGCCCACGCCGCCTGCTTCATTCATAAAGTGGGCGGAGCGGGCACATGATGTAGGAAGTTACGCTGCCAGTGCACGCCCAGCCTCCTGCGGTCGTAAGTACAGGCTGCTGGATCAAACATATTCTATAGTTAAACATTGCCTTGCCTTACCGTAGATACGATTAGTACAGTGAGCGGTGCCCGATGCAATAGAATACAGTGACTGCACAGGGCCCCGCTGCCATTACAAAATTAGATGCCGGCCCCCAGCCCCACCTAGCTGATACACACGACAGCCGTGCCATTTAGACCTGGCGCTTGGGTATTTGTCAGCCCGTTTTCAAAGGTGCCCGGGTGATGGGTGCGGAGCTGCCGCTCTGTCCGGAGGCAGCACAGTTTGAAACAGCTCCGTCACAGCACACAATAGCAGAGCCGCTGGCAGCAGGAAGGGGAGGGGCTCGGGAGGAGTGTAATCTGATCCTAGAGTGGAAGCCGCTTCTGCCAGCCCCTCTCCTCCCCGCCCACCAACCAATCAGAGCTGAGGCAAGGCAAGCACTAGCAGCTTTGAGTCTGAGTCACTGACAAGTACAGGGAGTCTGAGAATCGAATGAGTCACAGGTTAAAAGAATCTAAAGATGTGACTCATTCGATTCTTTGAGTTAAAAGAGCCATGAGTCACTAGAACAGTTCACACTGAGGCTGATGCTTTTGCAGCAGTGATAAGATTAAGGGACTGGAGCAGAGAGACAAGAGAAGGGACAGGACAGTTTAGATTACAGTTTGATCTAACCCTTTAGGATCAAATTGGCTTCTTAAGGAGAGATATATATGTTAAAGGCATCCCTTCTTCTGTCTCATTCAGTAGCTATATAACGAAGGGTACTTTTACACTTGCGGCAGGACGGATCCGGCAGGCTTTTCACCCTGTCGGATCCGTCCTTCCGATGTTTCGCCGGACCACCGCTCCGTCCCCATTGACTATAATAGGGGCGGAGCTCCAGCGCAGCATGGCAGTGCATGGTGAAAGGCCGCCGGACTAAAAGTACTGCATGTCCAACTTTTTAGTCCGGCGGCCTCTCACCGGGAACTGCCGTGCTGCAACGGAGCTCCGCCCCGTTCCCATTATAGTCAATAGGGGACGGAGCGGCGGTATATGCAACATGGTATACAGCATTATTGGGGGGGCTCTATGGAAAAGTGGGGGGGGGGGAGCACTATGGGGGAACCTACTAGGGGCTTTATGACGCGGCTCCGCCTGGATCCTAACTTTTTTAGCTGGCTCCTAGATTCCAAGGAAATTTGTCAAGCCCTGCCCTAGTGGAGATTCTTCTAGCGTAATTATTGTCTGAAGATCTCCAGCTTTTTTAACTTGTTGGTTTCCAATAAAGATTTATATATATTAATCTGTTATTTTTGGTGTGGGTCTATTTGGGAATGCACTTTTTGGTTCTCTTGCTACAAAGGAAACACTGAATGCAATTCCCAGACAAAAAAGTATTCAACTTGTGTGCAAAACAATCAGTTTTATCCTGAACAGATCCTGACAATATTTGTAATCGCTCATGTGAAAGAGGACTAGGAAATATCAAGGCTATGTTCACATGTGACAAATTAGCTGCGGATTTACCATCATGGATGGATCTTTATGGGGCAAAACTGTAGTGTTAAACAGTACCAGCAAAGTGGCATGCTGAGATTCTACCAATTTCAGGAACAAATATGTCTCAGACAGAAGTAAAAATAGAATCATAAATGCAATTTATAATACAGGAGTGGATACTTTTCCATTTGCTGGATTCTCAAAAAACTACCACAAAAATTGCTTGTGTGATTCCAGCCTTGGGTCTTTTTTGATCTTTGCACGTAGGGAACATTTTTTTTTTTACACAAAATTTCTTCCATCCGTTGATCCTTTGTTACAAGATTGCATCCTCTTATTGGTACACCAAAAAAAAAAAAAAAAAGGGGGGAGCATATCTTCTGAACATGATGTATAAGGGTCCCAACTGTGAAGTTGGCACTACAAGGTACATCTCAAGAAGTGTCCGTGTCGGAGATTTTGATGGCTGGTACTGTACCAAGCTTGGCAGCCTCTTCGTTCTAAGAATGATATTCTAAATGTAACTCACGCAGATGAATAATTATTTGCTGCACTAATGGTTTAAAACATGACCCGCTCTGTTTAACCCTTAACCAGAAGGGCTACAAGACAAAACCGCTTAGCACGCAAACACACAAAGACGACATGGTGCAATGTTTATTGAGAAGATTCAGAGTGTAGAAGAAAATCTGAACGTTCATTTACATTCTAGTATTTAACCTCAGAATAACATTTACATTTTCAAGCTGAAATATGTACACGGAATTATTTTGCAGTCTCTTCGCACTGTGAGGAGATGTAGCAGTAAAGGAATTATAGCAGCTTCAGACACTGAGTGTTAAAGCTGTCACCTTCCTTGACAGCTACCGCCTCCAGCAGAGCTTGCTTCTTCTGCATACTGCGGGAGGACTCCAGCTCATACATAGTTGTCAAATTGAAGAGAACACTCTCGTGGAGATAGTGTTTGGGGTCCTGCTGAACCAATCCTTCCAGATGCCTGAGGGAATCCTTTAATTTGCCCAAATAAAGCAGACAGACGGCTGCATTGTTATTTGCCTGGAAAACAACAGTTTGGGAATGAGAGGCAACAATAAAGCAAAGATCGATACCCTCATCAATGATGCTGACTGCAGCACAAGGCTAGATGTCCTTGCTGGCTTTTTCTTCCCACAAAATGATACTTTTTTCCCCTCCATTTATAAAAAGCAAGAAAATTAATAAGGGGATATAAAAAATTCAAAAAATCAACAATAAGAAGGTGCCAAAATAAATTTGCACTGTTCTTCAGGTAATAAAAAATGAAACCAGAACAATAAAAGATGGGATATTTGTGGGCTGCAATACCACCATCTTCCTAAAATAGGCAGTAAAAATTATAGCGCTGCTGCTCAGCTCCGTACAGTATTGAAACAAAGTTTTATGTCAATCGACTTTGGATGTTTCATCCAAAGTTGATTCACTCATCCCTAGTCGTGTACATGAGGCATGATTCGAGTCAATCAGTGGTAAATTCAGTTGATTAGACATGATTTGTAAAGACACATCCTTATCTATATAAGGTCTCACAGCTGACAATGAATATCAAAGCTAAAACCAAGCCATGAGGAGGGAAGAGCTGCCTGTAGAGCTCAGAGACAGGATTGTGTGGAAGCAGGTCTGGAGAAGGGTACAAAAAATTTCTGCTCCACTGACAGTTCCCAAGAGCACACTGGTCTCCATAATTCTTAAAGGGTTTCTGTCATCAGAATTAACCCTATTAAGCTAGCTGACATTAGCGATGTGCTAATGTCAGCTAAACCTAACTAGCCTATTCCTACCTGTATCTATGCCCCCGTTACGCCAGATATCTAACTTTTATAATATGCTAATTAGCCTCTAGGAGCAGGGGGGGGGGGGGGGCGTTGCCCCTGCTCCTAGAAGCTCTGTTCTCCCACCTCTGGACGCGCCCCACTGCACTTAATTGACAGGGCCAGGCAGCCTTGGTCTCCTCCTGCTGGCCGTGTCTGCCTTGTATCTCGTGCCTGCGCCGTCACGTTCCGTGCTCTCTCACTGTGCCTGCGCCGAACACTAAACGGGACCGCGCAGGCGCGAGATACAAGGCAGACACGGTCGGCAGGAGGAGACCAAGGCTGCCTGGCCCTGTCAATCAAGTGCAGTGGGGCGCGTCCAGAGGTGGGAGAACGGTGCTTCTAGGAGCAGGGGCAATGCCCCCCCCCCTGCTCCTTGAAGCCAATTAGCATATTATAAAAGTTAGATTTCTGGCGTAACGGGGGCATAGATATAAGTAGGAATAGGCTAGTTAGGTTCAGCTGACATTAGCACATCGCTAATGTCAGCTAGTTTAATAGGGTTAATTCTGATGACAGAAACCCTTTAAATGGAAGAGGTTTGGAACAACAAGCACTCCTAATTGAGCTGGCCGCCACACCAAACTAAGTAATTAGGAAAAGGGACCTTGCTAAGAGAGGTTACTAAGAATCCAGTGGTCACTTTGCGTGAGCTCCAAAGGATCCTGTATTTGGGAGAAACTTACAGAAGGTCAACCATCACTGCAGATCTTCACCAATCTGGGCTTTATGGCAGAGTGACCGGAGAAAAAAAAACCTGTCTTAAGAAAAGACACATGAAAGCCCGCTAAAGGACTCTCAGACTATAAGAAACAATATTTTCTGGTCTGATGACACCAAGATTATACTTTTTTGCCTCAATTCTAAGCATCATGTCTGGAGGAAACCAGGCACTGTTTATCACCTGCCCAATAATATCCCTATAGTCAAGTATGGTGGTGGCAGCATCATGTTGTGGAGGTTTTTTGTAGCGGCTGGGACAAGTAAACTGGTCAGGGTTGAGGGAAAGCTGAACTGAGTAAAGTACAAAAGATATTCTTAATGAAAACCTGATCCAGAGAGCTCTGGACCTCAGCACACAGACCCTAAGCACACAGACAAGACAACACAACACAGGAGTGGCTTAAGGACAACTCTGTGAAGGTCCATAGCCCTGACTTGAACCCAGTCTAACATCTCTGGAGAGACCTGAAAATGGCTGTCAACCCAAAGTCTCCATCCAATCTGACAGAGCTTGAGAGGATCTGCACAGAAGAATGGCAGAAAAGCTCCAGGTGTGCAAGCTTCATCCCCAAGAAGACTGGAGGCTGTGATCACTGCTAAAAGTGCTTCAGTCGGAATACTTATGTCAATGCAAGATTTTAGTTTTACCTTTTCAATAAATTGGAAAAGATTTAGAACATTTTGGGGCAATTTATTAAGACCAGCGTTTTAGACGCTTTGTAGGCTCCGTTCTAGCGATATGCCCCCAATGTATGAAATGACACAACCCTTTTAATGACCTATGTTCATATACAGTATTGCCTAGAAGTCACTTACCACGGTATTTGTGGGGTCCAACTTCAGAACCTCTGTGAAGAATTTATGAGCTTCTGAAAAGTTATTCTGACCCAGATGTAGAAAAGCTCTGGAAAGGGAAACATATTGTGAACAAGCTGGGACACCGTGCAAATGGATGTGCAGCTATATTATACTCGTATTTCTTTTTAAATACAATGTTTTTTAAGATTTCATTTTTAAAGGGACACTGACAGGCCCAATCAGCATATTTAGGTATATATACGTCAGTACAGGTCTTAAAAAGTCTATTAAAATGATCTAAGTATCCCCCCTGTCCACCTTATAAATACCAAAATATAAAGTTATATAACCTGCTTGTCCGGTCACCAATCTGCCCAAGGGGCGGCGTTTCATCACAAAATGCGCCCAGCCAGCCGCTCCCAACTGCTGTTCTGAAGCCCCGCCCAGCTCATCAATATTCACTTTGCTGGGCGGCGGCTACAACTCTCCGGACTCAAGTGCTGCAGCCTCTGCTTTATGCGCCGGGCACTTGAGTCGGGACAGTTGTAGCCGCCGCCCAGCGAAGTGAATATTGATGAGCTGGGCGGGGCTTCAGAACGGCAGTTGGGAGCGGCTGGCTGGGCGCATTTTGTGATGAAACGCCGCCCCTTTGGCAGATTGGTGACCGGACAAGCAGGTTATATAACTTTATATTTTGGTATTTATAAGGTGGACAGGGGGGAGACTTAGATCATTTTAATAGACTTTATAAGACCTGTACTGACGTATATATACCTAAATATGCTAATTGGGCCTGTCAGTGTCCCTTTAAATACTATAAAAACCCCAGCCCCATCATCCCTTCTCACCGCCTTCCATGCAATATTCATTTCATACCATGCACACATACAGGTCCTTATAGAACATACACAGTGGCCACAGTTACTAACGGAGCTATGCTACTTTTTGTGCTAAAAAGTTGGTGCAAATGTTTTTAGAAACATTTACTAAAGTTCTGGAAGCAGCTGGTGATCCTGAAAATTGTAATCTATGGTGAAGCAGAAATGGACAAGATGTAGGTGCAGAGTGGAGCCGATTCATGGGCCAATGTATTACTTCCCACTATTTAAGGGGTTGTCCCATGATGGCACACTTATCTCCTATCCACAGGATAGGAGATAAGTGTTTTACCAGCAGGGTCTGACTGCTAGGCCCCCCATTACCCATTTTAAATGGAGGCAGACCCACATGTCTCGTGCGCCATTCAACTCTCTGCGATGTCCAAAAATAGCAGAGTACGAACACTTGGTTATCTCCGGCGGTACCATCGAATTGAATGAGGCAATATGGGCCCAGTTTTAGTGATTGGTGGGAAAACCCCAGCAGACGGACGCCCATTCATCAAATATTCCTGTGGACGGTATAAGTTGCTGTCATAGGACAACCCTATTGAAGGGGTTTTGCAGAAAAGAAAAAAAAAAATTGTGGCATTAGGTGAAGAGTGGGTTAAAAAGGAAGCAATACCTCAGCCGCTCCCCCCACCATTCTGTACTTAGCTGCCCAGGTCCCCACTGGTCTCTACTTCCTGGCCTCATTTGGACACACAGGAAATGCTTGGTAATGCTCACTCAGCCAATTACTAGCCAGATTGGAGACTGGCCTCAGCCAGTGACTGGGGAATTTCCTGTGTGCCGACACAGGACCCGGAAGTAGAGACCAGCGGGGACCTGGGCAGCACTGGAAAGGAAGTGGCAGGGGATGGGCAAGTTTCTAACCCACTCTAACCCCACTGTTGGCAATTTTTTATTTTCTGGACAACACCCTAAAGCGACCCTCCAGTTCAAGAAAAAAATAATAATCTTATTAATTGAGGAACGAACAGAACACTTACATGTGACCTCCTTTCCATCTTTTCAGATGAACAGATCCTGACAACATTTGTATCGCTCATGTGAAAGAGGACTAGGACATATCAAGGCTATGTCCACATGCGACAAATTAGCTGCGGATTTACCATCATGGATCTTTACGGGGCAAATCCGTAGTGTTGAACAGTACCAGCAAAGTGGATGAGAATTTAACAAAAAGCACAGTGTGAATTGACCAGCGGTGGATCAGAAATCTGCAGCATGTTAATTTAGGCAGATTTCACCCTTTCCAATGGAGAGGGTGATGTCCGCAGCAAAAAAATGCATGTTATACATGGCTGCACCGCTTCTCAGACTACCTGATGAACACCATTAGGGATGAGCGAATCGACTTCGGATGAAGCTCGCTCTGTACAGTATTAGAATGTATTGGCTCAGATGAGCCGAAGTTATTACTTCGCGAAGTCTCGAGTGACTTCTCGTAATAACTTCATAGATAAATTTTTACTGTAAAAAAACCTTTCCAGAACTCTGGAAACTTCACGAGACTTCACGAAGCAATCATTTTGGCTCATCTGAGTCAATACATTGTAATCCTGTACGGAGCAAGCTAGTATTGGACTGAAGTTTTATGCAAATCAACTTCGGATGTTCCATCCGAAGTCGATTCGCTCATCCCTAAACACTATGCATCGGCAGTCCAAGACTTTTCCTGCTATCCTCGGGTTAACTAGCACTGCTCATATGAGCAGGGCTGGACAAGCAGAAAATTGCCTGGATTATGAAATGCACAGGATGCATCGGGCAGTCTGAGAACCAGTGCGGCATCTTGGATGGCTTAAGAGAAGCCCAAGAATAGGCAGATCTATAAGGTCACCATGTAAGTAAGTGTTTGTTTCCCCAGTTAATATGATTTTTTTTTTTCTTGAACTGGGGGGGGGGGGGGGGGGTCGCTTTAAACATCATCTGCTACTACTGGTCCTACAGAGTCCCAACATCAAACGGAGAACAAGGGGAGAGTCCTGACTATCAAGTGGTAGAAAATCTAAACTAGTGAGAAGACCCCTTGGTTTAGATAACATGTAGAAAGTGGCACACCTGGAGTCAAACCATTTTTATACCCTGGTGAACCCTGTACACAACCCGCACCTACCTGTTCATCAGAATAATAATCTTATTGTGCGTTTCATCTTTATTTACGAGATTCTGGATCACGTTCTCTACATCTTGAAAATACTTCTCAGCAGTTTTTATGTCTCCAACCTGAAAAATGAAGGTCGTTTTAGCATATAAGAGGCCCCCTAATTTAGAAGGCCTTATTAGGGCATTCTGAGATAACAGAGAAGGTCTGCCTTTCAGGACAAACATCTAGTAGATTTGGCTGCAAAGAGCTCGGCCAAGAGAGGACCCAGCCTAGCTCTACAGGCTCTCCTCAAAGATTACAGCTGATTGCAGGAGGTCTCAAAAACCCATCCAGCAGGATTACGGTTTCCTCTGAAAGCAGTCTTTAGACTGGTTTGGGTTGAGGTTTGGTCGAAGCCCCACTGTCAGTGGATCCCATAGAAATTTGTGAAGTCCATATTTTATACCTATGAGCAACTTCAATCTCTCTATGGTGGATGGAGGAGCAGGAAAATCAAACCTCATTTATTTTATTTTAAAGGGAGTCAGTCACCTACTCTGAGTGTTTTAGACCGCTTAGATTGCGTTATAGAACATTTGCCCCCCATTAAATTAGTACATCCGTTGCGTCTGTCCCACGTAGAGATCTTGAAAAAAGTTAATTATAAAGTTATATAAATTGGCTGTCACAAGTGCCCAGGGGTGGAGTTACGGCTGCAAGTGCCCAGGCCCCTCAGCTATGTTCCCAGATAAGCACTCCCCTTGCAGTCCTTTGGCCCGACCTCCTCTTCTACTTCATCCTATTGCTCTGGCTCAGAGATCTCACATGCGCACTGCTCTGCCCACTATGGGCGGAGGCACTGATCTTAACAGTGCGCATGCACAGGTCTCATGGTGACCGGCGCTCGCACGAGGTCTCCAATCCAGAGGAGGATGACGTAGGAGAGGAGGGCGGGCCAATGACTGCAAGGGGAGCAGTTATCTGAGGGGCCTGGGCACTTGTGGCCGTAACTCCACCACTGGGCACTTGCAATAGCTAATTTGCATAACTTTATAAAATACTTTTTTCAGGCTCTGTACGTGGGACAGGCACAAGAGAGGTACTATTTTAATGGGGGGGGGGGGGCAAATGTTCTATAAGGTGATCTGAACGATCTAAGACGCTCAGAGTAGGTAACAGACTACCTTTAGGTTAGAATTTCAATTACCTACTACCTGTCAAATACAGACTCCCACACGGATTAGGGCTCATTAAATCTGGACTCCGATGTTTGATGAGAAATATTTTTGATCATAATCCATATTCATATACAATCGGGGAGAAGGGAGATTTCTACTTTTCTGCACGGTATCTATAATTATGGAGATTTTGAACTAATGCCAAATTACTTTCCCTTTTCCCCATCTAAATGCACAGGTTAACCCAGCAACGTTTAACACCCCTAGATCAAATATAGCAAACTATACAACATAAAAAGAAATTCTATAATTCATCCTGATCTTCCTGGTTCCCAAATACAAAAAAAGAAAAAGAAAACCGTGACCTATAATGCAGGTGTGAGATAGCCTACAGACATGCCGTCTGATTGGCCAGCTCTCTGACATGCCTGTTTTAATAAAGGTTTACATTCACCATGAAATAATGCTAGAGGAGCTTTCCTCAGAAATCTATGCTGCTGTAGCTCTCGGTTATGCCTCCTGGAAATTAATAAATCGAAAACTGGGCATTAGTTTTACCCTTGTCTTTGGGACATGTTCTTACAAAGTCTGACTCTGTGAGCAATGATTTGACACTATCAGGCTGACAGATAAGGAGAATATCAACACCAGGTAGGCTATCATACTATCATATATCTCCAGGAGGAATAACAGAGGAACAGCACAATGCAGAGTGGAATATAACTACCTACTGGATGGCACGCCTGTCTCCATTAAATTCACTGCTAACTGCTAAACAAGGTACAACGCCTTGTTGCTCAGCTACATCCTATTCTTCAGTCTAGCTCAGCTCATTCTGGAGAATAATTGTTTTAATCCATATGCAAATGAGCAGTTAAGTGCACTTAGGGCGGGCCCAAGCCTCTATTTGCACTTTTGCGCCTCCTGCCAACGCCTCCTTCTCCTTGACTGACAGGGCTAGGTTCCTGCATAGTGATCCCGCCTGGCCCTGTCAATCAAGAAAGAAAGAGGGGCTGGCAGAGGAAGTAGGAGGGGCAAGGGTGCACAAAAACGCTTGGGCCAGCCCTAGGTGCACTTAACTGCTCATTTGATTTGCATATGGATTAAATGTAATACGATAACAAAATAAAAGGTATCATTACATTCAGCTGAGCTAGCCCTACAATGCATTGTGCCTGGTTTAACACTCAATTTGCTGGTGACAGTTGGAAAGCTGGGTGATGTACACCATGGGTGCTGACAGTGCTCATCTCCTAAAAGAAATAAAGATGTCTGTGCTACTCCGTGTTTGGCCCTCTATAATGTAATGGCAGCAAGCAATGACCGCCCTGCACGCACATCCATGCATGTACTGCACACAGGTCACACGGCTATGGCAGGAGCTCACATGGAGGCTTCCGTTCAGGGTCTCTGTAATATACCGCCACACAGACTGTATGATTAGACGTCGGCTCTGCTTTCCTTTGGATGGCCAGAGGCCACGGGAGGGAGAAGAATGATTTTTTTTTTTAGACGTCTTTTTTCTTTCTAGCAAGCCAAATGAGATAAGAAATCAGCAATCCCGTTTTCTCTTTCAATCATTTTAGTCTGAATTAGAGAGCAGCAGGAGGGTTACCGCAGAACATCCAGGATTAATGAGCCAATAAGTAGTGCACAAAGTTCTTGTTTCTTCAGATTTCGTGAAAGCCGCAAGCTCAGGACAAGAAAACATGGCTAATAATGAAAGACACTGCGATGCTAGCAGATGGCGGACGCACAGAGTGCCCAAATGATTAGGTCTGATATGTTCCTCGACCCTAGGTGCACATTGTAAGGTAGTCTGATGCATCATCTGCTCGAGATCAATAATTCTGTGCTGAAATCAGCTTTATGATCCTTTGTGCAGAACAGGCTTACAGCTGCAGAGAGGCTTGGATACAACCTCTAACATTGTGTATCTAAACTGTGAAACCCAAAAATTGTGCACAACTTTTAACACAAACATCAGTCTTAAAGGGAACCTGTCGCCGGGATTTTGTGTATAGAGCTAAGGACATGAGTTGCTAGATGGCCGCTAGCACATCCGCAATACCCAGTCCCCATAGCTCTGTGTGCTTTTATTGTGTAAAAAAAACTATTTGATACATATGCAAATTACCCTGAGATGAGTCCTGTATGTGAGATGAGTCAGGGACAGGACTCATCTCAGGTTAATTTGCATATGTATCAAATCGGGTTTTTTTTACACAATAAAAGCACACCGAGCTATGGGGACGGGGTATTGCAGATGTGCTAGCGGCCATCTAGCAACCCATGTCCTTAGCTCTATACACAAAATCCCGGTGACAGGTTCCCTTTAAAGAAGTTGTCTCACTATATCAAACGGCATTTATCATGTAGAGAAAGTTAATACAAGGCACTTACTAATGTACTGTGATTGTCCATATTGCCTCCTTTGCTGGCTGGATTCATTTTTCCATGACAGCTATCCAGTAGCAGTGGTCCTGCTTGCACAGTATAAAAAGCGCGGGCCTCCTGGTGGCCAGGACCCTGGGAGCACACATAGACATGCATGCATGGCAGGTCCCATCCTGGCCACCTCGTATCTGCTCTGGAAATGTGCAGTGTATAATGTGATGGAAAAATGAATCCAGCCAGCAAAGAAGGCAATATGGACAATAACAATACATTATTAAGTGCCTTGTATTAACTTTCTCTACATGATACATGCCATTTGCTGAAGAGAGACGACCCCTTTAATGCTATGTTTTTACGTAGTAGTGAAAAAAAATTATCTATCTATTCTACACACAGCCAGGGCAGAGGGATATGCAGCTCCAGTGTGTTATACCACACCAGCAAAAAGCCCTGCAATTCAAAAAAGGTACGAAGAGAGAAAGCTGCATCTTTTAAAAGGAGGAGGGAGAGAGGGCTGTACTCCTATGCAGCTGATTGGATGCATATAATTCCACTGCTTGACAGTGTGCTAAGAATTCCTGCTGGGAGAAGGGAATAAAGAGCTGCCTCACATTCTGGTAAACTAAAAAGTAAAAAAAGAAAAGAAAAAAAAATGTCAATTTTGTAGGGGCTGATATGCAAAATTTTTTCACATATACATTTTTGGAAGGAGCAGCAGTTTTTATTTTTTTTATACACCCTTTCCTCATTTACCTTGTTAAAACGGGCTCATAGAGCACCATTCTGCAACAACAGTGGAATATATAATTTACAGAGCCAAAATGATAAAAAAAAAAAGCAAGTGATGATATCTACTGTACGAAAATAAAACAATTCTAAGCCGTATCCATCTCATCAGGTTTGGACTGATAGTGCTGACTAGCTGACAGACCTGTGACATATTGCAGTTCTTCCCTGCCAGAATGAGAGATGTGCCTATTTCATTGCAGGAGTTGTCAGCGCTGAAATCTCACAATCTTGTCAGGCTGAACCTGACCACATGCACAGATAGCATAGAACATCCTTTATCCAAGATCCCACAAACACATTCTGTATCTTTTATACAATCCTGATGTATTTTTTCACAATATTAAACTCATTGATGCTTTCAATTCACAGTACCAAACATCTTAAAGTACACTACCCCATAAGTTACTTAAAGGGGTTCTGTAGGATTTTCATATTGATGGTGGTCAGGCTCTAGGCACTCCCCACCGATCAGCAGTTTGAGGAGGCTCCTTCGAGTGCTGCGCCCCCCTCGCAGCTTACCAAGCACAGCGCTGCACATCGGATAGTGGCTGTACTTGGTATTGCAGCTCAAATGAATGGAGCTGCACTTACTCCATGTGACTGATGAACGTGGAGTTGTATGGCCTAGGAAGAGTCCCAGGCCCTGAGCCAAAAGGGGCCCATCCAGTAGGAGGAGGATTAAAGGATTTGGTCAGGGAGCCCTCAACAGTATTACACAATGAAATTATATAACAGTGACAGTATAGACAGTGTATAAAACGGATGGAACAGCTGCCGGGCCTGGTCTGAGAGAGCGATCTTTACTAGCCACAGGAATGGGGGCGGCATGAAAGAAAGGGGTTGCGAAAAAAATTACTGAGGGAGAAGGGCCCCATTCAAAAATTTGCTGTGGGGCCGTCATTTCTAGATACGCCACTGAAGAGTCCTAAGCGCTCATGGAGTGCCGCAGCCTGTTTGTACAGCTGATATCAGCGGGGGTGCCAGGAGTCTGCGGATCTCATATTGATGACCTATCCTGAAAATACCTCATCAGAATGTAAATCCCAGAGAGCTCCAGGATGTACTGGGACCCCAGCCTGACGCGGCAGCCCTATAACCTGCAATCACTAACAGAGAAGAGGTGTTCTCATATCCCAACAGGACATAGATCATGAAAATGTATGCAAGTTTCTACTATACATTAAGGGTATTTATTACACCCCTATGACAGTTTTCTGGTGTCACAAAGTCACTAGTTTTGGTGAAAAGCCCGCCCGCAGAAAAATCGGGTGACTTATTGGTGGTTGTGCCAAGCATGCCACTTTCAAAACAGTGGGTGGCATAGGGCCCAGCTTGGGTAGGCCCACATATTTGTTATTCCTCATTTTCAGGATACTGGTAAAAATCTACTTGAAATATACCGTACTTGAATGGCTGGCACAGATTACATTTTTGGTGCCCGGAAGGCCCAAGATATCCCACAATTATATAACGTGGCACATCTGACGCCAGCTGGACAGAGGTTAAAATACTACTCTTTATAAATGTCTCACTTTGAGTAACCATTTTTTAATTCAAGTAATGGGACACTGGACACATTAGGTGGAAGTTCACCAGGGGGTGCAATAACAGGAATGTATAAGCATTGACTCATTTTAAGGCCCCATGCACACAACCGTATCCGTTTTGTGGTCTGCAAAACACGGATACCAGCAGTGTGCGTTCCACATTTCTCAGTTCCCCACGTCCAGCCCTATGTTAAAAATAGAATAGGACATGTTCTCTCTTTTTTGCAGGATGGACATACCGATGCGGACAGCACACGGTGTGCTGTCTGTATTTTTTGTGTCCCCCTTGAAATGGATCCGCATCCAATCCTTAAAGGGGTTGTCCGGGTTTAGAGCTGAACCCGGACATCCCCTTATTTTCACCCAGGCAGCCCCTCTGAGGCCATCATCGGAGCATCTCATGCTCCGATGCGCTCCCTTGCCCTGCGCTAGATCGCGCAGGGCACGGGCTCTTTTGTTTATCATAACACACTGCTGGGTGGAAGCTTTGTGTTCGTTGACGTCACCGGCTCTGATGGACGGGCTTTAGCGCTGTTTTACTGGCTAGGGCAGCACTAAAGCCTGCCCATCAGTTCCGGTGACGTCACTAGGCTTCCTGGCAGCCCCATGGAGAGCCCTGGTTCGTCACTAGAACTCCTAAAAATGCCTTTGCCCTGTGCAATTTAGCGCAGGGCAAAGGAGAGCATCGGAGCATGAACTGCTCCGATGCTCCTGTCAGGGGGGCTGCCGGGGTGAAAATGGGGATATTTCCGGGGTTCAGCTCTGAACCCGGACAACCCCTTTAAAAAATGTGGATCGGATGCGGACCAAAACTACGGTTGTGTGCATGAGGCCTTAGACCATAGCAAATATGCATTTGGAATCACTTTAACATACACGTCATTCCTGTGCTTTTCTGGATTTTTTGGGGCTGAATTTTCTGCCACGCTTCAAAAACATCACTGATCAGTGATTCTATTACTAAGCCGGTGCTAAAGTATATGTAAGGAAATATGTAAAGAAATGGGCATAGAAAAACCAAAGCAAGTGATAATCCTGGCCAAGACGCAGAACCTGGACTCCTGGGCTGAAGACGGTGGCCTCGTATGGCCCAGTGCAGCCAAGAAGGTCACAGTCAGCTGAAGGCCTATTGCACTCACACGGGAATACGTGATATTCTGGACACCTGTCATGACTGATATGCCAACCAGTGTAAGAAACTAGAATAGCTCTGACAAGGGGATTATAGCGCAGTTTTCTAAGCCTTGGGCTCGCACTTTGCCTCCCCCTCCCCCATTCTCCAGAGGGAGGCTTCTCGCTCCCTACCTGCACAAGATTCTGGCATCCTCACATCATTTTCAGACACCGCTGATCATTACCTAATAATTCTCGTGTCCAGTTAACAGGATGAACACTAAAACAAATGAGGTCCCCTGAGGCTTCACTTTCCCAATATTTCATTTAATGATCTCATAACCAAAAGGAAGGAAAATACATTGGTCGGCTTGTCTGCAATTACCTGAAGAAAAATCCTCCCGATGCCGCTCAGCAACTGCGGCTCCTGCTCGGGATAATACTGGATGACGGTGTGATAGGCATCGACAGCGAGAACGTAGTCCTGGAAGAGGAAACAAGGCGTTAGCACATTACCTACCTCACAGAGGACATGTGCTGGGCAATCTATGGGGAGGCTCTGGAGCCAGCACTGCATCTGAACTCACCCTAAGGACTCATGCATGTGCCGCCTGTTCCGTGCATTGTGGACCGCAACGCACAGGCACAGTCTGCGTGGCTGGCGCAGACTGATGCAGACCCATTCATTCAATTTTTTGGGGCGGTGTGGAGGCATGGACCTAAATGCCACGGAAGCACTCTGTAGAGCTTTAGTGGCTTTCTGCTCCGTGCCACCGCATGGTATCATCCAGATTGCTAGAATGGGTCCGCAACTGTAATATGGAGCGCCCACCGGCTGACAACGGCTTTGTGCATGAGCCCTAAGAGAGTATTTTTCAGGCTCAGTTGATTGCTAAAAGAGGTTATACCAAATTTAAAATGATATAAGAGATAACTAATTTATTGGTAGACCACACTATGGGGCCTGGGAGGCCTACACACAACTTTTCTCTTCGCTGTGTGAAAACACTGAATTTCCACACAGCAGCCACTAGGTGGAGCTCAATGCAAAAAGATAATTACAACTTCCATGGTAGTAATAATTCCTAGTCACCCAGCTCCCTCTAGTGGTGGCTGCAGGCAGCTTTGTAATACAAGACAAAACATGGCGTTCAGAATGAGCACCATATATTTGAAAAACCTGTTCCATTTTTTCTGACACAAAAGTCAGATAAAGTGGGTGACGCCAAAGGCAACTTTTTTAAAATTACAATGTGTATTTAATAAAAATGTGGTCTGCAAAAATGCGGATCAGTTTTTTTGCGGATTAGATGCTGTCCCATTCACTTCTATGGAGCCCTTTTCTTCCATTGCACGGTTCAGCAAAAAACTTGTCAGTGAAAATCAGGACATGGCCCTATTGAACTCTATGGATCAGCAAAAAACGGAATGCAATATGTTTTTTTGCGGACATGATGAACTGTCCGCAAAAAGATGGATCCGCATTTTTGCGGACAGCATACGGCCATCTGAATGAGCCCTTATTGACGCATGTACACTGGGAAACTAGGTCCAGGGGGCACATACAAAGTTTTGCAATGAGATCTGTGTCCACCCCTGGGTGGGGTCTGACTGCTGGGAACTGTTTTTGGAAGACCGCTGTCATGTGTATCTAATCTTAGACAACCCCTTTAAAAGCAATCAGTGAGGCTTTATAAGACTGAATACATTGTAACAAACCTTCATCTGTGAGTACTAGGTCTACATGATTTTGCAGTACCTGGATGTGAATGAAAAATCACAGATCTCTAAAATGGTGAGGAATCGGAGCAAGGTATATTAGAAGGTTGTACAGACAGTATTTTCATTGTACAATGAGCTGGCCTTTTCTCCTGCAAAAACTATAAAGGACACGTTCCAAGGCTTGAAGAGGATGCAAAAGTATCAAGTACGTATATGCGCCAAAGCCATCACCGGCCTGGATCATAAGCTTCTTGGGAAATTGTCACTGGTTGCTTATTGCCCCTGCAGTGCCCACTACAGGGGAGGTGTAGTACTACATGCATACATTCAAATGAATGGCCAGAGTCCGCCAGAGCTTCTGCTTGTTGGTGGCTCACATAAAGGGGAATCCTGATCTGGGGACCCAATCTATAACAATGGATAGCAGTTGTCCTGATAGTACAAGCCTTTTTATGGCCCCATTCACATAAAAAAAAAACTAATATTAGTTCCTATGGAAAAAAAAGCATGCAGTTCCTTGTAAACCCTGACAGCTGCGACCCCCAAAACAATTTTGGTTCAGTGTTCTAAACCCAATACTAGTTATATACTACGCAGCTATTAACTCTACGTGCTGTTGAGCTGCTGTATATCCTTACTACGCATGGGTTGAAAGCGTCCTCAGCTACAACAGACTGAGAAATGTTCCACTGCTCCATAAAGTGTTAGTTAACACATTCAGAGCCAATACATAACCATTGCAGACCCGCATGAAGTGAACATCTGCAATACAACTAACGGCCTCTAGATGGCAACAAACGGCAGAAGTTCAGCAGCAGCAGCAATGCCATATCTGCCCAGACAACAAAAGCCTCCTCCCAGGCCTGCAACTGTCAGAGGAGACTTTCAACTAAACTCACCTTGACTATCACATTAGAGCAGGTCTGAGCTGGGGTGAACTGGACCCAGCACTTCCCAATTCTAAATGACTGGAGTTCAGCATACAAAAGGCTTGAATCCTTATCAGAGAGAATGGCGATCTGACCCTTTCTACTGAAAATGCACGGCTAGCTGTGCTTCCCATCTATTTCAAGCAGTCTCTTTAGGGGATAAAGATGCCATAGGGAACTTTCGATGGTACCGGCATGACACCGTCCCTACAGACCAGTGGCGGGGTAGAGGACTAGTACGTATATTACACTGGGGGTTATCATATAGGATAAGCTCAGTAAGCCATCGAATAGTTTCACACGGCTGTAATACTGCCCTCCTGTGGGTTTACTGAACCAAACCTGTATCAACCACAGGTGTTACCGCCATAAGGTTGCCCTGCACAGATTTCGTTGCAGAAAATTCCCACGACTGAATTCAGTTCCATTCATGTGAATGGGGTTGTTGCGGCAGGAAACGCATGGATTTCTGCAAGCCTCGTTCAGATGAAATGAAATTTTCTGCGACAAAATCTGCCACGTGTGAGGGCTCATGTACACCATTGCATTTTTGGGTCTGTGTCCAATCTGCACTTTTTGCGGCTTGTGCACAGACCCAGTCATTTCTGGGTCCGTTAAGATTAGGCTTTTTTACAGTGGGATGCACAAGGACCACATCTGTAATTTGCAGACCACAAAATCGATATGGTTGTGTACAGGAGGCCTAATACAGATGCTAAAATGCAACCTTATTTACCAGAGTGAGGGGCACATTAAAGGGGCTGTCTGACTTCAGCAAATGACATTTATCATGTAGGGAAAGTTAATACAAGGCACTTACTAATGTATTGTGATTGTCCATATTGCCTCCTTTGCTGGCTGGATTCATTTTTCCATCACATTATACACTGCTTGCATCCAGGGGTTATGACCACCCTGCAATCCATCAGCCGTGGCCGTGCTTGTACGCTATAGGAAAAAGTACCAGCCTATGCTTGCTCCCATGATCTCGGGCCCCCAGAGAGGTCAGCTGGATTGCACGGTGGTCGTAACCCCTGGAAACGAGTAGTGTATAATGATGGTAAAATGAATCCAGCCAGCAAAGGAGGCAATATGGACAATCACAGTACATTAGTAAGTGGCTTGTATTAACTTTCTCTACATGATAAATGCCACTTGCTGAAATGAGACATCTCTTTAAGGTCTTATTCACACAACCGTTGCTGTATTGCGGCACGCATACGGTGGGACCGCAATACACGGGGCACAGGCCGTGTGCATTCCACATCAAATCAGGAGATGCGGTGCGGAACGGAAGCACGGAATGGAACCCCACGGTTCCGTGCCTCCGCACTGCAAAAAGATAGAGCAAATTCTATCTTTCTGTGGAAATGACGGATCGCGGACCCATTCAAGTGAATGGGTCCGCGTTCCACATGCGGCTGGTCCGCGGTCGATTTTTGCGGTCCACAGCATGGAGGGGCAATGGTCGTGTGAACGAGCCATAATGCGGGCTCTTCCCTAGAGGAGCTTATCTGGTTCTAGGTGTACTTACAAAACACAAAGTCAACTTATAAAAAAACAATATGGGACACCACCATCTCTTTTCCTATTGGCAGAATAATCCTGACCACAATGGAGAGGACACGATAAGCCTTCATCCTCATACTCGGGAGCATACACTATCCAATGCTGCAAAACGTATAACAGACTGAAAATACTAAATCCCTGTTTCCAGTGGGTTTCCTCTACACCCCACCCCGTGTCCCTGGCCACCTGACTCCACGCTACCACAGACAGGGGAGGGAAAACCATTCTAGCCCTTTATTAACCACCAACACATCAGACTTTTGCTTCGCTTTTAGAACCACAAAGTAAAAAGAGGTTTCCTGTAAATGAGTGGCGGAATGTAATTTCCTTAGAGTGAACTGAAGATGGACCTCATATCAGGGGATAGCAACCGTCTGATATACACTTATTACAAGCTCGTGTGACAGGCAGATTTGCTGGGGATTTCAATGCCGATTTACGGATGTCCACTGCGGATTCTTCACACAGCATATGGATGAGATCTGTTTCAATCTCACGCACTATAAAATGCTGCGGGTTTTCCTCCTGCAATTGGAAATCTGTCATGGCTGTACGCTTAGGATGCCTGCACATGATCTCATGTACATCATCTGCGGTGTTCAGGAACCCTAACAGATAAGGCTTCAGGTAACATATGGTGAAGGGAATATAGATGTGAAGGTCCAGCTCTATTCTCTATGCTGGTGCCTGTATGAGGGGACTATAAGGCTGAGTTCACACGGGCGAGATTTCCGCGCGGGTGCAATGCAGTAGGTGAACGCATTGCACCTGCACTGAATCCTGACCCATTCATTTCAATGGGGCTGTGCACATGAGCATTTTTTTTCATGCATCACTTCTGCAATGCTTTAAAATCGCAGCATGTTCTATATTCAGCGTTTTTCACGCAGCCCTGGTTCCATAGAAGTGAATGGGGCTGCGTTAATAACGCATTGCATCTGCAAGCAAGTGCGGATGCAATGCGTTTTTCACTGATGGTTGCTAGGAGATGTTGTTTGTAAACCTTCAGTTTTTTATCACGCGCATCAAAACGCATTGCACCCGCGCGGAAAAAACTGAACAACTAAACGCAATTGCAGCCAAAACTGACTGAACTTGCTTGCAAAATGGTGCGAGTTTAACTGAACGCACCCTGAACGCATCCGGACCAAATCTGTCACGCTCGTGTGAACTCAGCCTAAACCATTACCTTCTTCAACTGAATGAACAGTTAGCCATGAATGGGAGACAACCCTATATTTTGAATTTGGGTGGTGTCCAACATGGCGGCTGCCACACTGCTGAGAGGCGGCCAAAACAAAGCCGTAAGTCCAAGTGATCTGCAAACAAAAGAAGTGCTAACTCGTTGCGATTTGTTAATGGCAACGCAGATCTAGGCAAGTTTTATGCTCATTAAACAGCAGCGAGTTAGCACTTCCTTAATCCGTGGGTTTTGACTGTAAGGCGACTGCAGTGTTATAGCTGCAATGACATCACCCTTATGCCTCATTCACATGGCCACATTTTTGGTCCGCATCCAAATTACACACGGATCTATTCATTTCTATCGGTCCGCAAAAAAAATTGATAACCCTGCGTTTGCTTTCCGCATCCCTATGTCCGTTCCCCAGTCGAGCAATAAAAGACAGAACATGTCCTATTCTTGTCCGTTTTGCGGACAAAAATAGGCATGGTTAGATTGGGTCCACCCAAAAAAAAAAAAAAATGGATGCAATTCAGACGTCATCCGTATATTTTGCGAATCCGCATTTTGCAGACCGCTAAATACATACGGTCGTGTGAATGCACCCTTAGACTGGGTTTCCAACCACAGCGGTTTAGAGTGAATTGTAGCGGCTTTGTGTCAAGCACCGGAGAGAATATGGTTTTTATGTACTTCACCTGTATTTGACCCAAAACCACGGCAAATGCCAGTAAACCGCTGCAGATCTGCCGCTCCCCACACTACCTGCCTGCAGCTTTAGAATAAATGCTCATTTATAATATATAATTTGATCTCAATGGCTCTAACGGGCTGTCTATAAGTCTACAGCCCGATTCAGACGGCAGTCATTTCCGTCCGTGTGCGATCCAGGCTGCACCACATAGGGCAAAGACCTACTAACCAGGTAAATGGTACAACTCACACTCCATCTGGGGCACGCACCGTTCTTCTCCGTTTTCCATCCAAGACTCATTCAAACAGATGAACCTCTGGGAAAAAAACCCGGAGACACCTGGAAGCCCAGATACGTCCATGTTTTGCAGATGGAAACCATGGTCGTCCTGGAACCAATTAATATTGCAACTTGAGGGACCACTCTGCACTGGACGTGAAGAACAGAACTTTCACTGTGCAGAATATATTCATCTTGAAACGTTTGTCCCAAAAACAGCAGCGAGCCTTACAGTTCCTAATATAGCAACTACCCAATCAGAGCCAAGCATAATTCCCACTTTTGGAATACATATTAGTGCTACCACAGCTGACCAGTAGAGGTCAGGACAGGATGAGGAAGATGCATATGACTGTCTGGAGGAAGAATACATGTGGAGAATGTGCATTTGGATACACAGAACATCCCATGCCCTCAACTCCTGCCTAAAACTGTTCTGTGTAAGCGGAGAATGGGGCAGGAGCTGTATAGTGCAGGTATACAGAACATAGATATACAAAATGACATGAGAATTGCTGTGGTGGTCACCTGGAAGGGAACACACCTGGTTGCTGAGTGACCAGATAAGTGTAAGGGTACTTTAACACTAGCGGTTTTCTTTTCCGGTGTTGAGATCAGTTTTATCCTAATGCATTCTGAATGGAAAGCAAGCCGTTCAGGATGCATCAGTTCAGTCCTGCTTACGTTTTTTGGCCGGAGAATATACCGCAGCATGCTGCAGTTTTCTCTTTTCTCTCCGGCCAAAAATCCTGAACACTTGCCAGAATGCCGGATCCGGCATTCATTTCCATTGAACTGTATTAGTGCCAGATCCGGCATTAAGTGGACTGGCAAAACGCACAGACCTTTAAAAATGCAAAAAAATAAATAAATACTGGATCGGTTTTTCCAGATAACACCGGAGAGACGGATCCGGTATTTCAATGCATTTGTCCGACGGATCCACATCCAGATCAGTCAGACAAATGCCATCCGTTTGCGTCAGGATTGCCGGATCCGGCAGGCAGTTCCGGCGACGAAACTGCCTGCTGGAATCCTCTGCTGCAAGTGTGAAAGTAGCCTATATTTAAAATATATGCCAAAAGCGGCAGATATGCAAAATCGGTGTCCTTGCTGCTACCAAAATCAAAGGGTCGTCTCACTTCAGCAAACGGCATTTATCATGTAGAGAAAGTTAATACAAGGCACTTACTAATGTATTGTGATTGTCCTTATTGCATCCTTTGCTGGCTGGATTCACTTTTCCATAGCATTATACACGGCTTGTTTCCAGGGGTTACACCCCTGGTACGAGGTGGCTGGGAAGGGAGCTGCTGCCTATGTGTGCTCCACGATCCCAACCACAAGAGAGGCTAGTGCTTTTTCCTATAGTGTGCAAGCACGGCCACTGCTGCTGCATTGCAGGGTGGGCATAACCCCTGGATACGAGCAGTGTATAAGGTGATGGAAAAATGAATCCAGCCAGCAAAGGAAGCAATATGGACAATCACAATACATTAGTAATAGCCTTGTATTAACTTCCTCTACATGATAAATGCCATTGGCTGAAGTGAGACAACCCCTTTAAATGAAAATACAATAGGCTTTCAATAAAAATATTCATTTGTCTCTTTGAAGGGCTCCTGGCCCATAACGGGTGCATGGTGCCCTTTTGTCAGTGCCCATGCCCTTGACTCTGCAGGCAGTGCCCACTGTTTTTGTGCTAAACTTTCCTTGATCTCTTTTTGTGCAGATCAGAATATTACTTTGACTTAAAGGAAACTGAATACAAAGAGCGTCAGATAAATGAAGAATACAAATTTAGCGGTGTACTAGCATAAGCTTAGACTAGATTATATTTTAAAAAAGCGAGTATACTAGGTATAATACAACAGACATAAATGAAGAGAGGAAATCATAGAGAACATTCCGGTTCTGTGCTGCCAGACGGCACCCGCTTGGCATTCTTCTCCGGTATATACGGTAACTCTGCAGTTTGCTGCCGCCCACGTACCTTCATCATTAGCAGACAGTTTGCCATGGAGTACATCACCCGGCCCAGACGTGACCTCCACAGCTGAACAGAGGCTGCAAAATAAGATCAGCTCGTGAATGTGCACAAATAAATTACAGGTTCTTCCTAGCCATCAATCATTGGTCCTATGAATTCTGATTTAAAAGATCCCCCTTGTTAACACTGCTGGGTTTCAGGCTAGAATTTTTAATACTCTGTAGACTGCAAGTCAAGACAAAAGGAGAAGGGGGGGGGGGGGGGTGGAACATTTTTTTTCACCCCGTTTTTCACTATGGGACTGGCTCGAACAGTTCACGGATTAGGAATTCTGCATAAATGACGCAGCCATGCAAAACAATCAGCAACCTTCCCGGCAGAAATGCTAATTATAATGACATTAACCATTATCATGCATATAAGGAAGTGTGCACCAGCTGATCTTCCGAGCATAACAGGATATGTGGATGCTGGTGGCATTTCTGAAGGATTGCAATGCCAGCGCAGACAGAGATGGGGGCGTCTGAGCCATATAGTTGTCAGCTATTGGCAGCGTGAAACCCAAGAGAAACCGCTGAGCTCAACTACATCCCCCTATTGTTCTGTAGCTGGCAGCCTACATACAGCTAAGCATCTGCCAATGGTACAAGATCAAAGAGGCTCACTAATCTTCCTGGTGCTGATGGGACCAGCAACGAACTGGTGCGCGGGATTACAGCGCATCCATCAGACCAGTCACGAGCACATACCTTCACCCCTCGCTGCAGGATCTCTCATTAGACTGGAAGCTCTTGGGGCAAGACGGCTTCCAATGTGTGATCTTATTTGTATCCCTAAGCAGCATTGTTACGGTATATTTTTACGTACACAGTTACTCTGTCAAAACACGGCTCAGGAATATGCATTACTTCGATTTTCACAGGTTTTTAATGTATATTTTAGTTAAGAAATGTGATGTAACCTATAGAAAATGTAAATGAAAACTGACAGGGATTGTATTACAATATCAATTTCCAACCTCTGCCTACAAGTCAAAAATATTAAATTATCTGAAAATTAAAATCCAGACTACAGACTGCTGTAAAAAGCCCAGCACCTACAATCAGAAGTGAGGAGGGGGGCAGGTCGCCTGATACAGCAGCTCAGCCCCATTCCGAGAAAACCAAGTATCAACATCTCATTACAAAGGGGCTTTAAGAAATTTCCTGGTATACAATAAAACAACCTGTAACAGGATTTTAAATAAATGACAGTTCCCCAAAACCAAAAAATATCTGCTTTATTCATAGAAGCGGAGCCATGGCGGTGCACCGGTTGTGCCTGTTCCTCCGGCTGAGCTACAATATCAGACACAGACCGTGGACAGACATGGAGCAGTTTGTGGGGAGAAAAATAGCAAATCCTTTTTTTCTAGTCCTGGATAACACATTTAAAATGGTAGCAAGAGATGTAGAAAGGTTTAAAGGCTTCCTAGATTTTAGACTATGGCTGCCAGGATTCACATCCGTTCAGTTAGGCTACTTTCACACCTGCGTTTACATTTTCCGGTATTGAGACCCGGCAGAGGATCTCAATACCTGAGAAGAACGATTTAGTTTTGTCCCCATTCATTGTCAATGGGGACAAAACTTAACTGAACAGAACGGAATGCACCAGAATACATTCCGTTCAGTTTGGTTGCGTTCCCATACCACTGTTTTCTTTCCGTCATGGGATGTGGAGCAAAACGGATCTGGAATCACCCACAATGCAAGTCAACGGGGACGGATCCATTTACTCTGACAATAGAAAACTGATCCGTCCCCCATTGACTTTCAATGGGGTTCATGATGGATCTGTCATGGCTATATAAGACATAATACAACCGGATCCGTTCATAACGGATGGTGCCGGTTGTATTATCAGTAACAGAAGCGTTTTTGCTGATCTATGAAGTGTGAAAGTAGCCGAGATCAAGGACTGATCTCACTGCTGGACAAAATGCTAAAGGAAAAGAACGTCTTACAAGAATGCCTGGAATATTAACATGTTCGTCTCAAGACACATAATATAGGGGGGAACTATCTGACTGACACTCCCATTCACCTATATGGAGAGAGAAAGTGGCTGAGAGCAAGAATTGAAACCCCCGGGTTATTGGCAATGGTGGGGCTCCCAGTGGTCTGACCCAGCCATCTAGCTTGAAAAGGGGTCATTATTGGACAACCCGCAATATGTGCTTCAAGAGCCTGGTTTTTGCTAGATATTCCCATACTGACAGTTTCCAGGATAATTCTAGCAAAAATGAAATTTGGTAAACCAACTTTTTGGAAAGGTGAAAGTCTCTGACAATGCCAGGCACAACATCCCAGAGCTCTGGCTTATGTTAGCCAATGGAGAATAGTTGTGATGCTTCCTTTTGTGTACTTGGTAGCAATGTCCCAACTCGCTAAAAGAAGAACGATCCACACACTTTTGGCCATGTGGTACATTTTTTGATCAGCAATGGAGTAGGTAACATCTGCAATATACATCTGTAATATTTACATGTACATCACTTTATGAGAATAAAAACCAAAGACAATGATTGCCGTACATTTCATGGAGTCGACACCACTGTCCCCATAAATTTACAGCAAATACAAGAATGGTATATTCACACGGTACAGTAAAAACCACAGCAGAAAGCGGGGTTCACTTCTTACCATTTGGATGTTGTTTTGGTGCATTTTTTGCTCTTGTAGTTTCTTTCTGCTTAGAAGAGTAAGAGTACTGAAAACTCAATTACCAAAAAAAACACACAACCAAACTGCATCCAAATTGTAAAAACTGCATTTTAACCACTTCAGCCCCGCTAGGTGAAACCCCCTTCATGACCAGAGCACTTTTTACACTTCGGCACTACACTACTTTCACCGTTTATCGCTCGGTCATGCAACTTACCACCCAAATGAATTTTACCTCCTTTTCTTCTCACTAATGGAGCTTTCATTTGGTGGTATTTCATTGCTGCTGGCATTTTTACTTTTTTTGTTATTAATCAAAATGTAACGATTTTTTTGCAAAAAAATGACATTTTTCACTTTCAGCTGTAAAATTTTGCAGAAAAAACGACATCCATATATAAATTTTTCGCCAAATTTATTGTTCTACATGTCTTTGATAAAAAAAAAATGTTTGGGCAAAAAAAAAAATGGTTTGGGTAAAAGTTATAGCATTTACAAACTATGGTGCAAAAATGTGAATTTCCGCTTTTTGAAACAGCTCTGACTTTCTGAGCACCTGTCATGTTTCCTGAGGTTCTACAATGCCCAAACAGTAGAAAAACCCCACAAATGACCCCATTTCGGAAAGTAGACACCCTAAGGTATTCGCTGATGGGCATAGCGAGTTCATAGAACTTTTTATTTTTTGTCACAAGTTAGCGGAAAATGATGATGATTTTATTTTTTTTATTTTTTCTTACAAAGTCTCATATTCCACTAACTTGCGACAAAAAATAAAAAATTCTAGGAACTCACCATGCCCCTCACAGAATACCTTGGGGTGTCTTCTTTCCAAAATGGGGTCACTTGTGGGGTAGTTATACTGCCCTGGCAATTTAGGGGCCCAAATGTGTGAGAAGAACTTTGCAATCAAAATGTGTAAAAAATGACCGGTGAAATCCAAAAGGTGCACTTTGGAATATGTGCCCCTTTGCCCACCTTGGCAGCAAAAAAGTGTGACACATCTGGTATCGCCGTACTCAGGAGAAGTTGGGGAATGTGTTTTGGGGTGTCATTTTACATATACCCATGCTGGGTGAGAAAAATATCTTGGTCAAATGCCAACTTTGTATAAAAAAATGGGAAAAGTTGTCTTTTGCCAAGATATTTCTCTCATCCAGCATGGGTATATGTAAAATGACACCCCAAAACACATTCCCCAACTTCTCCTGAGTACGGCGATACCAGATGTGTCACACTTTTTTGCAGCCAAGGTGGGCAAAGGGGCACACATTCCAAAGTGCACCTTTCGGATTTTGCAGGCCATTTTTTACACATTTTGATTGCAAGGTACTTCTCACACATTTGGGCCCCTAAATTGCCAGGGCAGTATAACTACGCCACAAGTGACCCCATTTTGGAAAGAAGACACCCCAAGGTATTCCGTGGGGGGCACGGCGAGTTCCTAGAATTTTTTATTTTTTGTCACAATTTAGCGGAAAATGATGATTTTTCTTTTTTTTTCTTTTTTCCTTACAAAGTCTCATATTCCACTAACTTGCGACAAAAAATAAATTCTAGGAACTCGCCATGCCCCTCACGGAATACCTTGGGGTGTCTTCTTTCCAAAATGGGGTCACTTGTGGGGTAGTTATACTGCCCTGGCAATTTAGGGGCCCAAATGTGTGAGAAGAACTTTGCAATCAAAATGTGTAAAAAATGCCCTGCAAAATCCGAAAGGTGCACTTTGGAATATGTGCCCCTTTGCCCACCTTGGCAGCAAAAAAGTGTGACACATCTGGTATCGCCGTACTCAGGAGAAGTTGGGCAATGTGTTTTGGGGTGTCATTTTACATATACCCATGCTGGGTGAGAAAAATATCTTGGTCAAATGCCAACTTTGTATAAAAAAATGGGAAAAGTTGTCTTTTGCCAAGATATTTCTCTCACCCAGCATGGGTATATGTAAAATGACACCCCAAATCACATTCCCCAACTTCTTCTGAGTACGGCGATACCAGATGTGTGACACTTTTTTGATGCCAAGGTGGGCAAAGGGGCACATATTCCAAAGTGCACCTTTCGGATTTCACCGGTCATTTTTTACAGATTTTGATTGCAAAGTACTTCTCACACATATGGGCCCCTAAATTGCCAGGGCAGTATAACTACGCCACAAGTGACCCCATTTTGGAAAGAAGACACCCCAAGGTATTCCGTGGGGGGCACGGCGAGTTCCTAGAATTTTTTATTTTTTGTCACAAGTTAGCGGAAAATGATGATTTTTTTTTTTCCTCTTTTTTCCTTACAAAGTCTCATATTCCACTAACTTGCGACAAAAAATAAAAAATTCTAGGAACTCGCCATGCCCCTCACGGAATACCTTGGGGTGTCTTCTTTCCAAAATGGGGTCACTTGTGGCGTAGTTATACTGCCCTGGCAATTTAGGGGCCCAAATGTGTAAGAAGTACCTTGCAATCAAAATGTGTAAAAAATGGCCTGCGAAATCCGAAAGGTGCCCCTTTGCCCACCTTGGCTGCAAAAAAGTGTCACACATGTGGTATCGCCGTACTCAGGAGAAGTTGGGCAATGTGTTTTGGGGGGTCATTTTACATATACCCATGCTGGGTGAGAGAAATATCTTGGCAAAAGACAACTTTTCCCATTTTTTTTTATACAAAGTTGGCATTTGACCAAGATATTTCTCTCACCCAGCATGGGTATATGTAAAATGACACCCCAAAACACATTCCCCAACTTCCCCTGAGTACGGCGATACCAGACGTGTGACACTTTTTTGAAGCCTAGATGCGCAAAGGGGCCCAAATTCCTTTTAGGAGGGCATTTTTAGACATTTGGATCCCAGACTTCTTCTCACACTTTCGGGCCCCTAAAAAGCCAGGGCAGTATAAATACCCCACATGTGACCCCACTTTGGAAAGAAGACACCCCAAGGTATTCAATGAGGGGCCTGGCGAGTTCCTAGAAATTTTTTTTTTTTTGCATAAGTTAGCGGATATTGATTTTTTTTTTTGTTTTTTCCTCACAAAGTCTCACTTTCCGCTAACTTAGGACAAAAATTTCAATCTTTCATGGACTCAATATGCCCCTCACGGAATACCTTGGGGTGTCTTCTTTCCGAAATGGGGTCACATGTGGGGTATTTATACTGCCCTGGCTTTTTAGGGGCCCTAAAGCGTGAGAAGAAGTCTGGAATATAAATGTCTAAAAATGTTTACGCATTTGGATTCCGTGAGGGGTATGGTGCGTCCATGTGAGATTTTATTTTTTGACACAAGTTAGTGGAATATGAGACTTTGTAAGAAAAAACTAAAACAAACAAAAAATTTCCGCTAACTTGTGCCAAAAAAAATGTCTGAATGGAGCCTTACCAGGGGGGGGGTGATCAATGACAGGGGGGTGATCAATGACAGGGGGGTGATCACCCATATAGACTCCCTGATCACCCCCCTGTCATTGATCACCCCCCCTGTAAGGCTCCATTCAGACATCCGCATGATTTTTTACGGATCCATGGATACATGGATCGGATCCACAGAACGCATGCGGACGTCTGAATGGAGCCTTACAGGGGGGTGATCAATGACAGGGGGTGATCAGGGTAATCAGGGTGATCACCCCCCTGTCACTGATCACCCCCCCTGTAAGGCTCCATTCAGACATCAGCATGATTTTTTACGGATCCATGGATACATGGATCGGATCCACAGAACGCATGCGGACGTCTGAATGGAGCCTTACAGGGGGGTTATCAATGACAGGGGGTGATCAGGGTGATCACCCCCCTGTCACTGATCACCCCCCCTGTAAGGCTCCATGCAGACATCCGCATGATTTTTTACGGATCCATGGATACATGGATCGGATCCACAGAACGCATGCGGACGTCTGAATGGAGCCTTACAGGGGGGTTATCAATGACAGGGGGTGATCAGGGTAATCAGGGTGATCACCCCCCTGTCACTGATCACCCCCCCTGTAAGGCTCCATTCAGACGTCCGCATGATTTTTACGGATCCATGGATCGGATCCACAGAACGCATGCGGACGTCTGAATGGAGCCTTACAGGGGGGTTATCAATGACAGGGGGTGATCAGGGTAATCAGGGTGATCACCCCCCTGTCACTGATCACCCCCCCTGTAAGGCTCCATTCAGACGTCCGCATGATTTTTACGGATCCATGGATACATGGATCGGATCCGTAAAAATCATGCGGACGTCTAAATGGAGCCTTACAGGGGGGTGATCAATGACAGGGGGGTGATCAATGACAGGGGGTGATCAGGGAGTGTATATGGGTGATCACCCGCCTGTCATTGATCACCCCCCTGGAAGGCTCCATTCAGACGTCCGTATGCTTTTTGCGGATCCGATCCATGTATCCGTGGATCCGTAAAAATCATACGGACGTCTGAACGGAGCCTGACAGGGCGGTGATCAATGACAGGGCGGTGATCAATGACAGGGCGGTGATCAATGACAGGGCGGTGATCAGGGAGTTTATATGGGGTGATCATGGGTGATCAGGGGTTTATAAGGGGTTAATAAGTGACGGGGGGGGGGGGGGGGGTGTAGTGTAGTGTAGTCTGGTGTTTGGTGGGTCTGTACTGACCTTCCTGAGTCCTCTGGTGGTCGATCCTAACAAAAGGGACCACCAGAGGACCAGGTAGGAGGTATATTAGACGCTGTTATGAAAACAGCGTCTAATATACCTGTTAGGGGTTAAAAAATTCGGATCTCCAGCCTGCCAGCGAGCGATCGCCGCTGGCAGGCTGGAGATCCACTCGCTTACCTTCCGTTCCTGTGAGCGTGCGCGCCTGTGCGCGCGCGTTCACAGGAAATCTCGCGTCTCGCGAGAAGACGCGTATATGCGTCCAGGAGGAGTAAAGCAACCACCTCCCGGACGCATATACGCGTACAGCGGTCGGGAGGTGGTTAAAGGCTATGTACACCTTTGGAGGCAGTTTTTGTTCATGACTGCATTTTACTCATTTTTGTCTAAAAATCATATTTTCAATTGGCCTTTATTAAAAATATTGAGCCATTCTGTCACAAAGGGTTAACTGTTTTTCTAACTGTGAGACTGCTACTTTGACTTTCACTCTATGCCGGTTATCTAATAACCCTTATCTCTAAATTACTAAGAGGTCTAAACACTTATTTACTTCTTATCAGTAAGATAAGGATTGAGGCATAATGAGTGTTAATAATGTCAGAGAGCAGAGATAAGGAGCCCGTCAGCTCCCCAACTGACGGAAAAGACAGAAAATCCCCAGGCAGCTGCTAATTGAAAATATGATTTTTAGCTCAAAATAAGTACAATGGAATCATTTAAAAAATTCCCCCAAAGGTATACATAGCCTTTAAGGATAGAAATAAAGTGCTGTCCAATAGGTTTGGAAAAATGATATGAACTCTGTTTTGACTTGAGTGGAAACAGCGTGCTGCATTAGACACCCAATCTCTCGGTGTGTTCTAACATGGCAGACAAGCTGCAGATTATCCACCTAGTTTTCCAGTACTATTAAAGTAAAGACGTTCTCATCCACATGTAGTGACCTAGAGCAGGGAATACTTTGACATTTGCCAATATCCCCTAAGCAAAGTTAAAACTTCTTACTTTATTTCTCTTGAAAGGGTTAACTTATACTGTTTAATACTGTGTACCTGCATTTTATATGTTGTGATATATATCCTGTTCATTATAGCTGTATTTACATGACTCTGTGGAAAGGATTAATGAATACTAAGAGACTGTTAGGGCTTTGATTGAGAAGCTGGTAATTTTCCACAGCTGCCATAGGGTTTAAAGAAAACAATATTTTGGAGGGAAAAAACTCAGAAGATGTTTACCACCAAAAAGCAGACCTTTTAAATGTCCGGTTTACCTCTATTGTTATGTCTGGAAACTTGTTTTTGTCTGGAAAACCTGCTGTGTCATTGCCATTGAGTATCATTGAAGCTCTAATGTAAGTCTATACCAGAAGGGAACTGAAACAATGTCCCTGTTTGTGCTGAGTTTCCCCACTCCAGCCCTCCCACTAGAAGGTTCTAGTCTAGCAAAAACTGTATATAGGGAGAGCAGTCAGAGCCCCTAGGGTGCTGCAGTTAGGTGACAGTGCTTGGAAGAGGAGACTCTGCCAGACAACTGAGTGACCAGAAGAAGACGCTGAGACGGGGATACGCTGCCACAGACCCTGGTTTACCAGCCTTGGTCCAGGGTACCAGCCTTCTGAAGAGAGAGGGACAGCTAGTTCAGGCCTTTCCTTAGCATCAAACACTTCTTCTGCCAGGGAGGAGACTGGAGAAGCCAGCCCTATGCCTCACTTGTATTGTTTTGCACCTGAATCCCTCCAGTAAAGAAGCACCCCGGATTACTGCAGACCCTGACTCTCTGGACTTATTTCCCATTGGGGTGCACCACGCCTTACCATCCCTTCTGGAGAGCAGCAACACATGGTGACACCTCGATGGTGTCCAGGGGACCCAGCGTAGCGTTGGGGCCACCCCAAACCTGGCCACTGCACACACACTGTTGAAATTAAACCGTGCAGCATGTCAATATATGCAGCAGATTTTTATAGTGCATTTCACCCAACACAATGCAAAAGAATGAAATCTCTGTCAAATCAGCAACGTATGGTCCGCTTTTTTTCTGCTGCGGATTTCCTGCAGAAAATCTGCAGCATCTCCGTCACGTGTAGACTTAACCTTGCTGCCACACGGTCAGGTTTTTTTAATGCAGTTTTTGAAGCCAAAATCTGGAGTGGATCATAAAAGGGTAGAAACTATTAAGAACAGATATTATTCTCTATTTTGTAATCCTTTCCTCCTCAATGTTTGGCAGCTTCCTTCTTCCAAGGTCCAACTGCACCTGTTCATTTTCTAGCCAGAGATGAATGTGACAGACAAAACGTTATGGCTCATGCATACAACCGTATTTAGGGCCTGCATCCAATCTGGATTTTTGGTGGATCACACGCGGAACCATTTTCATGGGTCCGCATCCGTGTGATATCCATATTTTGGATATCTGCAGTTTGCAAATCACAAAATACGTATGGTTGTGTGCATGGGGCCTTACAGAAGGGACTACGAATTGACAATTGTGCTTTTACGTTTTGTTCTGGATTTTAGCTTTTTTTTTTTTTTTTGTGTAGCAGGCTATAGCATATGGACATAATTGCAGAGAACAGACTGCAAAAAAAATCCTACATTCTGTTGCTTTGAAAGCATGAACAATTCCATCAGTAAATGGCATGAAATGGTATAAAATAGAGAAATAATCAGTACTTACCCTTTAAATCCCCTGATGCTCCAGCTCTTGCCACTCCTATGGTGCCTGCCTTTCTTGCAGCAATGACGTCACGTACATCACTCACATGACTGCTGTGGTTAATCACCGTCCTCCGTAATCACACGCTGTACCTGCATGCGTCACCGCTGAGGTCACTGATTGGCTGCTGCAGTCACATGAGAGATGCTGGAATGATGGGGACCACAAGAGTGACAAGTGCTGGAACATTAGGGCATTTAACAGGTACTGGTTATTTATTTTATTTTATACTAATTCCTGCCCTTAGACAATTTTCATAAAATTCAGGACAACATAATCTTTCACTCTATCAAAGCAACAGACTGCGGGATGTTGTATGTCTTCCTGTGGTCGGCAACCTAGTCACAGAGTATAGTCTGTAAAAAAAAATTAAATAAATCCAGAACAAAATCTAAAAACACAATCCTCAGTTCTGCAGTCCCCTGTCTGCCATAGCCATGTCTGGCTGGAAAGTGTGAATGGGTGCGGTTCAGCTAATGGGTTGGTCCTTGGATTAGGGTTTCTGCCGCAGCAAGCTGTCTGTCAGCCGAGGTTAGGGTAGTTTCACATTACATCAATTTACAAAACCTCACCTTTCCGTGGTCCCCTCTGGACTGGAAGTGGCTAGGTCCCATGACATCTGCAGCCAATCACTGGCTTTAGCTGTCACATGTGCTATATACGGCGGGGTGGGCAGGTGAGTTATTTTTTTTTATTGACCACAAGTTACCACCATTAAGCCAGACAACCCCCTTAAGTTCTATTCACACTGGTATCATGGCCTCCTACTGTCTGTCGGAGTGAATAAAGTCTTACTGAGTTGAAGGGGCTATCTGGGAATTTGGTACTGATTGTCTACCATAAGGACAGGTCATCAATATCAGATTGGCGGGGATTCATCTCCCGGGACCTCCACTGATCAGCTGTTTGAAGAGGCCGCGGCACTCCTTGAGCGCTTAGACCTCTTCCTAGGCCAGTGACATCACTGTACTTCAGTCACGTGGCCTAGGCGCAGCTCAGTCCCTTACAAGTCTGCAATACCAAGCACAGCCGCTATACAATGTACAGCACTGTGCTTGGTAAGGTGTAAATTGACTGCAGAGCTCACTGGAGGTCTGATAAGAGCAGTGGCCTCTTCAAAAAGCTGATTGGTGGGGGTGCTGGCAATTGGACCTCTGCCGATCTGATACTGATGACCTATATTATGGAAGGGCCATCAATATCAAATTCCTAGATAAGCCCTTTAATTATATTAACGGGATTCCTCAGGACCTTTTAGTTGCTGTGGAAACGATGAAGGAACCTCAGCTCGCCTACGGTATGTATGCTGTGCCCCCTTCATTGTCAACACCGTGCCGAGGAGCTAAAGGGGGCCCAAAGACCCTTGTGGTGCATAAGAAGACACAGGTATTATAGACAGTGCATACAGGTCAAGTGACACCTCTGGCTGGACAAAAGGGGTCAGGACAAGAATTTGTCATGGGGGCAGTTTTAATTTTTGCCTGAGGCAGCATGAAGGCTATGTGCTATATGGGGGCCCAAGCTGAGCCTTCTGCTACGCCCCTGACTGGCACAGCAGTCCAGCCGTGCAGTCAGCCAATGCCTGGCAGCTCAGTCCTATTCAAATGAGCCCCGCAGGTGTGCTGAACAGCAGGATTTCAGGTGGTCACCTACGCAGAAAAAAAACAATAATTCAATGTTAAAACTGCGCGCGGTTTCGCAGTGCAGTTCTGTCAGGTCGGCATACTACTGTGCCTACAGGCGTACACCCAACTGCAAAGTATTTTACGTGAAACTAACACAACGCCAAATGATTGTCTAAGAAAATCAATTGCAGATCAGAACTGTAAAATCTGTATAATATATTGCATCATCCGGTCTGACATATATGCAATGAGTGCACCCGTCCACCGGAGACCCAGTACAAATAGGGGACCGTTTACTATCAAAGCCCGGATCTATATAAACCATAGCAACCAAATATTCCCATTCACTGTCTAAGCAGCTTCATGTCAATCACGGTTAATTACTTGCAGCGCATCTGCACTTTTGCCCGCTAAAATATCCCCCTATGTATTCACCTCCTTTCTCGGGCTCGCAGTGCATGAGGCATGTTGCGGTCAGAAGGCGCCCCGCCACCGGCTATGTCTAGACACTAGCTTATATCTGGAGTCAGGGCCGCGTGCAGATTCCAGGTGCAGGTGCTTGCAAGTAATTGCGAGTGTGACTCTTATCAAATGTTCCAGGCAACGCTGTCACTTTGCTTTTTCCTCTATTTCTACCTTCCCGTAAGGATCCAGGCAGCGGCTTTAACTCCTGCACTGCCTGACAAAACACAGAGAAGAACAGGAGAAGCAGATGCTATGTCGGACCATGGCAGAAATAGGATTTCTTTACCCTCCTGTACAGCTGCTCCATGGTCAGTTCCGATCATGGTTAAGCCGGAAAACCTTCACCATATGAGTTGGACAGGTTTACCGGCTTCCCCATGATAAGACCAAGTCTGTGTCAGCTTCAGAGACTATTTAAAGGGGATTTCTCACCTCACCCCATGAAATAACAATTCTGGAGGATCCTGTCTTAGAACTATGCCATGCTGCCCAATTGTTATTCCTCCTGGTAATTACACAAACGGGTGTTGCAATTCCCTTTGTCATTGACAATCACTGCTCACGGAAACTAAACGGTGCAGGACACCACCTAGGTTTTCAGAAATGGAGATCAGTGAGATATAGGGGATCAGCGTTGCAGTAACTAGGTACGACCACTATACAGTGTATGGTGTGGGAGTCGGATCCTGGCAATTTAAGGCCCCATATGGCTGCCGTGCATGTGTTGTGGACTGCAAACAGCGGGACCGCAATACACGGGGACCAGCAGTGTAAACTCCATGCTGTGGCGTGGACCCAATGACTTGAATGGGTCCAAGATCTGCAACATACGGGAAAGTAAAGCACATGTTCTATCTTTTGCAGTGCGTAGGCACGGACCCGGAAGCCCATGGAAGGGCTTCTGAGTGTTTCCGTGGACTTCCAATTTGTACCTATGCACCTCAAAACATAGGACATGTCCTATGTTTTGCCGTATGTTGCAGATGGCGGATCCATTCATGTCAATGGGCCAGTGCCCGTGTATTGCAGAACCGCTGTTTGCAGGTCGCAACATGGGCACAGCGGCCATACAGTTATCAATACAATGGGAGCAGTGCTGCAGCTACCAGCTCCCTCCATTACCTAATGGTGTGTAGTTCCGGCACAGAAGCGGGGTGCTGGGCCCCAGACGATCTGATATTGATATCCTATCCAGACGATAGGCCATCAATATCAAAATTCTGGACAGCTCCCTTTAGGATTTCAGATTAATTTGCATTATGGACACAGGACTCTGACAGCCAAGATCCGCTGCGGACAGCAGAAGCACGGAGCAGTAACATGATTGATAATGCTCTGTGCATCTCTGTGACCTTTTTACTACAAAATCATAATGACAACTTTATCTCACTGTGAATTTGTAGTAAAAAGATCAGAGAGGCACGGAGCGTTATCAATCATGTTACTGCTCCGTGCTTCTGTCCGCAGCAGGTCTTGGCTGTCATTCACGCAGCGGATGTCACACACGGCATCCGCTCGTGTGAAACAGCCCAAACTCTTTCCTATACACCACTTCTCTGTCTAGTGTCCGCTCCTGCACCAAAACTACACATGGCCTTACAATACTACACGTTCCAGCAACGCTGCTAAGAGCTCATGATAGAAAGACTGGAAATTGAAATGACAGAGACAAAGTGGCGGATTATTCCATAACGCGAAATGAAAAAAATGACATCATTAATGGCAGCTCGCTAAAATCAATTGAAATCTCAAGTGTGCGCCCGACAGCGAGGAGGAAGAACTCTAACAGCATTGATTTTAAATCTGCGGAGAGAGAAGAGAGAGAGGTCTGGAAACGTCCAAGCATTATGCAGAGAAAGCCGTTTCCCAGCCATCAGCTCAGAGGCAGCCAACTGTGCCGTGATGTGTCTGAGAGGTTCTGCCCTCAGCTGCCCCCTCCTTCAGCATGACCTTCCCATCACAGCGTCTCCCTGCAAAATGTCCCTGTCTCACCAGAAGACACTCCACCACTTCAAGCAGCCTTCTAATTAGGTCTATAGAAGAGGAATAGCACAGCAGATCTGGGGCACTGTGCATGCCAGCCACGCATCAACTGCGGAGGTATTTTTACCCGCTCCACACAAGCGCACTCATTCTATTGTTCTGTAATATGGCAAACACGGACCGAATTAAAGGACATCTCCGGGGTTTTATCTAATATAACACATTCCTAGTACAGTCCGGAGCCCAAGAACTGATCGAGCACTGCAGCGGTAGGGGTGAAGGGGGCACTATTTATTCACACAGCCTCAGGGTATTTTCACACTTGTGGCAGAGGATTCCGGCAGGCAGTTCCGGCGACGGAATTGCCTGCTGGATCCGGCAATCTGGACGCAAACTGATGGCATTTGTCCGACGGATCCGTGTGATAAATGCATTGAAATACCGGATCCGTCTCTCCAGTGTCATCCGGAAAAAACGGATCCGGTATAATTATTTTTCTTTGCATTTTTTAAGGTCTGTGCATGCGCAGACCGGAAAGCCAGGACAGTTTTGCCGGAACACTTAATGCTGGATCCGGCACTAATACACTTCAATGTAAATTAATGCCAGCATTCCAGCAAGTGATCAGTATTTTTGGCTGGAGAGAAAGCTGCAGCATGCTGCGGTATTTTCTCCATCCAAAAAACGTAAGAGGGGCTGAATTGATGCATCCTGAATGGAATGCTCTCCATTCAGAATGCATTAGGATAAAACTGATCAGTTTTTTCCGTTATCGAGCTCCTGTGACGGAACTCAATACCGGAAAACAAAAACGCTAGTGTGAAAGTACCCTCACTTGTAAGGGCTCATGCACACAACCGTCTGTGACCCATAAAATACAATGGGGCCATGCCTACATCTGTTTTTTTTTACAGCTCCTTGTGTCCGATCTGCAAAACTCATCGCAGGTCCTATTATCGTCTGTTTTTGAGGATGATGTCGAAGAATGTGGGATATGACTAGAAACATCATCTCCATGTAGGTTATATTTTCTAGCTGTGTCTGTATCAGGCCTCATGCACATGACCGTACGTGTTTTGTAGTCCACAAAACACAGATCCAGTCGTTTTTTTTTTTAACTCCTGTAGAAATTTCCTATCCTTGTATACAAAACAGATAATATTTTTTTTGTGGACTGGCAGAACAGATAAATAGATGCAGAAAGACCCCCCGGAAATGAATGGATGCAGATCAGAGGCGGACCGAAAATACGGTTATGTGCATGGGCCCCTAGAGGTCAGTGAATCGATCCTAATGGACTGAGTTCAGGCTCCTGGAGCACCGAGGGGCTGGTCTCGCTTCTCAAAAGACTACAACCCTTCCCTTAATTGACAGGGCCATACATTTCGCCTGGCCCGGTCAACCTCGTGCTGTCGCAGTTTCTCTGAATATCGTTGAAAGCCCAGAGGTTCTGTTGCTACCTGACAGAGCAGATACTGACTGCACATGCACCACTGACGTCTAGTTACACCCTGAAGCGGATGTGGCAGCTTCGGATGGAGGCGCGCCGCAACTTCCAGGTGTACCCAGATGTCAGTGGCACATACACAGTCGTTATCTGCTCTGTTCAAGTAGTAGCAGTAGATTATCTGAATTTATGCGGATAGTCAGAGCATCGAGACTGACCGGGCCAGAAAAGATGTCTGGCACTATCAATCAAGGAGAGGGGAGTCTCCTGAGTAGAGGGGACTGCCCCTCGCTGCTCCCAAAGGCTGATTTTGAATGAATTGGATACGTTAGAATCTATTTGCTCATCTCTAGTCTGTATCAGTTTGCTGCAGGTATTCCAGTTTTCCACTCACAATGCAAAAACATGTTGATAGGTTAACTGGCTTCCTATTAAACTGCCCTAGAGCGAATGGGGGGCCATTTATCATGAGGGTAATATTTGAAGTTAACTTTGTTTGAGTCTGCGTACGTGAACACAAAGCCCCTATTTTGCGACTTTTTGAAGCCAGAATTCTGGAGTGCAGGGCACGATAAATTTCCCCCATGGTGTTTGAGAAAAGGAAATTAGATTGTGTACCCTTCTACCCCCTAAGACGCATTATGTGAGCATCCAAGCTCACATAAGTTCCCCAAGTTGGACTAAAACAAAATGCTAACGTTTAAAAAAATGTTTAAAAGAGGAAAATGTAAAAAAAAAAAATCTCCAATAAAACTATTTATATCAAGAATATATAAAAAGAAAAACATATGCATAATTATTTTGCAGTTTCCAGAATGACCCAAACTACAAAATGATCACATTATTTAACCTGCACAGTGAGCAGCATTACTGTTTTTTGTTCACCATGTCTGCTAAAACATAAAAGTGATTAAAAAGTCTTAGTTACTCCAACATGGTATCACTAAAACCAGTCAAAAAAGTCATCCAGCAAAAAAAACAAAAAACAAAAAAAACAAGCTCTCAGAAGGCAGGGATGAAAAAAAAAAAAAATAGGCCAAAATATTCCCAAAACGGGAATGTTATCCAAAAGTGTAGAACGACAAGAACAGTACTGACTCCAGATCTCTCATTTATATTTCCATACTCCTCCTCATTCTCCTGGACCCTGCCCTGTAGACGTGATGTTAGTAATGACGCTGTGTGGGATTTTTCCAACAGGGCTTCAAGCAGGTTTGGGCCTGTGACGTTGGAGCTGGGAGGGGAAGGAGGGACCTGATGCTACAGAGACTCCCCCGTGAGTCTTACGCTGGGATAAAACAGGGTGCGGGTCACAGACTGCCATTAGGATGGAGGAGTCAAAATGCACTCAGAACTTCGTCAATCTGACATGTACAATGCAGTAAGGGTGTAAGGTGTTATTCTTTTTTTTTACCAGAAAACCCCTTTAAGATCTGACTTTTTTTTCTGCATGTACCACAGACGCTCGGTCAGATTGATATCTTATTGAATTTGTGGCCAAGTCTACACCTTGAAATTTTTGTTGCGTTTCTTGAGCAATGTTTGCAGTGTGTCAGGATGCATTAAACAGTATTTTCGGTCCGCATCTGATACACATCTTTTGTGCATGCGAACCCATTTGTTTCAATGTGGCTGCAATAGATGCGAACAGCACACCGTATGTCCATTCCATGGCTATGCAACACAGACAGAACATGTCCTATACTTGTCAGTTTTGAAGACAAGAATAGAACATTTCTACAGGAATTTGAACAAGAAAAAAATTAATAAATAGTGGCATGCACACGGCTGCGTTTTGCGGATCTGCGATTTGTGGACTACAAAACAGATACGGTTGTGTGCAGGAGCCCTTATCCTGCTGAAAGAGGACAATGCTGCCATGAAGGTAGGTTCAAACTAGAGATGAGCAAAACGGTTTGTCTCATCAACCAGCGTTCTACACCTTTGTGGGGGGTGTCCCTTCCGCCATGGGCGGACTTGGCCTTAGACCCTACAGGGAAATTTCCCGGTGGGCCGATGCCTCCTTTTGGCCACCAACCATAAAGATCTGATGCTCTCAGCATTGATTATTGCAGGAACATCAGGCACTTATGTACCTGGCCAGCGGCTGCAGGTGCCCTCCAGAATTCAACTGTATTGGTATCCCCTGGACAATGATACAGTTTCAGACGGTGGCGCAGGTGGCAGTAATTTGTGCTGCACTGTGATATCTGGTTCTGCTGGGGCAGTATTTTGTGCTGCACTGTGGTATTGCTGGCCCTGCCTACATCTGTTGTCCCACCTTTTGGCAATTTGGACCCGCCTAATCACGGCGCCACCTTTAGGTTTTTTTCTGGGCCACTTTAAATTCCCAGTCCGCCCCTGCCTGCAGCTAAAGACACTCCTTCTGCCTCTCGCATGTACGGCACATGGCTGCTGAAGCCACTGATTAGCTGCAGCGATGGCGTGGATGTACAGCATGGCACCATCGCAGAAAGTAAACCACCGCAGTCAGTTCAGTGGAGATCTAATAGCCGAGTGTTTTTATCTTATAGCATTTCCCACAGTTGCTTTATTGCTTAAAATTCTTTGACAACTCCTTTCATTTATATCCGAAGATTTTTTTCCCCAGTAAACTCTTGCCCCGCAAGCTGCATCGGTATGTAGCTGCAATCTAAGGAGGTTTGCAGGAACAGCTGAAGTCGGACAGGCCTGCAGTTTCTGATGTATCTCTCTTCGCCTGATATCAGTATGCCGATGGCGTCTCATACTGCGTATGATTTAGAACCCAGCCCAGTCGCTAATGCTCATGTTTCATTCAATAAATCACCTCTAAATTAAAATATCTTTTAGGCAGCCTTCCAACCATCAAATGTTCCCTAAAATGCAGGAGACAATTTTCCCAATTAGACAGAAGAGATATTTGGAAGCGGAAAACCCCAACTCCCTCTCCCCCCCATCCTGCCATTAAACTTTACTATGTTCCTCAGGGATGAGTTGTGAGGAATGATTTAAGTGACGGGTGGCCAAACTGGACCTCGGATAGAAGGATGCTTCAGAATTTATAACCAAACATCGGAGATATATATGCACCGCAGATTTCAATTTTGAAGCTACGCTAAGCCTCTGCTTTACAAGGGGAATACTTGCCTAGAGAATTTATTGACCTTCCATACTTGGCTGACCCAGAACTCATTTTCCGAATCCACAAGTCTTCCAAAATGACTTCCAATCTATTTTGTGACTCTCAGTGGGTGAGACTGTTATTGTAGTTGGCTCTCCGATCTATCATTCTGTGTGCCCTCTCTCGTCCCAGCAGTCCATCTGTATTACACGCTCGCACGGGGGCACGGCACTGTATTATAAATGGTTAATTTTTACCATCTTGTAATCTGCGAAACTACCTAAGAGTAAATGCATTAACAGCTCTGATGGGATTTTGGGGTTTTTGGAGAAACAGAGAGAAAAGTTAATCACAAAAAGGAACATTAAGGTCCTTGCGCTGAAATAACTTAAATGGTCAGAACAGCTCGCTAGAAAAATAAGTCTACAACAAACTGTGTAGCCGGGGACTCATTCTGTCCAAGGGGTTAGTAATAAAGCAAATTTGAGAAACACAAACTTTAAAATAGGTTACATATGTCTTTGTTAGCCTAAAAAAAATAGGGTTTAAGGCAATGATTCGTTGGTTATCTAAACCCGAGATAGAAAATTAGATTCTGAAACTATTTAAACAGGTACTAAAATACTAAAAACTGCTCCATGGTCCAGTTCTGATGCTCATGTGTCCTAGATAGGAACTGTCGGCAGTGGAGGGGTCAGCATGGGGACCCTGACTGGTCTACAACATACTGTGTAGGTAATGCGTCTGATTGATGGTGGTTGCCTGCTTGGGCCCCCAGTGATAACGAAAACTGGTCGTCCATTCTCATAGGGACTCCTGGAACTCCATTTTATTTTTCTGATCACTGAGGGTCCCAGTGGTTGGACCCCCATCGATCAGACGCATTTTCAGTACCCTGTAGATAGAGGATGTGTGGTTAATGGGATAATCCCTTTAAACTTTAGAGTAATTCGATCAGACCAGATGTGCTAGCTTTCGCTCCCCATAAGCATCAATGACCCCTGTGGTCCAATCAGAACAACCAACAACGTGATAACAGGGCCCTTTTGTTAAACACTAGCCACAGCATACCAGGAGTACCCTATAAGACCTTCCATTGACCCAGTCACAATTTGGTCCATGTCACAGTCACTAAGATCCTTATGCTTGCCCATATTTCCTGCTTCTAATACATCAACTTCAAGGACTGTTCCCTTTCTGCCTAATATGGCTCATGGGTAAAGAAGTCTCACTGGTCCCCAGAAAGACTGTACAAGTGCCATCGAGAAGCCCATTTTCTCTCCCCTCCTTTTTAGCAGACCCATTTCCGTATGGGAAGCAGGTTGTTACAGCAGAGATGTGCCCCTATCACAAATGGGAGGCAGACTAGACAAATTTAGGTCCACCCTTCTGGCTACACCCTACATGGAGGAGACGGACCCTTGATTTTAAAAAATAAAAAAATTGAAAAAGTTTACAAAATGTCTTGCAGACTGACAAATCGTCATCAAGATATTTTTGCATTTTTTTTATTTTATTTTTGCCAGCATTGTTTGCATAAAGGGAATCTGTCACCACAATATTGGACTAGTATCTGCAGTAGTATTGCAGATAAGAAATCCAGATCACCATTTTCTAAAAAATTTTCCTACTGCTCCCGTTCCCCCGCTGTCAGGACTGCTGTGCAGGCGCACAGGAGCCTCTCCATTATGATGGCACAGCAGTCTGGACTGAGTTTTTCAGCGCAGCTTTGAGATTTCTCAGCACTGGTACAGGGGGTTATCTGGACTCCTTACGTGCACTGCAATCTATGTAGTACCTCAGATAACAGTCCACAATCCGGGTGACAAATTCCCCTTAAAGGGGTTCTCCAGTACTGCATGATAAGCCATCAATGTTTAGATCGTTGGGGGGCAGACCTCAGGGACACAATGAAGGGGCTGTACAAGCAGCCATGTCAGACCCCCCCCCCCCCCACTTCCCATTCAAAACTCCATAAGCAATTATTACTGCAGCAGCAAAAGCGAAAATACACATACCGCTTCTCTCCCATTCTGTGTGAATATATCCTTATATACAGCACTGATTTAAACAAGTTCAATCAGAGCTAAATACATCCATTTTTTATTCTGCTCCCATGGGGACAAGTCTGTAGAAATTTATTTAACAAATCCATTCTCCACCATTCTAGCCTCAGCTGTCACAGGATCAAGCCACCTCCGGTCCAATGAGGAGCGGAAGTACCCGAAATGGGGCAGTAGTGTGGGAATGGTGAAACTGCAGGCAGGTCAGTGGTTTTATTTTAAATTAGGCACAGGTTCCGACAATTGGGCCATACAATCCCATTTAATAATGTTAATATTTTCTGAGTCACCTTTCCCAGACAAAGGGCCATAGTAAACAGGTCTACAGAGTGAAGATCCTAACAAACAGCACCTGAGATCTCAGCTTCCAGGATCCAGTTGATTATGACTGGGGAAGGGTTTAGTAAACTGAGAATTTTGTAGGTGCTTGAGTCTTCAAAATCACCGCTACCATAGCCTTTGGGGGAATGTCACGTTACAGTATACATATTAGACATATAAAAGGTGAAATCCTACACAATACACTTACCCTGACGGTTACTGCTGGTCAATGTGATCATGCTTCCATCTTCTGCAAAACCTTTTTCTAAATTGTCTAAAATCTGAAAGAGTCATTATACAGAAGAAAATCAACAAGTAGAAGGGATTTTTGTTTTATGAAAAGGGGTATTCTCACCGCAGCCATTTATGGTCCCCAAACCCATACAGACAGCGGCTGCAGCATCCGGCCTGTACTTGAAGGCAGAGGTGGCTGGAGTTATGGACAAAGCTCACCGAACTACGCTGTTGTGAAGTGAGTGGGTGATATGGACACAGAAGTGCACAGCTACCTCTGCTCTCAGCCACCTTCTGGACAGGGCTTACGGGGCCTCCGTTCTCGAGATTCACAGGTAAGACCCTCGTCTGTCAGACCATGTCCTGTCATAAATGTCTGCAGTGAGAATACTCCTTCAAGTAATTTCCTTTAAATATTCAGTCTCAGCCAAGTTCACCAGCTACAAGTTGTACTAACAAATGGCACACTCAAGGAGGCCTACCAGGGTAAAAGGCCTATTACCATGTATTCTAAGAATGAAAAGATTGATTACTAGATAGGTCTCTGTTTCTACATTTTTTTCTGGTAGGTCTACTTTAAAGGGTTATCCCACAAATTCTTTTTTTTACTCACTTTTCTTCCCTTTTCTGTGGGTGGGCAGCAGCTCACCAGACACCTGCATCTCCCAGGATGCACTGCACTTAGTTCTTGTTAAACCCTTCCTCCCCTTCTCAGAAAATAGTCCCTCACATGCAGCATATATACAGGAGATAGGATATGTAATGCCCCACAATTTCCTTCTCAACCGATATAGCTTCAAGGGGTTTTCTGGGATTTTAATATAGATGACCTACCCTCAGGATAGGTCATCAATATCAGATCAGCGGGGGTCCAACACCCGGCACCCCTGTCGATCAGCCGGTTGAAGAGAAGGCCGCACTCTGTGCGAGCGCAACCTTCCCTTCATTGTTTATCTGCTTGCCGTCAACATCTCAGTGGTGAGCAGGTGTAATTACAAGAAACCATCCCATTCATTTCAACGGGAAGGCTCCTTCCTATTCAAGTGTACACTACAGAGCCGTCCCATAGAAGTAATTACACCTGCTCACCGTTGTGCTGTTGACGGCAAGCAGGTAAACAATGAAGGGAAGGCTGCCCTCGCAGGGAAAGCCAGCTGATAATTATGCCCTATTCTGAGGATAATAACCCCTTCCCGACTGCCATACGGCTATATACGTCGTATCTGCACATGCCCCATGCAGATAGCACATATATAAACGTTATGGCAGCTCTTTAATTCAAGCGCTTGGATTAAAGCTTCTGTCCCTGAACTGCTACTGTCACGGACAGTGTACAGTCCAGTAATACCGTCAGAGTGGTCCCTTGCCGACGATCGATCCAATTGGTTAGTCTGTGTAGATTGACCAATCGGACCGCGGCAGTGTAAAAGTGCCTGTTTCAGACTCTGATCTGCACTCTGCAGATGAGAGCCTGAAATCAGGTAGTATGTGCTGTGTGCCCCCGAACTGTGGGCCCCATCTGTGCCCACTGCATTGATTGAAAAATTTTAAAAGTTATGGTTCTTCAATTTGGTGATGCAAAAAATAAAAATAAAAAAAAAGTTTAATAAATAAAAATCAATAAAAAAAAATCATTTTATGATATAAAAGTGGTAGAACATGAATAAAACAATATAAAATTTGGTATCACCTTATAAACCCACAGAATAAAATTATCAAATTTACCACATGGAGAACCTCAAAAAAATAAAAATAAAAAAACACTGGCAGAATTGCAATATTAGCCCATTTCACGTCATAAAAATAAATAAATGAAAAGCGATCAAAAAGTCATATGTACCCAAAAATTATACCATTAAAAATTACATCCCAACCCGCAAAAAATTAGCCCCCACACAGCTCAGTCAGCAATAAAATAAAAACGTTATGGGCCTTAAAATCTATTTCAGCAAATTCCATGTTAGAAAATGCAGATGCCGCTCCTTTCCTTTTGAATTCTGCCGTCTGCTCATACAGCAGTTTACTACCACATATGGGGTGTTGCCGTATTCAGGAGAAAATGGGTGACATCTTATGAGGTGGATTTTCTCCTGTTATCCCTTGTTGAAGTGAAAAATATGGGCTTAAGGGAATTTTTCTTATATAGATTATAAATTTTTCATTTTCACAGCCAAGTGTTTCTAAATATTAGGAAACGCCTCTGGAGGTAAAAGTGGTCATTACACACCTCACTAAATTCTTTCATGGGTGTAGTTTCCAAAATGGAGTCACTTTTTGGGGTTTCTACTGTAGGGGTGCCTATAAAAATATGACCCGACACCTAAGCCATTGCAGCGAAATCTGCCCCCAAAAAACCATGTTGCTTCTTTTCTTCTGAACCCTGCCGTGTGCCCATACAGCTGTTTACGAACATAAATGGGGTGTTTCTGTAAACTAGAATCAAGATAATAAATATTGAGTATTATTTTGCAGCTAACCCTTGCTATGTTATAGGAAAAGATGGATTAAAATTAAAAATCTGTACAAAACTGAAAATTTTAAATTTCCTCTCCATTTTCCTTAAATTCTTGTGGAACTCGGAAAGGGTCATCATAGTTTATATATAACCAGTTCTGAGTAATTTGAGGGGTGTAGTTTTTAAAATGGGGTCATTTATGGATGGTTTCTATTATGTAAGGACCTCAAAATGACTTCAGAACTGAATTGGTCCTTGAAAAAGTCGGCTTTGAAAATTTTATAGAAAATTTGAAAAATTGCTTCTCAAATTCTAAAACTTCTAACGTCCTAAAAAAAAAAAAAAAAAATTTGTAATTTTCAACATGATGCCAAAATAGACATATAGGGAATCTTAACCCCTTAAGGACTCAGCCCTATTTCACCTTAAGGACTTGGCCATTTTTTGCAAATCTGACCAGTGTCACTTTAAGTGCTGATAACTTTAAAACACTTTGACTTATCCAGGCCATTCTGAGATTGTTTTTTCGTCACATATTGTACTTCATGACACTGGTAAAATGAAGTCAAAAAAATTAATTTTTTTGCATAATAAAATAACCTAAATTTACCAAAAAATTTGGAAAAATTTGCAAATTTCAAAGTTTCAGTTTCTCTACTTCTGTAATACATAGTAATACACCCCAAAATTGTGATGACTTTACATTCCCCATATGTCTACTTCATGTTTGAATTATTTTGGGAATGATATTTTATTTTTTGGGGATGTTACAAGGCTTAGAAGTTTAGAAGCAAATCTTGAAATTTTTCTGAAATTTACAAAAACCCACTTTTTAGGGACCACTACAGGTCTGAAGTAACTTTGCGAGGCTTACATAATAGAAAACGCCCAAAAATGACCCCATTCTATAAACTACACCCCTCAAGGTATTCAAAACTGATTTTACAAACTTTGTTAACCCTTTAGGTGTTGCACAAGAGTTATTGGCAAATGGGGATGAAATTTAAGAATTTCATTTTTTTGCCTAATTTTCAATTTTAACCCATTTTTTCCACTAACAAAAGCAAGGGTTAACAGCCAAACAAGACTGTATCTTTATTGCCCTGACTCTGCCGTTTACAGAAACACCCCATATGTGGTCGTAAACTGCTGTACGGGCACACGGCAAGGCGCAGAAGGAAAGGAATGCCATACGGTTTTTGGAAGGCAGAGTTTGCTGGACTGGTTTTTTTGACACCATGTCCCATTTGAAGCCCCCCTGTTGCAACCCTAGAATAGAAACTCCAAAAAAGTGACCCCATTTTAGAAAGCACGGAATAGGGTGGCAGCTTTGTTGGTACTAGTTTAGGGTACATATGATTTTTGGTTGCTCTATATTACACTTTTTGTGCGGCAAGGTGACAAGAAATAGCTTTTTTGGCACGTATTTTTTTTTTGTTATTTACAACATTCATCTGACAGGTTAGATCATGTGGTAATTTTATAGAGCAGGTTGTCACGGACGTGGCGATACCTTATTTATGTAAGTTTTATACAATAACTTCATTTTTAAAACCCAAAAAATGTTTTAGTGTCTCCATAGTCTAAGAGCCATAGTTTTTTCAGTTTTTGGGCGATTATCTTGAGTAGGGTTTCATTTTTTGCGGGATGAGATGACGGTTTGATTGGCACTATTTTGGGGTGCATATGACTTTTTGATCGCTTGCTATTACACTTTTTGTGATCCAAGATGACAAAAAATTGCTTTTTTTACGCCTTTTTTTTTTTACGGTCGTCACCTGAGGGGTTAGGTCATGTGATATTTTTATAGAGCCGGTCGATACGGACGCGGCGATACCTAATATGTATACTTTATTTTTATTTATGTAAGTTTTACACAATGATTTCATTTTTGAAACAAAAAAAAATAATCATGTTTTAGTGTTTCCATAGTCTAAGAGCCATAGTTTTTTTCAGTTTTTGGGTGATTATCACCCAAGTCGAGTCTCATTTTTTGCGGGATGAGATGACGGTTTGATTGGTACTATTTTGGCGTACATGCGACTTTTTTGATCACTTTTATTACCTTTTTTGGGAAGTATGGTGGGCAAAATTTCAATTTTCTCATAGTTTTTATTTTTATGGCGTTCACCGTGCGGGGAAAGTAACATGACCGTTTTATAGATCAGGTCGTTACAGACGCGGCGATACCTAATATGTGTAGTGTATTTAATTTTTATTCAGTGATAAATGTTTTTTTTATTTTATCTTAACTTTTTTCACTTTTTTTTACATTTTTTTTTGACCCAGACCCACTTGGTTCTTGAAGATCCAGTGGGTCTGATGTCTGTATAATATAGTACAGTACAATATATATTGTACTGTATTGTATTTTACTTACACTTTGTCTGAACAGGTCTATGCCTTTAGCATTGATCTGTTAAGCACCATGGACAGCAGGACGCCTGAGAAGGAGTCCTGTTGCCATGGGAACCTTCCCCATCTGCCACAACTTCGCAGACGGGGAAGGGTAAGCACAGGGCTGAGGGGGGCTGTCGGGGGGCTCTCTCCCTCTCCATCGGGGGGCTGCAAAGGCACAGCAGCCCCCCGATGGAGAGAGCTCCCTGACCGATGACAGTTAACCTTTTCCATACCGCGGTCTGTACGGACCGCGGTATGGAAAGGGTTAAACGGCTGACATCTGCACAGATGTCAGCCGTTTATACCAGGGTGTCAGCAATGTGCTGACACTCTGGTATACCCACTAGAAGCCAACGAATTTTCAAGGGGAGGTGGGCGGGGGATCGCGATCCCGCCTGCCGCACCGCCCGCAACGCCCCCACCGCCTGCGACACCCCCCCCCCCCCACACCACACCACCCGCCAGGGGTGTCACATGACCCCCCCCCTGTCGTTGTGACAGGATGCCGGCTGAATGATTTCAGCCGGCATCCTGTTCAGATTAACCCCTGGGGCGCCGGAATCCCGATTTAAAGTTAGGACGTACCGGTACGCCCTGAGTCCTTAAGGACTCGGGAAATAGGGCGTACCGGTACGCCCTGCGTCCTTAAGGGGTTAACTAAAATCTATTTAATGAGGTATCACTGTCTGTCTTTAAGGCGTAGAAATTCAAATTTAGAAAATGAAATTTGTTTTCCAAAATTTTCTGTAAATTTGGGATATTTTATAAAATAAAGGCAAAACTTATCGACCCAAATTTACCCCTAACATCAAATACAAGATGTCACGAGAAAACAATGTCAGAATGGCTTGGATAAATAAAAGCATTCCAAAGTTATTAACGCATAAAATGACACGTCAGATTTGCAAAATTAAGCCTGGTCACGAAAGTGAAAAATGGCTTTGTCTTGAAAGGGTAAATCCCCATCAATATTAAAATCCTGGAAAACCACTTTCATATTTTTAGGAATTTAGAAGTAGGGATGAAATATAGGATAGGGGTCTGTTTGGCTTCATCATGAGAAGGGAAGGGGAAGAGATCAGGGAAGTCACTGAGCATATTAGCCCACCACTGAATGCAGGCAAAGGTGGACCAAAAGAATAAATAGCATGGGCGCTACCAAAGAGGAAAATGTAATGTACATAAAAAAAAACATTTGAAATGCTCCATTCTTTGCATAGTAATACTATTCCTAGAATATCCCCTTTAACATGCTGAATAAATCACTTTTTGGGCACATTAAGGCTCTGTTCACACAACCATTGTTCCCATTGTTGGTCGATAGCTAGTATAGTGCAGCATAGCATGTTGTGCCATTGTATCCAGTAAAACAAGATACCAATAAATATGATGGACCCACAATAAGTCAATGGAGTCTGCCAGTATCAGCTATAAGACAGCATAATGGCATGGCTCATGGGAACACACAATCAGCAACAGTCAATACTTTTCCAAAGGTAAATGGCACCGCTAAAAGTATAAAATGCGTAAATACGTGTACAGCATAGCCATTCTGCTAGGGTCCAGTGAAGGACCATCCCTTTGAGGAGTGGGAAAACTCATTGCGTTATTGGGTGGCACTTTTATATTTAATAGGGTCCTCTGTTATGGTGCAATTGTGCACAGCGGTTCAACATGGATATCTTAACTGCCGACTACAGAATGACAGACACTCCTTTTTCTACAGTAGAGCAGTGCTTGGCTCTTTCCATAAATCCCACAACTTCTATGGAGAGAGAAGGGGAGGCCACATCTCCATTGATTTCAATGGTAAAAGCAGCCACTGACGGATTCTTTGAAGTAAGGCCAAGAGACCCGCAATCTCATAATAGGCGAGGGACCCAGAGGTAGGCTGTACGTATGCTGGATATGCCATTAGATAGGAGCTGTGGCTATCCTGACATATTTATTTTATCTAAAAGGAGTTTTCAAGGACTCCAAAAAATATAGATCAAGCAGGGACTGTTATAAAATAATAAAAGAAGACTTGCTCACCCGTCTTCTCCCCTCTACTCCAACGCTGCTGCTCCAGGGCTTCTCGCTGGTCTTTGTAGTGATAAAATCCACGACTCAACCCCATGTGATCGCTACAGCCAATCACTTTTAAGCAGTCCCTGGCTACCCCATTTAAGCAGCAGTGCAGGAGTGGACAGGTGAGCAAGTCTTTTGTTATTTTAGAATAATCCATGCTTAAATCTAAGCTTTTTGGGGCCTCGGAAAACCCTTTAATTACTTGTATTCCCTATGAACTAACAATTCTGCAAATCCTTTTCTTAGAACTCTAAACTGTAACATCCAGGTGTCATCTAGTCATTGATATTTAAGAAGAATAAGGCCTCATTCACACGTTTGTGTCCATGATGACATCTGTGGCAAGATGGTCAGTGGTCCCTGAAGATGTCCGTGAAGGATCTGTGTTTGGTCCATGAGTCACTTTTCACTGCTAGGCTGAAAACTGGTTTCCAGAGCATCCCTTACCAACGGTCCGTGAAAACCATAGACCAAACATAAATAGCATCCATGTTGTGTCCGTGATTTTCACAGACCCATATAATGCGTGTGAGAGAGCTGTAATCACAAACAAAATAGGGCATACATCCGTGGTGTCACCATGGACCCATGGTCTGCAGAAAACCACTGAAGTGTGAATACACACATTAAAGTCAATGGATACGTATGCTGTCCGTGGAGCCCATGGCCAAAACACGTTCGTGATTCACTGACATGTAACATGTGAAAGAGGCCTAAGGGAGCAACTGTACAACACGAAGTTCTAAGAAAGGATACTCCAAACAGTCCCAATATATGGAACACAGTTATGTACTAAAACAGACAGCCCAGGAGTGACCAGTGCCCCAGAATACTCTAAATGGAAATATTAGAATATTTTTTGAGTTGAATTCCTCTATGCCAGGGATCAGCAACCTTCGGCACTCCAGCTGTTGTAAAACTACAATTCCCAGCACGCTCCATTGATTTCTGTGAGAGCTCTGAGAAGAGCAGAGGCAGTATGCATGCTGGTAGTTGTAGTTTTACAACAGCTGGTGTGCCAGGGGTTACCTACCCCTGCTCTATGCGGTCATGGATAGGGAGAAGCAATGCAACACTCCACAGGCCCCTTTATTTGGGTGCCTCTCCATCCTCCTGCCCACAAAAAGATATCCTACTTTTTCAATCCCAGATGATGAGTTTCATTTGGAATTAAGCAAAGCTAAAGCATTACCATCATGCTAGTGCGTTATCATAAGCACCTGGGGGGCTTTTCAGTCCCCCATTTGTTGTGAGCTCAAGTTGCTCACCTAAACACGTATACCTCTAGAAGACACATTATAGAACTTACCTTTAAACAAATGGTCTTCATACTGTGCAGTCGGTCAAGAGTCTCCTGAGGACACCCAAGGTACTGGCGCAGCTCTGCATGTAAAATCCTCATTGAGAAAGGAACCATGGAGCCTAGAGACAGAAAAATGAATGAATGATTTTTTTACTCAATGGAACGAAAATATAATCAGTTTACAATACTGATTTGTTAGTGTAAACCTTCTAGTTATTATCCTTCAAAGTACAATGTATGTATAACGTATATGGAGACTGACCTCATGGCACAGGCCAAGTCATACAGAGGCGTAAAAACAACTAAGAACTAAAACTGGCAAATGCACAAAAAAAACTTTTGGGCCAATAAGACAATCAGATTTGGGAGTGAGCCATGCGGGGGTGAGATAAATAGTTTACACTGACTCCCCATCTCACCTGTGGCATCAAACTAGGGCACCTCTGGCATGTGATGCAGCGTCACTCTGTCTTCCTGCTTGTGATAGGTTTCTCAATGTCAACTCTTAGAAGCAACAGGCAGGGGAAAGCAGTTGAAGCTGAATTTCATAGGATACACTGATGATTCTGCACACAGCATGCCCAGATAGTTTACAGAGGCGGTGTCAAGGGAGTTTTAGGGTGTCTAAACTTGGCAGATTTTGTTGCAGAAAATGTATGAGATTGGAAATCAGTTTCATGCATCCGAATGGGGTTTCTTTGACATCAAGCACATTGATTTCTGCAAGCCCCATTCAAGTGAACAAAACGGACTTTCAGTTTCAGAAATTTTTCTGCAACAAAATCTGCCACGTGTGAAGGCACCCTTATAACCCTGCAGTTAATCACTGTATATACTCAATATTTATCACAACGGAATAAGGAGGGCAGAGCCGAGTGGGACAGGGAGGTGACAGACCTGCCAGGAGGGACTGGATAAATGATGATGTAATTCTGCAGTTCATAGAAAGTCAGCTACACAGGAGAAAGTGGCATCCTATCACAACAGGAGAGCAAGCTCTGGACAGGTGGTCAGACTGGATTCACATTATTCAACTGCCCATAACGAAAGGGCTTGAAACGTAGGAATTCAACTAAGGCTACTTTCACATTAGCGTTTTTTTTTTTGCGGATCCGTCATGGATGTGCAAAAACGCTTCCGTCACAATAATACAACCGCATGTATCCGTCATGAATGGATCTGGTTGTATTATGTCTTCTATGGCAATGACGGATCCGTCATGAACACCATTGAAAGTCAATGGGAGACGGATCCGTTTTCTATTGCGTCAAATGTCCGCACCACATCGCGGACATAAAAATCCTTCTAGCAGCGTTATTTTGTCCGCGATGGGAGTGCAACCAAACAGAACAGAATGCATTTTGGTTCATTCAGTTCAGTTTTGTCCATATTGACAATGAATGGGGACAAAACTGAAGCGTTTTCTTCTGCTATTGAGATTCTATGACGGATCTCAATATCGGAATTGAAAACGCAGATGTGAAAGTAGCCTAAGCTGGAATGAAACCAATTATACTGCTCAAACACTAATGGAAAATTAGCAGTGAATGTAAAAATAAATAAACGACTGGAGTGCCACTTTAAAAGCGACATTCTCCTTTACAACCAATCTTTTACTTCAGTACATGTACAATAAAAAAAATGAAGTTCAGAAATAATTTCATTTTCATTTTCCCTTCCAATAAATGTATGTTAATAGGAAGTAGGAGACAGATGCAAGAGATTTACATGACTGCAGGATCAGCTGGAATGTTTGTGGTCTGTAACCATGGAGACATATAGGTTTTCATAAGAGTACAGAACTTGGCTATTTCCAGCAGGTCTCATATAGGTGAAAGGAGCAGCAGTGTGTATGCCCAACCTGCTCCAATCAGTTTGAGGGGCCCTGCAGGGTACAGGGACCCCGTTCTCATGATCGGTGGGGGTCCGAGCGGTGGTTATCCTCCACCCGGTGCAAAAGGAAAATCTGAAATATCCCTTTAAAAGGTTAAGCTGCTCTATGTCTTTAGCCCAGAGTAGTGTTCCTTGCTCTACAAACCTCAGGTGATGGCTTTCAGCCACTAGGGGCTGATCTATGCGGGTTGCCTTTTCAGGTCAATAAAAGTCATGTAGAGCCCCTAGTGGTGATAACGGAATTACAATACGGTCTCGTACTGACAAACGTTATGCTGGTAATATCTAGATGTAGTTTTTGTTTTTAAAGGTGACAACATTTAGCGGAGTTAGTTGCCAGTAGGCATAAAACTCCCTACTTCCCTTTGTCTTAACTAAGGAGTAAAACTACTTTTATTTATTTACTATAAATAATTATTGTGCTCATTAAAAAACTGGGCGACACTGGAGGTGCACCTCCGAGATCACCCCCATCTCCTATTTACTGGTTCCCTACCAGTTTATGGTCACTGGTTAGTATTAAGCGACATGCAGCAATGTTGGGTATTAAAATAAGATTACTCAATGCCCCCAACATATTGAGGGTCAGATTGGCAGAAACACGTGGAGGGAACAACATCGCTGCATGTAGATTAACACTAACCAGTGACAAACTGGTAAGTAATCAGTAAATAGGGGTAGGGGGTAATTGCGGGAACACACACCCAGTGATGCCTAGATCTCTCCGTTCATATTCAGACAGAATACAGCGATGTTTGGCTGGGTTTTTAAATGAGCACATACTTGTTTATAGTAAATAAGTAAAAGGGTTTTCTAATATTTTAATACTGATGACCTATTCTATCCCGATCAGCTGTTTGAGAAGGCACCAGCACTCCTGTGCGCGCCGCGGCCTTCTCCGTGCTCCCCAAGCGCAGCGCCGTACATTGTATAGCGGCTGTGCTTGGTATTGCAGATCAACCCCATTCACTACTATGGGGCTGAGCCGTGTCGTGTGACGAGTCGTCACTCATGTTAGGGAAAGCAGAGAGAAGGCCGCGGCGCTACTGCGAGTACTGCTGCCTTCTTGAAGAGCTGGTCGGTGGGGGTCCCGGGTGTCAGACCCCCACCAATCAGACGAGCATAGGTCATCAGTATTAAAAGCTCGGGAAACTCCTTTAAGTTTTACTCCTTGGTTAAAAGGACAAAGGCAAGTAGTGTTTTTTTTATGTCAACCGGCCACCAACAATGTATTAGTAGTCAGGGTCAGTATTTGTTCATAGTGTAAACATTTAATGGGGGGGGGGGGGGGAAGGGGGCATTTCTTAATATAGATGTCCAGACAAATAACAGCACCACCATTTGCTGCAGACACAGAGGATATCACAATCTCCTTGAAGAAGGCTGGAGATCTTATCATAGTCGGTCAGCGGTTAATTAGGGAGCAGCAGAAATCCAGCAGGCATGATAATAGCAGTTCACTTACAATTCAGAAAAAAAAAAAGAAGAATTATGAATAAAAAGCTGAATTTTTCTCGGGTTATTGTCTTACTCCATTTCATAGAGGCAGTGTTGCTACCATGTACCATCAGGTTTCCTTTTCTTACGAATACACATAAAAGGGCAACAGTGGAGACGGGATCGTTCCCCAGTACTCGGAAGATATATTTTTAGAGGCGGTCAGGATAATGCAGCGTGTGTTTAGGGCATGTGAACAGGCTACAAATGCCATCCTGATAAAATGAAGCACAATGGCCTTTCTTATACAAGTACAGAATCAGACCTAACCCAAGGCGGCTAGCAGTCCTGCCACAACCTAGGCATAGCACATCCTAATTAGTGCCCGCAGAAAGGAGCCTGCCATGCAGAACAAGGAGAGATGTGCCACGACAGCTTTATCATAAGAGCTTGTGTGGGACAAAGGTCAGTTTTACATGTCAACGCAGGGACCCTGAACTCAACAAGATGCGAGAACAAAGATACCAGAGGGAACAAAGCAGATGTAGCGGTGGTCTTCTAATCTGAAGTCAGAAAATCCTGCAATTGTTTAGAACTATCAGACACCATAAAATAAAATTCCATGTTTCCAGAAAGGAGACTGCTATAAACCCCTGAACATGCAAGTTTCTTTCAATGGGTGGAGAGGTGTAATCCACTGGCATTGCCTCTAGAAGGGGCCTACCTAGTGCTGAAGCCTAAAGCTTTTTCCAGATGGCAGCTCCTATAAAAACATGAATGATCCAGCTGAAATCAGCTCAAGAGGTTGAACGCTACTTCTTTCTGTCACAGCAGGAGTACATTAGAGATAAGCGGCCATTGCAGTGTCTAGCCATGCCAATTAATACACAGTGCAGTCACATTATTATGACCACCAGCTAATATCCAGCGTAAATCGCCATGTGTAGCACAGACAGCAGCTAGATGGGCTGGGGGTGACTCAATAAGGTCCTGGTAGGTTGTTATAGGTATCTGGAGCCATGATGACTCCCACCACCATGCTTGACTGTGGCCAAGACACACTTGTCTTTGTACTCCTCACCTTTTTGCCACCACACCCGCTTGACACCATCTGAACCAAATAAGTTTATTTTGGTGCATCCCACAGCTGCTGGTGGGTGCGTGGGGGAGGATCCACAGAGAAGAAGATGATCGAGGTGGTCCCACAGACGCTCAGTTGGGTTCGCATCTGGGGAATTAGGGGGCCAGAGTAGTACTTGGAAGTCTTGGTCAAATGTGAATTCGCTCATCCCTAATCATGTTGGATTATTGCCCTGCGGCCCAATTTCCGAAGGGAGGGGATCATGCTCTGCTTCAGTATATGTTGGCCTTCATGGTTCCCTCAATGAACTGTAGCCCCTTACAACTGGCAGAACTCATGCAGCCCCAAACCATGACACTCCCATCACCATGCTTGACTGTGGCCAAGACACACTTGTCTTAGTACTGCTCACCTGGTTGTCCGCCACACCCGCTTGACACCGTCTGAACCAAAAAAGTTTATTTTGGTCTCATCAGACCACAGGGCGCGGTTCCAGTAATCCATGTCCTTAGTCCGCTTGTTTTCAGCAAACTGTTTGCAGGCTTTCTTGTGCATCATGTTTAGAAGAAGCTTCCTTCTGGAACGACAGCCATGCAGACCTATTTGATGCAGTGCGCGTTGTATGGTCTGAGCACTGACAGGCTGACCCCCCACCTCTAACCTTTTCAGCAATGCTGGCAGCACTCATACGTCCATTTTGAAAAGACACCCTCTGGATATGACGCGGAGCTTGTGCATTAAACTTCTTTGGTCGACCATGGCAAGGCCGGTTTTGAGTGGAACCTGTCTTGTTAACCTGCTGTATAGTCTTGGCCACAGTGCTGCAGCTCAGTTTCAGGGTGTTGGCAATCCTATTATAGCTTAGGCCATCTTTATGTAGAGGAACAATTCCTTTTTTCAGATCCTCAGAGAAATCTTTGCCATGAGATGTCATGTTGAACTTCCGGTGACCAATATGAGAGAGTGTGAGAATGATGACACCAAATTTAACACATTTGACCCCCATTCACACCTGAGACCTTGTAACACGAAAGAATCACATGACACTGAGGAGGGAAAATGGCTAATTGGGCACAATTTGGCCATTTTTACTCAGGGGTTTACTCACTTTTGTTGCTAGTGGTTTAGACATGAATGGCTGTGTGTTGAGTTATACAAGCTGTACACTAACTACTTTACATTGTATCAGTGTCATATCTTGTCCCAGGAAAAGATATAATAAAACAATTACAAAAATTTGAGGGGTGTACTCACTTTTGTGAGATACTGTATATGGGTGCACGTGATCTGCAAGGATGGATTTATACCCAAATCAGTTACAAATGCCTTCCACATGGATGAGTGGGCCCAGAGAATGCCACGAAAAACATTCCCCAGACCATAACACTGCCATCAACTTGAGTTCTTCCAGCAATGGTTGCAGAGTGTTCGTTCTCTGATATTTCTTGCCTAACACGCCAATGTCCATCCATTCAATGAAGCAGAAAACGTAACTCAATGGAGAAGGCAACCCTTTGCCAATCAGCGCAGGTCCATTCTCAATAATGGCGCAAAAATGTAAGCCTTTTCTGCCAATGCAACTTCATTAGCAGAGGTGCAATGACCATCCGTCTGCTTCAGAGCCCCATACGCAGTAGGGTTCAGTGAACTGTTGTTTCAGGCACATGTCTAGTAGCCCCTGGTTCATTTTGGAGGTGTGCTGCTCCACTGTAGCGTGTTGGTGTACCTTTGTAGCTGATGTTTACTTCTCACATCAATGGCACAGTGCGATTTGCAGTTTCCATGTAATTTTTTGGGCAATCATGCAATTTGTCACGATACACTTTCTCCAAAGCACAACACGAACAGTTCACAAACTGCCCAGTTTCTGAAATACTGCCATTGACCTGAAAGCCAATAATCATCACTTTTTACACCAAAGATAAATTGTCCCTTTTACCCACGACAGCAACAAGGAATGTGTGTGGAGACAGGCTATCGCACACGTCATATACCCACCAAGCCAGGTCCCCAGCATGGGACTTCCTTCATGAACTACAGGCTACCGACCTCAAAATTAGGAAGTGGTCATAATAATAATAATCGCCTGTGTAGTATTAAATGGGCAATTCAACAAGCCCAATTTATTTCTCCCTCAGACCAGGCATGACAGTGTGTCAGAGAGCCCCTATATGCACATCGATTGTTGATGCGGTGCATGACAACCAAATTATGATCAGTCCCTCTAATTTAAAAGCTTCTCCCTTCACATGGGAAACCACCCTCCTCCAACAAATCTGTGGCTTACAATATATTTTTCTCGTCTATGGACAGTGTCTAATACTGTAGCACATTCTCACGGAGCTCCAACTCCAGACACAGCTCAAAGAAAAAGAGTAGCACGGTTTCGGCATCCTGTGCGTGCTCAGTGTGATTTTAATCAGATATATTTTCCTGTGAAAATTCAAAAAGAAAATTTCACTTTTCGTATTAGGTTCTATTTCAGCTGGAGTGTTGAAAAACCTGCTACTTTCACCTCCAAGACACAGGAAAAATACTAATTTAGGCACTAATTGATGTAACGTCAAAGGAGCTGCCAATAGTCATTGGTCTATCCTAAACTCTTATCCATAATGAATGTGGTTGTCAGTCATCCATCTTGTTCCCCACGGCTGCTGTTCTCTGCCAGTCTATATATTGACTTCCTATCTCCTACAGAACTCGATGCTAAGCTCTACTTTTGACATCGTGATCCGAACTGGAAAAATCGACATATAACCAGGCAGCACTTTCTTACAATAAAATCTCACTTTTAGGATGCAGATTGCACCCCGGCCCTGGTGCATGAGGGTCCCAAACAAATCTGCCATATAAGATGACACCAGATGGCACATGATAGGTGGCGGTGCAGTTACAGATTTTACATCGCGGCCAAGGAGGTTCAAGTTACGCCTCAGCAGAGAAGACATGATCTAAGGATTAGCCTGGAGTTATACACCTGCCATTTACTTATATCTGGGTCTGGGACTAGCCAACCACCAGGCACTATGGCAGCCATTAAAGCCGTCTTAGAGTCTGGCGTGTCATCTGCACCTAGTTACACAGAGGTGCACCCTCCATTCCTGCTATTATGACATCACAATAAACCCCCTCATTCATTAACCACTTAAGGACTGGGACAATTTAAATTTTTGCGTTTTTGTTTTTTCCTTCCCCCTTTTTGAGAGCCATAACTTTTAAAATTTTCTGTTCACGTAGACATATGAGGGCTTATTATTCTGGCACCCTTCAATTTACCATATCTTGCTTTGGTAAATGGGAAAGGAATTAATTTAACCATCTCAGCCCCCCTAGCTTAAACCCCCTTAATGACCAGACCACTTTTTACAATTCTGTACTACACTACTTTCACCGTTTATCGCTCGGTCATACAACTTACCACCCAAATGAATTTTACCTCCTTTTCTTCTCACTAACAGAGCTTTCATTTGGTGGTATTTCATTGCTGCTGACATTTTTACTATCGAAATTTACCGAAATTTTTGCAAAAAAAGAAATTTTTCACTTTCAGTTAGAAACTACATTTCTATCAAAATTTTTCTCTAAATGTATTGTTCTACATGTCTTTGATAAAAAAAAAAAAAATTAAAAAAAAAGAAAAAAGTGTATATTTCTTGGTTTGGGTAAAAGTTATAGCGTTTACAAACTATGGTACAAAAATTTGAATTTCCGCTTCTTGAAGCAGCTCTGACTTTCTGAGCACCTGTTTCCTGAGATTCTACAATGCCCAGACAGTAGTAGAACCCCACAGATGACCCCATTTCGAAAAGTAGACACCCTAAGGTATTCGCTGATGGGCATAGTGAGTTCATAGAACTTTTTATCACAAGTTAGCGGAAAATTATGATTTTTTTTATCTTTTTTTTTTTTTTCCTTACAAAGTCTCATATTCCACTAACTTGTGACAAAAAATAAAAACTTCCATGAACTCACTATGCCCATCACGAAATACCTTGGGGTTTCTTCTTTCCAAAATGCGCGAGAAGTAGTTTGAAATCAAAATGTGTAAAAAATGCCCTGTGAAATCCTAAAGGTGCTCTTTGGAATGTGGGCCCCTTTGCGCATCTAGGCTGCAAAAAAGTGTCACATGTGGTATCGCCGTACTCAGGAGAAGTTGGGCAATGTTTTTTGGGGTGTCTTTTTACACATGCCCATGCTGGGTGAGATAAATATCTCTGTCAAATGACAACTTTGTATAAAAAAAATGGGAAAAGTTGTCTTTTAGAGAGATATTTCTCTCATCCAGCATGGGTATATGTAAAAAAAGACACCCCAAAACACAAGTTAGCAGAAATTGATATTTTTTTGTTTTTTTCTCACAAAGTCTCCCTTTCCGCTAACTTGGGACAAAAAGTTCAATCTTTCATGGACTCAATATGCCCCTCAGCGAATACCTTGGGGTGTCTTCTTTCCGAAATGGGGAATATAAAGTGAGAAGAATTCTGGAATATAAATGTCTAAAAATTTTTACGCATTTAGATTCCGTGAGGGGTATGGTTCATGTGAGATTTTATTTTTTGTCACAAGTTGAGACTTTGTAAGAAAAAAAAAAAAAAAAAAAAAACAATTTCCGCTAACTTGTGCCAAAAAATTGTCTGAATGGAGCCTTACAGGTGGGTGATCAGGGAGTCTATATGGGGTGATCACCCCCCTGTCATTGATCACCCCCCTGTAAGGCTCCATTCAGACGTCCATACGCGCTATGCGGATCCACGGATCGGATCTGCAAAACACATACGGACGTCTGAATGGAGCCTTACAGGGGGGTGATCAATGACAGGGGGGTGATCAGGGAGTCTATATGGGGTGATCACCCCCCTGTAAGGCTCCATTGCAGCGCCTCAAATCCACTAAAGAGCAGGAGATTGCTGGGAAGGAACGCTTCCTTCCCGACAATAGTCTTCTCGTCACCCCCATGTAAATGCAGACTTTAAAAGACCTGCCATTAATTCTGACATGTTTTAGTAAGTACCTGCACTCCACATAAACTAATGCCGGGGCATTGCTTTCTTACGGCACATTTACACTGTGCAGATGAGCAGACAATTGTTGGGCGGGCAGGCAGCGTTCCTTCCCGAAAATTGCCTGCTTATCAGTGGAGGTGAAGAGCTGCATTAGAGGGAATTCACATGCCCATTATTTAAAAAAAATAAATAAAAATAAATGGATCCTGTAAAAAAAATAACGATCCTGCGCATCAGTTATGCACATTTGGCATCCATTTGAGCCATTTCCATGTGAGATCTGTTTTTTAGATCGAAAAAACTTCTGCATGCAATACATTTTTTTGTGTCTTAAAAAACGGATCTCAGACGGATGCCAAATGTGCATAACTGATGCACAGGATCCATATATAATTTTTTTTTTTTACAGGATCCTGTTATTTTCCCCTGTTCTTATGACGGATCAGAAGAATGGAAAATGAAATGGTGATGTGACTCTCCCTTACATCACCTCTTCTGTAGGAGGACAAGCTATGTCTACTGTCATCTCTTGTCCGCATACAAATTTGTTGTTTCTGGACAGCAGATCCCTGTTCACGCAGCACCATCTGCTGCCCAGAAACCATGACAGAGGTCGCTCATACAATCGGCTGATCTGCGGCTCATTTACACGGGCCGATTACCTGGAACATTGGGCCATGTAAACCTGCCTGAGTAACTGTGTTGTGCTATTCCCTGTTTCTCCTGAAAATTAAAGACAAAAATAAAAATAGATGCTGCAGAATAGTTATTTCATGAGGAATACAAGTAATTAAGGTTGTTTTCGATCCCAAAATTTTTATTTGGTTTCAATACCATAAAAAAGTATTGCGATACTCGATACCATGCGAAAAATATAAAACGCCAAAAAAGCTGCGTGCTATCCTACTTTTTGGGGGGACAAGGTGAATAAAAAAAAAAAGGGCGCACTGCACTACCAATGATAATTAACGTTTAATATAAAAATACAGCCGGCGGCCGTGCAGCACCTGTGGGGTTAATTGCCGCGGATCACAGCACCCCATCAGAGGCAGGGTGCCGGCAATGTGTTTCTGCCGCTTGTATTTGTATTAAACTTTAGTTATCACTGGTGGCGCAGTGGCCACAGCCCTCCTCCGCCCCTCTGCGCTCTCATTGGTGGCAGCAGCAGCGACACAGGGGGGAGGGGAGACAGCTTCCTTCTTCCCTGTGCTGCTGAGGGAACATGGCACACGCGGAGAGCCGAGCTCTCATGTTCTCTGACACTGGGCTGTGCAGTAGCACAGCCTAGTATCAATAAAAGGCAAAAGGCAAATCCCGGTATCATATCGATACCGGGACAAAAGTATCGACTTGGTATCGAAAGTTCGATACCCGAAACAACCCTACAAGTATTTACTAAAATGTTCTCTTTAAAGGGGTTATCTCACTTCAGCAAATGGCATTTATCATGGAGAGAAAGTTAAGACAAGGCACTTAACTAATGAATAGTTATTGCCCATTTTGCTGGCTTGATTAATTTTTCCATCGCATTATAACACTTCTTGTTGTCATGATTAGAACCACTATGTAATCCAGCAGTGGTTGTCGTGGTTTCACACTGTAGGAAAAAAACGCTGGCCTATGCTCACGATAGTGGGTCCGGCCACCAGAGAGGCCAGCAATTTTTCCTATAGTGTGCAAGCATGGCCACCTGTCACGGGTAATGGGGAGGGGAAAACACCAGATAACACAGAAGGAAGAAGAAGCTAAGGGAGAGGGATTGTGACCTCCTAGGAATCCCTAGACCTCTCCCCGACTCCTGCCAATATGAGTAGACTCTGAAGGTGGAAATACTCATACACCGGAACCTTAGCCCTAGAGGCCCTGGAAATCCCTAGGAGTGGTGGCAGGGAATGAGACTACTAGTTCCTTCCCAGATGAAGGAACCAGCGTCTCCCTGAGGCCTAGTAAACAACAAACAAAAGCGAACAACAAAATGCAAAACAAGATGCACTTAGCTTAGAAAAGAATGGCGGGACAGGAGATCCAAAGGATCATAACCAAACAACACCACTGCAAGGTGAAAACAGAGAGACTGTCAGATACCCTCACCTGCCGCCAGTCTTTCTGATCTTATCACCCCTGTCATAGGAGGGACAGTGACACAAACGTTGCTGGATTGCAGGGTGGTGGTAAACATGGAAACGAGCATTGTATAGTGTAAAAGGAAAAATGAACCAAGCCAGCAAAATGAACAACAATATTACATTAGTAAATGCCTTGTATTACCTTTCTCAACATAATAAATGCCATTTGCTGAAGAGAGACAACCCTTTTAAGAGAATTAGACACTGGACATCCCTTGCCATGGAGAGACACAACTTTACATGGAGAGAAGTCCACCTCCTGCACCATGTATTCTTCTTGCTGAATGTTTTTTTTTCCATTAACAAGTGATTTGATGTGTAAGTGGATAAATACCTGTGAACCATCAACATCTATATATTCTCCCGTTTAACAATTCCCTCTAATATAAATATAGATATAAAAATCATTAAAATCAAATATAATACTTTATTGTTACAGTAACACAAAAATCTATTAAAACCCATTAAAAACAATAACGGAATTAATGGATTTGTGTGTTATTGTAACAATTTTACACCAGTACGAGGGTTAGTAAGACCACAGAGTGCACCTGTCTTTGTTATAGTATTTTTACTGTTTATCAGATCCACACATTTGCTATTCTGTGTCGGATGTCCATTGTGGTACTTGTGGTCCACTGCAGGCATCCTCCATTGTATGCATTTTTGCTGGGGATTGCCATTAGTAGCGGGTCAGAAGTGCAGGATCTGCCCCCCCCGGTATAGATACATCACTGCATATGGTGTTGAGCACTTCCTGCTATTTAATATCACACCAATCTGTAGTTTGTATATTGAATTTTTTGGAGGTGTATAAACTCCTAGTCTGAATGTTCCTTTATTTCCATCCACAGGCAGCATTCTGGTGCACATGTGAGGCCTGGGCTATATCAGCCAGTCTTGGGTGGGGCTCAGAGCTCTCAACCTTCCTCCCATTGTATGCATGGTCTCATGCTGGAGGTTACTGGGAGATTGCTGCGAGCCCATACGGCCCAGGTAGGTTTAGCGTTAGGTCCCAAGCTACTTGAGGAACCTTGGCGCGGTGCTCGGGCTCAGACATGTCCTCCAAGCAGGATATGTTGGCCAATCTCTCAATTTTACACCAATACGAGGGTTAGTAAGACCGCAGAGTGCACCTGTCTTTGTTATAGTATTTTTATTGTAACAATACAATAATATATTTGATATTGATAACCACATTTTTCTTTCAGATATTAGAGGGATTGGGTATTCGTGAGAACATATAGGTGTCGATTATATTAAGAGTCTCTCTCTGAATAGGAGGGGCATCTGTTATATAGGTATTGACATGTGAACCATCATCTAGCAACAAAGCCCTCAGTCGGTGGGCGACTACCAGAACAGTCGCCGACTATACGCAAAAGCTCTGGATACAGGGGGATACAATTTTATTAAAAAATGTAAACTATATAACACAAACATTTGCTGGTAGCTGTGGCACCAGATAGTTCGCTCTGAAAAATGTCTAGGTCTTTAAAAAAACAAAACAAAAACGTGAGGCAGAAATGACCTGCTGTTTTACCACGCGGCAGGAATGCAGAGCCTTTCAATTGTCAGGAAGAGGAACAGCTGAAGGTTGCACATGAATGAGAAAGAGCAGAAAATCAAATGATTCTTGTGCAGAAGTCGGAAAAAGCAGACAGGGAAAACCAGTAATTATAAGGGAAGGAAGATGCAAATTGAACAAATGAAAAGGCAATGGCTCCCAGACGGGCACTTTAGGTGAAGGAGATTTTCCCCTGCAGTATCAAAGTGACAGAAAGAGGTCTCCCGCTATTATCGAGACTCTCTCACCCATCAGCGAGAGGAATGTGCTAGTGTGCGGAATGCACATTATTCATCTCTCATATCTGCACAGAGAGATGGATACTATGGCAGTTACCATCGTAGGCACACTGAAGGGTTAATTTAAAAAGTTAAACTAAACTGAGAAAAAAAAAAATGATAAAATGAATCGGGAATAAAACCAACTGGCTGTTAAAGGGGTTGTCTGACTTCAGCAAAAGGCATTTATCCTGTAGAGAAAGTTAAATGAAATGCGTTGCCAACATTTTTATCTCCCAGTTAGAACTAGATAGTTAAACATCTTTTTTTATTTACTGATTACACATTTATTTCTTCTATTTCCGGAACATGATTATGGGGTCGACCATCTTGCCTGAGCTGTTCTGAACAGCATTTAGAGAGCATTACAAAATTGCTTTACGGCAGCCCCATGGACCATAGACACAATGGTCTGGAGGGGACCTCACTGACTTCTATGGGGGAGTCTTCTAGGCATGCTCTGTGACCTGAGCAGAGGTCAGGAGGGAGGAGATAAGCTGCGATATCACCTACTGTGACTGGTGGACCCTGTGTTGTCTGTACACGGAGGGGATATAATGAGGCTGTAATGTTAACCAGGTAACTGCAGTAAAGTGATCTGTACAGACCCAGAAGTGGCGCCTAGTATTACGATTAGTGGCCAGGGAGAAAACTGCAGGGTTTTGAAAGCATATATATACCATCATCTTCAGATCAGTGGTGCCAAACGCCTGGGACCCACACGCTTCCGGGGCCACAGCCAGTGATTCCTGGCACAGAATACAGGTACAAGTCTGCACCTAGCCTAAGAAATTATCAGACTACAAAGACAGCAACTCCCTGATATCATTCTAAAATCAAACAAGCTATACTATAAAGGAAAGCTTACAGCAGCCTGTATTCTGTATCTTGCTCTGCACTGTCCTGGCTGAGTTACCACTGATTTGAATGGGCAATTGTAACTTGTATAAGATCTGGACAAAACATATGCTAGGCATGTCTTCTTTTGTATTTTAACGTCCCGTTTTGAGTGTTAAAAGGATTATGTTGGATAAGCTATCGATGACGTATCCTCAGGATAGGTCATCAATAGAGATGAGCGAACTTCTGTTTTAAGTTCGGCGTCTAAAATTCGGCTTCCGGTTAGCGGAGAATCCCGATATGGTTCCCGATATGGATTCCGACTTCCGTTGTGGTCCGTGGTAGCGGAATCAATAATCGTCCATTATTGATTCCGCTACCAGTGACCACAACTGTATTCGGAATCCATATCGGGATTCTCCGCTAACCGGAAGCCGGACTTTAGACGCCGAACATAAAACACAAGTTCGCTCATCTCTAGTCATCAATATCACATCAGCGGGGCTCTGACTCCTAGAACCCCTGCAAAATAGCCGTTTCGGGAAGCTGCGGCTCTGTGGCCTCCCAGCAGCTTACCAGGAACAAAGCCGTACATGGTATAGCCGCTGTGCTTGGTATTGCAGCTCAGCCCTATTGACTTTAATGGAGAGGAGCGGCAACTAGGCCAGGTGACCGATGTACGGTGATGTCACCTGGCCTAAAAAGCGGCTGCAGCAAGCATCTTCAAACAGTTGGTCGGCAGGGGTCCTGGGTGTACTGAGGATAGGTAGTCAATATCTTTTCCTGGATAACCCCTTTAATGTAGTATGAGGACGAGGATTAATAGTATATTGGATTAGAAGTGCTGGGCAGCTCTCCTCTGACTTCCTGTACATGACATTCCCTCACACCTTCCATAACTAACTCTAAGGTCTCGTTCACACTTCAGTAAGTCACAGACCTGTGCTGTTCATGTACTCCGCAGACAGCTCACCTACCCACTGATTTTTATTAGTAGTACCTCCGATTGTGGAGACATGCACTACTTTGGTCCGTGATGCAGACCCTTTTCACGAACCATAGGTAGGAGATGCCCTAGGAATTCATTTTCAGCCTAGCAGTGTCTGTGGAATATGGATGACACACGGAGGGGAAAAAACAGACACACAGATTATTCATCGACATCTTCACAGATGAAACACGGATGGATTTTCCAAGGATGTCATAACTGATACGTAAATGGAAATGAGGCCCAAGTTGACTCCATACTGGGCTCCGAACCAACATTCAGACTGGACAACTGAGAAATAACAAAGCGTCTTACCTCTGCGGCCCGGATAAATGTGAGGGTAATATTCATAGTAAAGATCTGGCTGGTCGAGGTTTTTAAATGGTTCAAACTCCATCTCTGCATTTTGAAAAAGTCCAAGCTTCACCAATAAGGACAACCGGAGAAACCAAAGCTGGAAGACACATCAATATAAGGTTGTCAGCCACTAGTTACTGATACTATGGCTTTACATGGCTGCTGGGTGGCATGTCTGCCCCAAGCCTGAAGGTAGGGCAATTGCCTGCTTGTTTTATGCTTTCCTCTTTTGCCCTGTACAATAATGGGTGTTCCTCCTCAGTCACCTTCTATTAAAAATTCAATTTTGTTACATGGACCATACCCCATACCAAGCTGGATCTATATTAATGGAGTATTAATGGAGTATTTCTGGAATTACTCAGAATTTTAACATATATGCTCATGTACATCTTCTCCGTGCTATTTCTTTTTAAATTTGGACTCTCCTGACCCGTTTCAACCATGTAGACAAAGCCCTTTATTTTCCATCCTGTATGTACCACTTCCTGTTGTTGTATCCAACCAAACCCATGATGCACTTCTCCTTTCTCTGCCACAGCTCCAGCCCGGCCCCCAACACCCAACTAGAGTATAGCTCCTCCCACCAGCTAGTTACAAAGACACTCCCTCATCACTGCCCCTAACACCCAGCTAGTTTATAGCTCCTCCCACCAGCTAGTTACATAGACACTCCCCTATCACTGCCCCTAACACCCAGCTAGTTACAAAGACACTCCCCTATCACTGCCCCTAACACCCAGCTAGTTACATAGACACTCCCCTATCACTGCCCCTAACACCCAGCTAGTTTATAGCTCCTCCCACCAGCTAGTTACATAGACACTCCCCTATTACTGCCCCTAACACCCAGCTAGTTACATAGACACTCCCCTATGACAGCCCCTATCACCCAGCTAGTTTATAGCTCCTCCCACCGGCTAGTTACATAGATACTCCCCTATCACAGCCCCTATCACCCAGCTAGTTTATAGCCCTTCCCACCCAGCTAGTTACATAGACACTCGCCTATCACTGCCCCTAACACCCAGCTAGTTACATAGACACTCCCCTATCACTGCCCCTAACACCCAGCTAGTTTATAGCTCCTCCCACCCAGCTAGTTACATAGATACTCCCCTATCACAGCCCCTATCACCCAGCTAGTTTATAGCTCCTCCCACCAGCTAGTTACATAGATACTCCCCTATCACAGCCCCCATCACCCAGCTAGTTACATAGACACTCCCCTATCACTGCCCCTAACACCCAGCTAGTTACATAGGGGCAGTGATAGGGGAGTGTCTATGTAACTAGCTGGGTGTTAGGGGCAGTGATAGGGGAGTATCTATGTAACTAGCTGGTGGGAGGAGCTATAAACTAGCTGGGTGTTAGGGGCAGTGATAGGGGAGTATCTAACACCCAGCTAGTTTATAGCTCCTCCCACCCAGCTAGTTACATAGACACTCCCCTATTACCCAGCTAGTTTATAGCTCCTCCCACCCAGCTAGTTACAGACACTCCCCTATCACCCAGCTAGTTTATAGCTCCTCCTACCCAGCTAGTTACATAGACACTCCCCTATCACTGCCCCTAACACCCAGCTAGTTTATAGCTCCTCCCACCAGCTAGTTACATAGATACTCCCCTATCACAGCCCCCATCACCCAGCTAGTTTATAGCCCTTCCCACCCAGCTAGTTACATAGACACTCCCCTATCACTGCCCCTAACACCCAGATAGTTACATAGACACTCCCCTATTACCCTAACACCCAGCTAGTTTATAGCTCCTCCCACACAGCTAGTTACATAGACACTCCCCTATCACCCAGCTAGTTTATAGCTCCTCCCACCCAGCTAGTTACATAGACACTCCCCTATCACCCAGCTAGTTTATAGCTCCTCCCACCAGCTAGTTACATATACCCCCCCCCCCCCCCCCATCACTGCCCCTGTTGCTGCTCTAACTGCCCATGGACATGATATCACAGGAAATAAGAAAGAGCTGCATAGACAGCCCAGAATGGAAGATAGGTGCAACAAAATGATGAGAGGATGAGAGATTTACTAACGTAGGTTTGAAAAATATTATAATTGCAGCTTTTTTCATTTTTGAAGGAAAATTAAAGGGGATTTTAGGCTGAGGCTACACAGCAACTTTGGCTGCGATACTTAAAGGGGTTATCCAAGACTATAAAAATGTCCCCCATGTGCCGGGCCCCTCACAATGAATATAATTTACCTGGCTCCCCTCACCACTGTTGGTGCTTCTCCCCGTGCGCGGATGTAAACATTCGGTGTTGGGGGGAGCAGCCAATGGCAGGCGGGGACAGGGAGGAGCCTAACTAGCATCACCTGCGATGCTAGGGAGACTCCTCCCCGCCCCCTCCTGCCATTGGCTGCTCCCCCCAACACCGAATGTTTTCATCCGCGCACGGGGAGAAGCAGCAGCAGCGATGCGGGGACCAGGAGCGGCGCAGGGAGCGAGGCAAGTAGATTCAATGTGAGGGGCCCGGCATATAGGGGACACACTTCATAGTCTAGGATAACCCCTGCAAGTAATTAACCTGATTGGGGTAGTGTTGCAACAAGAAAGTTGCTACAACCCAACACCAACCCCCGCAGGGTTGGATTTCTTGTGACTGTCAGCTTGTGGTAACGTGCTGTATCAATTCCACTGGGCTTTCAAGATCTCCGCTTGCTGTAAACAACCATCATTGTTTATTTCTCTGTGGATAATTATCTGTCTTGGTCAAGTGATTTTTATCCACAGATTCCTACTAAGTGACTGCAAGCAGAGGAGGGAAGAGACCTGTTAATCAAGCAGTGAGGAAAAGCAAGCGGGGAACGCCCAGTTGACACTTCTCCCCATGCCTGCCTCTAATAACAAAAACAAAACAAAAAATAAAATAAAATTCTCCCTCACTACAATCAACTACATTGTCATTCTAACTACACATTTTAAATCCACAGTATATTGATTCATGCTGCAGATTTCACCCTTTGCAATGCATACTGTGAAATTCAAGACAAATCCACATGTAACTATTGCAGATCTGGCCACGAATTTGTAGTGGATTTACACCCTGTGTGGCATGAGATCAGTGGCACTGGTACAATGTATACTGCTAGAAAGTACAAAGGGGTCTTGATCAGGTTTGACAAGGGTAGAGTCACTTAAGAGTATGTTAAAACGGTATTTCATTCTGCAAAATGCTGGTACTCACTCAGGAACCAGATAGACCCCATCATAGTAAATGGGATCTGGCAGACGCCAACGGTGTCTGGCATATGCTGGAACAGAATACCAGACTCAGGCGCCAGTCTGAATCTAGCCTAACACAAAGACAACAACTCCCTGTAATTCTACAATCAAACATCTCCTTCGGCTGTGCTAGCTGTACTATAAGGGAAGGTTACAGCAGCCTGTATTCTGCATGTAAGATATGCAAATTAGGGCTCGCAAGTGCCCAGGGGCGGCGTTACTCTCTTAGGTGCCCTGCTTGCTCAGCCTTTTCATTGCGTCCCCCCGCCCCTTCCTACCCTCCGCCCACCCATCCTTTCCCTCTGACCGCCTTTCTACTAACTCGTTATTCTGCCGATATCCCGCACCTGCGCACTCATTCCTTTGGCCGCTGCATGCGCACTGCGATGCCCATTCCTTGTACGGCATCACAGTAATTAATGCGCATGTGCCGATGGACCGCCTCCTTTGTTGTGTTTTGGCGTCGTTAGCCGGCCAAAGGAATGAGTGCGCAGGCGCGGGATATCGGCAGAATAACAAGTTAGTAGAAAGGCGGTCAGAGGGAAAGGATGGGTGGGCGGAGGGTAGGAAGGGGCGGGGGGGGAAGCAATGAAAAGGCTGAGCCAGCAGGGCACCTAAGAGAGTAATGCCGCCCTGGGCACTTGTGAGCCCTCATTTGCATATCCTATAAAGATCGTTTTTGATGGTTCTATAAGTCCAGGATTGATGCCAGAGGTAACGTTTTTATTAACTGTAAGCATGCTAGGGAGCTGTGGGAAGGGTTAAAAAAGTGAAATGCTGGTGACAGACTCCCTTTAAATCATAATTTTTCTCAGCACTACGAGCACATATGAACATGAGACCAACACAGAGGCCTTCAGCTGCCAAGCGCACATGTAACAGGTCGGCCAATTTCATAGGTACAAATCTGCTGACAGATGCCCTCTAAGTACACTGAGTTTCATGTACTCTGTCAAGGAATTTAGTATGGGGGGGGGGGGGGGGGGGGGGGGGGAGATCCCATATCTGCATCATAGTGGGAAGCGGCTGGTTACCAAGAGTGTCTCTTGCTCTGCAGGTCCTGTCCTGTGCTGTGTTACCATGGATTTGAATGGGCATTGTGTAATACTTTATTTCCACCTTGGTGGCACTTCAGGGAATCGGAGCACTTACTGTTTTCACCTGTTCGCTGGGGTCCCAACGTGAGGACACCTTGTGATCAACATATTGTTAAAGGACCAAAGCGGAGAGCCCCTTTCAGTTATCAGAAAGATAAAAACACTTACCAAGAACATGTCAGCACCATCAAAATGGACCTCATTTATGCAAACCAATGATGGAAAAAAGCCCACCACAAAAATATGACAGCTAAAGCCTAACCGGCTGCTGTAGACAACACCTCCATTATTCTTTGCACAATTAGCGCTTTCCTTCAAGCAATAAACAGCGTTCTCACCTGCAGCGAGTCGGTGGTGTGGTTGGTTGGCTGACCGCTCTTGCCATACCCTTGCCCGTGGGCATTCAGAAGCCTCCCACTCAGGTCAACTGCCGCCCGCCAATTCTTACTATTCTGTGGGAAGAGAACGGAAGATAGTAACTAATAAATGATGCGAATAAAATGCTCAGCTGCTTCATTTGCTTGAAGCGGCTCGATCTAGTCATCAGTAATGATGACAAGGTCAGTAAAGATGGCCAGGAAAGCCGCGATGTCATTTGTCAAAGCTGTACGTATAATTAGGCAGTAAGTGAAGCCAAGCATGAGGCGCTGTTTAGAGCGAGCAGAAGACACCAACAATATTACAAACAGTACACCCCCCTTCATTTTCAGAGCTGTTAATGTCCTACATTTTACCGAGGGTGAAATCAGGAGCAGGCTGCATATATTATGGGGGGGAGGCGCAGCATTTTTCATATGCCTCGGAATGAATTTAATAAAGGAACTGAGCGAACTTAAAGGATAACTATCATATTTTCATTAAAAAAAAAAACAATTTTAGCATATGTTACTGCAGCAGCAGCATTATGCATAAAGCAATCTTTAGTTTCTTCACTTACCACTGTTTTCCTTGAGTTTTCCCCTTCGTTATGGCTGTTTTGAATCCTACATTATGAGGATCTTCTCAAAATGTCTCCTCTGCCAGTTCTCTGAGGCCAAAACTGCATTCCCTCAGGTCACATACAAACTTGCTGTAGCCAGCAGCTTCCTGCCAGCCAATCAGATTGGATTACTGAGAGACACGCCTCCTCACTCTGAAGCCTAATGCAGGCATGCAGTGTGAAGGACCGCCCCTCTGTCTTCCTAGCCAGAGACAGATGAGCCATAGCAACCGTCTTTTAAGGGAGCAGTGGAAAGGGACAGGAGACATTATAGCTGTTATTATAAGGTAATTACAGATCTTTTGGCAATCACTGACAGACTAACTCAGGTATACATGCCTAGCTCTAATAAACTAGCAAAAAAAAAAAAAAAAAAGACAGTTATCCTTTAAGGCATTTTTACTCAATAAATAGCATTATAAATCACTGAGGGACATAACATGACTTTGAAAGACATTCCTCACATACACTGGCCAGCTGTAACCTTAAAGGGATCTCCAGAACTTAGATATTGATTGCCTACCATAGGATAAATGATCACTATCAGATGAGTGGGAGTTAGGCACCTAGTACCCCCACCGATCAAGGTGTTTTGGGCATCCGGAAACTGCAGAGTGGATGGAACCAGAAGGTGCTTCAAGTGAACGAGAGCATAGCTGCAGGAAATTACAGAGTGATTGAGTCTTCTGTCCACTATATACTTTCCAGCAATTGCCCGAAAGAGCTGATCGGTGAGTGAGGTGGACCCCCACCGATCTAATATTGATGACCCATCCTGAAGATAGGCTATCAATATTTAAAACCACTGAAGTGAAGTGAAAAACACTGAAACTTGTGACAATGGCATCTGAAGTGGGAAGGCTGCCTGTACATAATGTAGTCCAGCAGCAGCGCATTGTCTACGCCTACGGGTAGCATTTACAGGGACGGCACAGCAATTAGCAGTGATCTGCAAGCAGATCTTATCGTCTGAGGGCAGATTTCAACAGCAAGTGGACAGTCAATTCTTGAAGTTGATGTTCTGGGCCAAACAAGCAAGTATATGGATTACAGGGCTGAGTTCCAAATATTGATGCTTAGATAACTGGGTCACAGCATGTTTTGTGGGGTGTTCTCGGTATGCAGAGGTTAGTACCTACAAAAAGAAGCCCAAGGGAGGACAACTGGTGAAACGGGGACAGGATAACAGAAATGCTCAATTCCAAAAAGGTTGGGATGCCAAGTAAAAAAGTCTAAATAAAAACCCAATGATTTATAAATCTCATGGACCCATATTTTATTCACAATAGAACACATATCAAAATGCCCCAGCCTGGCTCTCACTTGGAGCCATGGAAGCCACTCCCTTGTCCATAGATTCAATCCCATTACTAAACACTCAAAATCTGGCCGCTAAATATTTGGCCCAATTGATTTCCCCACATCTTACCTTATTACCACTATTGAAAAACCCTCTACTTCCCCCAGGATATGACTCACCAGTATTGTTAAGGTTCAGGACAAATAATGGACTTACTAAGGTCTACCACCTCCTTTCCACTTTTAACCTTCCTACAGAGCTTATTTGAGCTCCCATCTAAGGCTATTTTCACACTTGCGGCAGAGTGATCCGGCAAGTACCCTTAAGAAACTCCCTTAGAACTTTCCTCTTCTGAATTGTACTGACTCTGCCACCCAGATGCTAGGGTCCTTATTACACAAATGTACTCGAACCTAGTGCACACCTCTTATAGAACCCAATTGTCCTATGTTTCCAACTGGGAATCAGATCTAGGCTTAACTCAATTGGATGAGCAATGGAAACAAATTTGGGAATCCACCAGTAGGAGTGCCCAAAACACTAATGCTCGGAGTAGCTTTTAAAGTGCTATTCCGCTGGGATTTAGACCCATCCAGGATAGCCTAATGCAGTACTGGGCTACTCCTCCAACTGTAGAGGCTGTCAATTATTAGGTGATAGGTAACATATATGGTGGGCCTGTCGCAGGTTAATAATACATTGGGGAGATTTATCAAATCTGGTGCAAAGGAAAACAGACTGAGTTGCCCATAGCAACCAGATTCTACCTTACATTTTTTAAAAGAGCTCTGAAAATTTAAAAGGTGGAATCTGATTGGTTGCAATAGACAACTAAGCCAGTTCTAATTTGTACCTTTGGATCTGGGGCTACCTTCTCATCAATTTAGTAACTGGTTATAATCTCTGGAAAGATCCATGGGAAACACTACTTAGGTAGGAGGATCCTGAGAATTCCTGGAGAGTGGGACTGATCGGCTTTTTGTTCCCGTCTACTAAACAGACCCTAGCAGCTGCCTAAAAGAAACACTCTAGATTTTTCAGAAGTTAAGATGATTAGACTTCTATATGATTAACGAAAAAGTAACCTGTATACTGGCAGATTGACAGAATACGATCTTGGAGGTTACTTTTTCGTTAATCATATCGAAGTCTAATCATCTTAACTTCTGAAAAGTGTGTTTCTAGACAGCTGCTATGGTCCGTTTAGTTCTTGGTTCAACTTATGTTTCGCAGACCAACAAAGTGGTTCTCTACTTTCTGTGGGTCGTACACTTATGCCATAGAATGACCAAGTACATCTGCCATCCTGTGAGAACTCCCCCCACCTTTTCTCCCTGGTTTACATTCTGTATAGGCCGTTCATGTTATCTGTCATTCCAGTCTTCCTGTTTTATCCATGTCTACTGGTGAAAGGTGGCCATCCCCCTCCTTACCATTCCTTTTAACACCTATTCTTCTAGTTGGCTGCACCAGCCTCTCTAGGAGGTCTCTACTCCGATTTCCATCATTACAAGACTCTTGCTTTGTACATTGTTTCTTTTACTTATTATGCTAAGACTGACTTACTTCCTGAGACTTGTTTCTTGTCCCTTTTCTCATTTAATACTGTGCTTAAAGGGGTTCGGCACTTTGTTTAAACTGATGATCTATCCTCTGGATAGATCATCAGCATCTGATCGGCGGGGGTCCTACACCTGGGACTCCCGCCGATCAGCTGTTTGAGAAGGCAGCGGCGCTGCTGGAACGCCGCTGCCTTCTCAAACAGCTGATCGGCGGCGGTCCTGGGTTTCGGACCCCCGCTGATCAGATGCGGATGAGGATTCTAGCTGCTGTGGGGTTTCGCTCTAGTAGAAAGGGTAAGCGGGCGCAGTACAGAGGCAAAGTACAAGTTCTTAACTCAAACATCAGTGTTTATTCACACTTAAGGCAATTGCACAAAACAGCACGTAGTTTTGCAGCCTTGGTGTTAATTCACACACAAGTCACTTTGCAGGCAGTTCTGCCTCCAGTAGTCCATGGCAGGCTTTAGGGGGCCTGTTTCTCCAGCATGCAGCTCTCGGCCCTCCAGCATGGCACAAAGCCTCAGATCCCAAAAACAGAGACATCTCTGCTGAGCCCAGCTACCTATTTAAGGACAGCCAGGTGCTGCCAAAACTCTGGTCTGGTATTTGACCTCACCTGGCTGGAAACCAGCCCAGCCACACATGCTGGGAGGAAAATACCTGCCTTGCCAGATACAACCCCTCACTGTGTCACACTGCTCAACAGTCCTGGGTTTTCTTTGACGTTTTTTTCGATACATGATGCACCAAATGTTTTCCGTTGGTGAAAGGTCTGGACTGCAGGCGAGTTTGGTTCAGCATCTGGACTCTTCTTCTGCATAGCCATGCTGTTGTGATGGATTAAGTATGTGGTTTAGTGTTGATAAAGTTGGGTGACACCCAATAATACCAGCTGTAATGCAGCAACAAGGCTGAGTTTACCAGTAGTTGTAGTAAGCCATGAGGCCAATTACCACTAAGTAAAGCCACACGAGTTTTACCATGAATTGCCACGGTTTTGCAATGTGGCTTCTACAGGTAAAACTTGAACGACAATAGGGGAGATTTAAAATTCAAAACGTGCCATAATTCTGGTGCAAATTGCGTAAAAAACGAAACAAAAAAACTAACACACACACATTTATCCGCTGTTGTAGACACTTATTTTTGTGGCTTGTCTGACAAGGGGGAGTGGAGTGGTGTAGCTGCAACATTTTGAGCCAAAATGTGGTGCATTGTTTAGGTAAACTAAGCCAGCAAATGTGTGGCTAGACAGACTAAATATGCCCCAGATTTATCATCCAGCCTCAGCCACTGGGATAAACCTGGCACAGGTTAAGATGGTCTGTCTAAGGCTAGGTTCCCATTGCGGGTTAAGCTCCAGTATTCTGTTCCTGCATGCAGCAGCATATTGTCCAGCAGAATGCAGGTACTAGTGCTGGACCCCTTTATAGTGAATGGGATCCGTTGGGCGCCGGCAGTGTCTAGCATATGCTGGAACCAGCAATTCCAGTATTCTGTTACTATGCTGGAACCAAATATTGGAATTTATACCCTGAACAGTGTTAGGAAATCTGTCCCACTGTACATACCATGTGGCCAAAAACAGTGGGGGTCCTGAATGGGCCCGAGTGGTGCCTAGGCCATGTGACCGATGAACATGGCATCACTCAGCCTAGCGAAAGCAGCGAAAAGACCGCAGCGCTACTGCAGGCGTTGCTGCCTTCTCAAACAGCTTATCGGCAGGGATTCTGGATATCGAACTTTAACCCCTTTAACACAGCGGTACAGAATTAAGAAATGGCTGAACAGACTTTACAGAAGAGGCTGATAAGTTTCCAGTATAGGTGGATCACAGCATGGGGAAGTAGAAATCCGCTATACAATGTACGGTGCTGTGCTTGGCGAGTTGAGAGAAGAACACAGTGCCTTCCCAAACAAGCTGAGCGGAGGAGGTCCCACGTGTCGGACCCCCACAGATCAGACACTGATGAGGATAGGTCATCAATAGTAAAGTCTCGGAAAACCCTTTTAAGCATCCACATGGTAGGTCATCAATATCTGATTGGTGGGGGTCAGAATCCCGGCACCCCTGTCGATCAGCTGACCTATGATGTCACATCCATCAGTCACATGACTTTTCTGCAGCTTAGTCTCATTCAAGCACAAAGGCCTGACCTGCAATAGCAAATACAGACACTATACAAAGTATGGCGCTGTGCTTGGCATGCTGTGAGGAGGCTGCATTGATTGTTTGGGGGAAAAGGAGGTGTCGGTAGTCTGACGCCCCCCAATCTGATACCAATGACCCATCATCAATATTGTACTTCCAGAAAACTGCACATGGCCGGCACTATGATAGAAATGCCTTTTCTTGTTCGTGGCTGCGGACAAGAATAGGACATGTTCTATTTTTTTGTGGGGCTGCGGAACGGAAGTGCGGATGCACAGTGTGCTGTCCAAATCTTTTGCAGGCCCAATTAAAAATGAACGGGTCCGCACCAGTTCCGCAAAATTGTGGAATGGATGCGGCCCATTTTGCAGACGTGTGAATGGACCCTAAAGGGCATCTGTCAGCAGATTTGCACCTATGACACTGGCTTACCTGTTACATGTGCACATGGCAGCTGAAGGCATCTGTGTTGGTCCCATGTTCATATGTGTCCGCATTGCTGAGAAAAGTTATGTTTTATTATGTGCAAATGAGACTCTAGGAGCAACGGGGGCGTTGTCATTACACCTAGAGGCTCTGCTCTCTCTGCAACTGCTGCGCCCTCTGCACTTTGATTGACTTTAGAAGAAGCCAGGGCCAGATGTGATGACATCTACACTGTCTAGCCCTGTCAATCAAAGAGCAGAGGGGGCAGCAGTTGCAGAGAGAGCAGAGCCTCTAGGTGTAACGGTAACGCCCCCGTTGCTCCTAGAGGTTCATTTGGATATATTCTAATATCTTTTTGGAGGTTAGGGTTAGTTTAATTTTACTTTATTTCATGATTATACGCTGGCACTACTATATTACCAGTTACAGAACATGTACGTCATTTTATGGCAGAAATCCTTTTTATTTTTAAATTAGGACAAATTCACATGTTGCATTGGTTTATGTAACGTTCTTTATGTCCCCTAAACGCCCCAACAAGACAAACCCCCCCCCCCGAAAAACATTTCTCGGTAAGGAATGAAAGGCAGAATTACAAACGGCGTTCATTTCTTCCGGCATGGGAACGGCGCATTTTCCACAGACGCTGCTAATAGTACCTGTGAGCTCTCCCTCCCCAGAAACAAAGACTCAAAGGGGGCCATTAACTCTACATGTGACACCATTAAGGTGATTAAAATGTCCTCCTCCAGCAGCCATGACATTCTTCTCCATCATAAATTACGCTTCTACAGCACGCTGGCACAGCTCTGGAAAGTGCATTTATTAACCCTTGCCGAGCTGTCCCTCTTCTACAGTAATGAGAGTGCAGAGATGCTCCATTATACCATTAAAAGCTTTTTAGCAGTCTGCTGCCGCCGTCTATTCCCTGCTCAGCTCCAGCCCGGTAATTGATCCTTCTAAGCTCGACAGATATGTCTACGGGTGATTAACACGTGATATGAAGACGTGTGCTACATCTAAAAGCTTTATAGTCAGGCGCCTCTGTACGAGACTCGAGCACAGGTAATCTCAGGACGTAATCTGAAGGCTCTCCTGCCTTACACCTTCACTCATATCTTAAGGAATGGCATTTACAGCTATTTACATATACTTAGTAGCCAAATGCCCACCAAAGTTATTTCTGCATCGCTAGAGAAGGGGGTGTCATTGCTATCCGACTCGCCTCTACCTTGTGATGACACTTTTGTTGGAGGAAAGCACTTTAAAGGGGTATTCCACCTTTGCTGTGTATTTTTTCAGCCCCCCCTCCCCCCACATGGCCAGTACTGCGGTGGTGAGCATATTTACCTCACTGGTTCCCGGCTCCAACACTTCCCCTTCGTTTGACGCTAGTCCCAGGAGTACCTGCGCCAACATCTGGTTTGACATGGGTCACATGACCACTGCAGCCAATGACTGGCTGCAGCAGTGACGCGTCACGTGACTTCTTTCTAGGCAAACCAGCTAGCTAGTAGGCTTTCATCCAGTTGATCTTAGTGGGGCTGTTCAGGAAACCGACTCCCCTAGACATAAAATACCCATCAGTTCAACAATCTGCCTTCAACTTCCATGTGGCGTTGTCAATAGGCATGTGACCACGAAGGGGAAGGGTAAGTGTCACGAGGGTGTCAAGACCCACGCCTGACTCCGTTATACCCGGGGTCAGGAAGTCGCAGCGGTTGGCTGCGCGCTCTATGTAAGATAGGGCTGTTTCCTTATGGTAGCTTTCTGGGTTTGCTTTGCAACCCTTTTTGGCTCACTCAGGGATCCGTAGCGCCTTCTCCTCAGCTGTTCCTTGTCCAGCACTCCCAACCTCCTTATATTCCCCTCTCACACTTCTCTGGTTGCCAGATATTGAGCTTTCTGCCTGGACTTCTATGCTGACCCACTGGAGCTGTGTTGCTGCGTTCTCTGGTTGTTGGTCCAGAACGTTTCCCTCCGGATCCCTGTTGGACCTTTGTGGTCTGCTGTGGTCGCCCACCTGGGTTTATGCGTTTGTCTGTAGTGTCTGTCCTCTCCCTGGTGTTTCCCTCTTCGTGTCAGTGGTGCGGACTAGCGATCCCACCGGCCCGTTCACTATCTAGGGCTCATTTTAGGGAAAGCCAGGGTTTAGGCACGTGATTGCCGCACGGGTGAGGAACACGTCTAGGGACGTCAGGGCAGTCAGGTGCCAGCCGCAAGGTGAGTCAGGGGTCACCACCTTTCCCTCTCCCTTGGGCAGGGCTTTCCCTTTTCCCTCCCTGTGCGTGACGCTGGTCATTACAGTAAGTCACCTGTCACATTTAACATGGTGTCTGGGCTCCAGGCAGTATGTTATTGAGCGGGAGGAGCTGAGCAGATTGATAGATAGTTTTAAGGGAAAAAGATTCAGTAAAACCTGTAATTCATACATGTAAATTCGTGCTCGTTCTGGGCTGTGAAGTCCAGGAGGCGGTCCTATCAGTGACTGACAGCTGTATACACAGTCATATAGGGGAGGCTGTCCGTGATAGGACCGCCTCCGGGACTTCACAGCCAGGAATTTACATGTATAAAGTACAAGTTTTATCCCAAAAACTGTAAATCAAACGACTTAGCTCCTCCTGCTCTATAACATGCTGCATGCGGATAACTTTGCATTTTCAGGGTGACATGTTCCCTTTAATAGAAAACCCTGCAGCAGGTTACAGAGCAGGAGTCGGTGCACAGTGCATGCTAAAGCTGAGCGGAGCGATATATAGTTTTGTGGGGAAATACTTATTAGGACTTCCTTTAAATCTCTGCCCGTTCTGGGCTTAGCAGTCCAGAATAAAATAAAGTAAAATAGAAAATGTCAGTCCTGTGTCCCAGAACAGGGACAGTTACTTTCGCTGCTGGTTCCGGTGTAGTGTGGTGGGTAATTCACACTCAAGAGTCATATAGTAAACGATTTGAAACCGCGCTGCTTATGATTCAGTCAAACGCTGCACCTGATTCTTTCACCTGTGCAGCGTTTGACTGAATCATAAGCAGTGCGGTTTCAAATCTTTTACTATTAGCAGTCCAGAAGGCGGTCCCACCAGTGACTGCTATGTACACTCATCAGGAAGAGACTGCCAGTCACTGATAGGACCACCAACTGGACTCCGCAGCCCAAAGTGAGCAGAGAGTTAAAGGAACAAATTACAAGTTCTAATAAACATTTTCCCACAAATCTGTATTACTAAATCACTCGGCTCTATGGTGCACTGTGCACAAACCTCACAGCGGTTCCCAGATGACAGGCTTTTTTTTAACCCTTTCCTGTAAAAGGAGATAATGCTACATCCAGATCACTACTAACTTGCCGCATGGTTACGTCATATGGATGGCACGGATTCAGGGCTCAATAGAATTATACAGTATTTATAAAAAAAAAACAAAAAAAAAAAACACATTTATGATAAAAGGCCATCACAAATACAAATGATAAAAATTGATAAAAAATTGATCAAATGGCAAATAAAAACAGTAAGCGATCTCCAAATAGATTAGGCCGTGCTTATATAGTTCTCTGATGGAGAATTACCACCATATATTGTACAGTGTCCTAGCGCATATATTATAGCTTATAATAGTTCATTAGGTGCAGTCTATTATGTGCAATTGATTTTAATATTCAAATGGACGACTGCTTACTGTCCATAATGCTGTAAATGATGTACAGAGTATTGAGATTGAATCACAATCTTAATGCAGGGTAATTGGATATATATCAAGCAGTGTCAAAGCAAAGGTTGGTTATTGTGACTGTTCCGCTTTGTATGATAGTCTCAGACCCCACTGTTCTTGTATATACAGTTAGATGTCCTTGATGGACCCCACTGTTGCGCAGTGTAACTATTACTCACCTCCGTGTCTTCTGCTAGCAACAAATGTTACAACCGCGCTGCTTCCCTGTATGAACCAGGGGATCGATCGGCGTCTCACGTGCTCAATGGGTCCGAAGCCGAACAGCCGGCTGCATGTGTATGTTCTTGGTAGTTGATGCTCCAGATTTTGGAGCGCTCCATTTATTTACACATCATATATGTCCTTATGAGGGTACTTGCATTGGAGGTATTCGCGACCAGACGCGTTTCGGAGCTTTAAACTTGCTTCCTCTTCAGTGGTTATTTCCCCTATGCTCCACATACCCTTAAATACCCTCTCATACGTATGTCATGAAGGTTACATCACAAAATTGGGGTGGCTCTTCCCCATCGACATGGTTCTTCATTTGTTCTATAGCAATCCCGTTATCCATTTCTCATTAATGATTGATGTGGTATTATTTGTAACAACACTATTAGAACAGATTTGTGGGCCAAGGTGGGCACGCAAACACATATTAATCGCATGCATTTTGTGTGCGATTTCTAGTAGAGACCTTTATTCAATAGATCTCTCAGTTATTATGTAGTTTCACAGCTTATATCCATCAGAAGTATTTACTACTGACTGACGCACCATAGACACCACTACTAAAAAATGAAAAATATGAGAAAAATGAATAATGAAAAAAAACAACAAAACAAAAACCATAAATGATAGAACATAATCATACTCATTGACTTCAATTTTATCCACATATATCATATATTATTTTTGCAATTTACATGCGGTATTTGGACGTCTTATGTTTTTCGAAGGGAGATTTTTTTTATTACTGGCAATTTTATGTTTTTGTTTCGTTCACCTATGCCATTTCAAATGATTTATTTATGTTTGTATTTATAGGGAGATCAGTATCAAGGACACTAAATGAGTGGGGGGCACCCACCAAGGAGAGATCAGTACACCAACTGGATAACCCAATATCTTGTTGGTGGAGGGCACCCACCCTTAATCTACAGGAATCCGAAGACTTCAGGTTCGGCATTGAGGCCTGCAGGTAAGAGGGCGTTGAATTCAAAAATCCTTCTAGATTCTAATCTAGACATTCTGATTATATGGTCCCTCCCTCAGTGTCTGTCTACTTTTTCAAGTGCTACAAAAATGAGACCTGTCGGATCTTGATTATGTGCTAATTTGAAATGGTTCGATAAAGTATGTTTGTCATATCCATTCTTGATGTTATTTATGTGTTCTGCAATCCTTTTCTGTCCTTTGTGGCAAGGACACTGAATGATGTGGATAACGTTCGTGGAGTTACACGTTAGGAACTCATTAATGTTTTGTGCATATGAATTAGTGGTTGATGTGATCTTCATAATTTTTCTTGGAAATGAAGTCGTTTTACCATTTTTACATACGCCACACCTATGGAAGCCAGTTAGTCCCACCCACTTTTGAATGCATTGGTCTCCCATTTTAAAAGAAGGTGCTACTTTAAGACCTAAATTGGGAGCCTTTGTGAAGGCCATTTGAGGCGTGGTAGGGACCAACCGGCCTATAGTTTTATCTTTTAAGATGTAGTGCCAGTGTTTTCTGATGATTTGTTGAATTTTTCTATATTAAGTATTAAATGGTAAAATTATTCGCATTGTATCATTTTTTAGATTCATTCGTTACTACAGAATCCTCATTAAAAAATGTTTTTCTGTCCATTCTGCGAACTTTCATTTGGGATCTTTCTACCAAGGTTACTGGATATTATTTCTTTAAAAATTGGTCCTTCATTTTTTGAGCCTCTTTAAATTTGTGTTCGTTGGTACAGTTGCGTTTAATTCGACGAAATTGTCCTAATAGTATGTTTAGAAGCCATCTAGGCAGATGACAGCTTGTATACAAAATGTAACTCTTTCTAGTAACAGGTTTATGATAGGCAATGCGTTTTGGGTAGGACTTCTCTGCTTCACATAAAAACATTATACTCACAAACACAAACTTGTGTACAGCATATCAGACATAGGAGAAAAGGTCATTTCATAGCCTGACCCGAGATCACCTCTGACGAAGCGTGAAAGCGAAACCTGTGTCGGGCTATGAAATGACCTTTTCTACTCTGTCTGATATGCTGTACACAAGTTTGTGAGTATAATGTTTTTATGTGAAGCGGAGAAGTCAGTACATCACTATCAGTGCAACCTTTTTGGTTTCCCATAGGCGGTGTTGGAGGAGGGAAGCCTATTGGTGGAGATCGATTATCCTCTACGTTTTACATCTGCTGTACAAGTTCTTGCTTGCCGTCTTGTAGGAAGGAAGCGTATTGGTGGAGAGTGTCTTCTATGTCCATATCGGCTGATGAAAAAATCCTGTGATATAAAGAAGGTGTCCGGTAATCTTGTAATAGCGTGGTCCTACCCAAAACGCATTATTTGACTGTGTGAACTTGACCCACGTCACCTTTTGGGACCTGCAGCTTTTGGAGTCCAGGCAACGTATGGGGGGTTGTATATATTATTTAGACTAGGTTTATGATAGGGTTTACAGACTAAATTATCTTTTTCTATAGTAATCTGAAGATCTAGGAATTCTATTGAGGAGTTGTAAATATTAGATGTGAATTGTAGAATATATGTGTTTCCTTTTTATATCCTCCAGGAATTGTTAAAGTTCCTTCACTTCATTTTTGCCACATGAAAATTACATCATCTATATAACATTGCCAGAGCACCAGGTCTGCCCCCAGCTTGGGAAGAATGAATTGGTATTTCCATTGTGCCATGAATAAATTGGCATAGCTTGGGGTAAACCTGGTGCCCATGGCAGTACCCTGCGTCTGCAAGTAAAACTCTTGATTCAAAGAAAAAATTATTGTGGGTTAAAATAAACAGAACAACCTCTGCCAAATAATAATTGATTATCCATTTGTAATTGTGCTTTCATTGCTTCTATTCCCCGTTGATGATTGATCATGGTGTATAAAGAATGTACATCTAGCGTACCTATGATCCAATGAGGTTTAAAATCTAAATCTTCCATTGGTCGAATGATTTGTGTAGTGTCTTTAATATATGTTGGTGTTCTTTTCACTGTAGGTTGCACTAATTTGTCTATGTATTGTGACAAATTTGAGGTGAGAGCCTATTCCTGAAATAATTGGATGGCCAGGCGGATCTTGTTGATTTTTACGTAATTTTAGTATACAATAAAAAACAGGTAGCCTTTGTTGTGTATGGAGTATAAACTTGTACTCCTGTTCTGATAAAATACCTTTTTGTAGACCTTTGTTACAATATTCAACCAATTTTAAATAGTATTCTTTAGTAGGATATTTTTTTTTATTTCTTATATGCCATTTCGTCTAATTGTCTTTTGCATTCTTTACTGCAGTGTTTCCCAACCAGTGTGCCTCCAGCTGTTGCAAAACTACAACTCCCAGCATGCCCGCACAACCAAAGGCTGTCCGGGCATGCTGGGAGGCACACTGGTTGGGAAACACTGCTTTACTGTATTTATCTGCTTCCAAAATGACAATTTCTCCGCTCTTATTGGCGGGACGGATGACTGTTTCTGTGTTTGGAGTTGTTTAATAGCTTCTATTTCTTGTTTAGTATTATTATTATTATTATTATTGTTAGGAAGGACCAATTTTTAAAGAAAAAAAATCTACAGTAACCTTGGTAGAAAGATCCCTAATGAAAGTTTGCAGCATGGACAGACAAACATTTTTTTAATGAGGATACTGTAGTAACAAAGGAGTCTAAAAATGATACAATGCAAATAATTTTACCGTTCAATACACAATATAGAAAAATTCAACAAATCATCAGAAAACACTGGGTCTATATCTTAAAAGATAAAACTATAGGCCTGTTGGTCCCTAACACACCTCAAATAGCCTTCACAAAGGCTCCCAATTTAGGTCTTAAAGACCAATCCATTCAAAAGTGGGTGGGGCCAACTGGCTTCTATAGGTGCGGCTTATGTAAAAATTGCTAAATTACTATTTCCAAGAAAAATTAAGAAGATAAAATTATGAAGATAACATCAACCACTATTTGATATACACTATTTTTTTTGGAGTTCCTAACGTGTAACTCCATGAACGTTATCTACATCATTCAGTGCCCTTGCCACAAACAGTATGTAGGCAGGACCAAGAGGACAGAAAAGGATTGCAGAACACGTAAATAACATTCAGAATGGATAGGACAAAAATACTTTCTCAAACCATTTCAAATTATCACAATCAAGATCCGACAGGTCTCATTTTTGTAGCGCTTGAAAAAGTAGACAGACACTGGAGGGAGGGGACCATATAAGCAGAATGTCTAGATTAGAATCTAGAAGGATTTTTTAATTCAACGCCCTCTTACCTGCAGGCCTCAATGCCGAACTTGAAGTCTTCGGATTCCTGTAGATAAAGGGTGGGTGCCCTCCACCGACGAGATATCGGGTCATCCAGTTGGTGTACGGATCTCTCCTCGGTGGGTGGCCCCCACTCATTAGCGTCCTCGATACTGACCTCCATATAAATACAAACATAAATAAATCATTTGAAATGGCGTAGGTGAACGAAACAATCTCTTTTATAGACAAGAAAAAGAAAATTTCCAGTAATAAAAGAATATCTCCCTTCGAAAAACATAAGACATCCAAATACCGCATGTAAATCGCAAATATAATACATGATATATGTGGATAAAATTGATGTCAATGAGTATGATATGTTCTATCATTTGTTTTTTGGATTTTTTCATTGTTTTTATTTTTTTCATTGTCACGATTCATTTTTCTCCTTTTTTAGTAGTGGTGTCTATGGTGCGTCAATCAGTAGTAAATACTTCTTGGATATAAGCTGTGAAACTACATAATAACTGAGAAATCTAACTACTGAATAAAGGTCTCTACTAGAAATCGCACACAAACCGCATGCGATTAATATGCGTTTGCGTGCCCACCTTGGCCCACAAATTAGTTCTAATAGTGTTGTTACAAATAATACCACATCAATCATTAATGAGAAATTGATAACGAGATTGCTATAGAACAAATGAAGAACCATGTGGATGGAGAAGAGCCACCACAATTTTGTGATGTAACCTTCATAATATACGTATGAGAGGGTATTTAAGGGTACGTGGAGCATAGGTGAAATAACCACTGAAGAATGAGCAAGTTCAAAGCTGCGAATACCTCCCAATGCAAGTACCCTCATAAGGACATATATGATGTGTAAATAAATGGAGCGCTCCAAAATCTACATGAACAGGATATGAAGGATCAACTACCAAGAACATAAGCATGTAGCAGGCTGTTCAGCTCCGGACCCATTGAGCATGCGAGACGCCGATCGATCCCCTGGTTCATACAGGGAAGCAGCGCGGTTGTAACATTTGTTACTAGCAGAAGACACGGAGGCAAGATCAGTTTGTGCCGAAAACCACGTGGGACTCCATGGACGGCAATTGACTATCTATTTTTATCTTTTGTATTTGTATTTGTGATGGCCTTTTATCATACATGTGGTTTTTTCCTACAACTACTGCCAGCTTGAGTTGATTCCAGATAGCGCGTGCCCATCATTTACTGTATAATTCTATTTATTAGTGATCGGGTGAGTCACAATTGATTGGTGCACCAGTTCCACATCAGTAGACAGGGGAACCATCTTGATATTAACACACCTATGGATTCAGGGCTCAGTTGCTGCAACTCATTGGAGACAGCAGCAATCCCAGCAGTTTAACCTGCTGGATGCCCAAGTCAATAGCAAATGTGGCATCTAAGTGAATTGACAAAGGAAGGGGGGTCCCTGTGATGTGATTGTGGGGTGCCGATGGTTGCTATAGTGGCCAGAAGCCACACAATGCCCCGGAGGATTTATTTCCTGAACGTGATTAAGGAGGCGGCCATCTTGCCTGAGGTGTTTCTAACAGCATTTAGAGATATGCTTAACAGAAGCCCCACGGGCCATACCATAGACACAATAGTCCAGGAGGGGACCTCATTGACTTCTATGGGAGAGTCTTCTAGGCATGCTCTGTGACCTGTGCAGAGGTCAGGAGGGAGGAGATAAGCTGCGATATCACCTACTGTGAATGGTGGACCATATACAGAAGTGTATAGGTAACACTCACTGATAGGACCACCTCCTGAACTTCAAAGGTCAGAATGAGCAGGAATTTACAGGAATAAAATATAAGTCATGCTGAATCTTTTCCTACTGAATCCATCAATCTGCTCAGCTCCCCCTGCTGGCAGATTTCATTACATCTGCATGGTGACAGATTCCCTTTAAAAACATGTGAGCCAGATAACGGGCACATCACCCCAGAAATCTACTCTCGTTCAGGATTTCAGTTTTAGTGCATAGGTTACCTGACAAGCACCACAATCATTAAAGAGGTGTGTGTCTCTTAATTATTGCGGCAAATCTCACGCCAGGGCAAATTCAAACCGCCATTATGTAATAAATCTCCCCCAACGTCACGACAAAAAAAATAAAAAAAAATATAATAATGAATCTCAGAATCACTTGAATAAATAAAAGCTTTCCAAAGTTTTTACCACATAAAATGACCCGTGTCAGATTTGAAAAATGGGGCTCAGGGTTTGATCCAAAATGGCTTTGGTGGGAAGAGGTTAAATAAAAATAGGTCCAGGTAGTTTTGATTATTTAGATAAAATGGGCAATTCTTGGGGATAGTGGGGGTCATTTATAAAAACTGGTTTTGATATCTCCCTGTGAAGCCTAAGGAGGCGCCATAATTTAAGAGCATCCTCCGGCTGCTCCAGATCATGTACATTTCTGTCATTTACGCCAAAATTAGGAAGATTTGCCTACAATTACCCCAGAACAAATGGCCAGTTTAGGAAATGTATTAAACAAAATCTGCTTCTTCTGTTAAAGGGGTTGTCCGGCAAAAAATATTCTACAGTTTTTAAACCAGCACCTGGATCTGAATACTTTTGTAATTACATGTAATTATAAATGTTGCATAGCCACTGAGTTACTCTATAAAATGTATCTGTAACCACCTAATGTTTTTTTTTTTCTTATTTCTTTGACCTGCTCACTGAGAAGGCCGCACATGCTCAGTTTCATCCTTCAACTGCCTCCTGAGCTGTGATAGGGAGAGCTGAGACACGCCTCCTGAGCTGTGATAGGGAGAGCTGAGACACGCCCCCTGAGCTTCAGCAGAAAAGACACTCCCCTTGAGCTGTCAGCTTGATATAAATCTAGCAGAGCAATGAATGGGGAGATCATACAGATACAGGGCTGGTTCTAGCTTTGTTAGAAAGAGATTGTCATGTACTATATGATGTCTGATTTTAATTTTTTACATTAGTCATGGGATAACCCCCTTTAAGAACAAATCTAAACCTGCTTATCCTTAAACATTACAATGGAAACCGGAACAAGAAAACAGAAAAGTCAAAGTAGCACACAAGTAGTAATGACGGCTGTATTTCAATACATGGTAGAGAAAACGCGGCAGCTGCCTGGGGATTATGGATGAGAGCATAAAACGCAGCGGGACTCGGTGCACACCAGACAAGAGGCGGAAAAATAGGGCAGAGAACAAATAAATGGATGATGTTTATGCACAGCGGTGAGCCTCACACTAATACAGCAAGCATCAAATCCAGGTCACCGTATACCCAGACGCCCTCATGACTCAAAGCAGATTTCTTAATATTTCATAACTCTCCTTATTGCATCCTGTATGTTTCTAGCCCTCTGCATAGCAGCTGAACTCCAGACTGCCTTGTGTGCAACAAAGGACTAAGGGAATAAAGAAATAAACAGTCAATTCCATCTAAAAATCATACAATAAAAAAATAAAAATAAAAAAATGCAAAAACAATGAAAGTCTAGCTTCACTGCAGTAGATGTTTATCTGCAGTCTAATAACCTCTGCTCATTAACCATGATTTCAGAGGGTTATCCTATTCCCTACAGATGGTGATCACCATGAGACTCTCCTGGTTAAAGCTTTACCAGGTCTACAAGACACATCGTAGGGTTGGGTTAGCTAATGGCGCACATCCACCGTATTTTTCAGACAATAAGACGCACAATTAAAAACATAAAAGTAAAAAATAAAATTTTTACAGTTTCTTTCCTATGGGTGAGACAGTCCAGACAGCACAAAAGGCAGTGCCTCATAACACTGCTAGCCAGTCTTCCCAGACACATTGCCCAATCACAGTAGCAGGAATAATGTCCGCTAACTATGCCAGTTGAAGTGCCTCCTGACTATGCCAGCCACAGTGCCAACTGATTATGACAGACACAGTGCCTCATCACGTTAGCATCCATAATGCCCCCCTGACTATGCCAGCCACAGTGTTTTATCACAGTGCTCCCTGACCGAAGGTCGCACTACATTTTTTCCAGAAGAGTAAAAATACTCCTCTTAACAATTTTGAGGAGTATTTTTAGCCGAGGAGGAGTACATATATAATGCATAGGCCCACATACTGTTATGAGGCGGATATCTCTGCAGAGAAACCATTGCTAGTCTCCCGTGCAGAAATAAATGTAGACAACTTTACATCTATCCATCGTAAGGTGTTACACTAAACATAAGACCACTGCTGCCATACACGGCGCCCGCCCGACACTGCCATACACAGCGCCCCCACCCCACAGTATTAACATCATGGGTGGCACAGTGTACCCTCAACCCCACCCCCCAGTATTAAAATCATTGGTGGCACAGTGCGCCCCCCCCCCCCCACTGTTAAAATCATTGGTGGCAGTGGCCACAGGGTCCCCTTCTCCTCATTGGTGGTGCAGTGGCAGCTTCCGATCGGAGTCCCAGCAGTGTAATCTTGGGGCTCCGATCGGTTACCATGTCAGCCAGGATGCTACTGAAGCCCTGGTTGCCATGGTAAGCTCCCTGCTGCTGTGTGTACTATGCACAGGGAGGCAGGGACAGTGTAAAGTCCTATTCACCCTGATAGAGCTCTCTATTAGGATGAATAGATCCCAGGTTCTGGCCCCTAAGGGGGGAAATAGTCATTAAATAAAAAGTACAAAAAAAAAGTTAACCCCCCCCCCCCCCAAAATATTAAGTATAGATCACCGCTTTTCCCAATTTTACATATAAAATATATAAGCAATAAATAAATAAACATATTGCCACGTCCGAAAAGTCCAAACTATAAAAAGATTAAAAAAATAAAATAAAAAAAAAAAAAAAATAAAAATCTCCTATGTGGTGAACACCGTAACAAAATGTGTCATTTTAACGTTATTTGTTGTATTACTGTAATGTCAAAATAATGGTGGCTACACCTGTAGCTCAGGTCCATCTGTGACTACCTACAGTGCAATGCCTACAGGAAGTCTGAGGTAGTCTGAGACACACCTGTCTCATCATTGGTTCAGGCTGCTGCCCCTCCCCTCCCCCTGCAGCTCTGCCTCTTCAGATAGTCTTTATATCCACTTCAGCCCCGCTAGCTAAAACCCCCTTAATGACCAGGCCACTTTTTACACTTCTGCACTACACTACTTTCACCGTTTATCGCTCGGTCATGCAACTTACCACCCAAATGAATTTTACCTCCTTTTCTTCTCACTAATAGAGCTTTCATTTGGTGGTATTTTATTGCTGCTGACATTTTTTTTTTTGTTATTAATCGAAATTTAACGATTTTTTGGCAAAAAAATGACATTTTTCACTTTCAGCTGTAAAATTTTGCAAAAATAACGACATCCATATATAAATTTTTCGCTAAATTTATTGTTCTACATGTCTTTGATAAAAAAAAGTTTGGGCAAAAAAAAATGGTTTGGGTAAAAGTTATAGCGTTTACAAACTATGGTACAAAAATGTGAATTTCCGCTTTTTGAAGCAGCTCTGACTTTCTGAGCACCTGTCATGATTCCTGAGGTTCTACAATGCCCAGACAGTAGAAAAACCCCACAAATGACCCCATTTCGGAAAGTAGACACCCTAAGGTATTCGCTGATGGGCATAGTGAGTTCATAGAACTTTTTATTTTTTGTCACAAGTTAGCGGAAAATGATGATTTTATTTTAATTTTTTTTTTTTCTTACAAAGTCTCATATTCCACTAACTTGCGACAAAAAAAAAAAAAATTCTAGGAACTCGCCATGCCCCTCACGGAATACCTTGGGGTATCTTCTTTCCAAAATGGGGTCACTTGTGGGGTAGTTATACTGCCCTGGCAATTTAGGGGCCCAAATGTGTGAGAAGTACTTTGCAATCAAAATGTGTAAAAAATGGCCTGCGAAATCCGAAAGGTGCACTTTGGAATATGTGCCCCTTTGCCCACCTTGGCTGCAAAAAAGTGTCACACATCTGGTATCGCCGTACTCAGGAGAAGTTGGGGAATGTGTTTTGGGGTGTCATTTTACATATACCCATGCTGGGTGAGAGAAATATCTTGGCAAAAGACAACTTTTCCCATTTTTTTATACAAAGTTGGCATTTGACCAAGATATTTATCTTGGTCAAAAATTTTTTTTTAGCAGAAATTGATTTTTTTTGTTTTTTTTTCTCACAAAGTCTCACTTTCCGCTAACTTAGGACAAAAATTTCAATCTTTCATGGACTCAATATACCCCTCACGGAATACCTTGGGGTGTCTTCTTTCCGAAATGGGGTCACATGTGGGGTATTTATACTGCCCTGGCTTTTTAGGGGCCCTAAAGCGTGAGAAGAAGTCTGGAATATAAATGTCTAAAAATGTTTACGCATTTGGATTCTGTGAGGGGTATGGCGAGTTCATGTGAGATTTTATTTTTTGACACAAGTTAGTGGAATATGAGACTTTGTAAGAAAAAACAAACAAAAAAATATATATATTTCCGCTAACTTGGGCCAAAAAGATGTCTGAATGGAGCCTGACAGGGGGGTGATCAATGACAGGGGGGTGATCAATGACAGGGGGGAGATCAGGGAGTTTAGATGGGGTGATCATGGGTTAATAAGGGGTTAATAAGTGACGGGGGGGGGGGGGGGGGGTGTAGTGTAGTGTTTGGTGCGACTTTACTGACCTACCTGTGTCCTCTGGTGGTCGATCGTAACAAAAGGGACCACCAGAGGACCAGGTAGCAGGTATATTAGACGCTGTTATCAAAACAGCGTCTAATATACCTGTTAGGGGTTAAAAAAAAAATCAGATCTCCAGCCTGCCAGCGAGCGATCGCCGCTGGCAGGCTGGAGATCCACTCGCTTACCTTCCGTTCCTGTGAGCGCGCGCGCCTGTGTGCGCGCGTTCACAGGAAATCCCGACCCTCGCGAGATGACGCATATATGCGTGACTCTGCGCAGGGCCGCCGCCTCCGGACCGCATGTCTGCGTTAGGCAGTCCGGAGGCGGATATACAGCAGCCAATCTCAGGGCCCCAAGGAAGTCACTGCATGGAGAGAGGATTTCTATGAGAACAGGGGCAGAATGATTGTAAAGTGCAGGCTAGTTAGCGATGGGTGAGAATAATACCATTATATAGTAACTGACATGTACAAAATGGAATGGGCTTTAGTATGGGGGAATTTGGAGGAATAAATACTCTGTGGAATCAGTCTTGACAGCTGAGCTGCAGTAACCCCGCATGGCCGCTTCACTTTGACAATAACAGTGTTTCCGAAGATATTGAAATTGCGAGGCTAGTGGGGTTTCCAGGATCAGATACTGATGACCTATCCTGAGGATAGATCCTCCATAACATGAGCCCAGAAAATGCCTTTAAAAATGGGGTTGCCACTTCATAACAATTTTTCATAAATGCCCATGAGCTAACCACACCTCAGTGGCTGGTCCCTGGCTGCCCGTGTATGTAAATATTTCAAAACTGTGGCCTACCCATAAATGGGAAGCAATATGGTGGCGGTCAAGTGATTTAGTCGCATGACCGCTTTCTCAGCTTACAGCATGAAAAGCCAAGAAAGTGCTCATGTGAGTAAATTACATGACAATCTTATTCTACTGCAATACAATCCCAACGTATTTGATACTGCCATAACAAGTATTTTACATGCATTTTGAAAAAATAAAAAAAATGAACAACGTAAAATAAAATGAATGTGAACGATGCAATTTTTTTTTAGTCTGCGTCCTTAAAATAAAATGGCACCATATACATATCCCAAAATGTAATTTTTCAAAAAAACAAAAACACAGGTATTTATTCTCTCCTAATCAGCATGCTTAGTCTTGTATATCAAACAGAGCTAGCACATGCCAGAGCCAGTTGCTGTCACAACCAGACAGATGAGAAGCTCTGACAGAAGCCTTTCAAAACCTCCTCGAGTTTTCTTTGTTGTGGTGTTCAGTTCCTCATCTCGTTAGCCTCTCTCAGCTGTCATGTAGTTGGACCGATTGCTTCCCTTTAAATTCCTCCCCATAATGCATTACTGGGCGGCTTATACTTCTTCCTGGAGTGTGTGTGCATGCTGATCCTATTTCCCAGTCTGCTACTAAGTTAAGTGCTGTATATTTATCTGTTATTTTCTGTTTGCTGGATCCCAGATGACCCTGACTCCCTCCGTGTCTGGTGTAGGTAGCCGGTGGTCGTGTCCCCTCACTATTGTAGGGTGTTCAGGGGTTATATAGTCGAGGTACGTGGATATGCAACCATCCACCTTTGGGATTTTTGCATAGGCTGAGCAGCCAGGGAAAGTGCCAGGTCTTGTGCAGGGGTCTCCCTTTTGGTTCCTTAGCTTTGGATCCAGTGAGTCATATATGCATGTTGCATTGTCTTGTTTCCTGTACACCGTCCGTGACATTATATGCATGTTGCATTGTCTTGTTTCCTGTACACCGTCCGTGACAGTTGCCTTACAATGAGAAATAGGTCTGACCTGATGTTTCCAAGAACATAGGGGCGGGGTAGATTAACTGAATAATCTTCAAGGATACATTATTTTTGTGAATAATAAAAAACGCTTTACGGTGGATTCTATGGTACGGGAATAAATAGGCTTAAACAATGGCTAAGTGAATAAAAGGTTTACTAAACAATGGTAGAAGACATAAAGATACAGATCACATACAACATGAGGGCTTATGCACACAAACGTATATTCTTTCTGTGCCCGTTACGTTTTTTGGGGAAGTTTTGGAAAACGGAAGTTACTCCGTGTGCATTCTGTTTCCGTTTGTCTGTATTTCCGTTCCGCAAAAGAAATAAAAAAATAGAACATGTCCTATTATTGTCTGCATTACGGACAAGGATAGTACTGTTCTATCAGGGGCCAGCTGCTCAGTTCCGCACAATATGGAATGCATCTGGACTTCATCCGTATTTTTTGCGGATCCGTTTTTTGCCGACCGCAAAATACATACGGTCGTGTGCATGAGGCCTAAGGCACATAAATAATAACTTAAGGCCCAGATCACACATTAGTTATTTTCAGCCAAAACCAGTACTGAAGCCTACTCAGAGATAAGGTTTAATGGAAAGATTTGCACCTGTTCTGCGTTTTTGACCTACCTGGTTTTGGATCACAATAACTGATGGAAAAAACTGACCAAGTGTGAACTCAGCCTAACCTGTAATTAATGTGCAAGAGATGAGTAGTTCTTACACAGACGTTTTGCAACTTCATCTCTGTTACATGTACAGATCTTATAAACCTAGACCAGTGCCCACCTAATAAGTCTCCAGGGTGAGTATGCATGTACAATGAGCTCCAGCGGCTGTATTATACCAGACGATTTTTCGGCAGATGATCGCTAACGAGCAAATGCTCATTCATCAGGAAATTTTGATTTTTAAGCATGCTTCAAATAGTTTGCTGACAGCAGATCGTGTTGTTTAATTCCGATCTGCCGCCGGCAATCCACTAGACAGCATGAGGACAAGCGATGGCATAACGATCGTTGCTCCCCATACTGCAGAGATTGCTGCATGTAATAGCAGTGGTCTACTTCGCTAGCTAGCAGATATTTAAAATGTTTCCCTCCCGACAATTGCTTGCTCAATCGGCCTGTGTAATTAAATACAGGCTTTAGGAGTGTGGCCCAGTTATCAGTCCTGGTAACTGTAGAACAATAGGGTCCTGAATCTGCTCACTACACTAACAAGAAATTATTAAAGGGAAAGAACAACGCTGTGGCCTCTTCTTATGCCATCAATGTCACACGTTAATTAGTTGCGTGGTCTGTGTGCAGTTCAGTCCCATTCAAGCGAATGGGGCTGAGCTGCAATACCAAGCACAGCCACTATCTGAAAGGACAACGCTGTGCTTGGTAAGCTGCAGTGCTCACTAGAGCAGCATGGCCTCCTCAAACAGCTGATCGGAGGGAGTGCCGGGTGTTCAACCCCCACCAATCTAATACTGATGACCTAACTAACACCTGGAAAAGTCCTTTACACCAGGCACAATGCCCTGTACGGCTAGCTCAGCTGAATGTGATGATACCATTGCTTCAACCTGGGACAAAAGTACTTTTAAGGGTACTTTTACACTAGTGGCAGGGGACTTCTGCATTCAGTGCTTTTAGTCCGGCCACCTCTCGACGCGTGCTGCCGTACTGCCGCCGGCACTCCGCCCCCATTATAGTCAATAGGGACGGAGCGGTAGTCCGGGGGCATGCGTGAACTAGCGGCAGGACAAAGCCGACAGGCTGTTCACCTGCCGGGACAGCCTGCCAGTCCCCTGCCGCTAATGTGAAACTAGCCTAATACATACGCAAACTCCACTGAGGGTGGGCCCAAGCCACTCTTTGCACCTTGCGCCTCACTCTTCTTGACCGACAGAGTCAGGACCCTGCATAGTCATCTCGCCCGGCCCGGCCCAGGAGGGGCTGGCAGAGAAAGTAGGAGGAGTAAGGGTGCAGAGAATGGCTTGGGTCCACCCCTGCTTAATGGGTCTCTAAATGAAAGCTACCATTACACTCAGCTGAGCAAGTCCTACAAGACATTAGACTTCACCCCGATACAAGCCCTGCCTTTCTGTCCGAGCTGTTCATAACAACAAGACCTACAGTATACTTACAAGAAGCTGTTTCAGTCCCAGGAAGGTCTGTTCTACCGAGTTGGAGGTGAAGACCTGTCTTTTCATGGCGGCTTGTTCACCCAGGAAGCGCAGCATAAGTTCCCTCACCGCATCCCCCTGAAACAGGTAAAGCATATTTAGTGTTCACATAACATAAAAAAACTGTAAGACCAAGCTCAAGAAACCACTTATCATGGGGCCAGTATACATGCTAGACGTATGTCACTGACCCAAAAGGCAGCAGAAAGGGTGCAAGAAGAAAGGGCCCCCAACTGGAGAAGAAGATGGGAGAAGAAGAGAGGAGAAGGAGCCCAGAGAAAAACGATATCCTATCGATTGTATTCTGAGAAAGGAGATGTGGAGACCAGACTTCATGGGTGTGGAAGAAAAGCTGCCAAACCTCTGAAAAGATGACTGACCTGTTCTGTGAAAGCCCCATATTTGGCTGCAGGTTGAAGCGTTCCTTCAGATCAAGAAAATAATTCATATTAGCTGAGGAACGAACAGAACATGTACAAAGTGACCCTCTTTTTCATCTTTTCAGCTGCAGACCCGCCAATTCCATGGCTCCTCTTCTACCATCCAAGATGGCCGCACTGCTTCTCAGACTGCCTGATGAACACTATGAATTTGGTAGCCTAGGACACTTCCTGCTGCCCTTGGATGGGCCAGCACTGCTCATGTGAGAAGTGCTGACCAATCCGAAAGCAGGGACTGATGGGCAGGAAGTGTATTGGACTGCCGATGCACAGTAAGCATCGGGTAGCCTGAGAAGAAGTGCGGCCATCTTGGATGGGCGAAGGAGTCCAGGAATCTGCAGTGGAAAGGATGAAAAGGAGGGCACTGTGTATGTGCTCTGCTTATTCCCCAGTTAAAAGGGTTCTCTGAGTTTTTACTACTGATGAGCTATCCTCTGGATAGGCCTTCTATCCAGCCTGCTCACCAAGCACAGCGCTGTCCATTTGGTAGTGGCTGTGATTGGTATTGCACTCAGCCTCATTCACGTCAATGGTACTTCACTGCGCCTAGGCCATGTGGCTGATCAATGCGTCACATGGCCTAGGAAAAGCTGAGATTAGGCTGCCCAGCTGCTTGCGTCCTATCGCTGCAATGTGTGGACCCTCATGGGGTCATCGCTGCAGTGGTCACTAGTAGCTGTCACACATGAGATGTTATGATGGCGACAAGGCTAAAAAGTCTTGTTACCAGCTGCAAAGTTTAAGGTGCATTGGCGACCGTTTTGGTCGCCAGCCATGGCCGCTTTCTTCCAGAAACAGTGCCACTCCTGTGAATAGGACGTGTCTGGTATTGCACTTGAGTCCTATTGAAGTGAATGGGGCTGAGCAGCAATACTACATACAAGCTGAGGACCAATCATCAACAGCAGATAAGGGTATCCCACTCCTAGGAAGCCTACTAATCAGCCGCTTAAAGGGGCGCATGAGTGCTGCAGCTTCTTCATAGTATGCCAAAGACAGTGCCATACATTATATAGTGGCTGTGCCTGGTAACGCAGCTCGAATCCATTCCATTGAATGGGACTGAGCTGCACAAAGTCCACGTGACCGGTGAATGCAATGTCTCAGGCCAACCCCTTCCGACAACTGATCAGCATGGCGCCGGGACTTGGACTCCCTCTCATCAGATATTGAATGGAGATAGCTCATCAGTATGTAAGTCCCAGAAAACTCCTTTACTTCTGAAGACCCTTTGAATGGCTCCCTAATCTATAGGTAGAGCAATAATAAGAAAATCTTTGGCGTCTTCACCAAAAATGCACAGATATATATGGAATTTCAGCAACTTCTTCCCCTAAATTAAGCAGAATTTCCTGCGAGCGTAGAGTTTGTGCTTTTTCAGTGACAGGTTGTATTGGAAGTTCTGCTGACAGGCACTTTCCTCTCGCTATATAAAGAGTTCAGAGTTTTCCGGTGACAGCATATGACAGGGCTGCAGGATTTCGGGAGGAACAGCTTGGGAAGTGTGAGACAGCCCCTGCCCCCATCAGTTTATCACCGTCACTCAGAATATTACACCTACACAGGGAACGTCTGCAGCCAAATTATCGCTCTAAAAGAGACTGTGAATGTGAATTTCACAAAAATCGGATTATGGTGGACCCCCACTGAGGTGAGGAATGATTGGGCCTGACTGCTGCCAATTGGATGAAGTTCCAAGTCTGAAAAGCAGAGTAAAAAAAGGGGGTTGTCATGTGGAATAATCCTGTATATAAACTAATACCCGCAGAAGTGCCTACAAATAATTACCTACCTCTCCGATCCCCTGACGCGGCTGCAGTCCTTACTGCCGGGCTCCACACACAGGAAACGGCTTGGACTACCCACACAGCTCCATGCAGCGATTGGCTGGGAGGGCAGTCCAATCCAGTTCCTGCGAGTCGAGCCCGGAACCAAGAAGTGGAGAGCAGTGGGGATCGGGGCAGCATCAGATCAGACGTGGTGGGGTGGTTGGTGAGGTGGATAATAAAATGGTACATATTCTATATGGGGTAAAGTCAGCAGCGGGTACCACGAGGATCTGTGCAACCCCAATTCTCTTTAAATGGTTTGTCCCATTTAGAAAACGTATCTCCTATCCACAGGATGGAGAATAAGGGGGAGATTTATCAAACTGGTGTAAAGTAGAACTGGCTTAGTTGCCCATAGCAACCAATCAGATTCCACCTTTCATTTTATGCAGCTCCCTTGGAAAATGAAAGGAAGAATCTGATTGGTTGCTATGGGCAACTAAGCCAGTTTTCCTTTACACCAGTTTGATAAATCTCTCCCTAAGGCTCCATTCACACGTCCGCAATACCGTTCCACATTTTGCGGAACGGAATTGCGGACCCATTTATTTCTATGGGGCCGCACTTCTGGGTCCGCAACTCAGATCCCACAAAAATAGAACATGTCCTATTCTTGTCTGCAATTGCGGACAAGAATAGGCATTTTCCATTAAGTGCCGGCGATGTGTGGTCCGTAAAATGCAGAACGCACATTGCCGGTGTCCGCAAAACACACACGGATGTGTGAATGGACCCTAAGTTTCTGATCGGTAGAGGTCCAACCGCTGGGGTCCCCCGCTCCTCGTTTGAATGTAGCAGCAGATACGACCACCAGTACAAGCGCTCGGCTATCTCCGGCATCATCATAGAGCTGAATGGAGCAGCAGTGCACATGTGTGACCACCACTCCATTCAAACAGAGGAGCAATGGACCCCTGTTCTCATGATAAGCGGGGGGCCCAGTGGTAGGACCTCCAACAATCAGACAAAGGAACAGTATGCAGCCCCTGTAACTGAATTGGGGGGGATGGAATTGTAGAAAGGATGCACTTACTCCGCTATGTCATAAGGAGACATAACATCTATGGTTGGGAACCATCATCCTCAGTCCCAACTAGAGTTGTTGCGATACCAAATTTTTGATTTGGTTTCGATACCATGAAAAAGTATTGCGATACTCGATACCATTCGATACCACACAAAAAAAATAAACAAAAAAAGCCACGTGCATTCCTCATTTTTTAAAAAGGCGAATCGCGCAGTTTTTATTTTATTTTTTCTGTTCCGGCATTCACCACCTAGATTTTTTTTTATATTTTAATAGTTTGGACTTTTCTGACGTGGCGACGTAATATGTTTATTATTTATATATTTTATATGTGAAATTGGGAAAAGGGGGTGATTTATACTTCATATTTTAGTGTTTTTTTTTTTTTTTTTTACACTTTTTATTTAATAACTATTTCCCCCCCTTAGGGGCTAGAACCTGGGATCTTTCATCCCTTTTCCTATTCAGCCTGATAGATCTCTATCAGGGTGAATAGGACTTCACACTGTCCCTGCTGCTCTGTGCTTTGTGCACACAGCATCAGGGATGTTACCATGGCAACCAGGGCTTCTGTAGCGTCCTGGCTGCCATGGTAACCGATCGGAGCCCCAGCATTACACTGCTGGGGCTCCGATCAGAAGCTGCCACTGCACCACCAATGAGGGGAGAGGTCCCTGATTTTAATACTGGGGGGTTGAGATGGGCCGGCGCACTGTGCCACCAATGATTTTAATGGGTTGGGGGGCACACTGCACCACCAATGATAATTACCCCTTTATACAGGAGGCGGGTACTGGCAGATCAGCGGCAGTTAACTGCCGCTGATCGCAGCTCCCTGTCAGGGGCAGGGTGCCGGCAATGCGATTCTGCTGCCAGCACCCGCCTCCTGTATGTGTTAAAGACTGACTACTATATGGGACTCCAGACTTTCACTATCAGGCCACACAGAGCGGCGCCCAGCGATGTCTCAGCACTCACCATTAGTCCTGGGCGCCGCTCCGTTCGCCTGCAGTGCTCCATTACTGTCTCCTCTCCTGCTCCACATGCTGCTGATTACTATTGGAGCGATGGGAGGAGACATCAGCTTCACTAGTGGGCGTTCCTTCTTCCTGGCTGTAGCGCTGTCCAATCGCAGCGCAGGGAGAAGGAACGCCCACTAGTGAAGCTGATGTCTCCTCCCATCGCTCCGATAGTAATCAGCAGCATGTGGAGCAGAAGAGGAGACAGTAATGGGGCACTGCGGGCGAACGGAACGGCGCCCAGGACTAATGGTGAGTGCAGAGACATCGCTGGGCGCCACTCTGTGTGGAAATAAACCTATCATTGGTGGCGCAGTGCGCCCGCCCCTCTCTTCTCATTGCCGCCTTTCCTCCGTGGTGCCGCCCCTCCTCCGCCCCTCTCTTCTCATTGCCGCCCCTCCTCCGCCCCTCTCTTCTCATTGGTGGCAGCGGCAGCAGCACAGGGGGGAGGGAGGACAGCTTCCTTCTCCCCGTGCTGCTGAGAGAACATGAGCGCGCCGATAGCAGCGCGCTCATGTTCAGAGATACTAGACTGCGCAGAAGCGCAGCCCAGTATCGAAAAAACGGAAATCCCGGTATCGTATCGATACCGGGACAAAAGTATCGATTGGGTATCGAAATTTCGATACCCGCAACAACCCTAGTCCCAACTCTCATACCCCGTACAGTCTCTAGACCCACAGCAGGGAGAACACTGCGCAGGACGCTTCCCCTCTATAGGGTGCAATCCCCGATTCTGCTGGTTCAATAACTCAGGAGGTCCAGTGTATAATGACGTATGGCAGCAGTGACAAAACGACTGTGGGGCATACACATATACCCACCTAAGCTGCAAATAGCCTGAGCAATACTCCTGGCGGGCCCGTGGTTACCGCAAGCTATATGACTTGTACAGTAATGACCATGATGAAATGTCCTGACACAATAGAATAATACTGCAGCAAAGGGTTCGGCACTACCATTAATACCTACTGGACCCATACAGGGCTGGCTCATATACAATAAATGGTCTCATCACAGCCCGACATGGCTTTCTCTCTAGTAACATGGTACATTTGTCCATCCAGTTCGACCTGTTATCCTGCAAGTTGACCCAGAGGAAGGCAAAAAAAAAAAAAACCTGTGAGGTAGAAGCCAATTTTCACCACTTTAGGGGAATAAAAAAATTCCTTCCCGACTCCAATCAGGCAATCAGAATAACTCCCTGGATCAGCGACCCCTCTCTAGTAGCTATAGCCTGTAATATTATTACGCTCCAGAAATACATCCAGGCCCCTCTTGAATTCCTTTATTGTACTCACCATCACCACCTCCTCAGGCAGAGAGTTCCATAGTCTCACTGCTCTTACCGAAAAGCAAAAATAATCCCAGCCACGGGGAGCCAGTCTAAAAAAGTATACGGTCTAAATTTGCACCAAATTGATCACATGCTAGGGCTGAATAATAGATTTAGTGCACAGCTAGACACTTTTGTTAAACTTTGGTTGCCTAACCTATTGGATGTTTTTTTTTTTTTGTGCCAAAATTTTGGTGCAATGCCCTCATCTTAGGCCTCATCCCTTTTCCCACAAGCCTACGCCACACTTGGCTATGCCCTTTTGTTGAGCTAAGTGCAGTGGATTTTTCTTTGTGCCGCATTTGATTCATAAATACACCAAAAACTAGATTTTCCAAAATGTGCACATTTTACCGCAAGGTTCAGGCGCAATCAATGTGGAATTGCGACACGACTTCTGCGTGTGCAGGTAATGCCAACCTTTCCCAATGGGTTAGACAGAGTGGAATTTGGTACTGATGCAACTTCAAAAAAGCTGCCGGGTGAATTTCGCAGAGTCCGCCTCCTGTCATTCACGTGGCTGCGTTTTTTTTGCCCTGTCTGCGCTAGAAAAAGGACAGAAAATAATGGGAGGCGGTTTCCGCTCAGCCGCCAGAACCCGAGCCAAATTCTGCCTGCAAAAGACGCCGTGTGAACGGTTCCTTAGACAGTAAGCTTATAGATAAGGAATTACACTACACAGCAACTAATAGTAGAAAACGAGTTTATTGTACAATTACAAAATATAATAAAATACATGTATCGGTGGCTATACAGACACAGGACAAAAAACAAGGACTACTCCCTTGAGGAAGTGACAGCGAAACGCGCGTCGGGGCCTGGACTACGCTGGTCTGTATACAAATGGCAGTTGATTGTCCCTTGGTTACTCTCTCCCTTATGCACTTTATATACCTGTATAGTGAGATTCTCTCTTGCAGGTAGCCTGGGAGTGTTTGGGATTATCTGCAATTATTTATTGACAGAGTTTATGTAGTCCTTGTTTTATGTCCTGTCTGTATAGCCACCTATACATGTATTTTATTATATTTGGTAATTGTACAATAAACTCATTTTCTACTATTAGTAGCGGTGTAGTGTATTTTTAGGGGTTATCTGCTTTGTAGCTACCTCACAGCCATGACTTTAGGGCCAGTGCTCCCATATTGGTGTTTTATACACAAACAGGATGCGCACAGGTCTGAAACATGTCAGAAGGCTGAGCTTCTCCAGGACTGATTTTTCCATATGGACATATAGATACTAGGGACGGAGTTGTGTCAGTGTTGGCTGTCTTATAACAGACTGCATAGCATCTTCTCCTGGTCACATATAGCTCAAAACCTAATGAAAATGGTTCTTTTAGGTTCACCCCTTTATTCTCCACCCTACAACACTGATATTTATTTATTTATTTTTTATCTAAACCCTCAGCATATATTTAAAGGGTAAGGGTAACTGTCATGTTTTCATCAAAAAAAAAACTATTTTAGCATATGCATAAAGCAATCTCTAGTTTCTTCACATACACTGTTTTCCTTGAGTTTTTCCCTTAGTTATGGCTGTTTAAACATTTACAATATGAGGACCTTCTCAAGATGGCTCCTCTGCCAGTTCTCTGAGGCCAAAACTGCTTTCCCTCACTTCCTATACACACTTGCTGTAGCCAGCAGCTCCCTGCCAGCCAATCAGATTGGATTACTGAGAGACACGCCTCTTTACTCTGAAGCCTAATGCAGGTGTTCCGTTAGATTTTTCTACCCCGTGATATTTCCCTACCCTTGTCACCTCCGGCCGCACCGGACATGACGTGAGGAGGTGTGCCGCGCAGGCGCACAACGGGGTAGAGAAATTTTACAGCAGAGTTAACTGGACACCGGCCGACACTGCGCATGCGCAGGGAGCCTCACCAGCGGTTAGGGTAGGGAAAAATTACGGGCCAGTGCGCAGGATGGATGTTCTCAGCTGGACACCGGACGACACTGCGCATGCGCTGGGAGCCTCCTCAGTGGTTAGGGTAGGGAAAAAGCACTGGCCCGTAATTTTTCCCTTCCCTAACGAGGGTAGGGAAATCTAACGGAACACAGGCATGCAGTGTGAAAGACAGACAAGCCCATAGCAACGGTCTTTAAAGTGAGCATTGAAAAGGGACAGGGGACATTAATGAAAGCTGTTATTATAAGGTAATTACCGATCTTTTGACAATCATTGACAGACTAACTCAGGTTTACATGCCTAGCTCTAATAAACTAGCAAATAAAAATAAATATGACAGTTATCCTTTAAAAGGGGTTTTCTGGGGTTTAATATTTATTTCCTATCCCCTGTTCCTAGGCCAGCAATGTCCCTTTCAGTCAAATGCCCTGTGTGCAGCTCAGTCCTATTCAAGAGAATCGGCCTGTGCTGCAGTACTAAATTCAGCCACTATACAATGTACGGCACTGTGCTTGGTAATCTGTGGGGTGGCCACAGCACTGACCGCGGCAATGCAGCCTCTTCAAACAGTTGGGCTGGGTGTCGGACCGCCACAGATGAGATATTAATCACAGGCCATCAAAATTAAACTCCCAGAAAACCATTTTAAAGGGGTTGTCTGGCTCATGCCTTTTCAATGCAAAGTTATAAAATAAATGAACTTACCACGTTACTTATCTCCTGTCTTTCCCACTGTGACACTCTGAGTACTTAGCCAGTCACAGCTAGTGATGGGGTGAACGGTTATTTCCTAAAAGTCGAGCGAGACCACTGAGTAGAAACCAGGGGACTTGAAAGCAGCAGGTCAAGGGACCCTTCTAACAAAAATGGCTCTGTCACCAAGATCAACCCTATTAAACCAGACATACTGCCTGGTAGGGCTCATCATGCTGATTAAAACAATACCTTTATTTTGTCTGTATGCTAAAGCACTGCCGAGATATCTGCTTTTGTATTCATATCAAAATTAGAAGTTAGAGCACCAGGAGGCAGGGCTGAATCCTTTGAGCACTGCTTTGTAACACCCCCTATGCTCTGTACACTCTCCCCTCCACTTGATTGACAGGGCTAAACAGCAGGCTGAGGGCAGAGCTATGTCCTAGAGCTGCCTCCTACTATGTAAATATCAGATCACTATGTACTATAGCTTCACCACACTGAGATCTGCTCAGAAAGCTAATCTATTATTAATATATATATATATATATATATATATATATATATATATATATATATATATATATATATATATATAGCCACCATATTCCACAGCGCTTTACAAATTCAATCTACATATTTACCGCTTGATTCACAGGCACAATATATGATTATAAAGACACCAGTAATATGGGTTGGATTATAAGCATAGAAAAAACATGTATCTCTATGTGGTAATGCTGTAGCTTGGTGGTAAGTGCTTAGCCTTTTATATAGAAATCCTAAATTCAAGTCCCAGGAGAAACTTACATAGACTTTTTTTCTCTCTTATTCAACCTGTAATAAAAGGCTATACTATAATAAAACAATATATAAACCCAAAACCTATTACTGCTTTATTAACAGACACAATATATGATTATAAAGAAACCTGTAATATAGGCTTGTTTCAGGTATCAAACTTTCGATACGATACTGGGATTTGTCTTTTATTGATACTAGGCTGTGCTAGTTCGCGCGCATGCGCACTTCGCTCAACGAGGCAGAATCTAAAAGTCCGCACTGGCGCATCAGGCACAGGCCTGTGCGCACGCACGGGATCTTTGAAAAGGAGGAGGGGGCACTGAGGAGAGCCGGAGGCGGATTTCTTTACATTCAGGCGGCGCTGAAAGGATCAGGGGAGGAGCTGGGCACCAACGGCGGCGGCGAGCGGCAGATTTAGAAACGCCCTGGGCACCTTATCCAGAAGATTGACAGGTTAGATAAAAGCTATTTTTATCAAAACTAGACGGCGGATTTATCTTATAACAACAGCTTTGTAATCACAAGGGCACCATGGAGAGAACAATAGTTTTAAAAGGGGGGGGGTTAGAAACTGGTGACAGAGTCCCTTTAAACCACAAGTTTGCTCAACACTAGTAGGGAATATATACACTCTACAATGTACTGTGCTTGGTAAGCTCACAGGAGCGCCACTGCCTTCTTGAAACAGCTGATTGTGGGGGTCCCGGATGTCGAACCCCCACCGATCAGATACGGATGACCTATCCCGAGGATAGGTCATCAGTATTGAAGTCTTGGAAAACCCTTTTAAATATATATATATATATATATATATATATATATAGAAAAAAGTCCTGAGGGAGCACCACCTTCAATATGGGTGCAAAATCCACAAGGGCAGTGGCAAAGACCCAATATTATAACTGAAGAAAGATTGGACTGCACTCCGGATAAAAGTGAAAATCTGTGAGGCTTTATTCACCCATGGTATGGCAACTTTGCGAAAGTTGCCATACCATGGGTGAATAAAGCCTCACAGATTTTCACTTTTATCCGGAGTGCAGTCCAATCTTTCTTCATATATATATATATATATATATATATATATATATATAGTCCAAAATGGTACCAGTATAAGAATACAACTTGCTCCACATAGAAAAAGCTACATGACTCACATGGCTGAAAAGTTAGGGAAATAGGAACGCATGGTGAAGAAACATAATACTGGGCCCTTATCGATGAGATACTGACAGCCTATCCTGTGTGTAGGCCACCAATATAAACAAAATGCAAACCCCCTTTAATGGACTGTTATTATAAATTTTGCTCAGGGCCACTGGTGTTGAAAACAGACGGCTGTATATAAAGTCTGAGTGCTTTCTGATCTTCTGAATTTTTTTTATAAAATGATGAACAAAAATAAATAAATACACTCCTCTCCAGTCACTTGCTGATCCAGATGTGACGACTGCTACTCACCAGTGGCCTCAGAGGTCATGTGCCTTTCTACTGACATGGCTGTCCTCTGCACAGCAGTGATGCCAGTAGTATAAATCATGTTTGCTGGATCTGCTGCAAGGGACTGGAGAGGTGAGAAATTTATTTATTTTTTTACATTTTCTGCTGTTTATATTTTTTCAAAGTTCAGACAACACTTCAACTGGTGGAGTGCGTTGACAACAGCAGTCAGCTTACCTGAATGTTATCAAATTTCAAGCCTGGCATAGTCAGTTTCTCCTTATCGATGAACACAGGGTTGTACTGCTGAGTAGCTACAGAAATAAGTATGTTCCTCGTCTCCTCCGAGGGCAGCCAAGCATCGTTTCTCCTGTCCATCTCACTCATGTTAAGAGCAGTGGCAAAGGGGTCATCACTTCCGGAAAACACACCATGGATCTGCGAGAACGGCTTAGGGGACTGGGGCACTTCCACTAAAGCCGACGACCCACTTGAATCAAGGGAATTGTTCCCCACAAAGAAGCCGACAGGGTCCTGGGAGGGGCTGGTGTCCGGAGTTATAGGAGCTGGGCTCCGTTCAGGGGCACCTGGGGCTGCATTTGGGTTACTGACAGAGATAAAGGTGGATGAAGTGGTGAAGGAATCGAAAAAGTCTGTTGCTGAAGAATTGTTATTGCCGTTATCTGAGAAGAAGTTGCTTCAGGCTCGGGCTGGGCTGGACGACTTGTGTCTGAGCTTTAACAGCACTTCTAATCTCTGCTCCAAAACTGGGCGATTTGACCAGCTGAGGTTCAAAGCCATCGTTGACTAAAAACGACTGCTGGGAACTGGACTGGCTGAAGATGGTGCAGACTGGAATGGTCTCTTCTGCTAGAAAGGACCTGCTCACTGGAGTAACTAGTTCTTCCTCGTGTTCTCCTTTGGATTGCAGCTTTACCTCCACCTTTTCTTTTTCTACCACCGGTAAATCCTGTTGCTGGAAAAAGTCATTGGTTATAATCAACGTCTCTTCGCCGGAGGCTTCAGGACTGATGTCACGCTCCGTACTGTTCCTACTGTCTGACTCTTCTTCGTACTCTTTATTGGTGACTTGTTCGAGTCCTAAAGTATCGCTGCTCTCTATTTCGTCCACACTGTCTTGTAAGCAGGCGACATCTCCGGCGTCATCTTCACTGATGTTGGGAGAGTCGGAGATGAGGACACTTTCCATCATTTGCTCATTTATTTTGTCTAGCAAGTTGCCCACGTCTTCGGAGAGGGTGACATTTTCCTCAGATTCAAAGGGGTCTTCATCAAGGTCAATGGTTTCATCCTGGAGGAGAATCTCTTCTTGCTCATCGCAGGGGTCGGTTGGTGGGAGCCCTACGACCGCGGTAGAGTCTGATTCGGCTGCATTACTGGAGGAAGTCTTCTCTTTTTCGGGGCTTGTATCAGGGGTTTCCATTTCTCCTGTTTAGGGCAAAACACACAATGATGAAAATGGCACTAAAGCAAGGTGCGTCTAACAAGAACATGTCCTTTTCTTGTCCAGACCTTCTGTTCCGCAAATTGTAGAATGCACACGACCGGTATCAATATTTTGCGGATCTGCAATTTGCGGACCGTAAAACACGGTATGGCCGTGGGCATGAGGACTTAATCTGAAAATACATTTACTACCTTCCTGAGTTTTCACCAAAGAAACTGCTGGCAAGTCCTCTTGACAAGTCTATCTTAGCAAATAATTGTGACAATTCTGGAGCATGCAGTCTCCATGTTGTGCCAATCCTCTATTAATCCTGCCAGAAGTTTATGAAAAAAAAAAAAAACAACAACTGAGAGTTAACATTTGTGGTGTGTCCTGCACAGTCTGACATTGTTCAATCAGTACTGCCAGCGTGAGACAGCGTAGGGCCACTCTCCACCCTTTTAACACCCAGTTGTACCCTTACTCATAACCTTCAAACAGGAATAACAGATGAATGTCCCAGAAATGTTACTGCATGGGAACGCGGGTAGTTACTAAAGCAGACATGTCAGGAGAGGTTACAGATCCTCTTTAAAGGAGTTGTCTCATCTGAGACACTGATGGCATATCACTAGGATATGCCATCAATGTCAGATAAGAGCCGGTCCAAGAGGTGGGACCAGCACCTATCGCCAGGACACGACCCCCGAAGTGAGCGCCAACAGCCTTGCCACCGTTCGTTTCTATTGCACTGCTGAAAATAGTCCCTTAAAAATGTGGGACCAGCACCCATCTGACATTGATGGCCTATCCTTGTGATAGGCCACCAGTGTCTCAGATGAGACAACCCCTTTAAGCGTTGCTGCTCATTCCCAGTTGTACGTGTGTGTACAGAAGAATTGTGTTATGTTTCTAGGTCCCTTCGTTCTAGGGAATGGCGGGGGTCCTGGAGGACCCTCAATAATCATAATGTAATAGCATATCCTAGTGACGAGTCTTCTACTCATTTTAAATCGCATCTCATTCTCTGCTTAACCAGAATTCTAAATTCAGAATTGTGGAGAATTCCCACAGCGCATTGTAAGAGTTCAGCTGTGGAGTACGAATCCGCATACAAATTCTGCATAGCTATAGAGCAGAAATTTTATTTCAATTTTGGGGGAAGAAAATTATGTTCAGTTCAAAATCAGTGCAGGATCAAAAAAAATATGTAATGCCCGGTCCTGTGGGGTCATTCCACCTCCAGCGTCCGATCGGTCAGAACGTTGTAGGCTTGGGTTAGGCAAGTTCTGTTAGTGTTAGGTACCCATCTGCAGAAGCCTCCTTGACGCTAGTAGATGCTTTGACGTTAGTAGAGCTTTGGTTTAGGGATGTTACAGATTTAGGCCTCATTCACACAAGCAGATATTTTCCCCAGGTACTATCTGCGGAGAGCACACTGACCCATTCATTTCTATGGGGCCATGCGCATATATGTATTTTGGGCAGAATATGTCCAATTCTTGGCCGTACTGTGAAATGCCCAGACACAAAACTCAGACATGTCCGTGTGCATATCACGTCTTGGGAGCTGCAGTCATCTAGAGCAGTGATGGCGAACCTATGGCATGGGTGCCAGAGGCGGCACTCAGAGCCCTCTCTGTGGGCACCCACACCCTGGAAAAAGTCTATGGTGTACCAATATGCCTTAGACTTTTCCTGCCATTCAGCAGCGCAGGCGCACTACGAACAGCACAGGCAGCGCATTGAATGTAGGCAGGTTATTATAGATAAATGATAAAGTACATGGAAGATATACTATATTGGACTGTAGTATTCAAGGTAAATTGCTGTGTTGGCACTTTGCGATAAATAAGTGGGTTTATGTTGCAGTTTGGGCACTCGATCTGTAAAAGGTTAGCCATCGCTGATCTAGAGCGTCCCCAGCACCTGTTATCATTGAGCAGGAGTCCAATAGTGATCAACTGGAAATCAAACCTAAAATTCACATCAAATTAAACTAAGATAGGACAGCGAAAAATGAATGACCCAACAGCACCAGGCAATGGTCACCTAGGGGCTGGCGTATATACAGCACCAGTGCCCTGCAGTGATACAGTCATGAGATGGCACGGCCCAGAAGTGTTCAGCTCCCGCTCTGGTGGACTAGTATTACATAGACAGCCGTTCATTTGCACGTCTGCCACATTATGCTCCATTCCCCCTGCGGAGGCCGCTACAGGAAAAATGCCCGACTGGCTGTTGTAAAATCACCTGGGTTTTTTTTTTTTTTTTTTTTTTACTGATGACCTCAATATAATCCTCAGGATACCTGATAGAGGTCCACAGAACAAATGGTGCATGCGGATGGGGACCCGGGCTTGGGGGCTCCCAGTCAATATAAAGCGATTAGAAGGGATCCACAGCACTCATCAATTTAGAATATCTTGTGGTTTATGTAGAAGGCAACAAACATGGCGACGTTTCGATGTGAAGTCTTTATCAAGCAGTCAGATAAAGACTACACGTCGAAACGTTTGTTGCCTTCTAAATAAACCACAAGATATTCTAAATTGACGAGTGCTGTGGATCCCTTTTAATCGCTATCCTCTAGATCAGTGTTTCCCAACCAGTGTGCCTCCAGCTGTTTCAAAACTACAACTCCCAGCATGCCCGCACAGACAAAGGCTGTCCGGGCATGCTGGGAGTTGTAGTTTTGCAACAGCTGGAGGCACACTGGTTGGGAAACACTGCTCTAGATAGGTCTCTGTATCTGATTGTTCAGGGTCCTACACCCGAGATCAGCTGTTTGAGAAGGCAGCGGCGCTCCAGCCTTCTCGCTGTTTACCGCAGGCCCAGTGACGTCACGACTAGTATCAACTAGCCTGGGCGCGGCTAAGCTCCATTCAAGAGAAAAGAGGTTAGCCCTGCCCAGGCCAGCTGATGCTAGTCGTGACGTCACTGGGCCTGCGGTAAACAGTGAGAAGGCCGCAGATGCTGATTATCATTATATTTTTTTTTTTACCGATTTCTCCTGTAACTGTCATATTAATAAGGGCTCCGCAGACTCCCAGCCCCTGGTGGTCACATGACCTCTGGGACTGAAGCCAGAAGCGGTGCTTCCTGATCTGTATGGATAGCGCTCAAGGAGCACTGTATATGCAGCGACCTGAAAGGCAGCGACCAGGGGCGTAGCGATAGGGGAAGTGCTGCTTTCGGGCCCAAGCTCAGAAGAGGCCCGCCTAGGAGTAGGACTAAAAGATTTTATTGTCAGTGCCCCTCAACAGTATTATACAATGACGTTAGATACAGTTACTGAATAACGTACACTATATACGTGTAGGAAATGGACAGAGCAGCTGCCAGACCTGGTCTGAAAGAGCAATCGCCACTAGCCGCAGGAGTGGGGTTTGCAGAAGAAGTTGCTGGGGGGGCTGGTAGGCCCATTCAAAAAGTTTCTGTGGGGCCCAGTCATTTCTAGTTACGCCAATGGCAGGGACGGTAAAAAAACCTCATCCCTGCCTTCTCTAAGGGGTGCCATGCAGTCACAGAGAGCAGGCTGCCAGTGTCCAGCTACGGTCTTTGTGAGGACGTTTTATAACATCCTCGCAGACACGTGTAGTCAAGGGGCAGTCAGCAAGTGGATATGCTATGGCTGATGTAAAAACAAAAATCAGACATCATATAGTCAGGTCAGGGCGCATGTCCTTTCTGCTGCAGCTCGCTCCCCGTCACAGGTCAGGGCGCATGTCCTTTCTGCTGCAGCTCGCTCCCCGTCACAGGTCAGGGCGCATGTCCTTTCTGCTGCAGCTCGCTCCCCGTCACAGGTCAGGGCGCATGTCCTTTCTGCTGCAGCTCGCTCCCCGTCACAGGTCAGGGCGCATGTCCTTTCTGCTGCAGCTCTCTCCCAGTCACAGGTCAGGGCGCATGTCCTTTCTGCTGCAGCTCTCTCCCAGTCACAGGTCAGGGCGCATGTCCTTTCTGCTGCAGCTCTCTCCCCGTCACAGGTCAGGGCGCATGTCCTTTCTGCTGCAGCTCGCTCTCCGTCACAGGTCAGGGCGCATGTCCTTTCTGATGTAGCTCTCTCCCTGTACCTGTCTCAGCTTCTAATAGTAGATATGGCTGCTGGCAGTTGAAGGATAGAACTGAGCATGTGCGACCACCTCATAGGCGGAAATGCACATTAAAGTAATAAGAACATCTCACAACTGGAGTATTTTTGTAAAAGTAACTGGTTTTTCATAGTGAATTCTATTAAAAAACAACACTTCCTGTGGCACAGTTCCATAAATGAAACCTATTAATTATGTAACGTATCAATCATTTTTATGATCTCTGCTTGCAGCCAGCAAACGTCAGAACATTTACAACCATAAACTCCCAACCAGCACACGGCTCCTCAGAATTCAGAGGTTCTATATCCTCAGGGTCCACGTACGGGAAATGGCCACCAGTGTGGGCCCTCTATGGCGGCACATGGAGTACCTACAGATCGCAATGAACTGTAGGTTCTCCATGTGCGGTAACAAGGCTTACATTGGAGCGTGTCACAACTTCTTTTCTCTATGACGTGAGGGGAGAAAAAATAAATCAGAAGCATACAGGGGGAGATTATGGGATGAAGTCAGTCCAATGTGCATGGGGTCTTACTGCCATCTGTCAGCAGATCTGTACCTATGACACTGGCTGACCTGTTACATGTGCTCTTGGCAGCTGAAGGCATCTGTGTTGGTCTCATGTCCATAAATGTCCGCATTGCTGAGAAAAATTATGTTTTACTATATGTAAATGAGCCTCTAGGAGCAACGGGGGCGTTACCATTACACCTAGAGGCTCCGCTCTCTCTGCACTTTGATAGGTGCGATTACAATTTCACTGCTTGGCCCTGTCAAAGTGCAGAAGGTGCGGCAGTTGCAGAGAGAGCAGAGCCTCTAGGTGTAATGGCAACGCCCCCGTTGCTCCCAGAGGCTCATTTACATATACTAAAACATCACTTTTCTCAGCAATGCGGACACATATGAACATGGGGCCAACACAGATGCCTTCAGCTGCCAAGCGCACATGTAACGGGTCAGCCAGTGTCATAGGTACAAATCTGCTGACAGATGCCCTCTAAAGGGGTTCTCCATCCTGTAGATATCCTCAGGATAAGGGCTTGTTCACACGACCGTATGGCTTTTTGAGTATTTTGCGGGCCGTTTTTAACAGATCCGTTTTTCAGTTTTTTTGTCTCCATATGTGTTCTGGTTTTTTTTTGCGGACCCATTCACGTGAATGGAGCCACAAAACGTGATTTGCGGGCAATAATAGGACATGTTCTATCTTTGAACGGAACACTGGAAACAGAACGCATACGGAGTACATTCCATTTTTTTGCTGAACCATTGAAATGAATGGTTCCTGTGAACGAGCCCTAAGTCATTAGTATCCACAGGATGGAAAGCAAGTTTTCAGCCTGTGAATGGAAACACTTCCATTCACTGACAGCAAGCAGACATCTTAACTCATAGTCAAGCATCTGATAGATACTCCACACATTCTACATACGTGTCACCTGAAGAAATCGTCCACACTACAAACACAGAACCCTTCGAGACAACAGACGAACCTGACACCCTGCACCGACCTCGGCCACCTCTGACACCCTCAGATGATACCGGCAATCAATACGCAGGCGTAAACACCTGACAAACCCTACAAGAGGAACGCGCATGCGTCAACTTTCAACCGAGCCCACTGTGCGCAAGCGCAGTGCTAGCAAAAGTCGATTTCACTCAGCTTTATTTACACAAATCAGTAGGTTAGGAAACAGGAAGATGAGTTAATACGTGAGCCGCAGTGAGTCAAAATAGATCATTTGAATGCAACGCAGAGGGGTCTGGTTGACACAGTTTTGACAAGTAGGAGCAGGATGGAGGACGATGCACCTGTTATCTACGGCCTGGAGTTCCAGGTGTGTAGTTCTCCCTTTTTCCATACGTTGTAATGGCGTCAGTTTGATGTGTTTGCTTCATATATGCTATTAGTAAGTCTATACAGTTTGCATACAGATATTTAATATTTAAATCTATGACATTGCATGTCTTTAGTTCATTTGCTGCATCCACAATTCTGCAGGTTGCAGTTGAAAACGTGTAGAGAACTACCATCAAAGAATGCAGGGGGATTTCAGCTCTGAGGGTACTTTCTGCTCACACTTGCAGCAGAGGATTCCGGCAGGCAGTTCCGTCGCCGGATCCGTCAAAACTGATGGCATTTGTCAAACGCATCAGGATCCGGATCCATAAACAAATGCATTGAAATGCCGGATCTGTCTCTCCAGTGTCATCCGGAAAAAAGGATCCGGCATTTTGTTCGGTCCAAGCATGCGCAGACCGCAATGGCGGATCCGTTTTGCCTAAACACTCGGGGCCGGATCCGGCATTAAAATATTTCAATGGGAAAAAATGCCGGATCCAGCATTCCGGAAAGTGTTCCGGAATTTTGGACGGAGATAAATGCAATGAACTGATGCATCCTGAACGGATTTCTCTCCGTTCAGAATGCATGGGGATAAAACTGAACTCTTTTCTGGTATTGAACCCCTAGGACGGAACTCAGTGCCGGAAAAGAACTGATCAGTTTCATCCTAATGCATTCTGAATGGAGAGAAATCCGTTCAGGATGTCTTCAGTTCAGTCTTTTTGCCTTTTCAGGACGGAGATAATACCGCGGTTTTATCGCCGTCTGAAATTCCGGAACACTTGCCGGCATTTTTTCCCATTTTCCCGAGTGTTCTGGCAAAATGGATCCGGCATTGCAGTCTGAGCATGCTCAGACCGCAAAAAATGTGAAAAAATAAATAAAATGCTGGATCCGTTTTTCCGGATGACACCGGAGAGACGGATCCGTCAATTCAATGCATTTGTCAGACGGATCAGAATCCTGATCTGTCTGACAAATGCCATCAGTTTGCATACGTTTTGACGGATCCGGCAGGCAGTTCAAGCGACGGAACTGCCTGCCGGAATCCTCTGCCGCAAGTGTGAAAGTAGCCTTAGGGCTCATGCACATTAATATATTTTTGTCCACATCCGATATGCATTTTTTGCGTGTTGTATGCAGCAGGCAAGCGTCCTTCACTCACTGCGCCTGCGCCTAATACTAAAATGGACAGCGCAGGATTTGCCGGCCACGGAGGAGACCGATGATGTCCCTAGAGGCTCATTTGCATATTATAAAAGTCATTATTTAGCGTGAACGGCGGCAGGGCGATATAAGTCATACAGTTATGTTCTGCTGACATTAGCACATCGCTAATGTCAGCCAGCTACATAACAATTTTTCTGATGACAGAAACCCTTTAAAAGGGTTCTTTAATAATGTTGACCTATCCTCAGGATCGGTCATCAATATCTGATGGACGGGGGTCTGACACCCCTCCGATCAGCTGTATGAAGGGAAGGCGCACACAGTGTGCATGTGCCGTCTTCCTTCTATGTCTATGGCAAAACAGCATTGAGCAGGAAGAGAGACAGGATGTAACAGCGGCTGCTGTGCGCCGCTGTGTTCTGCGGCCGGTGCTTCCCATTCACCGCTGCAGTCCTGGGCTCTGTCTGTGTGGGTGCTGTTGTTCTGGGATTCGCTCCACAGTTTGCTCTCAGTCCTGACCACAGCATGCTTGCTGTTTGTTTCCTGCAGAACTTCCTTAAAGGGATTCTGTCACCTCCCCTCAGCCAAAAAACGATTTAAAAGCAGCCATGCAGCACAGCTTACCTGGATTAGGCTGTGCTCTTTGATCTTGAAATCCGTCCAGCAGTTAGTGCAAAAAACGACTTTGATTGATATGTAAATGTGTCCTGAAGGTGCCCAGAGGGGCGTTTTTTTCTTCTTAGTGAGCCCAGTACCGCCCCTCTTTCAGTGCCCAGCCCGCCTTCCTTGTACTGTCTAACCGCCGCCCCCAGCCTGCCACAGCCTCTCCTCCCCCTCCCTCACGCCGAACGAAGTCTCGCACAGGCGCAGTACCCACTGAGGGCTGCGCCTGTGCGATCATCAGGAGACTGAGGGCGGCAGCTTCATCTTCGTCACTGGGCATGCGCCGAGCCCAGTGACGTCCGATGCTCGCTCTTTCCCTCAGTCAGCCTGGTAGGAAGCGCAGAGGATTGCCGATCGGCTGCTGCACCCTGCGCTTTCTCCAGTCTGCCTGCCTTTACTTAATATAATAATACCTAATTCGCCCCAACAAATACTTATTTCTTTCCTGAAGGGAGGGTGGGGAAAGAAATCGCTGGCCGTCTTCACTGTGGCAGGCAGACTGGAGAAAGCGCAGGGTGCAGCAGCCGATCGGCAATCCTCTGCGCTTCCTACCAGGCTGACTGAGGGAAAGAGCTAACATCGGACGTCACTGGGCTCGGCGCATGCCCAGTGACGAAGATGAAGCTGCCGCCCTCAGTCTCCTGATGATCGCACAGGCGCAGCCCTCAGTGGGTACTGCGCCTGTGCGAGACTTCGTTCGGCAAGAGGGAGGGGGAGGAGAGGAAGGGGAGGCTGTGGCAGGCTGGGGGCGGCGGTTAGGAAGTAAAAGGAAGGCGGGCTGGGCACTGAAAAAGGGGCGGGACTGGGCTCTCTCAGAAGAAAAAAACGCCCCTCTGGGCACCTTCAGGACGCATTTCCTCATTGATCAAACTCGTTTTTTGAACTAACTGCTGGACGGATTTCAAGATTGAACAGCACAGCCTAATCCAGGTAAGCTGTGCTGCATGGCTGCTTTTAAATCGTTTTTTGGCTGAGGGGAGGTGACAGAATCCCTTTAAGGGCCGTCGCACGTCACTTCCTGGGCTTTATGGGTTAGGTCATGTGACCTCACTGACTTATCCTAGTCCTCCTGCGCATATATAAGTGGCTCAGCCCCCTTCCCAGAGGCCTCAGTGTCAAGGTCCTTGTATCCTGTTAAGGTTCCTGGTTTCAGCTTGTGTTCTCGTGTTTCTGACTCTCCTGTTGCCGACTTGGATTGCCTGACCTGTACCTTTGCCTGTACCGCTGCCGCCTGCCCTGACCTTTTGCCTGTTTGACTACGCCTCCTGCCTCATCCTTCGGTCCTGCACCTCTGGTACCTTTCTCAGGTACCTCCTGGTCCAGCTGCCTCGTGAGCCTATCCTCCTCAAGAGGTAGCGACCTGGTGTTCCCCTCGGGAAAGTCTATCCCCACCATCAGGGGTACTGTGAAGATCCAGGGGTTCACTTAGACAACGTCCTTAGAGGAGGTAGGACACGTGGTACAGTGGGTTCACACCCGCTGGTTCGTGACACAGGAGACAGCACATGCACACTGTGCGTGACATCTCCTGCTGGACCGGCGCCGATCTGATATTGATGACCGATCCCGAAGAGAGGTCATCAATATTAAAAGCCTGGAAAACCCTTTTAGAGAGGTTGGCCGAGAAAATAACAAAATGTTATCCTATCCTTACCTTTTCACTGGAGCTGTTCTCTGCGCCGCTGGTCCGGTCCTGCTGCGTGTTTATAGATGTATAAACTATGGGGGTCATTTATCAACACTGGTGTTTAAGACGCTGGTCTTAATAACCCCTTTTGCTGGCGGAGGATCTGCCGAAGTTATGAATAGGTGCCGGCCTCTACATAACTCCAGCTTATCCAGTGTCATTCTAAATTAAAGGCAGCTTACGAGCTGTCTTACATTTAGACCATTAAAGCAGGCATGGAAAATGATGAATGAGACAGGCCTGCTTGTCTGTCCCCGCTCATGCCACGCCCACTTTTTTAGACCTGGCGTAAGCAGGGGAAAGTCGCAGATTGCATCGCAAGTGACCTTTGCGCCGCAATCTGCACCAGAAATACGCCTAATATAGGTGTGTTTCTGCATAGTAAATGACCCCCTATATGTCGGCTGCAGCCAATCGTTGTCCTCCGCGGTCTCACTGTCCTATTATTAGAGTGCTTTTCTGAGATTTTTGGACAACCCCTTTAAGTGCAGGTCTGAACTATAATACAGTTCTAAGGCTGCAACACATTTGGTCATTCTAAGGCCTCATGCACATGACCGTATGTGTTTTGCAAGCCACAAACTACGTATCCGCAAAACTGTCTGTCCCACTTTTTACCATCCCGCTCTATTGTAAAAATACGGACATCTGCATTGTTTGGGGTCTCAGAGAAATGAATGGGTCCGCATGAGTATCGGAAGTGAACCAAAGATATAGTTGTGTGCATGCGGCCTTCGTAAACAATTTTTCCTATATAAGCTGTAAAATGGCGAACTTGCAGGATCTATGCCAGTCACGATGCATTGTGGAAAGGGGACACTGGGGCCTCTTTCTGAAGATGCTGGGGATGGTAGGGATCCAAGTAGTTAAATTTATAAATCCACAAGATATGCCTTAAAGGAGCTGTCCCACAAAGAAGATTTTGTTGTTGAATCCATAATTATGACTACTCTACATTTCATAAAAAATAAAAAAGGGCTAATATCCGCAGATATTCCAGAAATAATGTTGGTATAGCGCGATCTGCAGTTTCTATTGAGCATCGGGTCACCAGACCAGGGATCCCACCACATGCCCGAAAGAGCAAGACTGAGCATGTGTGTCCACCTCAGCATGTTTACTTAGGTGGACAGAGAATGGCTGTTCAATAGAAACAGCAGGTGGCGTTATTTTAGTTTTACTCTCGGAATATCTAGGGATATAAGCACTATAAATAAATGTAACTGTAAGTGCAGAAATAGGTTTAGAATTATGAGCTGCATTTAAAGGGTGACCAACTTTGCATGAATCAATAGTGCAAGCGACTAGGGCTGCAACGATTACTCGATGTAATCGAGTAAAAAAAAAAAATCCTCGCTGCAATTTCCCTGCATCGAGGATTCATTTAAATCACGTGACCACGGACCGCGAAGTGAAGCCTCTCGCTCACCGCTCCGTTGCCTCTGCTGGAGTGTCTGTTGTGGCAGTACCGAGGCTCGGTCGTGGTGCGGGATGAAAAGCGCAGTGTGTGCTGCGATGCTCGGGCTGTAGCGGCTTCCTGTGCTGTGCGGGCACACATACTGTTGGCTCTGTCTGCCGGAGCACCAGGAGGCATTGGCCAGGATCCGCTGTCAGTTGACAGTTTCTATCTCAGCCTAAGTGCTTTATTTGCTACCATACAGGTCAGTACTTCTTTCCTATGTCCATGATCCTAGTGCTGCTCCTGTGAGTAAGGGAAGGTTAGGAAGCAGATTCTCCTCTACTTTCTGTGTATAGTGGATGGGAGGTAGCTAGGTGAATTGCAAGCTAGAGACTGCCTTCAGAAGGGAAACTAATTAAAATGGCAGATACAGGTCATATAATGAACAGAAATTATGTTATTCCTCATGTTCACACACTGTATTATTGAGTAAAGCAAAGTTTCTTGAAAGGTTAGCTAAGCTTTAACTACAATTTTCTTCATAGCACATCCCCTTTAATTTTTTATATATTTTTTATGTCTTCTATGTAGACCTCCGAGCTATATCAGTGGACTGACATCTTTTACAAATTTTTACCAGTTTTTATCATTCATTAATTTTATGTATGGCGTTTATTGCTTATATATTGCTAATAATAAATTAATATAGCTTGACTAACTTTGTGGTCCAGATATAAGAGTGCCCATTCTTTTCTATATTACATCCCCTTTAATTACCTGATAGGTGTAGGACTTTTCTACTTGTTTGAGTCTATCCACTTTTCCCATGGAGGTCAGTGTAGAAGTGGCCAAAGCACTTGCTGTAACTCCCATAGATTTTAATGGAGAGGACCAACTCTTCATAGACTTCTGTGGGCAAAATGTCCATTGCGATTTTTTGAATAGGATCCAATTGGCCACCATTCTCCTGATAGACGAGGACCCATTGCTGCTCAGCAGTTCTGCAGGACCTCCAGTGCCAGAACTACGTAGCTCTATCCATTGTGCTTGAAGCAGCGTCTGTCTGTACACTGCCCACGGTGGCACATGTCACTTTTTGGCGTGGTCGCAGCCCTAAACTGCCACCCGATGAACTGCAATGCTGCCTCCCAATGAAAACAATGGGAGGCAGAAACCAATGTAATTTTGGTGCGGTATCCGTGGCAGATTCCACCATGTGAACATCGGTGAGTTTTCCACGCGGATGCGATGCGTGAGTTGAACGCATTGCACCCACACTGAATCCCGACCCATTCATTTCTGTGGGGCTGTTCACATGAACGGTGATTTTCACGCATCACTTGTGCGTTGCGTGAAAATCGCAGCATGCTCTATTTTGTGCGTTTTTCATGTAGCGCAGGCCCCATAGAAATGAATGGGGTTGCATAAATTGAACTTGCCTTAATCCACTTGATCGCGTAGCCGGCATCTCCTTCTGGCTTCATCTTAGCTGTGTGCAGTAACAGGACCTGTGGTGACGTCACTCCGGTCATCACATGATCTTTTACCATGGTCACGGATCATGTGATGGACCATGTGATGACCGGAGTGATGTCACCACAGGTCCTGTTACTGCACACAGCTAAGAAAGAAGCCAGAAGAGATGCCGGCTGCACGATCAAGTGGATTAAGGCGAGTTAAATTATTATATTTTTTTTTATCCCCTCCAGCGCTATTTTACTATGCATTCTGTATTCAGAATGCTATTATTTTCCCTTATAACCATGTTAAAAGGGAAAATAATACAATCTACAGAACACCGATCTGCACTGTAGTTCACACTGAGCTTTTTTGTTGGTGACTGGTTGGTAATCTGCAGCACAGAGATAATACAGGTGAGGATTTTGCCTGGAAATTACAAGCCGATGCGAGGCCCTACAGCCACATGAAAATCTGCAGCCAAAGGCCTCATGCACACGGCCGTTGTGCGGCCATTCTGTGCATTGGGGACCGCAATTGTGGTCCTCAATGCACGGGCAGCATCCGTGCAGCGGGCCGGACCCATTCAACTTGAATGGGTCCGTGGTCTGTCCGCACTGCAAAAAAATATGACGTCATACTTATTTGCGGTGCGGAACAACGGAAAGAAACACCACAGAAGCACTCCGTACGTGTTCCATTCCGTGACTCCGTTCCGCATCTCCGGAATCAAGTGAATGGGTCCGCATCCGTAATGCGTGGAGCACACGGCCGGCGGCCGTGGATTGCCGACCCACCATTTGCGTGCTGCAATACGTCCACGGCCGCTCAACGGCCAAAACCGAATAGAAAACCGGTGCAGAAAGCATGTGGCACTGTAATGCAGATTCGGCGCTTGATTCATTTATTTATTCTTGCATGCTAATCCGAGAGTGTGCTTATACCCTAAATTGACATGCTGCAGCTTTTAAAGGGAGCCAAACACATCCAAAATTGGTTTCAAAGTAAGCATACTTCCACATAGCATAGCTGCCTCGAAACATAACCATGCCTTTCCAGTGAAAATCCAGTCCTGTAATCCGGAGAAATGCTTAAAATTTTTATGCAAATAAGGGTTTCAGTGCACCTTGGGGCCGCAGCATTTGGCACACAGTATGGCGGGGGCCGCACCATTTGGTGCACCGTCTGTCCCCCAGTAATACTGCCCGGTGCCTCCCCCTCTTATATGAGTGACATTTCCTGAGATTTCAGAGGCGGTAGCGATGACAAAGGGGAAGCCAGGCGCCTGTCCACGGTGCATTGAAAACCTTATTTGCATAAAACTAAAAAGAGGCTTTTTTTCATGACTTGAGGACAAGATTTTAACAAGAAAGGTATGGTTATGTTTCAGGGTACTTACCTTACATGGCAGTATGCTAAGGCAACTTTCACACTAGCGTTTTTGCTGGATCCGGCAGGGTTCAGGAAAAACGTTTCCATTAGGCTACTTTCACACTTGTGGAAGAATGATCCGGCAAGCAGTTCCGTCGCTGGAACTGCCTACCGGATCCGGCAAAACTAGGGCTGCAACGATTAATCGATGTAATCGATTATATTCGATAACTGGATTCGTTGTCGACGAATCCAGTTATCGAATAATCGCCGATTCGTTGCTATTCGGGCGGGCGGGCGGGCGGGCGCTGCATCTTTATTTTACCTTTTTACAATGACGCTCCCGCTCCTGTAACAGCCAGGCAGAGCGGACGGCGGCGTAACGTCACTCAATCACGTGACGCGCCTGCTCCGCCTCCTTCATTCATGAAGTGGGCGGAGCAGGCGCGTCACGTGATTGAGTGACGTTACGCCGCCGTCCGCTCTGCCTGGCTGTTACAGGAGCGGGAGCGTCATTGTAAAAAGGTAAAATAAAGATGCAAGCGCCGGGGCTGTTAGGGGGAAGGGGGGTCTGTGTATAGCACTGCTATGGGGAGGGGGGAGGATCTGTGTATAGCACTGCTATGGGGAGGAGGGGGGGTCTGTGTATGGCACTGCTATGGGAAGGGGGGTCTGTGCACTGTTATGAGGAAAGGGATCTGTGCACTGTTATGCCCATAACAGTGCACATATCCCCCTCTCCATAACTACGCCGTCCACAGATCCCCCATAATAGTGTCGTCCACAGATCCCCCATAAGTGTCGTCCACAGATCCCCCATAAACGCCGTCCACAGATCCCCCATAAACGCCGTCCACAGATCCCCCATAAACGCCGTCCACAGATCCCCCATAAACGCCGTCCACAGATCCCCCATAAACGCCGTCCACAGATCCCCCATAATAGTGTCGTCCACAGATCCCCCATAAACGCCGTCCACAGATCCCCCCATAAGTGTCGTCCACAGATCCCCCCCCATAAGTGTCGTCCACAGATCCCCCCCATAAGTGTCGTCCACAGATCCCCCCATAAGTGTCGTCCACAGATCCCCCCATAAGTGTCGTCCACAGATCCCCCCATAAGTGTCGTCCACAGATCCCCCATAAATGTCGTCCACAGATCCCCCCATAAATGTCGTCCACAGATCCCCCATAAGTGTCGTCCACAGATCCCCCATAAGTGTCGTCCACAGATCCCCCATAAGTGTCGTCCACAGATCCCCCATAAGTGTCGTCCACAGATCCCCCATAAGTGTCGTCCACAGATCCCCCATAAGTGTCGTCCACAGATCCCCCATAAGTGTCGTCCACAGATCCCCCATAAGTGTCGTCCACAGATCCCCCATAAGTGTCGTCCACAGATCCCCCATAAGTGTCGTCCACAGATCCCCCATAAGTGTCGTCCACAGATCCCCCATAAGTGTCGTCCACAGATCCCCCATAAGTGTCGTCCACAATTTGTTTTAATATGGCCTTTGAACATAATTTTTCAAGTAAGATCATATAAACCTCTGTTTTGTAATTTTGTCGTTTTTCCCGATTAATCGATTAATCGTAGAAATTAATCGGCAACTAATCGATTATTCAAATAATCGTTAGCTGCAGCCCTAGGCAAAACGTATGCAAACTGATGGCATTTGTAAGACTGATCAGGATCCAAATGCATTGAAATGCCGGATTCGTCTTTCTGGTGTCATCCGGCAAAACGGATCCGGCATTTTTTATTTATTTTTTTGGTCTGCGCATGACTGATCAGGTATTTTGAATGCCGGATCCGGCACTAATACATTTCTATGGAAAAAAATTCTGCATTCAGGCAAGTCTTCAGTTTTTTGGGCCGGAGATAAAACCGTAGCATGCTGCAGTTTTCTCTTTTGCCTGATCAGTCAAAAAGACTGAACTGAAGACATCCTGAACGTTTAAGGCTACTTTCACGTTTGCGGCAGGACCAATCTGAGGGGGTTAACTGCCACGGATTGCAGCTACCGCTCATAGAGGTCGGGAGCCGGCTATGTGATTCTGCAGCCAGCTCCTGCCTCCTGTATATGAATTAATGAGAGAGTTATCTTCATTATTCATCACGCAGTGCGCCCCCCCCCCCCCACCCAAGCCCCCCCAGTATTAATCATTGGTGGCAGTGGCCACAGGGTCCCCTCTCTCCTCCTCCTCCTCAGTGGCAGTCCCGGTCGGAGCCCCAGCAGTGTAAGCCTGGGGCTCCGATCGGTTACCATGGCAGCCAGGACGCTAGTAAGGCCCAGGCTGGCATGGTAAAGCTCCCTGCTGCTGTGTGCACAAAGCACAGGGCAGCAGGGACAGTGTGAGGTCCTATTCACCCTGATGGATCTCTATCAGGGTGAATAGGACAAGGGTTCTAGTCCCTAAGGGGGCTAATAGTTAGTGTAAAAATAACAAAACAAAAAAACACCAAAATATTAAGTATAAATGAAAAAGAAAGATTTACAAAAAAACTAAAACTACACGTTAACAATAAACATATTCATTTTCAGCAGATTTGTGTAGGAATTTAATTTAATTTTTTTTTTTCAAAAATGAAAATCCACAGAATATCAGTATAAATTATCGGCTATTGGCCTAAAAGTTCACAGATTATCGGTATCGGCTCAAAAAAATCTATATCGGTCGATCCCTAGAAAGTACCCTTACTGATTAACGGATCCAGTTGTTTGTCAGAGAAAACGGATCCGTCCCCGTTGACTTGCATTGTGGGTCATGACGGATCCATCTTGCTCCGCATGCCAGGAAGGAAAGCAAACCGCAGCGTGCTGCTCTCCGGTGTGAGAACGGAATGTTCGGTTCAGTTAGGTTTTGTCCCCATTGACAGAGTCGCATGATATGAGTATAATTACACCACTTCCGACAGGACCCTGCGTCTTCAACATGGCTACGCAAGCAACATGAAGACCAAGGAGCCTGAAGATGAAGCTGTGGAGACGTATAGAGCTGGGATGAGTTATATAAAATCTAGATCTCAGACCAGTGGATAAACTGTGGCATGACGAATGCTGTACACCAACACTACCCATCTAACGCCAAGGAGTTGGATCCGTTTTGCCTGGAACAATGAGCAATAACCCTAGTATCTATAACCCAAGAGACATACGTCTGTGATTGGAATTCCAATCAGCTGTTTTGAGAAGGCACCGGCACTCCTGTGAGCACGGCGGTATTCTCACAGCTCACCAAGCACAGTGCCGTACATTGTATAGCGCAGGGATCAGCAGCCTCTGCACTCCAGGTGTTGTGAAACTACATCTCCCATCATGCACACTTGCTTGGCTGTAATTTGAACTCCCACAGAAGTGAAAGGAGCATGCTGGGAGTTGTAGTTTCACAACAGGTGGAGTGCCGAAGGTTGCTGTTCCCTGGTATAGCGGTATGTATAGCTGCTCCTAGACCACATGACCGATGAACGTGTCGTCACTGGACTAGGAAAAGCTGTGAGAAGGCCGCAGTGCTCACAGGAGCGCCACTGCCTCCTCACACTGACCCCCACTGATCAGGTACTGATCACCCTAGCCAGAGGATAGGTCATCAGTATAAAAATACCAGAAAACCCCATTAATTTCTCCACTCCAGACCCATGTCAGAAGCCTGTCACTGTGCAAACCAGGTCTGTGCCCTGTCCTGATGAAGGGCTGAAGCCGCTGTCTTATGTTGTGGGAAAGACTCTGATTTTGGCTTTTAGCCTAAGTCAGGCATGCTCAACCTGCGGCCTCCAGCTGTTGCAAAACTACAACTCCCAGCATGCCTGAACAGCATACAGCTATCTGCGGAGCATTGTGGGAGTTGTAGTTTTACAACAGCTGGAGGGCCGCAGGTTGAGCATGCCTGGCCTAAGTCATTGTTTCCAGGCCTGTTTAATGGATCAGAGATGGACTTACAGGAGCATTGAAGACCCCGCTTGTGTCCTCTGGGTGAACGCATCTGGTGACCCCTCTACCATATGAGATGTGGCGCTGTGGTCAGAGGAGACTAAATTATTATTATTATTTTTTTTGTCACAACCTAAAATGCTAATGACAGCAGTGGCCCATATGGGTCTTCACCCTGAAAAGCATATGAGTAGTCCATTATTCTACAGTCACACCCCTGCCCCATCTGTTTTATGCTCATGTGAGGAAGCGGGGGCGTTGCACTACCGCGCCTAATAGCTGCCGCCTTTTACATGGGGTTATCGCTCTCCATCAGAGAGTCCGTGTCATTATATTACGGTCTTCAAGTGGTGCTGGACGTAGATCGCTGCAGTTCGTGGACCATATAGAGGAGTACAATCGGCTCTTAGGCCTGGTTCACACTTCAGCTATTTCCATCAGTTATTGTGAGTCAACAAAACAGAACAGGTGCAGATTTGTTCTTTATATCTTTGGGTAGCCTCCACTGGAAATAACTGATGTGTGAACTGGGCCTTACACAGCGGAACATGGCAGATTTTTTTTAATATCGTAAATTATCGGGTATGTTAAAAAAAAATAAAAAATTTTGTCATGCTCCGCTGTGTAAGAGCTGTTCGTATTGAGGAACGCGTGCTTCAGATGCTTCATCCTAAGTTGCTTTGTTCAAAACTTCAGAATAATACTTTGCGCAGATCCTTTTCTGTACAGTATTAGGGTCTATTCACATGTCTGCACTTTGGGTCCGGATCCGTTCCACAATTGGGTCCGCACCCATTCCGCATATTCATTTTCAAGGGGACGAAAAAGATGCGGACAGTGTGCTGTCCGCATCCGCATTTCCAGTCCACGGCCCCGAACTTCCGGTCCACGGCTCCCCAAAAAAATAAAACATGTCCTATTCTTGTCCGCAGCTACGGACAAGAATAGGCATTTCTATTGGGGTACCGGCCCGGTGTTTTGCGGATCCGCAAAACACTGTAGATGTGTGAACGGACCCTTAGAATGTATGGGCTCTGATGAGCCGAAGTTAGTTATAACTTTGGTAGTTGATTTTTAAAGTGGAAAACCACTTTAAAACTTGAAACCGAACTCAGCTGATCGGAGCCCATACATTTTTATCCGTCTCCGTACAGTATGATTCCGAAGTTTTGAACACAGCAAATTCGGATGTAGTATCTGAAGCTCGCTTTCGCTCATCGATAATCGTAATTTAGCTTTGTTGCCCAGAATACAGCTTACATTTTTAGAGTAGATCTAAAAATCAAAGAGGTGATCTGATTGCTAACGTACTTGTATTATACATCATACAACTTTAAATTTCTACGTTAAAGGGAAACGGTCACTGGTATTTTGGGTAAAGAGCTAAGGACATGGGTTGCTGGGCGGCCACTAGCACATCCGCAATACCCAGTCCCCATAGCTCTGTGTGCTTTTATTGTGGAAAAAAGACGATTTGATACATGTGCAAATTACCCTGAGATGAGTCCTGTCCCTGACTCATCTCATGTACAGGACTCACCTCAGGTTAATTTGCATATGTATCAAATAGTTTTTTTCCCATAATAAAAGCACACAGAGCAATGGGGACAGGGTATTGCGGATGTGCTAGCGGCCATCTAGCAACCCATGTCCTCAGCTCTATACCCAAAATCCCGGTGACAGGTTCCCTTTAAAGGGATTCTCCAGCTGTACCAAATTGATGGTCTCTCCCTAGGCCATCAATATCAAATTGATAAGGGTCTGACTCGGAGCATCCTCACCAATCTGCATACTTTTGAACAGGTATTCTGGCATTGAGGCTTTTTTTTTGCTTGAGATTTTTTTTACATTATATTAAATTGTTTTTTTATTTATTTTGTTCCACTATGGGACGGAAACATGTAACCCCTTGATCAATTACATACTAAACTGTGATATATCTGCTCTGCACTGTATTGTGCATGAGGACTATTGTTAGGCCCATTAGGTCACATTGGAGGAGCACTGATGGGGTTACAGAGGAAGCCTTTTCACTTGGTAAAACCACTTAGGTGCTGCAGTCTGCATTGTCTTGACATCTGTGTGGTTAACAGACATAACCGATGTTGGCTCTGTAATCTGTATGTTCCTGCATGTTACTGCTAACCTGCGGATAGCGTGGGCAACACTGAGCTTGTACCATATAAAGAAAAAAACACAGAAAAAACTAAGATAAAAACATCCTGCACGGTATGAGATACAAATCTGCAGATGTCCCTGGCCACATTCATGAAAAAGAAATCACAGAAATAAGATAATAATGCACTTAGTAAAGTAGATGCAAGCACTAAATATAGACCAAGCCCTCACTCTGATATGATAATATCTGAGACACTTAGCCAATATATTTTGATCAAAACACATCTGTGCCCGCCTACCGAACACCAAGGTGGTCTCGGGTCAGGCGGGTCCTACGCTAAACCTGCCTGAGCCGCTGGGCTTCTATGTTCAGGAGTGCAGACCCCGCACATATGGTGTGCTGCTCCTAGTCACCTTCATGTTCATCAAGCAACCAAGGGGAGGAGGAGCAAGCACACCTATATGTACCACCTAAGGCTACTTTCACACTAGCGTTTGGGGTTCCGCTTGTGAGTTCCGTTTGAAGGCTCTCACAAGCGGCCCCGAACGCATCCGTACTGCCCCAATGCATTCTGAGTGGATGCGGATCCGCTCAGAATGCCTCAGTCTGGCAGCGTTTGGCCTCCGCTCAGCAGGCGGACACCCGAACTCTGCTTGCAGCGTTCGGGTGTCCGCCTGGCCGTGCGGAGTCAAACGGATCCGTCCAGACTTACAATGTAAGTCAATAGGGACGGATCCGTTTGAAGTTGACACAATATGGCTCAATTTCAAACGGATCCGTCCCCCATTGACTTTCAATGTAAAGTCTGAACAGATCCGCTCAGGCTACTTTCACACTTAGAATTTTTTCTGAAATATAATGCAGACGGATCCGTTCTTAACGGATTCCATCGTCTGCATTATAGAAGCGGATCCGTCTGTGCAGACACCAGACGCATCCGCTCCGAACACAAGTGTGAAAGTAGCCTAATCAAGGCGCTCTATTGGATAGGAAGGGCAAAAGTGCAGAGGAGGACTTTGTCCATATCAAATGCTTGCATCTATTTTATTAAGTGCATTATTACCTTATTTCAGATTTATTTTATTTTTTTCATGAATGTGGCCAGGGACATCCGCACATTTATTTATCATACCGTGCAGGATGTTTTTATCTTTGTTTTTTCTGTGATTTTTTTTTTTCTGTTTATGTAGTATATGCTTGAGGGAGTGGCACCTTTAAGTGTGAATGCGCTCCTATTTTATCTTGGGAGTAGCATTCCTTTGTACTTTTGCCCTTCCTATCTCATAGAGCGCCTTGATTAGGTGGTACATATAGGTGTGCTTGCTCCTCCTCCCATTGGTTGCTTGATGCACATGGAGGTGACTAGGAGCAGCACACCATATGTGCGGGGTCTGCACTCCTGAACATAGAAGCCCAACGGCTTAGGTAGGTTTAGCGTAGGACCTGCCTGACCTGAGACCACCTTGTCGCTTGGTAGGCGGGCACAGATGTGTTTTGATCAAAATATATTGGCTAAGTGTCTCAGATTTTATTACATCAGAGTGAGGGCTTGGTCCATATATAGTGCTTGCATCTACTTTACTAAGTGCATTATTATGTTATTTCTGTGATTTTTTTTTTAATTTTATTTTTTAAAAATTCTTTTTTTCATCGTGCGTTTTTATTTTTTTCCGTTACGGTTGTATGGGAACCCTTGTCCCATACACCATAATAGAGAACTACTAGGGTGAATGAGATTCTGCTGCTCTGCCTGCTGAGCGGTGCCTCCTGCACTACTTTACAGGCAGATCACCATGACAGGCCTGGGAACCTTCAGCAGGCCCCAGGCTGTCATGGTAACTGATTTGGAGCGCCACAATTTCACTGCAGGGGCTCCGATCGGAAGGCAAGAGGGGAGCTGCCTCCCTCTGTCTAACTCCACAGAAGCTGCTATCGATATTGACCCCGGCATCTGAGGAGTTAAATAAACCGGGTTCGGCGTTATCGCGGCTGGGTGCCAGCTGTATTATCAGTGCAGCAGCCCGCTCCATACATTCCCTCAGCGACTATGACATACAGGTACATCTCGGTGGCTGAATGGGTTAAATATTCTTCTGCCAGTCTGCATTTACAGCCTTTTTGTCTCCATGGTTACAGACTACAAACCAACCCGGTGGGTAGTCTGATCCAGCATTCATGCTCCCCTCTTCTTGTTAACCTACAGAGAATAGAAGAGCTGGCAGATGGAAGAGAGTAAGACGTGACTGCAGGGTGAGACGGCGCACTGAGTTTGCCACCATGGAGACACGGGCAGATTTATCTCTATATGTATACCCCAATGCTATATTTATGAAGCCCCCGCCCCACTATTTCAAACACATGTGGATATGTTTGAGGCAGAGGGTGAGGAGTCCTTCTGAGCACGAGTCAGTTATCTCATTTTTCAATGCCAGGTCCAACCTGTCACAAATCATGATATCGTGCACCCCCATAGGCTTACATTAGAGGCACTGCGTGACCGTGATTGTGGACCGTCGTCCTCATTGTTGCAGTGAAGCCCTGGCCTAAGGTAAAGCTTCACTTTCTAAACCTCATGTTGGATACCATCACGTATGTGTTATATGTAAAGGTCTCTTTACACGGGACGATGCAGCAGGCAATTGTCGGGAAGGAAGCCTGCTCATCAGTGGAGGAGACCATTGTATTTGCATGCAGCGATCTCCTCCACAGTATGGTTAGGAGTGATCACTAATGTCATCGCTCGTCCCCATACAGACTCGTTGTTTGGCTGCACCAGAAAGCTAATTACACAGCACAATCTGCGGCACATTTACACCACCAGATAATCACTAACGAGCGCTCCTACCAACACTCGTTGGCGATTCTCGGCCTGTGAAAAGGGGCCTTAGGCTGCATGACGACATGTGTCGCGTGACAGTTTCTATAATGATGGTCTATGGTGTCGCACTGTGACATACTGCGACACGACAGTCTCAGAAAAATCCATCTTAGATGGATTTTTGCAATTGTCGTGTCGCAGTCACGGTGCGACCCTATGGACTATCATTATAAATATTGTTGCGTGACAGCTGTCACCGTATAGCCCTAGCCTTATGGCCAGGTTCACAGCACAGTTTATTTTTTCAGTTTTTCTGTTCTGTCAGAAGAACAGAATAATAGAGAAAAAATAAAAATAAAATAAATGGATCCTTTATTTTAAAGGGGTTGTCCCATCTAAGACAATGGGGGCATATCGCTAGGCTATGCCCCCATTGTCTGATAGGTGTGGGTCCCACCTCTGAGACCCGCACCTATATCGAGAACAGGGCCTCCGCAAGTGAAGGAGGGCGCACTGTGCATGTGCAGCTGCTCCCCATTTCTAAGGGGCCGCCAAAAATAGCAGAGCGCTGGCTCGGCTATTTCCATCGGCCTCATAGTAATGAATGGGAGCCTGGGCCGCGCATGCGCTGTACGCTCCCATTCACTTCTATGGGAGCAGCGCTTGGTGGTGGACGGACCCTGGGGAATCTGGGGTGCTCTGTTCTCGTTATAGGTGCAGGTCCCAGCGGTGGGACCCGCACCTCTCAGACAATGGGGGCATATTCTAGCGATATGCCCCCATTGTCTTTGATGGGAATACCCCTTTAAGCATCTGTTATGCTCATTTAGCATCCGTTTTAGCCATTTCTGTCTGAGATTCTGCATGTAAGACTTTCTTTTTTTTTTCTTTTTTCTCAGACAGACATGGAGAAAACGGATGTAAAATGTGCATAACAGATGCTTAAAATATAGGATGTATTTATTTTATTTTTTTTCTGTTCTTCTGACAGGGTGATGTGAACACGGCCTTACCTGTACGCCGCCTGCCTTTGTCTTTCCAGCAGAAGCTGTTCTCCTCCTCTCCATGTCACATCGCTCTCCCGACGCTTTAACAGTACTAATTAACTCCAGATTATGGGACCTGCTTGTTAGGCGTCTCACTATATCAAAATACACAGCTCAATGCGGATCAGCTGCTTTCTAAGCAATTATTTTCCCTGGATTCATGTAGGGAAGGCGAAATGATTTCAGGTGGTTTATTAGCATCTTCATTTTTACCTGTGAGATTAATTCTAGAACACCTAGGGTGTAATTTTATCAGTCCCATAACTAAGCCTGTAATAAAATCCCCTTCTCCGCACTGTTGTTTGTGCGTGGCGTGGAGAGGAGCTGTAAAGAAGCCAGACGCTTCCATGCATTAGAGCCTTGGATGGCGGCTTTTTTTAGACACACGATATCATTGTTTTCAATGTCTTGTTTACCGACGATTCCCACTTGACCTGTATCTTTGGGACTAACACTTGGACGGCTTTCTTGTTTAGCAAAGTAGAACTTCTCAAAGTTTGGGGCGATTAAATGTCTGCATCGGGTTCCCTAATTGCTGCCTTTAAAAGGATGAAATATGAAATTTTCTTTCCTTTTATGCCGCACTTGTGTGGCTTGTGTTGCTATATTTTTAATTTCAGTGTCTCATCGGTGACTGTGGGGGATAGGGCGAAATGCCCAGGGCTCCATATTTTGTCATTGATTTGACTTAGATGGTAGTAGAGGGACTGGATATTTTATACTACCGTATTGAACTCTTTGGGGCTGTTAGACCTGACACTATGAACGGGCAGAAGTATTATTTAAGTTAAAGTGGTAGCCGCTGCACTTAGTAAATTGCTCCCATTTGGGGGAGCAGCACGTAAGAATTGCACTTTTTATGGTAAACATCTGAGACGAAGCACAAGGAACAAGTTTTGTAAAGGATTTGTAGAGCCTTAGGATTAGGTCAGTGGTTGTGGACCCTAGGCAAGCCCAAGTCAACTAGAGACCCCACGGCAGAAGCCTAAACGGTTTTCCATATGGACTGTGCTTTGCCGATACATGATGTTCATGTCATCCATGGCGACATCACCTCTGTAGGCTGCAGTTGGTCACCATGGCCAGGTGTCGTCATCAGTATGGACAACACTTGAACCCTGATCCAAAAATGAAGGATGACTTAAACTTTTTTTATTGTTTTGGGGGTCTGTGGAATAAAACTAGCTTTTAAAAGGGTACCCCGGGAACGACTTAAAATGGCTGCCAGTAACCTGTCCTAGATTGTGAGCAGGACCTGTTTCCTCCAGAGCTCCCTGGTGTGTGGGGGGCAGTGAGGAGCAGAACCTTACTGTACTGTACTGTACTCTACACTGCTCTACAATCGATGGTAATGAAGTGATCCTGCCTACGATATGTCATCATGGCTGAGCAGCCTGACAGGAGCACCCACCAATATATAGTACATGCAAGTGCCAGAGCGTAGTGTGTAGTGATGCCCTACCCTTTCACCCCCACTTAGGCAGCTCTGCAAGCGAAGGCAACCAGTCTTGCTTACATTCTAGGATAGATTGTTGACGGCCATTCTAAATCATTCCATCCAAGTGTTCCTCCACACCCCCCCCCCCCATTGAGATTTCTGAAGAAATAAAAAAAAAATTGAGGAGAGAAAAAAAAGTTCATAAATATTGTGCTCATTTTGAGCAACCTGCATAAATACAGTATGTCTCCTGTAAGGGTCCATTCACACGTCCGTAGGTGTTTTGCGGTCCACAAAACATGGACACCGGCAATGTGCATTTGCGGACCGCACATTGCCGGCACTATAATAGGAAATGCCTTGTCTAGAAGACAAGAATAGGACATTGTGGCGAAACCAACCTCGCCACTGGGTTTTGGAGGGGCCTGTTTGCCAGCCTCTTTACCCAGGATTATGGCCCATACTAACTTTGAAGGAGAAGACACACCGGCCGCACAGCTTAAATCTGTGGAACTGTTTTGGGCAGGAAAGCCATGCTTGCGGCCGGCCAAATGTGACTTCCATGGAATTAGGGAACCCCTGCTCGGATCTGGGTGATTTTTGGATATGTTGTTCACCCAGATCAGAGCTATCCATGGATGTACATTATGGGGATATGTCGGGTTTTGAGGTGTTTTCTGTGTTTTGGGAAAAATGTGTGGTTTCTATCTGTGAGTGATTAAGTTAGCCCATTACGTTTGGTAATTTGGTTTTGTGTACAATTGCTGGGAAGGTGTCAATACTGTAAATGCATGTGATTGGCTGTTTTTACAAAACCCTGTGGGTGGTAACCTTGTTGGAAGATGTGTATAAATCAATGCTTGTGTGTCCAAATAAGGAGTTCCCGTTTTACCCTTCACCATGTTGAGGCTGGTGTTTGGGTAACTGATCGACACCGGGGGATTGCTATACGCTGAAGATTTGCTATACTCCCCTGGCATAACTACTAGCTCTTGTAAGAGCTGTTCCTGCTCTCTGGATGTAGGAGAGGTTCACCCACTGGAGCCTTGTCGTAGGTCCAGGGTGGGTAGGAGACGGTGAGACCTCAACCAAGCTTCGGCGGTTCGTGGGGTCTGCATCGCTTACGGTTCAAGTGGAGTGCTTGGAGTCCTCGGGAAGCGCTAGGAGCATCTATCGACAGAGGTACCCGGTCGGCAAAAAAAGGCAAAAATAAACCTGTCAGGTAGAAGTAATTTTTCCCCACTTTAGGCCTCATGCACACAACAGTATTTTTTCACTGTCCGCAAAACGGGGTTCCATTGGTCCGTGATCCGTGACCGTTTTTTTTCGTCCGTGGGTCTTCCTTGACTTTTGGAGGATCCACGGACATGATCGCCTGGCCGTGCGGAGCCAAATGGATCCGTCCTGAATTACAATGCAAGTCAATGGGGACGGATCCGTTTGACATTGACACAATATGGTGCAATTGCAAACGGATCCGTCCCCATTGACTTTCAATGTAAAGTCTGGAGTCCCTTTTAAACCATCGGATCGGAGTTTTCTCCAATCCGATGGTATATTTTACCTTGAAGCGTCCCCATCACCATGGGAACGCCTCTGTTAGAATATACTGTCGGATATGAGTTACATCGTGAAAACTCATATCCGACAGTATATTCTAACACAGAGGCGTTCCCATGGTGATGGGGAAGCTTCTAGTTAGAATATACTACAAACTGTGTGCATGACTGCCCCCTGCTGCGTGGCAGCCCCTGATCTCTTACAGGGGGCCATGATCAGCACAATTAACCCCTCAGGTGCCGCACCTGAAGGGGTTAATTGTGCGTATTATAGCCCCCTGTAAGAGATCAGGGGCTGCCAGGCAGCAGGGGGCAGACCCCCCTCCCCAGTTTGAATATCATTGGTGGCCAGTGTGCGGCCTCCCCCTGCCCCCCTCCCCAGTTTGAATATAATTGGTGGCACAGTGTGCCCGCCCCCCCTCCCTCCCTCCCTCCCTCTATTGCATTAATAACATTGGTGGCAGTGTGCGGCCTCCCCCGGCCCCCCCTCCCTCCCTCTATTGCATTATTAACATTGGTGGCAGTGTGCGGCCCCCCCCTAATGCAATAGAGGGAGGGAGGGGGGGCCGCACACTGCCACCAATGTTAATAATGCAATAGAGGGAGGGAGGGGGGCACACTGTGCCACCAACGTATTAATACAATAGAGGGGGGCGGGGGTGCACACTGTGCCACCAATGTTATTATTATAATAGAAGGAGGGAGGGAGGGGGGCCGCACTGGCCACCAATAAAATTTAAAAATTTAAACTGGGGAGGGAGGAGGGTCTGCCCCGGATCTCTTACAGGGGGCTATGATACGCACAATTAACCCCTTCAGGTGCAGCACCTGAGGGGTTAATTGTACGGATCACAGCCCCCTGTAAGAGATCAGTTTAAATTTCATTGGTGGCCAGTGCGGCCCCCCTCCCTCCCTCTATTATAATAATAACATTGGTGGCACAGTGTGCGCTGCCCCCCCCCCCCCCCCCCCCCCCCCCCCCTTCCTCCCTCTATTGTATTAATACCCATTGAAAGTCAATGGGTCCGCAAAAAAAACGGAAAACGGCACAACGGCCTCGGATGCACACAACGGTCGTGTGCATGAGGCCTTAGGCGAATAAAAAATTCCTTCCCGACTCCAATCAGGCAATCAGAATAACTCCCTGGATCAACGACCCCATCTCTAGTAGCTATAGCCTGTAATATTATTACACTCCAGAAATACATCCAGGCCCCTCTTGAATTCCTTTATTGTACTCACCATCACCACCTCCTCAGGCAGAGAGTTCCATAGTCTCACTGCTCTTACCGTAAAGAATCCTCTTCTATGTTTGTGTACAAACCTTCTTTCCTCCAGACGCAGAGGATGTCCCCTCGTCACAGTCACAGTCACAGTCCTGGGGATAAATAGCTGATGGGATAGATCTCTGTACTGACCCCTGATATATTCATACATAGTAATTAGATCTCCCCTCAGTCGTCTTTTTTCTAAAGTGAATAGCCCTAATTTTGACAATCTTTCATGGTACTGTAGTTGCCCCATTCCAGTTATTACTTTAGTTGCCCTCCTCTGGACCTTCTCCAGCTCTGCTATGTCTGCCTTGTTTACAGGAGCCCAGAACTGTGCACAGTACTCCATGTGTGGTCTGACTAGTGATTTGTAAAGTGGTAGGACTATGTTCTTATCACGGGCATCTATGCCCGTCCCATCTATGACATGTCCTATCATTTGTGGAGCGGAGGCACAGATCACTATGAAGCACTTCCATGCGCTTTCAGGTCCGTGCCTCTGCACCGCAAATGATAAGACATGTCCTATCTTTGGCCATATCTTGCGGACCCATTTAGGTATTTGTAGTCCGCAGCACGGGCATGGAGCCCTTACTTTCGTGTGCATGAGCCCTTATGGAGATTTGAAGGGAGTCTTTCAGCAGTTTTGACCATGCTAACTGCCGACAGCACTAGGTAAGGAGAGCAGTACAAAATACCATATGTGGATCTTTTATTATAAGGAGTGGTATGCATATGAAGGTTTATTTTGCTGTTGCAAATGCACTGGAGGCGGAGCTTCACTGCACTGAGTGCTTCGTAGCCCCTCCCCTCTGCCCTGAGTAACGACTGTAGCACCCAACCCAGAGACCTCTACAGCTGTACACCTGTTAATAAATACTCCACAAAAGCTATGTTTGTACTGCTCTCCCATGCCCCTTCTCAGTGCTGTCCGCACTCAGCATGGTCAAAACTGCTGACAGACTCCCTTTAAAGGATAACTGTCACATTTAGACCCTAATTTCAATTTTCATATATGTTGTTACTAATAACATGATATTCCAGAATCAGTTACTATTAGACTGACTTACCCCATATTTAATAAGATTCAGCCCTTAGCAACCAGTCTGCAAAAACTGCAATCTCACTATTCAGTTAAGATGGCCGCCACTGCCCTCACCCTGAGGCTAATCCCGCCTGCCCTCACTAGCCAGTAACAATAGTCCCCCAAATGTGTCAGTAACCAGAGCCCTCCCCCCTAAAGGGTCAATCTCCTGCAGCACAAAGGGGTCCTCTTACCACATGTTGCTTTCATTTATACACTGAGCAGACGGCAGATCTCCCTTCCCTGCTCTGCGCTGCTTCCACTCTGCATTGTCCCAGTCTGCTGAGTGAGGGAGCGTCTGCCAAGCGCAGGGACAGGGAGAAGTGCACACAGCCCAGGCACTGTTATCAGCTGCTGGGGAGGACCTGGCTTTAACCATTTACTTACAGTCCCTGTCAGTAATGTGACCTTGCACGCAGCGTCCTCCATCCTTCACACATAGACGGACCCTGCCTAGCAACCCTATTTTAAGCACAGGTAAAAGTAGGCAGTACAGAGAACAAAACTGTGGAATTAAGGGGTAATTGAATACACAGTGAAAAGTTGAAATAGGGCCACCAAGGAGATATTAATCGCCACAATCCAATACAGATGTGCAGTGATGTATTTTGGAAGGGATAATAATTCATATATAGCTTGTGTACCCTCCATATGTAGCTCTACTAATGTCTCTGTAAGGCTAGTTTCAGTTCTAGTTGCGGCAGAGGCTACGGCAGGCTGTTCCGGTAGAGAGCAGCCTGCCGGAGTTATCTGGATTGGCTTTGCCGGATAATACTGCCTGTCTGCCAGACCCCAGTGACTATAATGAGGCCTGGCAGAGAGATATATATATATATATATATATATATATATATATTATATAGCCGGTATCTGGCAAATATGGTGAGAATCTCCCGGACAAAAACTTCTGCACGCTGAGCCGGTTCCCTGCATTCTCTGTTGGACTCTGTAATTCCCATTCCACCTCTCTCTTATCCTTTGGTCTCTCTCGAACCCCATCGTAACTCCTACAGCCCTGCTCCATAGATTCCAAGCTACTCAAGTCTGCAGAGGTTTTTTTTTTCCTATTATAAAACATGATGGAGATATATGACTAGGTACCAACTGGATCAGCTGTGCGTGCTAATATATATCTACCCACACTGTACCTTCTGAGAAAAACCGAACCAACTGTAGATGGCTTGTAAATCATCTGTTTCTCTTTGTGGAGATCCAGCTGGTGATGGTGATCTTACAGGCAAGGCTTCCTGGGCAAAAGTATGAAAATTTGCTTTCCTGATCCTCAGCTCCAGTCCCAAGGGTCCACCTGCTGGTCATGTTTTCAGAATTTCTTTAGTATTGAGAGGGTGAATATGATTAGTGTCCATGCATTGGGACTTAACACAGGTATTCATTCTGTGGGAAACTCTCAAATCATGACCGGCAGGTGGGTCCTAAGGACTGGAGTTGAGGAGCTCTGGCCTAAAAGGAAGAAAACTGTCTCTCTAGGGTCACCTATAGAGATCTACCCTAGAAACAGGACTTGGAATATCAGTCCTACCAGAGATACCCTTCTATAGCTGGTCCTGTTTCCACCAGATCCCCACAAGGAGAATCAGTACCTTCCAGAAGCTGCTTCATAGGCCTCTCGCCCAGCCAACCAAGGTTCTACTTTGTTCTCACGAGGAGCACAAACTCCACAACACTGCTGTCTACAGATGAGCTTTTCCACTTTGGTTGACATCATTAGTTGTGTTTCAAGGCTTTTTAATAGGTTGAATATTGGCTTACAGGGTACATACCTGTAGGTGGCACTTTCTTTCAGGGTTTCTGGAATTCTTGACAGTATGCAGAATTATACTCGCAATGAAAAATACTATACCATGAATCAGTGGCGGCCCATCAAAATTTGTCTTCAGCCTTTTTGAAAAAGAACCCATCGGATCTATCACAGCTCTATTAGAAATGGAGGCCATGATGGTGTGAACAGAGCCTAAGATGTAGTAGCAGTTATTTTTCTATGCTGTCTATAACTTTAAAATCGGTAATTACACCATACAAAAAAAACATAACTCCTATAAAAAACGCTTGTGATCAATATTGAAGCAGCTTTCAGTGGAGACCCCTCACTGTGTCTCTGTTCTCTGTGTAGCGTCTGCTGGAGATGCGGACTGAATAATAACATTGAAATCAAGATTTCTCGCACTCCTCCTGCCCTCTGCCTCCAGCATAAACCCAGTGACCCATTAAAGAGAGCTTGCTCGTGTTATTTGTCAAAGAACCATCTATCTATTTGTCTATGGTGAAAACACTTGTTGATTAAGTAGATTTCATACGGTCGTGATTGTGCTGCTTGTGGAGAGGTCAGTGATGTGCCGGAGAATTGATTGAATGGCTTCTTTCCTTGATTAAATTGCATAACAGACTAATATTTGAGATGCTTGCAGGGTTATTGCCATCCCAAATAAAGTTTATGTTGATGGTTTTCCATTGCTATTCTTCAATCATGTTTTCTTGGCTTACTCTTAGTTCATGCTTGCCTCCTTGGCTGTCTTTGTAATCTCTTTTCTTTTAATTTTTCTCATGTTTTTATAGATTTTATTTTTTTTATTTTTTTTTATACACAGAGTAGTGTAGTTTGTGTTAGGTGAAAAGCTTTAGCTAAAAAAGAGTAGCTTGAGAGTATCGTTAAGTGTTCAAAATGGACTCAAATTCTTGGTCTCTGTGCTAGAGTAAAATTTGAAACTGATGACCTTCATTATAGAATACCAGTAAAACTTAAAGAGAACCTTTCATTGGTTTGTAGTGTGTGATATAAATATCTGGACCTGCGGGGTACCCCCCGCTGTGCTGCCACCCTGCCTTTTTTTTTTATAACGCTCCTGCGCCTCGTTATGGCCCCCTGCAAATATCGTGCTCGGTATGCTAATACTGAGCATCGGAACAGGGAGGAGGAGACACCAGGGTTTATCAATGGGCGTCTCCTTCTCCCCTGGCTGTAGCACTGTCCAATTGCAGCACAGAGCGTCACAGCCAGGGAGGTTTTTTCTATCTGGCTGTGACGCTCTGTGCTGTGATTGGACAGTTCTACAGCCAGGGGAGAAGGAGACGCCCATTGAGAAACCCTGGTGTCTCCTCCTCCCTGTTTCGATGCTCAGTATTCGCATACTGAGCGCAACATTTGCAGGGGGCCATAACTGAGCGCTATAAAAAAACAAAAAAAAAACAAAACAAAGAAACAGGCTGGGTGGCAGCACAGTGGTGGGGGGGTACCCCGCAGGTACAGATATTTATATCACACTACAAACCAATGAAAGGTCCTCTTTAACCACTTCAACCCCGCTAGCTAAAACCCCCTTCATGACCAGAGCACTTTTTACACTTCGGCACTACACTACTTTCACCGTTTATCGCTCGGTCATGCAACTTACCACCCAAATTAATTTTACCTCCTTTTCTTCTCGCTAATAGAGCTTTCATTGGGTGGTATTTTATTGCTGCTGACATTTTTACTTTTTTTGTTATTAATCGAAATGTAACGATTTTTTTGCAAAAAAATGACATTTTTCACTTTCAGCTGTAAAATTTTGCAAAAAAAACGACATCCATATATAAATTTTTCGCTAAATTTATAGTTCTACATGTCTTTGATAAAAAAAAAATGTTTGGGTAAAAGTTATAGCGTTTACAAACTATGGTACAAAAATGTGACTTTCCGCTTTTTGAAGCAGCTCTGACTTTCTGAGCACCTGTCATGTTTCCTGAGGTTCTACAATGCCCAGACAGTAGAAAAACTCCACAAATGACCCCATTTCGGAAAGTAGACACCCTAAGGTATTCTCTGATGGGCATAGTGAGTTCATAGAACTTTTTATTTTTTGTCACAAGTTAGCGGAAAATGATGATGATTTTTTATTTTTATTTTTTTCTTACAAAGTCTCATTCCACTAACTTGTGACAAAAAATAAAAAATTCTAGGAACTCGCCATGCCCCTCACGGAATACCTTGGGGTGTCTTCTTTCCAAAATGGGGTCACTTGTGGGGTAGTTATACTGCCCTGGCATTCTAGGGGCCCAGATGTGTGAGAAGAACTTTGCAATCGAAATGTGTAAAAAATGACCGGTGAAATCCGAAAGGTGCACTTTGGAATATGTGCCCCTTTTCCCACCTTGGCTGCAAAAAAGTGTCACACATCTGGTATTGCCGTACTCAGGAGAAGTTGGGGAATGTATTTTGGCGTGCCATTTTACATATAACCATGCTGGGTGAGAGAAATATCTTGGCAAAAGACAACTTTTCCTATTTTTTTTTATACAAAGTTGGCATTTGACCAAGATATTTTTCTCACCCAGCATGGGTATATGTAAAATTACACCCCAAAACACATTCCCCAACTTCTCCTGAGTACGGCGATACCACATGTGTGACACTTTTTTGCAGCCTAGATGCGCAAAGGGGCCCAAATTCCTTTTAGGAGGGCATTTTTAGACATTTGGATCCCAGACTTCTTCTCACACTTTCGGGCCCCTAAAAAGCCAGGGCAGTATAAATACCCCACATGTGACCCCACTTTGGAAAGAAGACACCCCAAGGTATTCAATGAGGGGCCTGGCGAGTTCCTCGAAATTTTTATTTTTTTTGCATAAGTTAGCGGATATTGATTTTTTTTTTGTTTTTTTCTCACAAAGTCTCACTTTCCGCTAACTTAGGACAAAAATTTCAATCTTTCATGGACTCAATATGCCCCTCAGCGAATACCTTGGGGTGTCTTCTTTCCGAAATGGGGTCACATGTGGGATATTTATACTGCCCTGGCTTTTTAGGGGCCCTAAAGCGTGAGAAGAAGTCTGGAATATAAATGTCTAAAAATGTTTACGCATTTGGATTCCGTGAGGGGTATGGTGAGTTCATGTGAGATTTTATTTTTTGACACAAGTTAGTGGAATATGAGACTTAGTAAGAAAAAACAAAAACAAACAAAAAATTTCCGCTAACTTGTGCCAAAAAAAATGTCTGAATGGAGCCTTACCAGGGGGGTGATCAATGACAGGGGGGTGATCACCCATATAGACTCCCTGATCACCCCCCTGTCATTGATCACCCCCCTGGTAAGGCTCCATTCAGACGTCCGTATAATTTTTACGGATCCATGGATCGGATCCGCAAAACACATGCGGACGTCTGAATGGAGCCTTACAGAGGGGTTATCAATGACAGGGGGTGATCACCCTGATCACCCCCCTGTCACTGATCACCCCCCCTGTAAGGCTCCATTCAGACATCCGCATGATTTTTACGGATCCATGGATACATGGATCGGATCCACAAAACACATGCGGACGTCTGAATGGAGCCTTACAGGGGGTGATCAATGACAGGGGGGTGATCAGGGAGTGTATATGGGTGATCACCCGCCTGTCATTGATCACCCCCTGTAAGGCTCCATTCAGACGTCCGCATGTGTTTTGCGGATCCGATCCATGTATCCATGGATCCGTAAAAATCATGCGGACGTCTGAATGGAGCCTGACAGGGGGGTGATCAATGACAGGGGGGTGATCAGGGAGTGTATATGGGTGATCACCCGCCTGTCATTGATCACCCCCCTGTAAGGATCCATTCAGACGTCCGCATGTGTTTTGCGGATCCGATCCATGTATCCGTGGATCCGTAAAAATCATACGGACGTCTGAACGGAGCCTGACAGGGGGGTGATCAATGACGGGGGGTGATCAATGACAGGGGAGTGATCAGGGAGTTTATATGGGGTGATCATGGGTGATCAGGGGTTCATAAAGGGTTAATAAGTGACGGGGGGGGGGGGTGTAGTGTAGTGTAGTGTTTGGTGCGACTTTACTGACCTACCTGTGTCCTCTGGTGGTCGATCCTAACAAAAGGGACCACCAGAGGACCAGGTAGGAGGTATATTAGACGCTGTTATGAAAACAGCGTCTAATATACCTGTTAGGGGTTAAAAAATTTGGATCTCCAGCCTGCCAGCGAGCGATCGCCGCTGGCAGGCTGGAGATCCACTCGCTTACCTTTCGTTCCTGTGAGCGCGCGCTCACAGGAAATCCCGGCCCTCGCGAGATGACGCATATATGCGTGACTCTGCGCAGGGCCGCCACCTCCGGACCGCACATCTGCGTTAGGCGGTCCGGAGGTGGTTAAAGGCTATGCACACCTTTTGGGGGGCATTTTTTATTTATTTTTGCATTGCACTCATTGAGCTAAAATATTTCTTTCAATTGGGCTATATTAAACATTTGGAGTCGTCTTCTCTGTACAGGGCTAAGATTCTCTAGTAGCAAGATCTGAATATTTACTCTGTTCCATCAGGCAGCTCAGCTGACAGCTCCTTATCTCTGGTCTGTGACCTTCTAAACACTTACTACAGCTCAATTCTTACCTTACTAATAAGAATGTGGCTTAAATAAGTGTTTATGACCTTCTTGTACATTATAAATAAGGGTTATTAGATAACCGGCACAAAGTGAAAGTACAATTCACACACCTAGACAAACAGTTAACCCTTTGTGACAGAGCGGCTCAATATTTTAAATAAAGAAATTAATTTAATAATAAAAAAATTCGGCCCAAAATAGATAAAATGCAATCATAAAATAATTGCCCCTGAAAGTGTACATAGCCTTTAAAGGGGTTGTGATTGTCCATATTGCCTCCTTTGCTGTCAGGATTCATTTTTCCATCACATTATACACTGTTTCCAGAGGTTACAACCACCCTGTAATTAAACAGCTGTGGTCATGCTTGTACATAATAGGAAAAAGCGCCAACCTCTCTGGTGGCCAGTACCATGGGAGTGTGAATAGGTGGGCGGTATTTCCTATAGTGTGCAAGCACGACCACTGTTACTGGATTGTGGGGTGGTCGTAACCCCTGGAAATGAGCAGTGTATAATGTGATGGAAAAATTAATCAAGCCAGCAAAGGAAGCAATATGAACAATCAAAGTACATTAGTAAATGCCTTGTATTAACTTTCTCTACATCAGGCATGCTCAACCTTCGCCCCTCCAGCTATGGCAAAACTACAACTCCCAGCATGCCAGAACAGCCTACAGCTATCAGCCTACAGCAGGGCATTGTGGGAGTTGTAGTTTTACAACAGCTGGAGGGCTGTAGGTTGAACATAGCTGCTCTACATGATAACTGCCATTTCTGAAGCGAGACAACCCCTTTAACCCCGGGCCTGTTTTCACCTTCCTGCCCAGGCCATTTTTTGCAAATCTGACGTGTCACTTTATGTGGTAATAACTTTGGAACACTTTTACCTATCAAAGCCATTCTGAGATTGTTTTCTCATGACACATTGTACTTCATGATAAAATATTTCACCTTTTATTTGTGAAAAAAATCCCAAATTTACAAAAAAAATTGAAAAATTCCCAGATTTTCACATTTCAACTTCTCTACTTTTATAATAGATAGTGATAACTATTATATAAGGTATTACTTTTCATTTCCCATATGTCTACTTCATGTTTGGATCATTTTGAAAATGACATTTTATTTTTTGGGGACATTAGAAGAACCCACTTTGTAAGGACCAGTTCAGATCTGAAATCACTTTGTGAGGCCTACATAATAGAAACCAGCCAAAAATGACTCCATTTTAAAAACTAAACCCCTCAAGGTATTCAAAACTGATTTTACAAACTTTGCTACCCTTTAGGTGTTCCACAACAATTAATGGAAAATGGAGATGAAATTTCAGAATTTCACTTTTTTGGCAGATTTTACATTTGAATCCAGCAAGGGTTAACAGCCAAATAAAACTCAATATTTATTACCCTGATTCTGCGGTTTACAGAAACACCCCATATGTGATCGTAAACTGCTGTATGGGTACACGGCAGGGCGCAGTAGGAAAGGAACGCAATATGGTTTTTGGAAGGCAGCTTTAGCTAAATTGGTTTTTAAGATGCCATGTCCCATTTGAAGCCCCCCTGATGCATCCCTACAGTAGAAACTCAAAAAAGTGACCACATTTTGGAAACTACGAGATAAGGTGCCAGTTTTGTTGGTACTATTTTGGGGTACATATGATTTTTAATTGCTCTCTATTACGTTTTTTGTGAGACAAGGTAATGAAAAAAATGGATGTTTTGGCACAGTTTTTATTTTTAACAACATTTATCTGACAGGTTAGATCATGTGCTATTTTTATAGAGCAGGTTGTTACGGACGCAATGATATCAAATATGTCTACATTCTATGATGTTTGTTTCAATTTTACATAATAAAGCCTTTTTGAAAACAAAAATTTGGTTTTTGTATCTCCATTTTCTGAATGCCCTATTTTTTTTTATTTTTCTGCCGATCATCTTGTGGAGGGGCTTGTTTTTTTGCAGGAAGAGTTGACGTTTTTGGGTACATATGATTTTTTGATCATTCATTATTACACTTTATGGGGCAACGGGACCAAAAAATTGGTTGTTTTGGAGCAGTTTCTATTTATTTATTTTTACAGAGCTTACCTGAGGGATTAGGATCAGGTCATGTGACTTTTTTTTATAGAGCAGATAGTTACTGATGTGGCATTACTTTTTCTTACTTATTTAAGTTTTACACAATAATAGCATTTTTGAAACCAAAATAATGATATTTTAGTGTATCCATAGTCTGAGAGCCATAGCTTTTTTATTTTTTGACCGATTTCTCTTAGGTAGGGTCTCATTTTTTGCGGGATGAGGTGACGGTCTGATTGGTACTATTTTGAGGGCATACGCCTATTTGATCACTTGCTGTTGCACTTTTTGTGATGTAAGGTGACAAAACTGGCTTTTTTTTTTACAACGTTTTAATTTATTATTATTTTTTATGGTGTTTATTGGACAGGGTGGATCATGTGATATATTTATAGAGCCGGTCATTACGGACGCAGCAATTGCCTGTATGACACTGAGTCATACACTAACAGGTTGCCTAGGAGACCCAGCCTGAGGCTGGATCTCCTTGGCCTCCGTAGAAGGCAGGTCCTGATGCCGTGCAAGGCATTGGGCAACCTCTGAACTGCATTGGGCTGCCTTGTCACGCATCGGGTCCCCGCCACAGCAGCGCAGTGACTCGATGCAGGCTCGGTCAGCGCGGACCGCGGCATAGAAGGGGTTAACCCGCCGGCATCGTCTTTTGCAGCGATGCTGGCGGATACAGCAGGGGCCTGGCTACCAGGGACTGCCGGGCCCCTGCAGTAATGGCGCGATCACCATGATGTACTATTACATCAAATTGCGGGAACGCAGTGGTTCCCATGACGTAGTAGTAAGTCATGTGTCTGGACGGGGTTATTGGTCTTTTCTGGAAATTAAATATTAATGACTTCTTGTTATGACATCAATATCGGATCAGTGGTGGTCCGACTCTGCTCATTCCCACAGATCAGCTGTTTAAAGGGGCCGCAGTGCTGCGGCCTCTTAATACTGTCCCAAGCATACCACAGTACATTGTATAGCGCCTGTGCTTGGTGTCGCAGCTCAGTCCCATTCACTTAAATGATGCTGAGCTGCACAAAGGCCATGTGATGTCACAAGCCTAGAGTGAACGCCACCGCCTCTTCAAATTGGTTGACAGACGCACTACCACTCTATTGAGACGGGACTTGGGGAACCACCATTCTCGGGATCAGTGGGTGTCTTAGCGGTCGGCAGTGGTGCCAGGAGTCGGACCCCAAAGATCGGGTAGGTCATGAATTATTTTAATCCCTCCTATACACATACGCGCTCGGTTCAGCTGAGCCTGGGCGTGTTTTCAGTTGAGAGAGGAGAAAGCCACTGCCAGTCACCTCTGGTGGCAGCTTGTCTCCGGGAAAGCAATAAGATCTGTTGTTAAAATTCAAAGCGCCCGACATCCTCTGTCAGGGGACGGTCTCGAGCTTCCTGTGTACATCATACGATTGGCAGGTTCTGCATAACTGAGGAACAGCACAACCTACATGCTCCAGAATTGTTATATTGCGACAATACAATTATCTAATAATGCTGTGAGTGAATTGATATGAAGGAATAATATGGTGCTGGTGGTTTGGCGTGCAAAATCCAGGTGACCTGTTCCCTTGAAGAGGTCTTCCAGAACCGCAACTGCAGAAAATACTGCAGCAGTCATTGTGATGTAGGTGCGATATCCGCCGTCTGCACCAATTTCTATTTGCTATAACTTAATGTTTATTATAAACATAAACTCAAAAACGGAGTTTAGCATCTATTAAAGGGGTTGTTCACCTTTTGGGGGTGTTTGGGCAGACTTCTCCTTTTCGCCACACTTGCCTGCTCCACACTACTGGGTCGCGACTCCTTCGCTCTGCCTCGCCCAGGTCCCCCTCTGTCAACACTTGCTTTGATGCCACTGCAGCCAATGCCTGGACGTAATGGTGATCTGCTCCCTTTGCGTCATGTCAATTGGTCACGTCATGCAAGACAACAGGTAACTACTTCAGCCAATCCTTGGCTGCAGCTGCATCAAAGCAAGTGTTGACAGCGGGGGACCTGAGTGAAGCAGCGGCAGCCAGGGCCCACCCATGGAAATACTGCATCTTAGGCCATACCCCAATCAAAGTAAGACACACCGCATTTATGTGAAGTCACACACCCTTCATTGAGAGAGACAGTGGATGTTTCTTTTTGGAGTATTGGTCCATCACATTAGTAAATGTTGCCCCCATTGATCACTACTTTGTCACATATTTACCACAAGGCCTTGGGTTACATGCTTCTTCTTCTTTTTCTGATATTTTTTCACCCGATCCTTTTCCTAAGCGATAAACCGCATTGACAGCGCAGACGTTCTAGCCGAACTAAACGTCTTTCTGTACAGGGAAGTTGGGAGAGAAAGCTGTCGGACGAACGATTGTTGGTCCGACAGCTATTGCATATGCATGACCAGCTTTTGGGACCTTTTTATCATTTTCTTTTACTCATTTTGAGATAAAAAATGTTAATTGGTCTTTATTAAAAATTTCCAACAGTTTTTGTTTTACAGGGTTTCACACTGAACCCAACAGGTTGCTGCTGTGACTTTTTATCAGTTTGATAAGAGTTTAGCTATAATGATTGTTTATGAGCTGTCAGGAATTCAGAGATAAGGGTTATGTGGAGCAGTCACAGCAGCAGCCTGATGGGTGCAGTGTGGACAGACTGAAATGTAACTCTGTAGACCAAAAACTGTTTGAAATTTTTAATAAAGATCCATTGAAAAAAATATATTTAACTATTAAAAATCATTAAAGAAAAATATATATATTAGCCCAAAATGAGTAAAATGCAATGATTAAAAAAAATAAAAATTGCCCCATAAGATGTTCATAGTTATTAAGCGCTGTTCATATCTCCTTCACACTCAATGTATGCTCTTGGAGCGCTCTTATCTCACATTCCTATGGATAGTTCCACAATAACGCTAAACAGCAAGCTGTTACGGTACGGAGTAGCCGGAAACTGCCGCAGCAGCTCCAGGCGACATTGACTACTATGGGATCTTGCCTGTTTCTAGCATTAGTGCTGAGATTCAGCCTGACAAATACCACTGCAAGAGGTGTTTTTTGTCCTGCCGAATCCCAGCACTAATACCGGAAGCTGGCCAGATTCCCAACCAGTCCCATCCATTATAGTCAATGGGCTCCGGTGGGGTCGGGTAGTATCCGGCTATGGTGGATACAATGAACTTCCGCAGGCTGTTCTTCTATTGAACAGCCTGCCGGAACTGTTTAGCGCTAACATCTATAGCCATATGTAAAAGACTTTGAAGGTAAATGTCTGATGGCGCCTAAAGAAATGTGAATGGAGCCTTATTCTTGTAATAAAAAAGTAAAGTGTAAACTTGATGGATCAGCTTTAAATCAATGGGATTCTCCGAAGTTGTCTTGGCTCTATTAATACTGTAATAGAATCCATGATGCTAATGTGAACACAGCCTACTAGTTTGCTTTTTTTTCTTTTTTCTTTTAAAGCCTGTGTGCCTGCTACCAGTTCTGAATTTCTGTGGCGACTGCTGCGATTAACATGCAAATGAAAGAACTCAATCACATCTGCTTAGTCTTTAGATGTCACACTTGACTTGGTAAACCGTTCTGTGAGCCAGTTTGTGAAGTCTCATGTGATTGCCAGGAGTCTGAGTTTGTGCATATTATGTGGAGATATATTTTTAAGTTATTCATTTGCACATGTTTTTCTATTGTCTAATAAAATGAAGAAAAAATAAAATAAAAGTAAAAGCCTTCTAGTGGACCCTTTTTGGTTCCGTTGGAGTTGTATTTATTAGTGTCACTATCTGCTTTCTTTTCTTCACCTTCACTTTTTGTGACGTAATGGTGTGTTGACTGCACAAATGGGGAGCACTGATCTCCATTCTCGTGATCAGCAGGGACCCTAGCGGTCAGACCCCCCTCCAGTCAGACACAGTATAGGGGATAAATTGCCCTAACGGGACAACCCATCGGGAATGATTGCCTTATGTAAACATGCCACCGATCACCCGATAAAGCTCGTTAGTTGGTTGATCTCATCTTTCAAACGGCACCACAATAATTTGTCCTCAGCACATTGTCCCATGTAAATAGGAGATGTGCCGTCAACAGTATGCAAACTGGAAGGAACGTGAACAATTGTGCACCCGAATTTAGTTTGCATCAGGCTTTATAAATCGAGCAGGGATCAACTGGTATATCGTTAATCGGTGCTCAGTCGGGGCAGAAATTTCCCAGTGTAAAAAATCCTTTAGGATTCTTTGTTTCTGGCTGAGAGGTGGAAGAAATCTCCTCCTGGTGCTCACACGCCGACTGATATCAAGCAGAACTATGCCATACCTAGCCCTTTAATTAAACCAAGCCATCATTTTATACATCAGCTGAAACATGGAAAAAGCCAAGGTAGAAAAGTTCCTTGTTTCTACAAGTCTTTTTTTTTTTTTTTTTAAACAACATTCATAAGTTATATGCAGACCATGAAATAGGCAAGTGCTTTCTTTATTTTCGCATTCCATTTTATTTCTAGATTTAGTTTTTTTTTTTCTTCCGTGAGTGCTGACGCATGGACTAGCATTGAATTGTCTGCTGTTCTGCTTTGGCTTCACCACTCTATTCATTTATTATTTTTATTTTATTTTTTAAATAGGGTTTCGAACAATGAAACTCCGTACTAGTTCTTTGCCTGTGACCTTGTGTTGAATAGGTTTACTATGTGTCAGTGATTTTGTGGAATTATTCCTGGTTCTTATCATTGACCTGAATAAACTTGCCTTGGAAAATAATCATTAGGCCACATTTATCATTAAAATACGCCACTTTTGTGGCATGAAAAAGTCACAAACTGCACCTTTTTGCTACTTTTTAAACGTCACTTGCGCAAAAACATTTGCTCAAGTGCTGTTTCTCCACCAGCCTTGCCACTTTCCCAAAATGGGGTGGGATCACATTTATTATCTCCTATACCATTTTTTGGGTGTAGAAGAATACTGAAATCTACCCCAGCCTCTGACTGACGGATGCTGCACATAATTAGGCGCTGCATCCAGCAGTGCGCCTGGTTATCATAGCACGGCGTACGCTTCCGGGCCATGAAAAATCTTCCCATGTCATATGTGACAAGTCCCCTTACCACATATGACATTATTGGTATAGCCTATTTACACATTTATGGTTGTTAGAAGGAGATTTCAAACTAGGCGCACAGACTGCCAAAGGATGCACCTAAAGTATTTTTTCGCTTTATAAGACACACCTAGGTTTTAGAGGGGGACAATAAGAAAAAATCAGACACCCAATGTTAATCAGACCTCATTTGACAGCCCCAATCAGACCCACAATGTTAATAAGACCCTCAATCAGACCCCCAATGTTAATAAGACCCCAGTAAGACCTCCGATCAGCCATTTATCAGCCGCCCCATGTCATCTATCAGCCGCCCCATGTCATCTATCAGCCCCCCCATGTCATCTATCAGCCCCCCCATGTCATCTATCAGCCCCCCCATGTCATCTATCAGCCCCCCCATGTCATCTATCAGCCCCCCCATGTCATCTATCAGCCCCCCCATGTCATCTATCAGCCCCAGTGCCATTTATGAGCCTCCATTATGAGCCCCCATGCAATTTATCAGCTTCCATTATGAGCTCCGCGCCATTTATAAGCCCCCATGCCATTTATGAGCCCCCATGCATCTATAAGCCCCAGTGCCATTTATGAGCCCCCATGCCACAGATCAAATAGCATTAAAAAAACACTTGCCTCTCCTGCTCTGGACTCCGCCGCTCCTTACCTCCAGCGCGCTCTGTCGTCTTCCTGCTGCGGCTGTGCTGTGACCTGACGCGCACAGCGTGAGGTCACAGAGCGCCCTTGCGCTGTGCGCTGCCACAGCACAGCCGAGGACCAGGAAGCGGTGAGTCCAGAGCGTTTACCGCTTCCCGATCCTCCGGTACTGATGAGCGCTTCCATGAAATTTTTATGTTAAATACGTTTTTAAAGAATTCTTGGTGATGTTGTTATATTTAATTTTCCATGCCAGTATCTATATTTAAACAAAAATAATAAAATCTTGCAGTTTTCTCACTGGCCACTAATCGTAATAATAGGCGCCACTTCTGGGTCTGTACAGATCACTTTACTGCAGTTACCTGGTTAACATTACAGCCTCATTATATCACCTCTGTGTACAGACAACACAGGGTCCACCAGTCACAGTAGGCGATATCGCAGCTTATCTCCTCCCTCCTGACCTGTGCTCTCCGCATTTCTGGAGTGCGGCCCTGATCTTCCGGTCCGCAGCTCCGGAAAAAAATAGAACCTGTCCTATTCTTGTCTGCAATTGCGGACAAGAATAGGCAGTTCTATGGGGGTACCGGCCGGGTGTATTGTTGATCCCCAATTTGCGGATCCGCAATACACCACGGATGTGTGAATGGACCCTAAGATGGCTGCCTCCATAATCATGTTCAGGAAATAGAATAAATAAATCTACAATTCACAGGGGCCTGATGGGATACACCCAGAGCTATTAAAAGAGCTCAGAGGTGAACTAGCAAAACCATTAACAGATTTATTTAACCAATGACTGGCAACAGGAGTTGTCCCAGAAGATTGGAAATTAGCAAATGTTGTGCCGATTCACAAGAAAGGTAGTAGGGAGGAATCGGGCAACTATAGGCCAGTAAGCCTGACATCAATAGTGGGGAAATTAATGGAAACCATAGTTAAGGAGAGGATTGTGGACCATCTAAAATCCTATGGATTGAAAGATGAAAAACAGCATGGGTTTACTTCAGGGAGATCATGTCAAACTAATCTTATCGATTTTTTTGATTGGGTGACTAAAACAATAGATGGCGGAGGTGCAGTAGACATCGCTTATCTAGATTTTAGTAAGGCTTTCGATACTGTCCCACATAGAAGGCTTATCAATAAATTGCAGTCTTTGGGCTTGGACTCCCATATTGTTGAATGGATTAGGCAGTGGCTGAGGGACAGGCAACAGAGGGTTGTAGTCAATGGAGTATATTCAGACCATGGTCTTGTTACCAGTGGGGTACCTCAGGGATCAGTTCTGGGACCCATATTGTTTAATATCTTTATCAGCGAAATTGCAGAAGGCCTCAATGGTAAGGTGTGTCTTTTTGCTGACGACACAAAGATTTGTAACAGGGTTGATGTTCCTGGAGGGATGCACCAAATGGAAAAGGATTTAGGAAAACGAGAGGAATGGTCAAAAATCTGGCAACTAAAATTGAATGTGGATAAGTGCAAAATAATGCACCTGGGGCGTAAAAACCCAAGAGCAGAATATAAAATCAGTGATACAGTCCTAACCTCAGTATCTGAGGAAAGGGATTTAGGGGTCATTATTTCAGAAGACTTAAAGGTAGGCAGACCATGTCATAGAGCAGCAGGAAATGCTAGCAGAATGCTTGGGTGTATAGGGAGAGGCATTACCAGTAGAAAGAGGGAGGTGCTCATGCCGCTCTACAGAGCACTAGTGAGACCTCATTTGGAGTATTGTGCTCAGTACTGGAGACCATATCTCCAGAAGGATATTGATACTTTGGAGAGAGTTCAGAGAAGAGCTACTAAACTGGTACATGGATTGCAGGATAAAACTTACCAGGAAAGATTAAAGGACCTTAACATGTATAGCTTGGAAGAAAGACGAGACAGAGGGGATATGATAGAAACTTTTAAATACATAAAGGGAATCAACAAGGTAGAAGAGGAGAGAATATTTAAAAGAAGAAAAACTGCTTCAAGAGGATATAGTTTTAAATTAGAGGGGCAAAGGTTTTTAAAGTAATATCAGGAAGTATTACTTTACTGAGAGAGTAGTGGATGCATGGAATAGCCTTCCTGCAGAAGTGGTAGCTGCAAATACAGTGAAGGAGTTTAAGCATGCATGGGATAGGCATAAGGCCATCATTCATATAAGATAGGGCCAGGGACTATCCATAGTATTCAGTATATTGGGCAGACTAGATGGGCCAAATGGTTCTTATCTGCCGACACATTCTATGTTTCTAAAACAAAAACAGATTAGAAAAATAAAGGGATGTATGTGTATTGCTCTCTCGTTAACTGGCAGATAAAAGTTTTGGTGACACTTTGGGGTGATGGGTAAATATGGCGCCCTCTCACACAAGCTGCGGGCGCCATGGCCAAACAGCAGAGCCCCGCGGCTAATGACCATGACTGGTAGTAATGCTGATCGCGGTCATTAACCACTTCAGCCCCGCTAGGTGAAACCCCCTTCATGACCAGAGCACTTTTTACACTTCGGCACTACACTCCTTTCACCGTTTATCGCTCGGTCATGCAACTTACCACCCAAATGAATTTTACCTCCTTTTCTTCTCACTAATGGAGCTTTCATTTGCTGGTATTTTATTGCTGCTGACATTTTTACTTTTTTTGTTATTAATCAAAATGTAACGATTTTTTTACAAAAAAATGACATTTTTCACTTTCAGCTGTAAAATTTTGCAAAAAAAACGACATCCATATATACATTTTTCACCAAATTTATTGTTCTACATGTCTTTGATAAAAAAAAAATGTTTGGGCAAAAAAAAAAAAAAAATGGTTTGGGTAAAAGTTATAGCATTTACAAACTATGGTACAAAAATGTGAATTTCCGCTTTTTGAAACAGCTCTGACTTTCTGAGCACCTGTCATGTTTCCTGAGGTTCTACAATGCCCAAACAGTAGAAAACCCCCACAAATGACCCCATTTCGGAAAGTAGACACCCTAAGGTATTCGCTGATGGGCATAGTGAGTTCATAGAACTTTTTATTTTTTGTCACAAGTTAGCGGAAAATGATGATGATGATTTTTTTTTTTTTTTTCTTACAAAGTCTCATATTCCACTAACTTGCGACAAAAAATAAAAAATTCTAGGAACTCGCCATGCCCCTCACGGAATACCTTGGGGTGTCTTCTTTCCAAAATGGGGTCACTTGTGGCGTAGTTATACTGCCCTGGCAATTTAGGGGCCCAAATGTGTGAGAAGTACTTTGCAATCAAAATCTGTAGAAAATGGCCTGCAAAATCTGAAAGGTGCACTTTGGAATATGTGCCCCTTTGCCCACCTTGGCAGCAAAAAAGTGTGACACATCTGGTATCGCCGTACTCAGGAGAAGTTGGGGAATGTGTTTTGGGGTGTCATTTTACATATACCCATGCTGGATGAGAGAAATATCTTGGCAAAAGACAACTTTTCCCATTTTTTTATACAAAGTTGGCATTTGACCAAGATATTTTTCTCACCCAGCATGGGTATATGTAAAATGACACCCCAAAACACATTCCCCAACTTCTCCTGAGTACGGCGATACCAGATGTGTCACACTTTTTTGCTGCCAAGGTGGGCAAAGGGGCACATATTCCAAAGTGCACCTTTCAGATTTCGCAGGCCATTTTTTACACATTTTGATTGCAAGGTACTTCTCACACATTTGGGCCCCTAAATTGCCAGGGCAGTATAACTACGCCACAAGTGACCCCATTTTGGAAAGAAGACACCCCAAGGTATTCCGTGAGGGGCATGGCGAGTTCCTAGAATTTTTTATTTTTTGTCACAAGTTAGCGGAAAATGATGATTTTTTTTTTTCTCTTTTTTTCTTACAAAGTCTCATATTCCACTAACTTGCGACAAAAAATAAAAAATTCTAGGAACTCGCCATGCCCCTCACGGAATACCTTGGGGTGTCTTTTTTCCAAAATGGGGTCACTTGTGGCGTAGTTATACTGCCCTGGCAATTTAGGGGCCCAAATGTGTGAGAAGAACTTTGCAATCAAAATGTGTAAAAAATGACCGGTGAAATCCAAAAGGTGCACTTTGGAATATGTGTCCCTTTGCCCACCTTGGCAGCAAAAAAGTGTCACACATCTGGTATCGCCGTACTCAGGAGAAGTTGGGGAATGTGTTTTGGGGTGTCATTTTACATATACCCATGCTGGGTGAGAAAAATATCTTGGTCAAATGCCAACTTTGTATAAAAAAATGGGAAAAGTTGTCTTTTGCCAAGATATTTCTCTCATCCAGCATGGGTATATGTAAAATGACACCCCAAAACACATTCCCCAACTTCTCCTGAGTACGGCGATACCAGATGTGTCACACTTTTTTGCTGCCAAGGTGGGCAAAGGGGCACATATTCCAAAGTGCACCTTTCAGATTTCGCAGGCCATTTTTTACACATTTTGATTGCAAGGTACTTCTCACACATTTGGGCCCCTAAATTGCCAGGGCAGTATAACTACGCCACAAGTGACCCCATTTTGGAAAAAAGACACCCCAAGGTATTCCGTGAGGGGCATGGCGAGTTCCTAGAATTTTTTATTTTTTGTCACAAGTTAGCGGAAAATGATGATTTTTTTTTTTCTCTTTTTTTCTTACAAAGTCTCATATTCCACTAACTTGCGACAAAAAATAAAAAATTCTAGGAACTCGCCATGCCCCTCACGGAATACCTTGGGGTGTCTTCTTTCCAAAATGGGGTCACTTGTGGCGTAGTTATACTGCCCTGGCAATTTAGGGGCCCAAATGTGTGAGAAGTACTTTGCAATCAAAATCTGTAGAAAATGGCCTGCAAAATCTGAAAGGTGCACTTTGGAATATGTGCCCCTTTGCCCACCTTGGCAGCAAAAAAGTGTAACACATCTGGTATCGCCGTACTCATAAGTTTTTGCATAAGTTAGCGGAAATTGATTTTTTTGGTTTTTTTCTCACAAAGTCTCACTTTCCGCTAACTTAGGACAAAAATTTCAATCTTTCATGGACTCAATATGCCCCTCAGCGAATACCTTGGGGTGTCTTCTTTCCGAAATGGGGTCACATGTGGGGTATTTATACTGCCCTGGCTTTTTAGGGGCCCTAAAGCGTGAGAAGAAGTCTGGAATATAAATGTCTAAAAATGTTTACGCATTTGGATTCCGTGAGGGGTATGGTGAGTTCATGGGAGATTTTATTTTTTGACACAAGTTAGTAGAATATGAGACTTAGTAAGAAAAAACAAAAAAAAAAAATAAATTTCCGCTAACTTGTGCCAAAAAAAATGTCTGAATGGAGCCTTACAGGGGGGGTGATAAATGACAGGGGGGTGATCAATGACAGGGGGGTAATCACCCATATAGACTCCCGGATCACCCCCCTGTCATTGATCACCCCCCTGGTAAGGCTCCATTCAGACGTCCGTATAATTTTTACGGATCCATGGATCGGATCCGCAAAACACATGCGGACGTCTGAATGGAGCCTTACAGGGGGGTTATCAATGACAGGGGGTGATCAGGGTGATCACCCCCCTGTCACTGATCACCCCCCCTGTAAGGCTCCATTCAGACATCCGCATGATTTTTTACGGATCCATCGATACATGGATCGGATCCACAAAACACATGCGGACGTCTGAATGGAGCCTTACAGGGGGGTTATCAATGACAGGGGGTGATCAGGGTGATCAGAGTGATCACCCCCCTGTCACTGATCACCCCCCCTGTAAGGCTCCATTCAGACATCCGCATGATTTTTTACGGATCCATGGATCGGATCCACAAAACACATGCGGACGTCTGAATGGAGCCTTACAGGGGGTGATCAGGGTGATCACCCCCCTGTCACTGATCACCCCCCCTGTAAGGCTCCATTCAGACATCCGCATGATTTTTTACGGATCCATGGATACATGGATCGGATCCACAAAACACATGCGGACGTCTGAATGGAGCCTTACAGGGGGGTTATCAATGACAGGGGGTGATCAGGGTGATCACCCCCCTGTCACTGATCACCCCCCCTGTAAGGCTCCATTCAGACATCCGCATGATAAGGCTCCATTCAGACATCCGCATGATTTTTTACGGATCCATGGATACATGGATCGGATCCACAAAACACATGCGGACGTCTGAATGGAGCCTTACAGGGGGGTGATCAATGACAGGGGGGTGATCAGGGCGTGTATATGGGTGATCACCCGCCTGTCATTGATCACCCCCTGTAAGGCTCCATTCAGACGTCCGCATGTGTTTTGCGGATCCGATCCATGTATCCATGGATCCGTAAAAATCATGCGGACGTCTGAATGGAGCCTTACAGGGGGGTGATCAATGACAGGGGGGTGATCAATGACAGGGGGTGATCAGGGAGTGTATATGGGTGATCACCCCCCTGTAAGGCTCCATTCAGACGTCCGCATGTGTTTTGCGGATCCGATCCATGTATCCATGGATCCGTAAAAATCATGCGGACGTCTGAATGGAGCCTTACAGGGGGGTGATCAATGACAGGGGGGTGATCAATGACAGGGGGTGATCACCCGCCTGTCATTGATCCCCCCCCCTGTAAGGCTCCATTTAGACGTCCGTATGCGTTTTGCGGATCCGATCCATGTATCCGTAAAAATCATACAGACGTCTGAACGGAGCCTGACAGGGGGGTGATCAATGACAGGGCGGTGATCAATGACAGGGGGGTGATCAGGGAGTTTATATGGGGTGATCATGGGTGATCAGGGGTTTATAAGGGGTTAATAAGTGACGGGGGGGGTGTAGTGTAGTGTAGTGTGGTGTTTGGTGCGACTGTACTGACCTACCTGAGTCCTCTGGTGGTCGATCCTAACAAAAGGGACCACCAGAGGACCAGGTAGGAGGTATATTAGACGCTGTTATGAAAACAGCATCTAATATACCTGTTAGGGGTTAAAAAATTCGGATCTCCAGCCTGCCAGCGAACGATCGCCGCTGGCATGCTGGAGATCCACTCGCTTACCTTCCGTTCCTGTGAGCGCGCGCGCCTGTGTGCGCGCGTTCACAGGAAATCTCGCGTCTCGCGAGATGACGCATATATGCGTGACTGTGCGCCAGCCTGCCACCTCCGGAACGCGAATCTGCGTTAGGCGGTCCGGAGGTGGTTAAAACCTTTAAATGCCGTGATCAAGTGCAGGGGCGTAGCTAGAAATTACTGGGCCCCATAGCAAAAAAATGTTATGGACCCACCCCCCCATATACCTCTCGGACGTCGCCACCACATCCGCAGCTCCTCATGCACTTGCGACGGCTACGCGTAGGAGTGAGCACAGACAGTTAGTCACTGGCAACGCATTTGTGTCAGTGTAGGAAATGTATGAATCTAAATGTCTGTGTATTAAAGAAGATTGTTAAATTGTACAGGGGTCTGTAACACAAGAAGGTGAAAGTACATATTGTGGTGTGTGTATGAGTATTAGACAGAAGGTAGGGATATGTATCTTGTGTAGTTTGGGTATTAGGGAGAGTAAGGGGTATATATCTAGTGCTGATACACGTGTAGATGAAGAGCCGCTCTGACATAATTTGTCTCTTTCATATTATAAGCTCCCCTTATATATAATTTACTTACAGTTCTGAAGACTCAGGGGTGCTGGCTGGCTTGGCCGGGCAGAAGGAGTGTGGGAGACTGAGGCCTTTTTTCTCCAAGCTGCTCCGGAAAAAAAAAAATTCATTACACCTCGGGTTAGACCCCCAATGTTAATCAGACCTCAGCTGACAGCCCCAATAAGATCCCCAATGTTAATAAGACCTCAGATCACACCTCAGCTCAGACCCCAATATGAATTACCTCCAATCAGACCTCAGAAAAGAGCCCCATGCCTCATCGCAGCCTTTAGTAGCCTCATAGTAGCCCCCAGTAGCCTCTCCATCAGCCCCCCCAGTACCCTCTCCCCGGTATTAAAATCATTGGTGGGCAGTGCACTCTCCCCCCACCCCCTCGGTATAGTAAAATCATTGGTGGGCAGTGCACCCCCTCCCTCGGTATTAAAATCATTGGTGGGCAGTGCACCCCCCGGTATTAAAATCATTGGTGGGCAGTGTGCCCTCCCCCCCTGTATTAAAATCATTGGTGGGCAGTGCGGTTCCGATCGGAGTCCCATCATTGTAATGCTGGGGCTCCGATCGGTTACCATGGCAGCCAGGACGCTACTGAAGTCCTGGCTGCCATGGTCAGTTACTCTGCAGCATACTTACATGCGCTGTGCCGCCTGTCGCTCCTTCTTGTAACTCGTCACAAATCTGTGCAGCGCATTGCTTATAGCAATGCGCCGCACAGACCTGTGACGAGTTACAAGAAGGAGGAGCGCCCGGCGGCCACAGCGCATGAAAGTATGCTGCAGAGTAACTGACCATGGCAGCAGGACTTCAGTAGCGTCCTGGCTGCCATGGTAACCGATCGGAGCCCCAGCATTACACTGCTGGGACTCCAATCGGAACTGCCGCTGCCACCAATGGCCCTAACGCACTGCCACTTGAATTTATTTATTTTTTTATCCTCAGCTGGCAGCCCGGGCCCCCAGTGGCGTAGAGCCCCATAGCCATTGCTATGGCGATCCCTACGCCACTGATCAAGTGTGATCACGGAATCTAAAAGCTCAAAAACCCAGAAGCGCAGGCTTCCGGGCTTCTTAACCGCATCCCCTGTGGCCAATGGGGATGACAGTAATTGACTTCAATACTCTGAAAAGACCCTGGGTATTGAAGCTGCAATTCTTTTGGTGGCCAGCAGGTGGCAGGCCAACATAAGAAATTAGCAATTCAGCAATTACCATGCTTCTCTATGAAACATAGTAATATTGAATAAAAAAAAAAAAGTTGTGAGTCTTGTAGCCTCAAATACTGGCTACAAAAACAATTAAAAAAAAAGTTGAAAAAAAATTGGAAAAAAAAAATTGAACGAATATAAAAATGTACCCCCTTTCCGTAAAATAACAAAATACATTAACATAATGGGCATTGCCACATGCGAAAAAAGCCTGTACTATTAAAAGTATGGCATAACGGAAAATAGTATTTTTCATCACTTCTCTTACCCCCAAAAATTTTATAAAATGTGTTTCACACACTCCAAAATGGTATCAATAAATACTACAAATCATCCCGCAAAAATTGATCCCCCACACATCTCAGTAGACATAGTCATAAAAAAGTAATGGGGGACAGAATATGGTGAAGTTTTAATTTAGTTTTACACTATTTAGACCTAAAAAAGCCATAAATATGTGGTATTGTTGTTATTGTAATGACCCAGAGAATGAAGGGCATAGGTCAGTTTTGCCGCAAAGAAATGGTAAAACGGTGGAGGATTTTTTATTTTTTTTTCCCATTCCACTCCATTTGGAAGTTTTCCCGCTTCCCACTACGTTGTATGCCATATTAAATGGTGGCATTAGAAAGTACAACTTGTCCCGCAAAAAAACTCATATGGGTATGTGAATGGAAAAATAAAAAAGTTGTGGCTCCAGGAAGATAGGAAAGATAAATTAAAGGCCTTTCACATAGGCGTCATGTTTTTTTCCACGGATAAGATGCACGCAAGTGCAAAACATTGTAATGCGCTTTGCACACGAGTGAGAAAAATCGGCATGTTTGGTGTTCTGTTGATTGTATTATTTTCCCTTATAACATGTTATAAGGGAAAATAATAGCATTCTTAATACAGACTGCATAGTACAATAGGGCTGGAGGGGTTAAAAAAAATAAAATAAAAATGTAACTCTCCTTAATCCACTTGATCGCGCAGCCTGGCTTCTCTTCTGTCTTCTTTCTTCAGGACCTGGGTAAAGGACCTGTGGTGATGTAATTGCGCTCATCACATGGTCCATCACATGATCTTTTACCATGGTGATGGATCATGTGACGGACCATGTGATGAGTGCAGTGACGTCATCACAGGTCCTTTACCCAGGTCCTGAAGAAAGAAGATAGAAGAGAAACCGGGCTGCGCGATCAAGTGGATTAAGGTGAGTTAAAAAAAAATTATATATTTTTTTTTTACCCCTTCAGCCCTATTGTACTATGCATTCTGTATTAAGAATGCTATTATTTTCCCTTATAACCATGTTATAAGGGAAAACAATAATGATCGGGTCTCCATCCAGATCGTCTCCTAGCAACCGTGCGTGAAAATTGCACCGCATCTGCACTTGCTTGCAATTTTCACGCAGTCCCATTCACTTCTATGGGGCCTGCATTGCGTGAAAAACGCACAATATAGAACATGCTGCGATTTTCACGCAACGCACAAGTGATGCGTGAAAATCACCGCTCATGTGCACAGTGAATGGTTCCGGATTCAGTGCGGGTGCAATGAGTTAATCTCACGCATTGCACCCCCGCAGAAAACTCGCCGTGTGAAAGGGGCCTAAGGGTTAAATGGGACACAAAAGTGTGTTATAGAGCAGTCAGAGTTGAGCAGATTGATAAGCATTTTATGGGAATAAATTCAGTAAAATGTTATCAGATGACAGCCATCTCTGTATACACACTTAGTGCTCATGCACACGACCGTATGTGTTTTGCAAAATATGGATGACATCAGTCTGCATTCTGTATTTTGCAGAACATAACAGCTGGCCCTTCATAAAACAGTACCATTCTTGTTCGTAATGCGGAACGGAAATGCGGACATACGAGAAAGGAATGCACACAGAGAGTAACTCTGGAAGGAATACGGAAAGAAAATAAGTTAGTTTGCATGAGCCCTTACACAGAGAATGCTATCAATCACTGATAACACCCCCCCATGAACAATAAAGTCAGAAAGAGGAGAGAGTTAAATATATATTGCATTCTCTATAAAATGCTGCCTGCAAATTGCATTGTATTTTGTGGTGTCAGGTTCTCTTTAAGGCTACTTTCACACTAGCGTTCGTCGGTCCGCTCGTGAGCTCCGTTTGAAGGAGCTCACGAGCGGACCCGAACGCCTCTGTCCAGCCCTGATGCAGTCTGAATGGAGCGGATCCGCTCAGACTGCATCAGTCTGGCGGCGTTCAGCCTCCGCTCCGCACGGCCAGGCGGACAGCTGAACGCTGCTTGCAGCGTTCAGCTGTCCGCCTGGCCGTGCGGAGGCGAGCGGATCCGTTCAGACTTACAATGTAAGTCAATGGGAACGGATCCGCTTGAAGATGACACCATATGGCTTAATCTTCAAGCGGATCCGTCCCCCATTGACTTTACATTGAAAGTCTGAACGGATCCGCTCAGGCATCTTGCGCACTTAGAAATTTTTCGAAGTTATTAATGCAGACGGATCCGTACTGAACGGAGCCTCCGTCTGCATTAATATGATCGGATCCGTTCAGAACGGATCCGATCAAGCGCAAGTGTGAAAGTAGCCTTAATAGAATCTGTGCAGTGTAATCTGCAGGCAGCGTGTTGTAGAGAAGGAGGAGCTGAGAGATTGATATATAGTTTTGTGGGGAAAAGATTCGGTATAACTTTACCAGGCTTTGACCTTCTGTATGGCAGGCAGATGAGCTACCATTACACTACAGACCTGGTATGTTAGACAGGCTTAATTTTCTGTGCTTAAAAAGCAATTTCCTTCACAGGGATAACACTAAATAAATAGTATATTACTGAAATGAAGGAAAAAAGGCACCATATACATATTACCATAAATAAACGATTTACTATATTTTACAGCTTATTATGATTATGGGGATATCAAATACTGTTTTGTGATATTTCATGCTAAATGTTACAAAAACTTTCATGGCTTTTGCAGGGTTTTTTTTTGTTTGTTTTGTAGTAACAATAACTTGAAAAGTAAAATTTCAGTTTTTCTGCTATAACTTTTACTATAAATATTCGTTTACAGGTCTCGGGGAGATTTAAACCCCAGACCTTCTGTACAGTGAACTTATTCTTACCCACTCCTTTATAGAAAAGCTGTGCTGTAAAGATGGGATTTTTTTTTATAACCTTATAGTATTATTTTATTAAATATCAACACAGTATTTGGTATCCCTGTAATCATAATAACCTGTGCAATATAGTGAACATATTATATATGGTGATACCTAAACAGCATAAAGAAATGGCACACAGTTTGCCAGTATGGAGCCCTGAAATTCCTAATGGCAGCCCTTGGTCCAAGCCTGCTGGAAAATCTCAGCCCTAAGACGCACTGCTGACATCACATCTATAGGGCAGGGGTCTGGAGAAGGAGCAGAACACTGATGTTGTGTTAAAAAGGCAAAGCCTTGCCATGCCCCAGATGTAGGTGTGATGTATTCGGGATAGGGAACCAACGCGGTGGAAAATGCCACATGACCACGATGGCGCGCAGGAGAACGGGGCATTACGCTGGGTTCACACCTGAGCGTTCCGAAAGGAGCGCTCTGTATGCGCGATTGTACCGGCGTTTACAATCGCGCATACAGAGACAAGCGAACGCTCATTGTCGCGCGTTCCCGAATGTCTATGTACGGGAACGCGCGACAAAACGCCCCAAAGAAGCTCATGTACTTTTTTGAGCGTAGGGCGTTTTACAGCGCGATCGTACGCGCTGTAAAACGCCCAGGTGTGAACCATTCCCATAGGGAATCATTGGTTTCTCCTTGTTGAGCGTTTTACAGCGCGTAGGAACGCGCTGTAAAACGCTCAGGTGTGAACCCAGCCTTACACATTAGTGATATAGTATGTGTTGTTTCCTGTCAATTGATGCTGAAAATTGCAAAACCGTAATGCTCCTTTAAATGAATAAATTACAACTTATACTGAATTTTTTTCCCCCAAAAATGAGTCATCAGCTGCTCTTGTTCTATAACATGCTGTCTGTAGATTGCACTGCATTTTTGTTGTCAGCTTCCATATAACAATATGGTGAGACTTTCTTCTGGTAAAACTTTGTTTGGAAGCTCTCACAACCAGAACGTCACATACACTTGGGGGATCCTCGCAGAACACAACTGATGCATAAAGCTTGGGGGCTTGCATGTATCTAAGCCCAACATGTGTCCACAAAGTCCATTACTACTTAGAACCCAGAATTCTCTAATGTAACAGAGGGCAACGCCGCTGGAACTTTCCCCTGCCTGTGGTCCATGGCTGCCTGGTCTCTTTCTCCCTTCCCAGCAGGTACGACCATATTGTTTGGCCTGTCCTCTACACGCTGGGGCTGTGTTTTTTCTCTTCTGTGTGTAATTTTCTCTGCCCATAGGGCATGCATACTCTTTCTGGCTCTTAAAGGGCCAGCTCGCACATGTCCCTTGCACATGTCCTATTCTGCATTCCCAGGCTACATAAGGCACCTTCCTTGTGGGAATGTGCCTGAGCAAAGCCTTTCCTTAGCTTGCTAGTCCCTATGAAGGTGGTGTTGCCATCTGATTGTGCCTGACTTCTGTCTGCTTCCTGTCTGTTCCACCTGTCCTGACCTCTGCCTGTTTATCATACTGACTCTGGGCTGTGTGCTCCTCCTTTGCCCTGTATGGTGATTTGAATAAATTATGGCAGCACAGTGGCTCAGTGATTAGCACTGGGGTCCTAGGTTCAAATCCAACCAAGGAAAACATCTTCATGGAGTTTCACTCCAAAGACATACTGATAGGAAACTTAGATTGGGAGCTTAGGGGTCCATTCACACGTCCGTTTGTGTTTTGCGGATCCACAAATTGCAAATCCGCAGAACACAGACACCGGCAATGTGCGTTCTGCATTTTGCGGACTGCACGTCGCTGGCACTTTCATAGAAAATGCCTTTTCTTGTCCGCAATTGCAGACAAGACTAGGACATGTTTCATTTTTTTGCGGAACGGAAGTGCGGATGCGGACAGCACATTCTGGTACCAATGAAAATTAATGGGTCTGCACCTGTTCCGCAAAATTGCGGAATGGATGTGGGCCCATTTTGCGGACGTGTGAATGGCACATTTATTAAGACTGACATTTTAGCACGGCCACCAATGATGGATTGCAGGGTGGTCGTAACCATGGAAACGATCAGTGTATAGTGATGGAAAAATGAATCCAGCCAGCAAAGGAGGCAAAGGTTCCCTTGGAACAATCACTAGTCAGCAGTATGGTCATGTTACTTCATGACACTGACTTGGCTCGCTAGGAACCCCCTCAGATCAAGTACCCAAGAAAACTACCATCCAGTACCATTTTCAACTTTGACCTAAAAGAAAATAAAAAAAAAAACAGAGTTGAGTCAAGTAAAGTCGAGTCGGTTCCCTGCAGTGGAAAAAGGGTTTTTATAAACCAATGGTATGTAATCACAACGAGAACCTCCAAACATGACAATCAGGGACACACTGACAGGCTCTAGCGAGCAGAACAATCACTCCTATTATGTCACTCATTGATGACTAATGTCCGTACATGCACCCTCAGAATTGTAATTGGGTGAAGAGTGTTTTCTTACCGTTTCCTATTTTTCCAGTTTATAGCGACACGACAGGGCATTGGAGGCATGAACATGGATGCAGGCATGTTTTAGTAAATTATAAAAGTACGTAAAAAAGTAGTAAAAAACCCAAATAGTTCTGGGCCCAGTGGATTAACACGCAACATGTGGAGAGCTTAATCACAAAATGAAAGGTAAGCATCCATGTGCAGAGCCTACATCTGTCTGTGTGAAGGTGTGTTTTAGCACCGTGCCTTTGAGGGCTGTAGTATTCTGCAGAGAACATTTACCGTGCAGTAAAATAGTAGATTTGACTTTCCTTCGTGCAGGCATTCCCTCCCATGGATTCTGCCATTATCAGCAAATCTGTTGCATTATGCTGGAAGTAACTTGGCCTTTGCTGGAATCTACTGTCTGGTGCGTACAGTCTACAGATGGAAATTTGGCTGACTAGAGATAATAACTTTTTGACTTGAACTTGTACAGATAACGCTGTATTATTGCTCTTTTGTGGATTAAGCAGGCCATATACATAAAATATATATATGGGGGTCCAGTGGGGGGGGTTAAGCTGCTTCTAGAGGAATCTTAGGACGGCTATACACATTCAGCATCTGTGGACCAAATGCTTGATCAGCCGACCGCTATCTCTCCCGACTCCCCCATACACATAGACGTTTGGCTGAGCTGAAGATGTATGTATCTGTAAAGAATAAATCAAGGCAACTGGACTTACTGTAGATTTCTTGATGTATGTGTATTTAATGAGGAGGGGCGAGAAGTCCGCCTCCAGTTGCTTCTGCCGGGAGCCTATCTCCCAGGAGAACAAAAGGAATGGTATTGGGAATACACCATTCTTGGCGGGTTTGGCCGACAATACACTAATGTGTATGGCAGCCTATATTTGGCGGCATTTACAGGGCACATGAATGCTCACCGACCTGAGAGCGCATGGAGGGTCCTGGAATGATAGCTGACAATCAAACGTGCATTCGCCTGGCCATGTTGAGATTTGAGCTATATATCTTGGCATACTTTATTAATTTGGTAATACAGAAAATTTTGTATAATTAAAAGAACATTAAAGCTCTGAACCCGGACATAACCTCTTCTTCACCCATTCAGCCCGTATGAGTGGCGCATCGGAGCATTTCACGCTCCGATGCTCTCCTTGCCCTTCCCTGTATCTGGCAGGGCAAGGGCTGTTTTGATTACATTCTCACACTGCTAGGTGGAGGCTTCCACCTAGCATTGATCCTGATTCATGACGAATGAGGGAAGAAGGGGACAACCCCTTTAAACATATAGCATGCGTCTAAAAAAAAAAAATCTCATAATTTCTACCTTAAATAGCAAGGACAACTTCAAGGAGTACTCTGGGCTACAGATATTGATGACCTATCCTCCAAATCAGTATAACATTGTTGGGGGTCTGTTACCCCATTCCGATCAGCTGCGACTGTTAGGGACTATGCCGTGTGCGAAGTTGGAGGCAGACAGCTCCATACACTGTGTAGTGGTCATGCTGAGGTACTGCAGCTCAGCGCCCATTCAAGTGAATGCAAGATGAGCTACAGTACTCCAGCGCCAGAAACTACACCGTGTCTGAAGCCTTCTGCTTCCACTCCTTCCATCTCTGTGACTGCCCTAAACAGCTGATCTGTGGGAATTCAGGGTGTGGGACCCCCACCGAGCTGGCCTTGATGACCTATCCTGAAGATTGGCGGACAGAAAAAAACAGAAGATAGCAGCATATCCAGATGAGGGTCCTTTATTCACGAACTTCCATGTACAAAAAAAGTGCAATGTTTTGGCTACACAGTAGCCTTTATCATGCTTGATAAAGGCTAATATGTAGCTAAAATATAGAGCACCTTATGTTACCGGAGGGAGAACTCAAGTGGGCCTCAATGCCTGAATAAACAGTTTGTAGTCTTGTGCAGAGATGATGTAGACATAGGGGGCCTTCCATGCACTCCGGGCCCTCGCTTCTGCGGGCCCCATAGCAACAGCGTGGTCTGCTTATATTGGCAGTACGCCACTGCTTTGAGATACTTACTTACTGCAGCTCCACATCCCTCACCCCCCCCCCCTCTTCAGTTCACTGTATTACTCTAGTGTCACGATCAGTGTGTGGGGGAAACTCCACACTGAACATGGGAGGGAAGGGGAACAGTAACTGGACCTGGAAATTAGGGAAGAAACAGGTCACCTCCTAGACAACCCTAATCCGGGCCCTAACTATCTATCAATATGAATAGACCCTGACGGTAGGAATATTCATATGCAGGATACCTAGGCCCTTATATCCCTATAAGGGCCTTGTAAAGGTTAGGACCAGAGACAACCCATTCCTCCCCAGATGGACGAATGGAAGTCTCTGTCTCAGGCCCAGATGCAACAACAGGGAATATAACAAATACAAACAAATGCAACACTTAACTTCTGTAGAGATGGCAGTGCAGGAACACCAGAGAGGATCTCGCACCAGCTCAGCCAAACCCAAATTAAGCTATGAACCGCATAGTCAGAAGGGTGGGGGTGAGACTATAAAGGGTAGAAGTGATGACCACTGAGCAACAGCTGAGAAAAGGGAAGCGGTCATTAACCCTATCAACACTGAATCAAGAGAAATCAAGGAGGCTGTTAGATTCCTCCATGCTCAGCCAATCTCCTTGATTTCCTGACATCAGTCACCTGAGGGGCCATGACATCTAGATGCTTGTGTTTTTTATGTGTTTCGGGACACTTACACAGAGCCTAGTGACAGGGAAAGGCTGCTGAAATGTGAGAAAGATGTTCCTTTAATTATATAATCATATAATATTCATGCAAAAAAGGAAAAGAAAAATGTATAACCCCAGGCACGCTACACAGAGGAGCTCGGACTTTAATTATATTAGAGTACTATATGACTAGCATTTTTCTTGATTTGCAAAACTCTCTTCAGATGGCCGTAGTGTTTTGAGGATCCGCAAAACACGGATACCGGTCGTGTACGTTCCACAATTTGTGGACAGCACATGGTCGCAACCATAATAGAGAGTGCCTACAGGACATGCTCTATCCTTTCTGCTGAGTCGTGGAACAGAACCACATATGTGGACAGCACACGGTGTGCTGTCTGCATCTTTTGCGGCCCCATTGAAATGAATGGGCCCGCACCCGTTCCACAAAATTACGGAACGGCTGCGGACCTGTTCATTAGGCTGTCTGAATGGGCCCTAAATTAGAGGTGATTGCAAATGATGTGCTGGAAATTTCCGATTCTCTTTGCTTGCAGATGACAGGCTGTTGTTTTATGGTAATCTGTAGTCTTTCAATGCACTGCAGACATTTTCTGATATGAACTGATGACCGCTCCTGCAAGACAGAATCTGATAGAAAAACCTGCATTTTTTTTGATTTTTTTTATTGGGGCTCTCCTGCTTGGAAGTGATTCCTATATTGAAGTACATTAGGGACTTTCTGTTTATACAATATGCTCTTTAATTTTTGGGTTGATTTATTACTGACGGCTACCTCAGATTGCAGCATCGTTATTCCCCGCTCATGCACGTTGTAACCCACTTGCTGCATCTGCGTGTTCATCAGCATGTGGCATCGGCCTCTGCACGTTAATATTCTGCCAGTGTTTGCTCTTAGCGTGTCATGATTTTGACGTGCGGTCTTAGGCTGTGCAGTAGGATTGCGGGCTGCTCCCCAATGCTTCAAGTCTGATACCTCTTACGTGTCTCAGTAGGGTTCAGACAGCTTCTGTTTTTCTGATCAGAGGCTGATGTACAAGGAGTGGGAGGGTGAGGCTTTGACAAGCCGTGTTGAGAGACAGCCTGTGCTGCCTCCCCTTCCCCCGTTTCTTCCTTACCCACAGATTCTATTCACTACCAGATGGAAAGGTTCCTTCCTGATCCCTGATTTATTTAACTTTTTTAATGACCTTTGCAGCAAGATTATAACATTAAGTGCCCATTCAGACTGTGTTGTGCGGTTCGCAAAACACGGATACTGCGGAACTCGCATGACCAGTCCTGCGGTAGAAATGCCTATTCTTGTCCTCAATTGGACATGTTCTATCTTCTTTGCGGGGCGGCGGAATGGAAGTACGGTTGCGCACATCACACGGGGGGGCTGTCCGCATCCTTTGCAGCCGCATTGAAATGAATGGGTCCGCATCCGTTCGGCAAAATTGTGGAACGATGCAGACCCATAAATACAGTCGTGTGAATGGGCGCTAAGAGCGAATTCCCACGATTGTATGTATTTTGCAGTCCGCAAAACATGGATTCGCAAAAAATATGAATGACATCCGTGTGATATCCTTGTTGCTCGGGGTTTTTTTTTTTTTTTTTGCGGATCCATTGTAACAATGCCTATTCTTGTCTGCAAGAATAGGACATGATCTATCTTTTTTGCTGGACTGCGGAACGGATATACAGATGCGGACAGCACAAGGTGTGCTTGTCTGCATTTTTTCCGGACCCATTGAAATGCGGATCGGACGTAAACCAAACCTACAGTCGTGTATAGGGCCTTATTCTGGATAAACGTTTATCTCGGGTTAATATAAATCAATGTGGAACAGTCAATGTAAAACTGTATTGCAGTAAGCAGAATGCACGCCATGCTTATGCTATAGCGATATGGCGAGTCAGAAGCTATGGACTGTGCAGAGGTTTCTGTCGCACCAGGACCAGAATGCTTTAAAGGGATTCTGTCAGCTAGGTTTAGCCTATAGAGCTGAGGACATGCGCTGCTAGATCGCGGCTAGCACTTCCACAATATACATTTCCCATAGCTCTCAATGCTTTTATTGTGTCAAAAAAAATTATGTTTTATATATATATATATATGCAAATGAGGCTAGGAAGGAGCCCATGGGGCTGTTACTAATGTTTCAGGAGCCCAGCCACGCCCACTGTGAAGGAGCCCAGCCACGCCCGCATCCTCCGAATCGCCTCCTTGCTCCCCGACGTCACACAGTTAGAACGCTGTAATTTCGCGCATGTGCAAGTACGCCGCATGTCAGTGCCGGCATAATGTTCCTTCCCTGTGCTGGCATCAGCCTCAGGGAACGAACTGCGCATGCATTAGGTGGCATGCGCAAGACTACGGCACTCTAACTGTGTGACGTTGGGGAGCAAGGAGGAGATTCGGAGGATGCGGGTGGTGCTGGTCTCCTTCACAGTGGGCATGACTGGGCTCCTGAAATGTTGGTAACAGCCCCTTGGGCACCTTACTAGCCTCATTTGCATGAATATAAAATAGTTTTGTTTTTTTTACTAAATAAAAGCATTGAGAGCTATGGGAAATGTATATGGTGGATGTGCTAGTGGCGATCTAGCAGCGCATGTCCGCAGCTCTATAGGCTAAACCTAGCTGACAGAATCCCTTTAAAGCAATGTTCTCCAGCCTGTGGCTCTCCAGCTGTTGTGAAACTACAAATCTCATCATGTCCTGACAGCCTTAGGGCATTATAGAAGTTGAAGTTTTTCAACAGCTGGAGAGCCACAGGTTGGTGATCACTGCATAAAAGGGAATCTGTCTGCATGAGGTATTAAACCAGGCATAATGCTTGGTAGTCCTGCCAGACATTGTGCATGGTTTGATAACAATTTTCATGCTGACATACTACCTTAAAAGAAGTATTCCGGCTTTTCAATTTTCATTATCAGTTTACAGGAAACAACAAGATATCTTGTACTATTAGTGATTTTTAATTTATCTGTAATGCCCCGTTTTCCTGCACTTCATTGCTGTCACGTGACATTTTATCTGTAATGCCCTGTTTTCCTGCACTCCATTGCGGTCACGTGACGTTTTATCTGTAATGCCCCGTTTTCCTGCACTCCATTGCCGTTCACGTGCCATTTTCCACTGTGTTGGTTACCTATCCCGATAACATCATGTCGACGTCTCAGGCATGACGAGGCTTGTAAAGCTCTATCCTGTTGACCTTGCTTCTGAGGGCGTTGTTCTGCTCAATCTCCTGAACCCTGTCCTGTAGATGCGATGTCAGATATGATGCTGTGTCTTAGGGTGGGAATTTTCCAGCAGGGCTTCAAGCAGGCTTGGATCTCTGACGTTCAATCTGGGAGGGGAAGGATAGGTAGAGACCTTAAAAGGGTTATCATAGATGCTCCGTGATCCCATGTGGTGCCACTTCCAGGATCACGTGCTGTACATTGGAAACGTGATCCTAGCCTGGGATTAGAACCTGTAGTGCATGTGTAAGTCTAAATCTCTTGCAAGCGCTTTGGTGAGAAAATCAGAGTCACGCTTGCGCTGCAGGTTGTAATGCCAGGCTGGGATCACGTGACCGATGTATAGCACGTCATCCCAGAAGAATTGCGCCGCATCTTGGATAACCCCTTTAAGCTACAGATACTCACAGTGAGTCTTGTGTTGGGATGTAAACACAGGGAGCGGATCACAGATCGCAATTACACTGGAGCCAAAATGCACTCAGAAATTCATCTGACTTATATAATGCAGTAAGATTGAATGCTGCTGTTATCTATATTTTGTGTGTAACCAGAAAACCCCTTAATTACCAACAATATGCCTTTTTTTGGTGGTCTCTAAAAGGCCTTAGACTGGGCCTCCTCCTTTTTACTGCGACCCAGTCTAATATTAGAGCCACACTCCTTCTCTAATGGCCCGGACCAGCAGGAGCTCTGATTTGGGCCGTTTAACCTCTTACGTTCCACAGGAAATAGCGCCCGTGACATGTATACGCTTACAGAGGGAGTGGACTCCATATGTCTCCCTTCAGCACTGTACAAATGAGATTGTGGGGTGCCGATGTCAGTGCAGGTAGGCCAGGGCCTAGTGAAGGCCCCAGGCTTTCCTCCTACATGTCCCAGCAGGTCGCTCCTCTCTAATGCAGTCTGCTGGTGATTGTCAGTATAGCACTGACATTAAAATACCTTGCACTACAGGAATAATGAACAAAGATGAGGGAAGGTCATACAGCTCACCACTTCACCACTTTGCAAGGTCCAAATCCCAGGAAGAGGTGACGGTGCACAGAAAAGCCACCCCAGTAATGGCTCAATACTGATAAGAGAAATCCAGCACTGCGTCTCGATAAAACAATTCTTTATTGGTTCCTTCTTAAAAAAGATCCTTAAAGTGCAAATTCACACGCTATGCATTTCAGATGAAAGCATGTTGTCCTTCATCATGGTATATAAACTTACAATGTGTAAACAGACTTTGGACATTGTAAGGACAGCGATACAATCTAAAAAAAATTGGATGTCCATGGATGTCAGTGTAAAGTCTGATATTTTTTGAAGCCACACTTACATTGAGTGCCCCCTGGCAAGAACAGCTGAACATGAGGACTCCCTACAGCAAGACACGAATCCTTGAGATCAGCTCCTGGCAGAGGGACCCACAAAGAAGTGCTTCTTCAATCAGTCTGCTTCTGGGTGTACATTTGGATGAAAACTATGGCAAAAAAAATCTTCTGTAGTTTAAAGAGCTTGGCCACCATATCGAAATGTTTTCAGAAGTGCTGGAAATGGCATTATAAGTGACTTACTCCTGTAACATTATTTATAGAATCTGCCTCCATGTCCTCATAAGGAAGTGTCCTCCCCCTGCCAGCTTTCAGGTTTTGGATGAGCGTGCCGTAAAGGGGCAGGACTTCCAATATAAGGGCAGCGGGGCAGATTGTTTGCAGCTTCTTGGAAAAATTTCCATAAGGTGGCCAACCTCTTTAGTGTATTCCTACGTGTGTACCGTACCTGCATTATAACATCTTATCTGACCACAAGGTGACCACTGTGGAAGATGCATGAGATATTGCTCTACTTTTACTCTACTTGCTCTACTGATTTTTGCAAGTAATTGGATTTTATAATAAAAAAGAGCAACTATTAAATAAAGACCTAATAAGCCGGTACCATAGATTGGTGGTTGATGACGCTCTGCTCGCTGAGACCCCCACTGATTGCCAGAATCAGGGGACTTTATCCCTGTTTGAATGGAGCTGTAGTTGAGTGCTCAATTCATAGTCCATAGTACTAACTGAGATAACCAAGTACAGCGTTCTTCGTCATTCCAGTTAAAGATTCTGGGGGAACTTCTCAGTGGGTTTAATTTCCATGCAGTGCCACCACAGGAGAAATGGACTGCTTGGGCAATGCATGGACATTCTCGGTCTGTGAGAGGGAGACACACTTTATGAAGCCACTTTCTGCATTGACTGGACGACTAGAGCCCCCCCCCCCACCCACCATTATCTCAGAATTCCTTGATAGGATGAACCCTTCCTAGAAGAGCCTCCTGTGATTGAACGCAGTGCAGCAGAGTAACATGCATCTTATCAGAAGTCTGGAGATCATGTCTAGCTCTGTTCACAGCAAATATCATGCTGCATGTGAACAGATATCAACCTTGAGCTTGAAGGAAAACTAAATCATCCATGCTGGTTAGGGCTCATGCACACTAACGTATTTTCTTTCTGTGTCTGTCCCTTTTTTTTTTGCGGACCGTATGTAGAACCATTCATTTCAGTGGGTCCCCCCCAAAAAACTGAAGTTACTCGCTGTGCATTCCGTTTGTGTGTCCGTTCCGCCAAAAAATAGAATATCTCCTATTATTGTCTGCATTACGGACAAGCATAGTATTGTTCTATTAGGGGCTAGCTGTTCCATCCCGCAAAATACGGAATGTACACGGACGTCATCTGTATTTTTTACGGATCGCAAAATACATATGGCCGTGTACATGAGCCCTTGTAGAAAAGGGGGCTGAAACCAGGGAGGGGGGCTGATGCGAGTGCAATTGTACTGGAGGGGCTGGGTCGAGGCTTGCCATGCTGGAATTGGGGGGGGGGGGGGGGGTCTGTTCAGAGGTTCGCCATGCTGGGGATGGGGGATTGGGGGGCTAAGGTGAGGGCTGCCATACTGGGAGGAGGTTATGCGAGGTAAACTGTACCAGGGCGCTGAGGCGAGGACTGTCATGGTGGGGGACTGTTGAGGCAAGGGCAGCCATGCCCGGGGGCGCTGAGGTGAAGGCAGCCATGACTGGCGGGAGCTTAGGAAAGGGCATCCAGGTTGGGGACTCATACAGAGACGGATACAGTACAGCACTGTGTTTTTCAACCTGGCTTTCTAGCTGTCACATCTCTAAAGCTCCCATATATACCGGTATATTGTTTTTAGAGGACCGCCCCCATTTGTGTGCAATTTTGGCTGGCCATTTTAAAGAAAAGAGTTTGACTATTCGAAAGTAGTCAAGAACCAGCATTGTAGTCATCACATTCCTTCCCTGGAAAAGAGTCATGGCTGCCTGAGAAGAGTCATAGTTATTCCAGAGCTTCTTCTGTCCCTGCCTGGCTACTAATGATTGGCCTAACCATGGAGAAAGTTCAGCAGATAGGTGGTGAAGGCACGACTCTTCTCGGGCAGCCATGAATCTTTTTTCCTGGCCCCGCTCCTTCCTTTGCACTGTAACCTCGGTGGCGGTGCATTTTACATACAGCACTTACTTAATATTGTATAACAAGGAGGCGTGTGTAGGGGGAGGGGTGACAGACTGGGGATGTTTTGCAGAAATGTTGGTTAATTAAGCCCAAAAAAAAAACACTACAAAGGAAAATATGAAATTGGTTGCAACTCTCTAGAGAGTTGAGAAAATCCTGCATCCTGTGATTATGTTTTTCTATGCTGAAATCTTTAATTGTAGGAATAACATCAGTAATGTGGAATATGTTTCTTTTTATATTGGTGCCAAGATGCATATATCTACATGAAGTAGCAATTAAAATGGGGTTAATCAGTTTTTAATAGAACGTTTCTCGCTGGAGGCATATAAGTTTTCTTAGCAAAACCCAAAAATGTTGAAATTGGAAAGGGTGAAGCAGATGTATGAGGAATATACTGAGCAGATATGATGGAGCTACGAATGACCCACTGTTGGCATATTGAATTTTTTTTAAACCTAAGGTCATAAAACATGGCCTCCTCTTTGAACATTATGTTATATCCTACTGAGTAAGATGAAAAATACATAAAAACTAGGTGATCATGCCTGGCCCCGAAGTCTCGAGCATGCACCTTCACGTCAGTGTTTAATTCTCCACTGCCTGGCTATGTCAGTCAAAATGTTGGGAGTATGGCCTGTAGGAGAGTAAGTGGAGCCTCTGGGTGCAACGGCAATGCCCTTACTGCGCCCATGGGCTAATTTGCATATTATTAAAATACAATCGGCCATGGAACAAGATGGAACCAACAGCATTAGATTCAGCTGACAAGAGCACATCTCCCATTTCGAGAGGGATACAGTGACAGATTTCCTTTAACCACTTCAACCCCGCTAGCTGAAACCCCCTTAATGACCAGGCCACTTTTTACACTTCTGCACTACACTACTTTCACCGTTTATTGCTCGGTCATGCAACTTACCACCCAAATGAATTTTACCTCCTTTTCTTCTCACTAATAGAGCTTTCATTTGGTGGTATTTCATTGCTGCTGACAGTTTTACTTTTTTTGTTATTAATCGAAATTTAACGATTTTTTTGCAAATAAATGACATTTTTCACTTTCAGTTGTAAAATTTTGCCAAAAAAAACGACATCCATAAATAAATTTTTTGCTAAATTTATTGTTCTACATGTCTTTGATAAAAAAAAAAAATTGTTTGGGTAAAAGTTATAGCGTTTACAAACTATGGTACAAAAATGTGAATTTCCGCTTTTTGAAGCAGCTCTGACTTTCTGAGCACCTGTCATGTTTCCTGAGGTTCAACAATGCCCAGACAGTACAAACACCCCACAAATGACCCCATTTCGGAAAGTAGACACCCTAAGGTATTCACTGATGGGCATAGTGAGTTCATAGAACTTTTTATTTTTTGTCACAAGTTAGTGGAAAATTATGATTTTTTTTTTTCTTACAAAGTCTCATATTCCACTAACTTGTGACAAAAAATAAAAACTTCCATGAACTCACTATGCCCATCACAAAATACTTTGGGGTGTCTTCTTTCCAAAATGGGGTCACTTGTGGGGTAGTTATACTGCCCTGGCATTCTAGGGGCCCAGATGTGTGAGAAGAAGTTTGCAATCAAAATCTGTAAAAAATGACCGGTGAAATCCGAAAGGTGCACTTTGGAATGTGTGCCCCTTTGCCCACCTAGGCTGCAAAAAAGTGTCACACATCTGGTATCGCCGTACTCAGGAGAAGTTGGGGAATGTATTTTGGGGTGTCATTTTACATATACCCATGCTGGCTGAGAGAAATATCTTGGCAAAAGACAACTTTTCCCATTTTTTTTATACAAAGTTGGCATTTGACCAAGATATTTATCTCGCCCAGCATGGGTATTTGTAAAATGACACCCCAAAACACATTCCCCAACTTCTCCTGAGTACGGCGATACCACATGTGTGACACTTTTTTGCAGCCTAGATGTGCAAAGCGGCCCAAATTCCTTTTAGGAGGGCATTTTTAGACATTTGGATCCCAGACTTCTTCTCACGCTTTCGGGCCCCTGAGGCGCATGGCGTGAGGCGCATGGCGAGTTCCTTATTATTTTTTGGCACAAGTTAGCGGAAATTGATTTTTTTGGTATTTTCTCACAAAGTCTCCCTTTCCGCTAACTTGGGACAACAATTTCAATCTTTCATGGACTCAATATGATCCTCACGGAATACCTTGGGGTGTCTTCTTTCCGAAATGGGGTCACATGTGGGGTATTTATACTGCCCTGGCATTTTAGGGGCCCTAAAGCGTGAGAAGAAGTCTGGAATATAAATGTCTAAAAAAGTTTACGCATTTGGATTCCGTGAGGGGTATAGTGAGTTCATGTGAGATTTAATTTTTTGACACAAGTTAGTGGAATATGAGACTTAGTAAGAAAAAACAAAAACAAAAAAAAAAAACAATTTCCGCTAACTTGGGCCAAAAAAAATGTCTGAATGGAGCCTTACAGGGGGTGATCAATGACAGGGGGGTGATCAGGAAGTCTATATGCGTGATCACCCCCTCCCCTTGTCATTGATCACCCCCCGTAAGACTCCATTCAGACGTCCGTATGTGTTTTGCGGATCCGATCCATGGATCCGTAAAAATCATACGGACGTCTGAATGGAGCCTTACAGGGGGGTGATCAATGACAGGGAAGTGCTCAGGAAGTCTATATGCATGATCACCCCCTTGTCATTGATCACCCCCCTGTAAGGCTCCATTCAGACGTCCGTATGTGTTTTGCGGATCCTATCCATGGATCCGTAAAAATCATACGGACGTCTGAATGGAGCCTTACAGGGGGGTAATCAATGACAGGGGGGTGATCAATGACAGGGAAGTGATCAGGAAGTCTATATCACCCCCCATGATCACCCCCTTGTCATTGATTACCCCCCTGTAAGGTTCCATTCAGACGTCCGTATGTGTTTTGCCGATCCGATCCATGGATCCGTACAAATCATACAGACGTCTGAATGGAGCCTTACAGGGGGGTGATCAATGACAGGGGGGTGATCAATGATGGGGGGGGGGGGTGATCAGGGAGTGTATATGAAGTGATCAGGGGTTCATAAGGGGTTAATAAGTGATGGGGGGGGTGTAGTGTAGTGTAGTGGTGTTTGGTGCTACTTTGCACAGCTACCTGTGTCCCCTGGTGGTCGATCCAAACAAAAGGGACCACCGGAGGACCAGGTAGCAGGTATATTAGACGCTGTTATCAAAACAGCGTCTAATATACCTGTTAGGGGTTAAAAAAAATCACATCTCCAGCCTGCCAGCGAACGATCACCGCTGGCAGGTTGGAGATCCACTCGCTTACCTTCCGTTCCTGTGAACGCGCGCGACTGTGTGCGCGCGTTCACAGGAAATATCGCGTCTCGTGAGATGACGCGTATATGCGTCGCTGAGCGCACAGCTGCCACCTCCGGACCGCAGATCTGCGTTAGGCGGTCTGGAGGTGGTTAAAGGAGTTATGGGGAGTGCGGTTTTTGACCCCCCCCCACCAAGCTGTCTGGACCTGTAAAAGAAAGCTTACTTACCTGCTTCTCGGCACTGGCTCCTTCTCCTTCAGGATTGCGATGCTCCACTGGGTTCCCGCTCTTAAAACATCCGGTTTGACATCGCCTACAGCCAATCACTGGCCACAGCGGTGACCAACTTCCCATACGTCATGACAAATGGTCACATGATGCAAGGGGTTCCGGTCACCAATCACTGACCGTGGCAGTGACCGGCTTCCCATACTTCATGACAAATGGTCACATGATGCAACGGCATCTGGTCACCAATCACTGACCGTGGCAGTGACCAGCTTCCCATACATCATGACAAATGGTCACATGATGCAAGGGGTTCCGGTCACCAATCACTGACCATGGCAGTGACCAGCTTCCCATACGTCATGACAAATGGTCACATGATGCAACGGCATCTGGTCACCAATCACTGACCGTGGCAGTGACCGGCTTCCCATACTTCATGACAAATGGTCACATGATGCAAGGGGATCCAATCACCATTCGCCGCAGCGGTGACCGGCTTCCCTTACGTCATGACAATTAGTTACATGATGTAAGGCGATTTGGAGCGGGGAGCCAGGCCAGGGAAGCAGGTAGGTAACCCCTTTAGTGCTCGATTTGTCTGTCTGTCGGTCATGTGATGCTGGCCACGTCACATGACCCTCACTCCCCACTATAAATACAGACGGCCTGCTGGCCACAGGTTGCCTGTTTAATTTTAGGTATCTGGTGATTGTTTTGTTCCTGCATACTTACCTGATCCTGTGTTCCCTGATGATTCCCTGCCTGCTCCTCCTGTACTGCGCATCTCTCCTGGTATCCCGACCCCTGCTTCCACCTGACGATTCTTTGCAGACTCCTGTTGTACTTCGTTTCTCTCCTGGTATTTGACCTCGGCTTTTCCTGACTATTCTCTGCTCATTCCTTAGTACTGCGCAGCTCTCTAGGTATTGACCCGGTCCGTTCACGTTCCGTTATTTGTCTTGTCTGTCTTCCCAGCACGTATTCTAAGATAGGGACTGCCGTCCAGTTGTCCCCTGTCATTAGGACTTGCAAGGCAAGTAGGCAGGGGTGAGGGTGGAGCGCAGTGGTCACTATCCTCCCCCCTGTGTGTAGTGTTCGTGACCGTCACAACAATGTAAGAAAACAGTTTTTGCCTCTCATTGGCTTCTCTTTCAGCTGCTACTGTATATGGGAGGCTTTCTTTTTCACCAGATTTGTGTTACTGTATTACCTCTACTTTGCTTAGCTTTTGTTTTAGTAACTATTGGTATTTTCTTTGTAGGCTCGGGCTCTCAGTGCCCAGACTGCAGAAACAGATGCTATCCGATTTCTAGTTGGAACACAATCTCTCCGCTATGATAACCAGGTCAGTTCCCAAAAAATAAATATTTCATATGTCTGGCATTTATTACATTAGATTTTTTTTCAACCTGTAGGATTCAGTAGTGTTGTCCATAGTTCTATAGACACTAGATAAATGTTGGCCATAGTCCCTGATTTTTAATCTTAGAATTGGTTGGCAGCTATTGATTGGTCATATTATTTTGCAGAGACACCATATCTGCCATAGACAATCCACCATAATGATCTGCTGTGTTGGATTCTTTTTGCCGTGGGAAGGTGCAGATCATAGTGCAGTTGGCAGATACAACTTTCTAAATATATATTTTTTCTCTTTTTCCTACTGTTTGATTTTAAATATTTTGCCAAATATCTGACGCCCAGTTTAAAGGATGTATTAGACACCCCGATCACACAGATCCCTCCTGGCAATCGCCTGCACGCTTGCTGAGAAGACCACTGCTTTTTCATGCAGCTATCTCCTCAGCAACATGGGGAGGATCAATCGCTATGCCATTGCTGGTTTTCATGCTGTCTAGTGGTTTGCCGTGATTAGGCAGGACGACCTGCCTCCAGCATGCTGAAAGATCTGGATTGCCCGATGAACAAGCGTGCAATTGGCGGCAGTATTACACTGCAGGATGATTGCTAACGAGCGTTCCTCCTAGAAACGCTTGTTAGCCATCATTGGACAGAAAATCTGCCCGTGCAATACACCCTTCGGTCTCTAGTTTGTGGCCAGCCCAAATGTGTGGCTATCTATGTGATCTGTAAGGCAAGGGCTACACGGCGACACTGGTCACGGCCAGGATCGCTGAGTAGTGGTGATCCCATAGAAATGAATGGGATCGCCGCAGCAGTTGCAAGAAATCCAACACGGCTGGATTTCTTGCGACTGCCACAGTAATCCCATTCATTTTTATGAGAGCACCGCTACTCAGCGATCCAGGGTGCAACAGGTGTCGTCGTGTAGCCCTTGCCTAAAGCTTCTGTCAGGATTCTTACAAATCCAATTTTTTGGCTCTCAGTTCATGGCTTTGAAGCAATAATAAGATATAATAACATTACAAAATAGGATATTTATTAAAGCCATAACCCAGCTATCAGTAGAACCTTCCAAGATCTACTTGTATTTTCTGTTTAAAATCCAGTCTGTCTGGTCGCTGAATCCTTGGGGACAGTCATATTGTACCCGTAAACGGTGCTTAGGCCCCACCAGTAAATTTCATTTTGGGGATGAACTGTAACGCTACATACCAATTTTACCGGCCCACATAGCGGCAGCCGGAAGATGCTACAAGATGATTATGGGGGCCCTGCAGCGACTTGTAGTGGGCAGGTCCCTGGGGAAAAAGGATATTGGCTGGCAGCCTCTGTTACCTACAAGTCATCTGAGCCACCTGATGTGTCTATATCAATGGTCTAGGTACTTTGTTAAATAATTTACCAGTTTTTTTTATATGGACCTGGGCTGAGTGAGATTCTGTATACTCCTTATCTATATGTAGTGCAGCCAGAGCCATGTGCCACTTGTGCAGGGGGTAGGGGACTAGGGGCCCACCTTGTTCAGGGGCCCACCAGGTTAAACACCAGTTCCTCTGTGGGCCAGCCTTACAGCTGGACTATATGTACATGTACAGTCGTGGCCAAAAGTTGCAAAAATATTAGTTTTCACAAAGTTTGCTGCTAAACTGCTTTTAGATCTTTGTTTCAGTTGTTTCTGTGATGTAGTGAAATATAATTACACGCACTTCATACGTTTCAAAGGCTTTTATCGACAATTACATGACATTTATGCAAAGAGTCAGTATTTGCAGTGTTGGCCCTTCTTTTTCAGGACCTCTGCAATTCGACTGGGCATGCTCTTAATCAACTTCTGGGCCAATTCCTGACTGATAGCAACCCATTCTTTCATAATCACTTCTTGGAGTTTGTCAGAATTAGTGGGTTTTTGTTTGTCCACCCGCCTCTTGAGGATTGACCACAAGTTCTCAATGGGATTAAGATCTGGGGAGTTTCCAGGCTATGGACCCAAAATGTCAACGTTTTGGTCCCCGAGCCACTTAGTTATCACTTTTGCCTTATAGCACGGTGCTCCATCGTGCTGGAAAATGCATTGTTCTTCACCAAACTGTTGTTGGATTGTTGGAAGAAGTTGCTGTTGGAGGGTGTTTTGGTACCATTTTTTTATTCATGGCTGTGTTTTTGGGCAAAATTGTGAGTGAGCCCACTCCCTTGGATGAGAAGCGACCCCACACATGAATGGTCTCAGGATGCTTTACTGTTGGCATGACACAGGACTGATGGTAGCGCTCACCTTTTCTTCTCCGGACAAGCCTTTTTCCTGATGCCCCAAACAATCGGAAAGAGGCTTCATCAGAGAATATGACTTTGCCCCAGTCCTCAGCAGTCCATTCACCATATTTTCTGCAGAAGATCAATCTGTCCCTGATGGGGTTTTTTGGAGAGAAGTGGCTTCTTTGCTGCCCTTCTTGACACCAGGCCATCTTCCAAAAGTCTTCGCCTCACTGTGCGTGCAGATGCGCTTACACCTGCCTGCTGCCATTCCTGAGCAAGCTCTGCACTGGCGGCACTCCGATCCCGCAGCTGAATTCTCTTTAAGAGACTATCCTGGCGCTTGCTGGACTTTCTTGGATGCCCTGAAGCCTTCTTAACAAGAATTGAACCTCTTTCCTTAAAGTTCTTGATGATCCTATAAATTGTTGATTGAGGTGCAATCTTAGTAGCCACAATATCCTTGCCTGTGAAGCCATTTTTATGCAACGCAATGATGGCTGCACGCGTTTCTTTGCAGGTCACCATGGTTAACAATGGAAGAACAATGATTTCAAGCATCACCCTCCTTTTAACAGGTCAAGTCTGCCATTTTAACCCAATCAGCCTGACATAATGATCTCCAGCCTTGTGCTCGTCAACATTCTCACCTGAGTTAACAAGACGATTACTGAAATGATCTCAGCAGGTCCTTTAATGACAGCAATGAAATGCAGTGGAAAGGTTTTTTGGGGATTAAGTTAATTTTTATGGCAAAGAAGGACTATGCAATTCATCTGATCACTCTTCATAACATTCTGGAGTATATGCAAATTGTTATTATAAAAACTTAAGCAGCAACTTTTCCAATTTCCAATATTTATGTAAGTCTCAAAACTTTTGGCCACGATTGTACTATTTTTTACATTTGTCATATGATATCCTATTTGAATATGTTTTTATAAAATAACAAAAAAAATCTCTTTTCCGCATTATAATGCAAAAAAATGGAAAATGTTTGTATAATTGGTTTTGCTTCATCTGTTATACCCTGAACTATAACATTATCACAATATTTCATTTGCACAGTGAACTGCATAAAAAATGCCAACGTTGCTGTTTTCTGTTCAGCAAAATTATACCAATGAAAATGTCAACTCATCCCACAAAAGCAAGCCCTCGCACAGCTCCCTCAACAGAAAAACAAAAAAATGGTGACTCTCAGAAAGTGGCAGCACAGAAAGAGTGGCCTAGATTTACCTGTAGATGACGTAAGCTTAGACAGACTGCACATCATAGGGTTCCCTTTCCTGCAGTGCTCCTTCCCTTTCCACTAAGCACCACCTCCTTCTCGAGCATGTCGGGAAAAGGAAAAAAGTTGTAGGAACCCTAGTTGCGCCGAAATTGTGCCACTTTATACGCAGATTTTTGGTGCACATTTTTTGTTTTTGCAGCTTTTTTTTTACCTTCTCCCCTGCATCTCCGAAAAAATTCGTCAATTTTTATTTTTTTTTCAGTGCATTATACTGTATATACTCCCGAAATAAATCATGAAATAAAACCTTAAAAGTAATAGACCCTCTTGGGGCTATGTCTATAAAAAATAAACTTGAAGGCCAAAATATGCTGTGTTCAAGGGGTTGAAGGTAATATTATAATTAGAGATGAGTGAATCAAAGTTGACGGCAGCGGTAGCAGGCAGTCAGTATTGGGAAAATGCCATACTCGGCAGTGTGACAATTTTTTTATTAGGACTACGGAGGAGGTGAACATGGCCATTTGCACACATATATAGAACAGAAGGTGGGACAGTCCTTGAGCCTGTCTGTGTTTGCCAAAGTGCACGCAGCACTGACGTGTGAAGCTGTAACTACGGTCAAGGACAAAATATGTCCTTTAAGGCCCACTGGGTAAATGTGGTTCCTGCCCAGCCACACCAGCAACTTGAGCAGGTGATGCCGCTTCCGCCTCCATGTTCTCACACCATTGGTCCTGCAACAGTGTCTGCCTCTGCCTCCTCATCCTCCACTGTGTCCTCAGCCTTCACTGCAGGGACAATTCACCGTGCCCCACCAGAATACCACATGTGCAGGGCACGACGGTTTCTTGCTGTTCTGCACCTATTTTGCCTGGGCTAACGGAGTCACACAGGGGAGGAACTGCTCCGCATCCTTCATCAAGAAATCGAATCCTGGCATTTTCCTCAACAACTCAAAATCGGAACCATGGTGACCGACAACAGGAAGAACATGGTGTCGGCGCTGCGTCAAGAAGGGCTGAGGCATGCGCCCTACATGGCGCACGTGTTTAATCTGGTTATAAAGTGGTTCCTGAAGTCTTCTGCTCATCTGCAAGACATCCTGAAAATGGCCAGGAAACTTTGCATGCACTTCAGCCACTCTCTCTGCGCTCACGTTCCATTGCCATGGCTGCTGGGGGGGGGGGGGGGCAGGAGCAGTACCAGCTCCATCAGCAGCAACTTAAGTCTAAAGTCCCTGGGTCACGGACTTTGCTGCCTGCGCCGTGACACTTGTGCCATGCTTGCGGTTACCGGTGGAAACGTGTTGCTGTTATGGCATGTGGTGGCAGTGTCTCTGCTTTGGATGTGTGCGCCGTGATACGGTTGCCATGCATGCTGTTGCTGGTAGCAACGTGTTAGCTGGTGTGTGCACTTCCCCTTTAAGTTGTAGCCTTCCCCTGTCTGGTGCTGTAAGGGTTAACTCCTTGACTGGGTGTGGTCACTTGGGTATTATCTCCTGTGGCTTCCTGGCTGGATTCAGTGGTACTCCAGCTGTCTTTGGTGCAGGAGCTCTGTGTGGGTTGTACCTCCGAAAGGGGGCTGGTTTCCTGAAGGGGTGAACCATAAGTCTGTATGCAGCGCTGCTTGGGGCTGCCATGCACTGTGTGAGCATGGGGGGCTTTGGCAGAGTTAGTATACTGGATTCCTGGGTCGGTTGTTTGTACTGTGACCTGCTGTGTGTTTGGGCTCCTGTACTTATGCACGGTTTCTAGTTGTGGAGGCTCCATCAGGTTAGCAAGTTGTCTTGTTGTTCTTACCTGCCGATCCTCTTGCTGCATATGGTCTACCCTTTTCCTGCTGCTTGGCCTTTAGAGACTCCTGTTCCTCCGTGTTGTGGATAAACAGGTCGTCTCTCCCCTGCCCCTAAGTTAGGGATTTCCAGGGTGACTCAGGATTTTAGGTATCCAGGATATGAGTCGTCCCACCATCAGGGTCCGCTCATACGGTTAGGAGTTAGGGAGAGGATTAGAAACGCAATAGGAGGTGACCTGCTCCCTGATCCCGGTGGCCTGGCCTAGTTGCTACCATTATCCCTTTAACATTGTACGGTGGGGGTTTTCCCCCCCACTCCCCCCCGTGACATCCTGATGAGCCGTTTTTGTTCACCCTCCTACTACTCACCAGCAGCAGCAGTTAGACATAGAGCAGAACCTGAACCAGCAGGTTGTGGCATACTTGGAGTGCACCCTGCCACCCCACATAGAAGATCCCCTGGACTACTGGGCAGCCAAACTAGATTTGTGAAATTACTGTTGACACCCTCTTCACTCTGTCAGGAGGGCTCTACTTGTATAAGCGTTTAATAGAACAGGTTCTGTAGACAGCTGACGATGGTGTAAAAGGAGTGCACTCTTTCACGCTATAATAGGATTTTGGGCCTCTGCACGGTTCTTTATACCTGGTGCTAACATTGACCTGTAAGGCCCCTTTCACACAAGCGAGTTTTCCGCTCGGGTGCAATGCGTGATGCGAACGCAATGGGGTTGTTTACATGTGCGTTGCTTTTCACGCATCATTTGTGCGTTGCGTGAAAATCGCAGCATGTTCTGTATTCTGCGATTTTCACACAATGCTGGCCCCATAGAAGTGAATGGAGCTGCGTGAAAATCGTATCCCAAACGCATTAAATCGCATTGCACCCGCGCAATAAAAACTGAACAACTGAACGCGATCGCAAACTAAACGGAATGGATTTGCTTGCAAAATTGCGCAGTTTTCACTGAAATGCATCCGGACCTAATCCGGACACGCTCGTCTGCAAGGGGCCTAAGGCTGAGTTAACAAGCTTTGAGTTATTTGGTCAGTTTTGGCCCCAAACTAATTCTAAGAGCGACGCCTATCATCTGCATGTCATACTGACTCACAGTATTGTTTCACTACCACAGCAGACTCCCTATGCGTGTTACTGCAAGGCACACTGTTCTACACCACTATACAGGCTCTCTGCAGCCAGGAAATAGCTGTTTTTTTAACGCGATTCGCCACGAATAAATTCGGATCGAATCTTTTCGGAAAATTCTGCGAACTGACCGAATCAAATTATGGAGAAATACGCTGATCTCTAATTATAATGGGCTGTATATTCTGCAGATCTGTAGTTGTTCGAGGCACAATTTTCATAGTTTGCAGACTTTTCTGTCCTTCCCATACACCTGGACGGCCCAATATGCTTGGCAGAAAGAGTAAGCAGAGGCATCTGGCAGTGGTTTATCTCCCTTCAGGCAAAAAGGGACCGAGTATCTGTCATGTTGGGACATTAGCATACACATTAGTTGGTCGGCCAGTCCTATCAAAATCGTTGCTTTCGCCTGACATTAAGGTAGTTGTATGAGTGTTTGAAAGTGATGACCTATCCTGAGGATTGGTCATCAGTATCTGATTGTGGTGGTCCACCTCCCGACATCCCCATCAATCAGCTGTTTGCATAGACGAGGCACTCCAGTGAGTGCCACGACCTCTTCCTAGGCCCTTGAGATCTGCATTTATCGGTCACATGGTCTACGCATAAGTGAATGGGGCTGATCTGCAATATCGAGTGCAGCCGCTATCCAGTGGACGGCGCTGTGCTCTGTGAGCTGCAGGTAGGCCTGGTGCTCCCCGGAGATCTGCAGCCTCTTGAGACCGCTGATTGGCAGGGGTGTCGAGGTTCAGACCCCAACTGATTAGAAACTTATGACCTATCCTGAGGGTAGGTCATCAGTATTACACACTCGGAAAACCCCTTTAATGTGTATGGCCACCTTCCGTTTTGAGTAAGCTGGGTGACCACAGGCTTTTCCAGTACATGTATAGACCGAGTTGTCACCGATATGTTAAAAAGTCATCAGAAAACGTATTGCTCTTATGCATTTTCATCACTTCCCCAGTTGGGACAAATTAATGAATTCAGTTTCTGTGTTCATCTGCTTTTCTTTTGTGTTCTTTTTATTTTCTGATGGGGGGAGTCTCATAAATTTATGCTTCCATATGTCTAGATTCACGTTATAGACTTTGACGATGAGAATAATATCATCAATAAGAATGTGCTACTGCACCATGCGGGGGAAATCTGGCAAATCTGCGCTAGCCCAGCAGACAAGAATGTGCTCGCAACCTGCTACAACAAGAGTAAGTCGATCTAATTTGCATTGTAATGAAACTGCAGATGATGAATAGTATTAATTTGGATTATTCCTAAACTGTATAAATGAGCGAATCCTGGAGCTGTGGAAGACGGCCTAAATATATATATGTCCTCGAAGCCCACTGACTCTAAAAGGGGTATTTCCATCTAGACATTTGCTATAAATGTCTGAAGAATGGGGCCTCGACAGGAATGGAGGGGAAGCTGCGCAGGTACATATTTCTCCATTCTCTAGTATAGGATTTCTGAAAATAGGCTTTTTTCTGACGTCCCATAGAGATGATTGGAGGGGTGGCCACACATGCGTGAGGTCCTCTCCATTCACTTCCATGGGACTTTTGAAAATTACTGAGCTGTTTTCAGAAGTCCTAATAGTGAACCAAGAGGATGTAGCACATGCGTGGCATAGTCTACATTCACAATGGAGCCCCATTCTTGAGGTTGTTGGGACTTGCTCCTATCGGCTGTTTATGGCATGTCCAATATGATACAAATGTCCACCTGGGACAACCGCTTTAAATGGGGTTCAAGTGTTAGAAAAACTTGGCTGCTTGATTAATAAAAACTGTTCCGCACCCATCCACTGGTTGTGTCTAGTATTGCAGCTCAGCCTCATTCACTTCACTGTTGCTGACCTGCAGTAGGAGACACAACCCGTACCAATGAAAAAACGGGCACACTTGTCAGTTTTTCAACTATTTTTTAATCCATTTTCTGACCATCTGGCCCTTTTTATTGGCCGTTTTGCAAATTTTTTTTAGCGACTGCTAAAAACGGACATTAAGAAAGGATGATTTTATTTGGCTTTTTTATTTAAATCCCAACACCGGCACTATACAGAATGTCCCCAATAGTGCCCTCATAGAAGTAATAATGTCCCCCAGCATTAATATTATTCCCCATAATGTCCCTCAGCATTAATAATGTGCCTAAAGGGCCTGTCTAACGGCATTGATTTCAATGGAGTCCGCCTGGTTGTGAACACTAGAGATGGGCGTACAGTAGTTCTCAGAACTTTGATTTGGCTGCTTCGCCGAAGCTCACAAAGAAATTTGCTTGTGATAAATAACTTTGTCACAAAGAGCATTTCTTTGTAATTAGTGGGCGCAATGACGGGGAATGGCGATGGTGTCTCCTCCACGTCATTTTCCCCCTCAGATGCCACGTTCATCGCTGATCGCGGCATCTGAGATGACCATTGAGGGCTGTCGGGGGTCAATCCATTTGCTTGTGAACAGTCCGCCACGGCCATCTTGATTTTGAGATTTTGCGCGGGATCTTCAATCAAGATGGCCGAGGCGGACTCTTCGTGTGCAAATTGATGAGGTGAGAATAAATTTGTATTTACCGCCATTTTAGGGAAAATTCATTTGTTACCACGAAGCACTTCGATTCACTTATCACTAGTGAATTCAGTCAAAAATAAGACCTGTCCGCTTTTTTACAGCCAGTGAATTTACTGGCCGTTAAAAAAAATGGCCATGTGAATAGCCCAATTGATTTCATTTTATTCTAAAAACTACCGTGTGACGGCCGTTACAAATATGGCCGTCACACAGCCGTTTTTCGCTGTGGTGTGAGCAAAGCCTTAGGCCCCTTTCTGACGAGTGGGTTCCACGCTCCGGACTTGCAGCGTTAGGGCTCATGCACACGACCGTATGCCCTCTGAGACATACGGTCCGTGAGCAGGCCATATGTCCCGGACGGCATACATTGTGCGCACAGGAGAGCACAGCATCATAGGTCACTATGATGCTGTACGCATCGTGCCGCCCGCATGGCTATTGTCCTGCACTCATAATATCATATGAGTGCGGAACAATAGTCCCGTGGGCGGCCCGATGTGCACAGCATCACAGTAACCTATGATGCTGTGCTCTCCTGTGCGCACGATGTATGCCGCTCCGGGACACGTGGCCCACTCACGGAACATATGTCTCGGAGGGAATACGGTCGTGTGCATGAGCCCTTAGTATGCAGCAGCTCCCATCCTGACCTCCCAGCACTGACGAGGTTGCATACATTTATAATGCTGTGTAACCCTTAGAGTTCTGGAATGTATTGGATCACACTGACAGCATTATGTAAGTGTTATCCAATACCTCCCAGAACTGTAAGGGTTACATAGCATCATAAATGAAATAATGTTATGTCAGTGCTGGGAGGTCAGGACGGGAGCCGCCGCATTCTCATGCTGCGAGTCCGGAGCATGGAACTCGCTCGTCTGAAAGGGGTCTTGAACGTATGATACTGAAGTGTCTGGTCTGTAATGAGGTCAAGGTTCACGGCTTCATTTTATTCTGATAAATTCAGCTCATGTTGAAAACAAGTCTAAAATTCTTCGTATCCAGTACCCCCAAAACCGTAATCTCTTTAGTCCATGTTTTATTTTCTTCTTGTATTGCTTTACTTTAATATACCGCTACAATTTGCTATAGATAAGTGTCATTAAGCTTTTAGGGGGTTTGCATCCATTCCTTTGCAGTAAGTTTACATGAGCGCCTCGAATACCCACTGCATAATGACGAGGAAACTTGTGGTGTAGACAAGAAGCGAGATGGCCCTAGTGAGTGCCGAAGAAGTTTTGTGACAGATGAGGTCAATTTTGCCAACAGCCTGAAAGAATATTTCACCTCAGTATTCATGAGGCAGGCTGGATTTAATATCCCACTGACTAGGATAAATTATTCAGTTGAGGAAGGTGAAATGCCAAAAGGACTGTAGATCATTCCAGAAGGGAGTATTTAGGAAATTAAACAATGAGACTCCGGCGACACCTCAAACCAGGAGAAACAAAAAAAAAAAAGTGCTTTTTTGTCATGGCTGTGAAATTGTACATTTAAAATGGGGTTTACCAGGTACACATTCTTCACAACACACCAGAAAGCATTCCTTCACAGGGAAAATTCATATCTTCATTTATTTTCATGTTTCTTAGGTAAAATATTACCCTCACTGGTCAGATGTTCCAGGCGCCGAATCAAGCACACTGAAAGGAACCAGAAGCTCAGCTCCATTTAAAGGGGTTATCTGAGACGAAAACATTTCCCTCATATGCCCGGGCCCCTCACACTGAATATCACCTGGTCCCCGCACCACTGCTGGTGCTTCTCCAAGTGCATGGATGAAAACATCTGATGTCGGGGGTTGGGTGAGCAGCTAATGGCAGGCGGGGACAAGGACAAGCCTCCCTAGTGTCACCTGCGATGTTGGGGAAGCTTGTCCCAGTCACCACCTGCAATTGGGTGCCCTCGTCCCCGACACCGGATGCTTTCATCTGCGCACAGGGAGAAGCTGCGGCGTGGGGAGCAAGTTAGGTAGATTTAGTGTGAGGGGCTGGAGCATATGGGGGACATTTTTTAGTCTCTGATGAGCCCTTTTAAAGCTTAGTGGCCAAGCCTGGTTACTGCTGTATTCCAGTGAATGGGAGCTGAGCCGCAGTAACCCAGCACGACCACTATACTTTGAATGGAGCTGTGATTCCTGCTTTATTCCAAGTTCTAGTTCCAGCATTAGCGGGTGCATGGAACACCCTATTGGAGATGGTGAATCCCCACCCATCAAGTAGCAGTTCCAAAATATATTATCTCACTTTTTTTTTTTATTCCCAAAACTGTAAATTAAATGAACTGAATGGATGAGAAATTTAAATGGTATACTAGCTACATCAGGTTCCATTTTTTTTTTTTACATTTTTTATATATATTTCACTTCTGTAAATTAGTACGTGCTCTCCCTGACGGCAAAATCTTTAGTAAACTCAAAGGTTTTTGTTTTGCAAAGTTTGTAGGGTGGTGACAATAATCTAACAATGGACTACTTGTGAGGTAGACATTCAACCATCTATTTTTCCTATAGTCATAGTGCTAAATGGTCCTATCCCCAATGATAGGCATCAGCCATTCCCATACCATGGTAGGGAAAATGTCTAACTTCATTGAGCAGTTTTAAAGGCTTCCTACAATAGTAAGTGGTTCCCATGATACTAGGTGTTTTAGGAATTGTGAGAACCACACAACTAATGAGGCCAGTGCACTGCATTCATAACTTCTGAGGCCAGTGAGTGGCTGCAGCGATCTCATTACCATGAACGGGTCAACTGGGAGTGGGGACTACTGGGAGCCCCACCACTGGAGTGGAGGATCTTTTAAAAGAGGAGTTTTTTTAAATATAATTTTAACACATTCCTGGCGGGCATTTGATTTAAAATTATGCCCGATGACCACTTTAAATGCTCTACCCCCCCAACAGAGCCTTGGCATGGTATTTGAAATGCCCTGCAGTGTTGCGTGCCTACTACTGGAACAGTATTGTAGGTGATAATTATCTATGCAATTCAAGGGCGGTACTGGTTCCGATTAAAAAGATCCAGTGTTGTATGCAGACTTGCGTACAGACAATGCTCCATAGGAATGTAGCATACAAATTAGCTCTGGTGTCCTCTTCCTTTTTGGGGAGTCTCTAGTTTGGCTGGTATAAGATAGTTTTCTGTCTTCTGGAAGAGAGCTAATTTATACATACACAATTCTCTAATATAAGGATACATTCTCCAAATGTAAATCTTCTTATTTCCTAAGTATAACCTACCTTTCTATCTATTTTCAATGCTACGAAGGATCGTACCCGTCCCCGTCTGCCATGGGTTGCTCCCCCCTGACACCGGATGTTTTCATCCGCGCACGGGGAGAAGCAGCAGCAGCGGTGGGGAGTCAGGTAAGTATATTCAGTGTGAGGGGCCCGGGCATATGCGATACATTTTTTGGACCCGGATAACCCCTTTAATAGTGTTGAGCGATGCAAGCTTCTGATAAAGCATCCAAAGTTGCTTCATTCAAAACTTCAGAATAATACTGCACGGAGATTGGGCTCCGTACAGTATTAGAATGTATGGGCTCCGATGAGCCGAAGTAAGTTATTCACAAAGTCGCGCGTGACTTAGTTGAATAACTTCGGTAATTGATTTTTGAAGTGGAAAACCACTTTAAAACTTGAAACCGAACTCTGCTTCGGTTCCGACTAATACCGGAGTTATTCAACAAAGTCGCGCGCAACTTCGCAAATAACTTGATTAGGCTCATCGGAGCCCATACAGTCTAATACTGTATGGAGACGGATCTCTGTACAGCAGGCATGTCCAAACTGCGGCCCTCCAGCTGTTGCAAAACTACAACTCCCAGCATGCCCTAATAGCTGTAAGCTATCCAGGCATGCTGGGAGTTGTAGTTTTGCAACAGCTGGAGGGCCACAGTTTGGACATGCCTGCTGTACAGTATTATTCTGAAGTTTTGAACGAAGCGACTTCAGATGCTTCCTCCAAAGCTCGCCTCGCACAACACAAAATGTTTAACTTCTAAAAGACATTCCTATAGAGCAGCAGTAACCTATACCCAATGTACTTCGATTCTGTTCATTGACTGATTCTATTACAGGTAGGTACTTTCTGAAATCACAAAACTGTGGCGTCTGAATCAAAAGGTGGAAGAGGGAAATAAGTATTGCCTTGTAGATGACAACACAGAAATACTTAACATCTGTCGGCAAATTACGTAAAAGAAAAAAATATCCTGATTTTAATTTTTTATATCAGTCATGGCCTTAAACCTTTTTAAAGGGGTTGTCCAGGATTTTGATATCGATGGCCTATCCTCAGGATAGACCACCAATATCAGATAATCAAGTATCCAACACCTCTGGAGCCCTATGGATCTCCTACTACCTTGTAACCAACCGCTGGAGATGATTGCTGGAATGCGCAGTCCCATCCACTACACAGTGGATGGAGCTGTGAAGTCCAGAGCTACAAGATAAGGGCTAACTGGCCAGAGCTAAACTTGGGATGCTGAAGGATACCACCCAGCGTATGGCAAAAGGACACACCTTTGTCATACACGTGGTGCATACAAGCTTATGGACGTGTTGGAGAATCCTCCCAACGTATACCTGTGAAAGTACAGAGAAACGAGGCACCAGCCTAACCTGGTGTCATCTGGACACTTTTTGGAGTTGAAAATCTTACAAATGCTTTGAAAAATGTTGGTGTCTGCTGACAATTAGATCTACAAACTGAAAGAGGAGAACACCTACCAAAAAACGTAGAACTAGGGAGCAAATTTATAATATTCCTTTCCTTAATACAATTGTTCATCCACCATTCACTTTTCATATTGTCGGCAGCACATAACCAGTTTACAAAGAACGATGTGCTGCCAACATAGAACAATTTTTGATGCTGCATCAAAGACGCGGTCACCCAGCAGAGGATCATAGGAATGAACACTTTCAGGAGCATTTGTTATAATTGCATTGGGCTAAAATCATTTTTTTCAATTGGTCTTTATGACAAAAACTGTTGAAGAGTTATAATAAACGGTTAAAGGGGTTATCCAGCCCCTATAATGACCCCCACCCTGATGCTTAAGCCTCTTATCTAGATGATATGTACCTGCTCCTCGGAATCCACGTTGCTCCGGATCCCTGCACGGCCGCCTCTGCATCTCCCCGTCGTGTGGATCAAAACATGTGGCGAAAGGGGGGAAGGGGAGCAGCAAATAGCAGGCCACGACGTGGATGAGCCTCGCTAGTGTCACTTACGATGATAGGAAGGCTCGTCCCCGTTGCGGCCCTCTATTGGCTGCTTCGGATGTTTTGATCCACGTTCCGGGGAGATGCAGCAGCCGTGTGGGGATCAGGAGCGACGCGGGTTCTGGGGGAGCAGGTAAGTATAATCTATATGAGGGGCCTGGGCATTGGGGGTCATTATTGGGGTTGGATAACCCCCTTAACTCTTTGCCTAGCTGTGAGCATCTTTCACTCGTTATCTGCCAGTTATGTATATCCCATGTCTCAGAACTACTAACAGCTCATAAACACTTTCTTTTCAGTTACATATGAATTGAGCTATAATGAGTGTTTATGAGGTCAGGAGATCAGAGATAAGGAGTTGTCAGCTGATCTGCCAGATGGGAAGCCGTATAAATGCAGAGCCTGGCACTTCTGACTTTCAAGGCTGAACGGAGGAAAGGGCTGAAATGTTTTTTTTTTAAATAAAGACCAATTAAAATAATGATTTCTAGCTCAAAATAAGTACAATGCAATAGTAAAAAAAATGCCCCCAAAGGTATCCATACCCTTTTAAAAGCCGTGTTCACTATACATCTGACATTGTATTCATGAACCAGAAATGTTATGATCATCAGACCTCAATGGAAAATAACCCGAAAGTCCAGCAGCAGAGTTCTAGGCATATTGATCTTCTGACTCCTCCTGAGATTTATACATTTTGCCTTTTTTCCATTTTGGACAATCCTTAGACTACAATCTTCCCTCTTACAATCTTGTTTTAGTATCTCTTATTCTCCTAGGCCTGAAAAATGTCTAGGGAAATCTGCCAGCGATGGGCTGGATGGTATTGTCAGGTAAGGGGGAAGACGGGACAGACCTTGACAGGGATCAAAATTTTGAAACACTCAGAAATGTACAAGTTAGAATTTCTGAACAGAAGATCACGACTGACATAGCCACTGGAGATCTTTGAACATATTGTCAAGGCGATAGACAAAGGAGAACCCATGGATATAATTTAAGTGGATTTCTAAAAAGCATTTGATATAATGAGCTGCACAAAGGGCTCATCTACAAAGTCAATGGTTGGAATGGAGGAAATTTGGCTCGAGAACAAAGAATTTTTGAAACCGAAGAGGGGTGCTAATGCTAAGTAAAGGCTTTTGTGCCGTTTTTTTGTGTTATTTTCACTTTTAAGATGCCTACCTACTGTGCCAACGTATGTAGAGGTAACAAGGCGCGGGCACAGCTCTTAGCAGTATGGATCTTCTTGGTGACTAAATTTAGCAAATATTACTTTGGGTTTTGAAGCCTTGTAATATGCACATCTGACTATACGGTGCAACGCCGGTGTAATTTCTTCTTCAAATCTTGGAGTATATAATTATAGTACAGTGATCGAATTTGCTCTCCAGAAAAACAATGTCAGAAATTCATTCAGACCTGTTCCCCAATTAATAGGAATCTAGATTGCCTAGATCATACAGATGGCATCTCCTGTTGAGAAGCAGAAATTAATTATAGTAGGAGAGTAGAATATTTTAGTAAGACTTGGATTTCAAGGGCTGTCATTGGGGGCTAGTATGTATCTGTCCTATGTTTTTCCCTTGTTTCGGGTTGATTGAACATCATTTATTAAAGGTTCACACACTTTTTAAGATTTAATCAAAGAATGGCTGTTCACACTCTGAAGTCTCGTAATACCTCTCAGCAATCTTTTCCAGCACATACCTAAACTCTGTGGGTTGTCTTAGGATTCCTTTTATTGTTCTTGTCTCTGCACTTATTCGTATGTGATTGCCAGCTGTATGAACCCCTGCATGTCTCGCTTTCAACTGTATCTCCGTCCTCAGGATTCGAATACAGTGGAGAAGCAGAGTGCTGTCAGCTTCCTGCTGCACCATTTTCCTGCTGTCCACTGTACAGTGCAAGCAGGTGTGATGTAGTGACATCATCGCGCCTGCTGCGCCAAACTACAATTAGCACAGCACAGAGCGGAGCAGAAGGGCTCCACTCTGTTCATATAGGGAATATTGGGTAGATGAGTATTTTAACTGGAAGCACTGTGTGCAGGGGTCATCTAAGGAGGCATAACTGTATGAGGGGGCAGCACTGTGGGGGTCACTTAACAGGGCATCATACTGTATAGTATCCATTCAAGGGGGCATCGTACTTTGTGAGGTAGCACTTAGAGGGCATCAGTCTGTGTGTGGAGGGGCACTTAAGGGAACATTATACTGTGTGGGTACCACTCAAGGGGGAATAATACTCTGCAGGAAGGGGGACACATAAGGGACAGCATACTGTCTGGAAGACATTTAAGGGGACGTCATACTGGGGAACACTTAGAGGGCCTCCGTTTGTGTTGGGGAATTTAATAGCACCTCATTCTGTGTGGGGGCACTTCAGGGATCATCCTACTGTAAAGGGGCACCTAACAGCATCATACTGTATGGGGAGGCAGTAAGGAGGCATTGCACTATGTCAAGGGGACTAAGGAAACCTAATACTGTGTGAGTGCACCAAGGGATGACCTAGGGGAAATCCTACTCTGTGTGCAGCAGTATTTGGCCAGCCTCCTCTCAGCATATTTGCTGTGCTGTGGCCGGATCTCCGCCGCTCCCCGTTATTTTGAATGGGGCCAGACAGACTTCCGGCAGCGCACGGCTGCTCACGGTAGTTATGGATCCGGCAGACTGCTCTCCTTCCGAAACCATTAATGCCAGTGTGAAACAGGCCTAACTGCTAACTCTGCTGTCCTTTCAGAGCTGGTGGCTGTGTCTATATGCAGGTAGTCTGCCAGTACTATACTGGTCTAGACTTTCTTTCACACACTTGTATCCAGCCTGAGGAGAGCAGAGAGCGTAACTCCCATGCGCACATGGTTCATAAATAAAGTACATTTCTTCTCTCCAGTGTATTTCAAATTTCTGATCAGCCCAAGTATTCATCCCTCTTTTTTGGTGTATGTTTGCATGTGTGTGAGGCTGGGCACACAATACCATACCTAAGGGAGGCATTCTAAATGTCAGGAGGGATCGGTTCATCTCTTCTCTCCAGTGTCTTAGATGATCAGTAGTTGGCAGCTCTGAGCTCTGGATCAAGAACGGATCCCTGCAAATATGCAGACTCTCACTGAGCTCACAAACAAGCCGGTGAAGAAAGACGCACCCATTTCAGTCTCTCTCTCTCTCTCTCTCTCTCTCTCTCTCTCGCTCTCTTTGTCTCTCTCTCTCTATTTCTGTCTCCTCCTAAGGATGGGATTCACTTACTGTAGTAACTGTGAGCGGACAGCAAAACTGCTAGAAGGGAGACCCTTAAACATGAAAATGTGCATATTTGTTCAGGTTCAACTAAACTGACCATTAAGAATAAGTTATTTGAAAAGTTAGTGCCCATTTAAATCTGATGTATTGTAAGCTGATAGTTATTCAGAAATGTTGAAAATTCTGAAGGGATCACCGACTTTTAAGCAACATTATATACTTCAGGCATCCTCAAACTGCGGCCCTTCAGCTGTTGTAAAACTACAACTCCCACAATGCCCTGCTGTAGGCTGATAGCTGTAGGCTGTTCGGGCATGCTGGGAGTTGTAGTTTTGTAACAGCTGGAGGGCCGCAGTTTGAGGATGCCTGATATGCTTAGTGGATGAATGGTAAAATATGTAGGGTGCGTGTTTCCAATATTCAGTTGCCATATACATAATGATCTGCATTCAGAATTCTGCTGGCTGACACTTGAAATCTGTTACAAATTTTTGCTAAGCCTTTGACTTCATTATCGGAAAATAACTGTTATGGCTCATGTACACGCCCATAGCCTGTATTGCTGTCTGCAAAACTCTGCTGCTGGACGCGTGTTCTGCATTTTGCGGAACAGAGCGTCCTGGGCTCTATAGAATAGTCTTATCCTTGTCCGTAAACATACAAGAATAGGACGTGTTCTATTTTGTTGCGGGTGCCATGGAGCGGACATACGGATGGTGCAATTCCACCATTATTGCCTATTGGTGGATTGTTATCTTAGCCCTCCCTTGACGTTTATGTTGGTGCTCTAACATAAACCCCCCCCCCCCCCAATTCTGCCAACATGGAGCTTATGTTTCCTGACTTGGACATTGTTAGGAGTTTTGTTAAGTTCTATATGGATAAAAGTAAAAAAGTTAAGTTTATTGGCTTTTCTGCTGGTCGTTGATAGAGGATTTTTTTGGTGGCTAAACTTTCATTTTCTGCCCAGTGATATGTAGTTAGTTATAAAGATTTTTACAGTATCATAATGGTTAGCTGTAGTTTCTGACACATGTCTTATGATATTAAGATGTAGTCAAAAGTGAGGTTATCCTTATGTCCACTAGACTTACAGAATTGAACAAGTGTAGGTAAGAGACATTTTCTGGGAATACTTTATTATTAGAACTAGCAGAAGGACCCGGCCTCACATGGGTATATTTAATCTATTTCATTTAATGTTTGTGTGTGTCGTTAAAAGATATTGACAATATCCAGTATAGCAGTGACATCTACAGCACCCCGCCCCTTTAACAGTGACCTCCACAGCGGCCTGCCCCCTTAACAGTAACATCCATAGCGCCCTACCCTTTAACAGTGACCTTCACAGCCCTGCCTCTTTATTAGTGACCTCCACAGTAACCCGTTTTGTTAACAGTGACCTCTACAGAGCTCTGCTCCCTTAAAATGGGACCTCCACAACACCCCGCCCCCTTAACAGTGACCTCTACAGCACCCCGCCCCTTTAACAGTGACCTCATAAGTGACCACGTATTCCCTGTTGGATAACATAAGACACATTATAAAGGAGGAAGTGAGCAGTGCGGTTGATCAAAAATTTGCTTCCACGTCTCAAAGACCCTCTACTTCCATGACCGAGTTGTCCGCTTCCTTAGAGACTGACGGTCAGGAATATGAATTAGATGAAGGCGAAATTCCCTCCGGGTCTGAGTCAGATTCCTCAGAGGATGAGTTTGGAAGGCCGCTTTGTTCCATAGAGAACACCGACGCATTATTAAAAACTATTAGAGCGACCCTAAACTTAGAAGAATCCAAATAACCAAAGACCGTGCAGGACTTATGTTCAAGGGCATAGGAGAAAAAAGGAAGAGAGTTTTTCCCCTTCACTCCAATATAACAGGATTAATTAATAAGGAATGGGTCGACCTAGAAAAAAGATCTGGAGTTTCTAGAGTCCTAAAAAGAAAATACCCTTTTGCAGAGGAAGATACAGCCTTTTGGGATAAGTGTCCAAAGGTAGATGCCCCAGTTGCAAAAATTACAAAAAAATCTGCGTTACCCTTTGAGGATTTAGGTCTGCTGAAAGACCCTATGGACAAAAAAGGTGAGGCGTTACTGAAAAAATCCTGGGAAGCCTCTATGTCCATCCTAAGGCCTAGTGTAGCTTCCACTTACACGGCCAGATCCATGTTAATCTGGATAAGCCAGTTAGAGGAACACCTAGTGGCAGGGACCCCCAGAGAAGATATCGTGGCCTCCTTACCAATGCTTAAGCAGGCAGCAAAGTTTTTAGCGGATGCCTCGGTAGATACGGTTAAACTGGCAGCCAGATTAGTGGTCCTCTCAAATGCCACCAGAAGAGCAGTGTGGCTGAGGTCTTGGGCAGGGGACACTGCATCTAAAAATAAGTTGTGCGGCATCCCCTGTGAGGGAGATAGATTGTTCGGATCGGTTCTGGATGACATTTTAGAAAAGGCCACGGATAAAAAGAAGGGTTTTCCCTCAGACCCGAGAAATTTTCGTCAAAAACGAAACTTTCCTGCGGCATCAAGAGGCAGGCAGGATCAGAAAAAAATAGATTTCTCGTCCCGATGGCGTTTGGGGAGGGGAAGAGGAAAAGGGTTTTTAGTCAACCCCTCAGATTCTTCCCAAAAATCATCTAAACAATGACGCCAGAGGCAAGGTAGGAGGAAGGTTAAAAGATTTCATCCAGGCCTGGAGAAATATTTCCAGCTCTCCGTGGGTGCTGGATGTAATTTCGTCAGGCCTAAGGCTAGAATTTTCCTCTCTACCCCAGGATGTTTTTCAGATTACCGAAAAGACCAGATCGGTCCAATCTTTGATCCTAGACCAGGTGAAGGGCCTTTTGCAGAAAGAAGCCATAGTCCCAGTTTCCCCGGGGGAAGAAGGAACCGGATATTATTCCCCTATATTCCTTGTAAAAAAGCCGAACGGCTCTTACAGAGCCATTATAAATCTAAAAGGGCTGAACCATCATCTGCTTTACAAGCGTTTCAAGATGGAGAGTATAAAATCCACAATCAGTCTGTTAAAAAGAAACATCTTTTTAGCAACTCTGGATCTCACCGATGCATATTACCACATTTCAACACATTCCAATTTGCAGAGATCACCAAAAATACCTCAGATTTGCAGTTTGGTCAGAGACGGTAGTACATCACTTCCAGTTCCAGGTCCTCCCATTTGGCCTTACATCAGGTAATGGCAGATGCGGTAGCGGTTCTACATCTGAAAGGAATATTAGTTGTCCCTTATTTAGACGACTTCCTTATTGCTGCAGAATCAGAACATCTACTTCTGGAACACATAGAATTGGTGAAGCGGAGTCTAACAGATCTAGAATGGTTAATAAATACGGAAAAGAAAAAAGTATTTTTAGGGATGATGTTGGACTCGGAACTCATGAAGACTTTTCTTCCACAAGAAAAGATCCAGAAGATCAGTCAGGAATTAACCCTGTTCCGCAGCAAATACAAGGTAACAATCCAATTGATAATGAAGATCTTGGGTCTGATATCCTCAACTATCCCAGCAGTAAAGTGGGCCCAAGCTCACTCTCGGACCCTCCAGTCATTCATGCTCAGGGCATGGAACAAGAGGGTAGACTCACTGGAGATGAAAGTGATACGTATCTTTCATCTCCAGTGATCTCACTGGAGATGAAAGATCAATACGTAAAGGACTCCTTAAGCTGGTGGCTGGTCAGAAAAAATTTAAGCAGGGGCGTTCCTTGGCAGCAAACAGACGTTGTGACAATAACTACAGATGCCAGTAGAAGAGGCTGGGGAGCCTTTTCAGATCAGTCCATAGTGCAAGGTACATGGCAGAAACACCTAAGCTTAGCTTCTTCCAACCTAAGGAAATTAACCTCAGTTTGGGAAGCATTAAAAGCCCTTCACCCAAAACTCAGGGGAAAGGAGATAAAAGTATTATCGGACAATACCGCAACTGTAGCATACTTGAACAAACAAGGGGGCACAGAGTTCAGCCCTAGCAAAAGTCGTAAAAGAAATATTCCAGTGGGCCGAAAGAAATGTACTATCAGTCTCAGCAGCTCACATAAGAGGAAAGAACAACGAGGTCGTGGATTTCCTCAGCAGAGATGTCTTGAAAGAGGGCGAGTGGTTCCTGAACCGGAAAATATTTCTTCAGATATCGAAAAAGTGGTTCTTTCCAGAAGTAGATCTATTCGCAACATGTCTAAACAGACAGTAAAGTTTGGTTCTCTATCCTACACGGATCACCAATTCATAGTCGACGCCCTCTCCCAACCTAATGGCCAGACGAAAACTTGTATGCCTTTCCTCCATTTGTGCTAATCCCCAAGGTTCTACAAAGAGTGCTACTGGGAAACCACAGGTTGCTTCGGATCGCACCTTATTGGCCCAGGAGATCATGGTTCCCACTACTACTGAAGATGTCAGCAGGGGACTTTTATCTACTACCGGATGTTCCGGATCTCCTTCCCCAGGGCCCAGTTTGGCATCCCAGGGCAGCCCGACTTAAGCTAGCAGCGTGGAACCTGAACGGAAATTATTAAGAGAGAAAGGCCTCTCCGATGTGGTAATTTCCACGATTCTCTATAGCCGCAAAAATGTGACATCAAAGATCTATAACAGAATCTGGCAGTTATTTTTAAAATTTACAGATGGTGATACCAGGGGCCCTTTTATGATCGCTAAGGTTCTGGAGTTTCTCCAGTCAGGTCTACAAAAGGGTCTAGAGTTAGCACAATTAAAGTCCAGATATCGAAGTGCCTTTCTGGACATTAAACTGGCAGAAGTGGATCTCATCAAGAGATTTGTTAAAGGGGCCCGAAGAAAACAACCCATGGTTAGGCCCACTGTTCCCCCTTGGGATTTAAACCTGGTACTATCTGCCTTAACAGACAGTCGCTTTGAGCCCTTATCTGAGATATCCTTAAAATTGCTTACTTTCAAAACAGTTTTTCTGGTGGCTATTACCACGGCTAGAAGGAAGGGGGAAATACAAGCCTCTTCGTGCAGACCTCCTTATCTAATCATCAGAGATGATAGAATAGTATTAAAACACTCTCCCTCTTTTTTGCACAAGGTGGTCTCTAAGTTCCATTGTCTACAGGAAGTGTCTTCCATTCTTTGGGTCTCCACCTGGCAGTCAAGAACAAAGATGCTTTCATAACCTAGATGTGAGAAGAGCAGTACTGACCCATCTTAAAGCCACAGAGGATTTCAGAAAAACGGACAGACTGTTTAGTTTTCAGGCCCGAACAGGGGCAACGCGGCAAGCAAAGCATCTATTAGCCGATGGATCAGATCTGCAATCTTGTGGTGTTATGACTCAAAAAAAAGTCGTTCCCCCCCCCCCCCCAGCAGGTCTTAAAGCCCATTCAACTCGGTCGGTAGCAGCATTTTGGGCTGAATCAACAGATGTTCCATTAGAGCAGATTTGCCAGGTAGCCATATGGTCCTCACCTTCCACTTTTAGGCATTATCAGTTGGATGTGTTATCCTTTGCTCGCAAAGTGTTATCTGCGGTAGTCCCATCCTAATTTAGAGCTTCTCTGTTATTCCTCCTGTTACGTGCTGCTGTGGGGGCGTTTGAAAAGATTTAAATTACTTACCGGTAATTGTTTTTTCCTCTAGCCCCCATAGCGGCACAGGGAATTTCCCCCCCATTATATTTTGCCTTTTTTCTATATTGAATTTTTTTTCTTTTTTTTAGAAAAATATCCTTGTTCATGTTTTGTTCAATTTGGAAAATACATAAATGTTAATATGTTGCATCCTTTCCAGAGTTTCTCGGTTATTTACTGGAGCAGGTAAGGGGAGGAGACTATTTAAAGATCTCCATGTTGTTTCCTGTCCCTGGGGAGGTGGGGTATCCTCCTGTTACGTGCCGCTGTGGGGGCTAGAGGAAAAAACAATTACCGGTAAGTAATTTAAATCTTCCACAACACCCCGTCCTCTTAACAGTGGCCTCTACAGCAATCTTCCCCTTAACACTGACCTCCATAGTGGACCACCCTCTTAACTGTGATATCCACAGCAGCCTGCCCCTAGGGTGGGCAGAGGTCCGGTTTTAGGCCAGACAGTCCGGCTTTCAGACTCCCTGTCCTCCGCTGGGCACAGGGCCTGGACGGACACAGGGATGTTCTTTTGAACAGCTCACTCTGACAGCAGGACCCTCCCTTCCACCCCTGCAGCTAACAGAAGTAGATTTTTACATTCATTTTTTTCAATCCCTGTCGGCTGCAGATTGGGAGGGTGTGTGGCCTAATCGGATCATGGGCGTGACTTAGCGGGACCTGGGGGCTGGGTTTTAAGTCTGTCTTTTGAGGGTGGCCTGAATGGCCACCCTATCTGCCTCTTAAATTGTGACTTCCACAGCACTCCGCTCCCTTAACAGTGTCATCCACAGTGCCCTGCCCCTTTAAAGCTGACCTGCAGCAGTGAAAAATGGCTGGGTTGTTATGGAAACCTGGTGTAAAACTCTGTGTATGTGGAGACTAAGGGGCTGCGAGCTTCTATTGGCTGATAAGGGACATGTGACCGTGTGTATGGCAGTTGGTATATGAAGAGAAAGACCTGCAGGCTTCTATTGGCTAATGTAGGTCATGTGATGTGCCATAGTTGCATTTTTTGGGAATATCTCATATGTAGCTGGGGTGTCTGAGAAACTCAAAAGGATTTTTAATAAACATCACATTCCTGTTTGCTTTAAACCCAGCAACACACTGAGGCAACAACTGGTTCACCCCAAAGACCCAACGCCTAAACACAAGATGGACAACATTCTGTACGCAGTCCAGTGCAATGAGGAATGCTTAGAACTGTATATCTGCGAAACAAAACAACAACTACATCAGCGTATGGCTCAGCATAGAAGAGCCAAAACCTCTGGTCAAGATTCAGCCGTGTACTTACATCTAAAAGGAACAGGTCACACCTTTGAAGACAGTAAAGTACGTGTTTTGGATAAGGAGGCCGATTGGTACAAACGAGGCGTGAAGGAGGCCATCTACGTAAAAATGGAGAAGCCAAGCTTGAATAGAGGCGGGGGGGTTAGACATCTATTGTCTGCCACATACAATGCTGTCTTGACACATTTATCTGGGAAGTCTTTATCACCTACTGACTCCAATTAGGATAATGAATCAACACCTTTGACCCAATGCTAGGTATAATGACCTCTGACCCCATGCTGGGTATAATTAGCAGATGTTGATTCAGTTACATATTTATTCCCAGAATTTTTGTACAATCACTGAGAATTGAGAAAGCTCGTTGGAAGAACGAGTGAAACGTTTTCAAGAAATCTACAGTACGTCCAGTTGCCTTGATTTATTCTTTACAGATATCTCAGGAACGGTACAGTCTAAAACCTTCCCGGACACCTGATGTACAGTACCTGTGTGAAATTTCATGATTGTAAATGCGACGGTGCGGATTCCTTTACCGTACATACATACACACACACACACACACACATACATACATACAGTCATCTTTATATATTAGATTATTGATGGGTTGTTTCAAGTATATTTGTATGTATATGTAAACATTACTCAACTCACTGATCCTGCACTGCTGCTATAACGATGCTGCTCCGGTCCCCACTGATATTGTAAGCCCTTGCGGGCAGGGTTCTCTCTGTACCAGTTTGTAACTCATCTTGCCATGGAATAAATGGCGCTTTAATAATTAATAATGCGTAATAATAATAATAATAATAATAATCTCCTGGTCTTGGCTTGACACACAGAAAAGAGTTGGAACTGCCTGCTCAGCCAGACACTGGGGAAAGGTCACCACTGCAGTAGAGAGTGTTATCTTTTATAACAGCAGCCGGGGATCAGTTAGGTGAGTAATGCTTTTTTATTTCAACTCTATCTAGCCCTTTTTTTTTTTTTTTTTTTTTTTTTAAAGTCCCTGAATCTTCATCAGACCCCCAATCTTCATTAGACCTCAGACCAGACTTCCCCATCTTCATCAGACCCTCAATCTTCATCAGACCTCAGATCAGACCCCCAGTCGTTATCAGACCTCAGATCAGACATAAAATAAATAATGTAACTTACCTCTCCTGCAAACAACGTCGCCACTTACTCTCCATGGTCCTACTGTCTACTAATGAGCGCTTCCATAATGGAAGACGCACTGCCGTTTTCTTCCTACTTTTGGGGAAAAAGTGTGTCTTATGGAGCGAAAAATGTGGAACATTTTATTTTGCAAAAATTCAGGTCCCAGATTAAATCATGCAGCCTGTATTATAGTTTAGAGCTGAATTCACAGTCACAGTTTTGCTGGTTATTTTTGGAAACTCCTGTCTGCTCTGTTTACATCTCGTTTTTGGCCACGTCAGATGTACTGTATATGTAGAGGTATTCTTTGGCATACACCTCCAACAGAAACCTATGATGTATGCCACTGTGTAGGTGTACAGGGCCATACTGTGTTTATTGACTGTTGATGGCAATAAAATGAAGATTTATTAGCATCAAAAAGAGTTCTGATCCACTTCTACATAGAAGCGTTTCTGAAGCTGGTGACTATACTGCTTTAGGAAAGTCTTCAGACCCTCTCACTTTCTTTCATTTTTTGTTATGTTGCGGCCTTGTTTAAAAATAAATAAATGTTTTCTGCCATCATTCCGCACTCAATACCCCTTAATAATGCCTCATTCACATGTCAGTGTTCGTCATTGCTTTCCATCAGTGATTTTGAGCCCAAACCGGATGCGGCTTTAAACACAGAACAGGAGCATATCTTTCTATTGTATCTCATGTCCGTGGAGGCTCCAATCCTGGTTTTGGCTCCCAATCACTAATGGAAATCACTGATAGATTTTTAGAAATGTTTTTAAAATTTCTTAAAAATTTACTAAAAAGATTTTTTTTTTTCCATGGACTTAAGTATTCAGACCCTTAGTTATAACATTTGAAATTTAGATCTGGGGGCCTCCTTCTTCCTCGTGATCATCTTTGAGACATTACTACACCTTGATTTGGAGTTCACCTGCTTTGAAAGGACACTCCCTTGTCTATATCTCGCCTCTTGATCTCGCGGCTGACAACACATTTCACAGCAAAAACCATGCCATGATGAGGAATAAACTCCCTGTAGAGCTCAGAGACAGGATTGTGTGGAGGCCCCACTGAAAGTTCCCAAGAGCACAGGAAGAAGGTTGGAACAACCAGGACTCTTAGAGCTGACCACCATGCATTAAAACGAAGCATGGACTTGCGGGACAGGAATGTAATACTACCACTTTACAAAGCGTTGGTGCGGCCTCATTTGGGATATGCAGTTCAATTCTGAGTACCAGTCCATAGAAAGGATGCTCTGCAGCTGGAAAAAGTACAGAGGAAAGCGACTAAACTAATAAGGGGCATGGAGGGTCTTAGTTATGAATAAAGATTTAAATAATTACATTTATTTAGTCTTGAGAAGAGACGTCTAAGGGGACTTTCACACTAGCGTTTTTCTTTTCCGACGCTAAGTTCCGGCCTAGGGGCTCAAATCCGGAAAAGAACTGATCAGGCATATACCCATGCATTCTGAATGGAGAGCAATTTAGGATCAGGCTTTTCAGAAAACCGTAGCATGTTGTATTTTTACCTCCGGCCAAAAATCTGGAACACTTTGACCGAACAGTTAAAGTATGTAACGGACCGTTTCAGCAGACAAGGGGTTAAAATCCGTTTAGGCAATATGCCCCTTTCTGAGAGACAGGCACAGCTACTGCAGAACACCAAACTCCCGAACTGGATACAAAATAGCACTCCAAACTGGAACCTCGCGGATAGCTGCTAGCAGACGAACAGGAAAAGCATACAATCAGCTTACACTCCTGGCAATCAGTCTCTAACAGCATACAGGGAATCCCCCCCAATAACGAGACAAGGCTCCGTGTTGAGGGTCAAGCAGTGGTCTGACTGTACTTCAGGTACAGCCTCTTTTATTCATAAAAAACAAACATAGTACTGCCCACAGGGTTTTGAAATCCAACCAATCAATATCTTACAACACACACAATGCAAGTACAGCAACCAATCGTTCACGCCCCCTAGAGGACCAGAAGGGAGACTGCGACACAGAACAGATACAACACATCCCCACAATGCATCATGGTTTCCTCCTCTCTGTCCCAGAGACAACCGAGGGCAATCCAATTATCTCTCAGGACAAAGGGAAATCGCCAATACACATGTGGAGACAACAGGACAGACATCACCATTTAAACACATAATGGGACAATAGAACCACACCCAGCATATTCCTCCAAAGCTGACAAGTTACACTTATTATAAATTGTTACAACTTTGTGAGGTTACATTGTCCATACATATAACTTACATCAATTTAAACAGTATAACTTGGGGACAAACCTATCCAAAATTCACTTGAATAGGTTCAGGGGTTTAAAAGTTAGCAAAACTATCTCAAAGGGCCGTAATCCTGGGGCAGGAGGCTGGCAAACAGCCCTCTCCAAAACACCGTGGCGAGGTTGGTTTCGCCACAAAGTACATAAATGGCGGATCAGTTTTTTTCAATGCATTTTTTTTATTGTGATCAAAATCCTGAACAGGATTCAAATGTAATCCATTTTCACACGTTTTTCCGGATCCGGCGGACAGTTCCGGCGACTGAATTGCACGCCAGATTCAAACAACGCTAGTGTGAAAGTAGCCTAAGGGGGAACGTGATTAACCTATACAAATATATAAATGGGCCATACAAAAAAATACTGTGAATAACTGTTCCATGTAAAATGCCCTTAAAAGACAAGGGGGCACACCTCTGACTGGAGAAGAAAAAGTTCAGTCTCCAGAAAAGTCAAACTTTCTTTATTGTAAGAACTGTGTATTTGTGGAATAGACTACTTCAGGACGTGGTCACAGCAGGAACAGCGGACAGTTTTAAAATGGGCTTAGATGAATTCTTAAAAGTAAATTACTTTAATGCTTGCGAAAATGTGTAGAAATCTGAGTCTCACTCTCTTCTGGGATTCACATCCCCCATCTATCCCTTGGTTGAACTTGATGGACTTAAAGAGCGTTGGTAAGAGAGGTGACCAAGAATCCAGTGGTCACAAAAATCCTGTGTGCAGATGTGAGAAACTTCCAGAAAGTCAACCATCACTGCAGCACTCCACCAACCTGGGCTTTATGGATATTTGTAATGAAGTCTCGATTCAGATTGCTCCAGACCTCACACTGGGTTTGCCGTCAACCAAGACAAGAACCCTAAGCACACAGCTACGACAACACAGGAGTGGCTAAGGGACAACTCTGTAAATATCCTTCAGTGGCCCAGTGTTAGCTCAGCGGTCCGTGCCGGTGCTGTTGCCCCTAACTGCAGGCATGGGCGCCAGGCTCCCTCTTTCCCTTATGTTGCCATGTGCACTGCTGACACGCGCGGGCAGCAGGTAGCTTAACTGTTGCATCTGTGCTCCATGACAGAGTTTACTTCCTGCTGGAGACCTGTACTGTAGTTAAGGCTTGCATGGGTGTTTCTCCCCCCACTTGTGAGGCAGCACATACACACCCTCTGTCTCACCAGCCTCTGGATGGATTGCTGGAAGTATTTAAAGGGGCTTCCTACCACAGGAAGATGCCAGAGCGACTCATGGTCACTAGCTTGCCTAGTTCCAAGTGTGAAGCTGTTTTTCAAGTTCTGTTTTGCTGTGTACCAGACCCTGCTTTTGGAATTGTCGGATGTTGCCTGTTTGCCGCCTGCCTCTGACCTCAGACTTCATTTACAGACTTTGCTTGTTTGCCGCCTGGCTCTGACCTCCAGACTTCGTTTACGGACCTTGCTTGATCTCTGCCTGCCCTGACCATGTACTTCCCCCTCGGTGCTTGCACCAGTATCTCTGACCCCCCTGGTCAGCTGCCACTGACTCAGGGACTGCTTTGAAGTGGCACCTGCCAACTACCCTATCATCCCAAGCCTATCCTCACCATCAGAGGCTCTAGTAAAGACCAGGTAGTTGCTTAGTCATGCCCCTCCAGAGTATAGCCAGTCAGTGGCGCAGTGGGTCCACACCCGCTTGCATAACACCCAGCCAGAGCCCTGAGTTGGACCCAATCGAATATCTCTGGAGAGACCTGAAAATGGCTGTCCACTGATGGTCCTCATCTAACCTGACAGAGCTTGAGAGAATTTGCAGTAAAGAATACCACAGAAAGTCCCCAAATCCAGATGTGCAAACCTTGTGGCATCACACCCAAGAAGACTGGAGGCTGTAATTACTCAACAAAGCAAGGGTCGGAATACTTATGTCATTGTAAGATTTTATTTTTTACTTTTCAAAAACTTAGCAGAGATTTCAGACATTCTGTTTTCACTCTGTCATTATGGGGTATTATGTATTTATTTTATTTTTTTAGTTTAGCACAGGGCTGCAACATAAAATGTGAAAGGGTCTGAAGGTTTTCCGAATGCACAGTATAATCCATTAAACTCCAAATACAATTTACAAGTCCTGTTTTTTTTTACTTTTTTTAGACCTATAAACCTTCTACAGTAAAAGAGGTTCTTAATGGGCCCATATCTCAGCATATAATCTACCGTACGAGGACAAATGTCTTATAAAATAGGATATTTTGCTGCTGCCAGTTTCATGGATATTAGTTTCCTCTGAAAATGTTGATGACGTGTTATTTAACCCCTTATGGAAGAAGCCTATTTTTAGCCTTTAAAGTCAAAGCACCATTTTTCAGCTTTGACTTGTCACTTTATGTGGTAATAACTTTGGCACGCTTCTATGTATCCAAGTGATTCCATTATAGAACTTGTCCTATTCTGGTCTGTATTGTGGATAAGAATCGTCATTTCTTTAATGGGCGCAAGAAGAATGCGGATTACATCCATATTTTGTGGATCCGTGGTTTGCAGACCACGATATGGGCACAGTCGTGTGCATGAGACGTAAGGCTGAGTTCCACGCACGCCACCACCGAAACTATATCAAGCTGCAGCAACCACAAGAGCCGCAAGATTTTGCAGGTATTACCTTCGAAATTGTGCATTGTGTCATTGGTGGGTTTTCACCCAAGGTCAGTTTCCATGCTGATAGCACACAGTTGCGGAGGTTTATCAAACTGGTGTAAAGTAGAACTGGCTTAGTTGTCCATAGTAACCAATCAGATTCCTCCTTTCATCTTCCAAATGAGCTCTGAAAAATGAAAGGTGGAATATGATTGGTTGGGATCGGTTTCCCTTAAACCGGCTTTGATAACTACTATGAGGCCCTGCGGGGCAGAAGCAGGAACGGAGCAGGCAGTGCAATAATGATTTTTACCGGGCTAGGCTTTCATCTAGGGCTGAAACGATTATTCGATTGAATCGAGTGACTCGACACAATAAAATCCACGATGCAAATTTTTTGCATCAAGGATTTGCTTGAGTCATATGACCTTGGAGCGTGAGCTGGTGGCACTGGGGGTGCAGCTGATGGGACTAGGGCGGGCAGCTGATGGCACTGGGGGTGGGCAGCTGATGGCACTGGGGGGGTTGATGAGTTTTTATAAAGAAAAAAGTTATTTTAATTAGTTTTTAATTTTAGTCATTGGATTAATTGGTAGAATACTCGATTACAAAAATAGTCGATAGCTACAGCCCTAGTGCCATCTTCTCGTTCTGCTATGAGGCGTTTGATTCCTATGCAGACCGGAGGTATGAATCTGACGCTCGGAGGAGGCCTGATGATGTAAATTAGCAGCAGCGCGTAAATAATGGTCCCCACTGCACTAAACATAATCCACATGAAATCCTGGTTACCAAATTTCCTCCGCTATAAATTCTTCCACATCTCATTTTAGTGATTGTTGTGTTTTGCTGATGAGAACGAAAAAAATAAATAAATAAATCAGGCAATCATGAAACCCTTTGCATTTTGCTATTTCAATCCGTCAGGCGTGGGGTTTGCTGCTCATTACAAGGAAAGGGGGGGTTGGGGGAGGGGGGTGGAATAATAAGCCCCTTGGTTTGTCAATGGAAAAGAATGAGCTTTTTAAAGCTGGCTGCCTGTTCCAGTCACACAGGGAGCATTAATGGGCACCAGCTGTGCTGCAGCTATAGCAGTTCCAGCACTTGAGCTCCTCACAGCGAGATGCCGTGTGGCGATGGTGCAGGAGTGCCTCCTGCGCCGTATCAGGAAGTATACACTTCACTTGTCGTTCCCTGGGCAACAGATTAACCGCAGCCAGCTGGCCACGCACCGCCATCGCAGATCAAAGACTGCGCGCTGCTCCTTATGGCTCCAGCCTGGATGTCTGCAGGCATCGGGATGTAGGAAGCATTGCAAGTTGAATTTCAAGGTTACAGACGGGTGGGTGGGTGATGGTGGGGGGAGGTCATGGCCTAAAATAGTCACTTGGTGTTCATTTTAGTGCAAGTCTTCTATGTGTTTTCTAGCATATTAGTCCTTTCATCAGTGGAGAAGCCAATGCCCGGTCACGGTGTACGGCTGGAGCCACCATTATCTGTACCTGTACTCACGCTCTGGATCAGCGTTCGAGATGCCCATAAATTACCGTCTATAGCTCCTGACCTTGTCTCCGGCAGTAACACAACCGTCCTTTATAACTAGCCATCCTATGGAGAAAATGTCCACTCTCCGCACGTGCCGCGCATCCTGCAACAAGTCTGCTCTTTAGCTGCGCGAAATTGTACAGGTTCATCCAGGACCTCTCCGAAGAGATGTTGCTGGGAGCGCACACATTATATAGCACTAGCAGAATTACCCCCCTCCTGATGGGACTATTGTCATTTGTTGGTTAAAAAACATCGGTGCCCCTATGACAATGACATCCACAGTGCCCCGATAAGTGACACGCACAGTGCGCCGATGCATGCACAGTGCCCCGATAAGTGACACGCACAGTGCCCCCATAAGTGACACGCACAGTGCCCCCATAAGTGACACGCACAGTGCCCCCATAAGAGACACGCACAGTGCCCCCATAAGAGTGACACGCACAGTGCCCCCATAAGAGTGACACGCACAGTGCCCCCATAAGAGTGACACGCACAGTGCCCCCATAAGAGTGACACGCACAGTGCCCCCATAACAGTGGGAAAATGGCTGGGTTATTATGAAAATCTGACGTAAAACTGTGTGTTTATGTCAGTGAGGCTATGAATGAAGGACCTGCAAGCTTCTGTTGATCAATAGGAGTCATGTGTGTATGTCACTAAGGCTAAGAATGAAGTCATCTGATAGCTTCTATTGGCTAATATGGGTCATGTGATGGTGGCATATTTGCTTTTGTATTATGACTTTTTGTGAATATGTCACGTTCGTTAGGTCCTAGCGAGCTAAAACCTTTCGAAGATTTACCTGTGTGGCAAATTTTGTGCAGAATGGTCAAGTTGTCTGGCCGTAAATAAAGAACAGAAAGACAACCGTCCAAAAATTCGTGTGTGTGTGTGTGTGTGTATATATATATAGTCCAAAAAAGTTGGGACACTATACAAATCGTGAATAAAAACTGAATGCAATGATGTGGAGGTGCCAACTTCTAATATTTTATTCAGAATAGAACATAAATCACGGAACAAAAGTTTAAACTGAGAAAATGTACAATTTTAAGGGAAAAATATGTTGAATCAGAATTTCATGGTGTCAACAAATCCCCAAAAAGTTGGGACAAGGCCATTTTCACCACTGTGTGGCATCTCCCCTTCTTCTTACAACACTCAACAGACGTCTGGGGACCGAGGAGACCAGTTTCTCAAGTTTAGAAATAGGAATGCTCTCCCATTCTTGTCTAATACAGGCCTCTAACTGTTCAATCGTCTTGGGCCTTCTTTGTTGCACCTTCCTCTTTATGATGCGCCAAATGTTCTCTATAGGTGAAAGATCTGGACTGCAGACTGGCCATTTCAGTACCCGGATCCTTCTCCTACGCAGCCATGATGTTGTGATTGATGCAGAATGTGGTCTGGCATTATCTTGTTGAAAAATGCAGGGTCTTCCCTGAAAGAGATGACGTCTGGATGGGAGCATATGTTGTTCTAGAACCTGAATATATTTTTCTGCATTGATGGTGCCTTTCCAGATATGCAAGCTGCCCATGCCACACGCACTCATGCAACCCCATACCATCAGAGATGCAGGCTTCTGAACTGAGCATTGATAACAACTTGGGTTGTCCTTGTCCTCTTTGGTCCGGATGACATGCCGTCCCAGATTTCCAAAAAGAACTTTGAATCGTGACTCGTCTGGCCACAAAACAGTGAAATGGCTTCTTCTTTGCACTGTAGAGTTTCAGCTGGCAACGGCGGATGGCACGGTGGATTGTGTTCACTGACAATGGTTTCTGGAAGTATTCCTGAGCCCATTCTGTGATTTCCTTTACAGTAGCATTCCTGTTTGTGGTGCAGTGTCGTTTAAGGGCCCGGAGATCACGGGCATCCAGTATGGTTTTACGGCCTTGACCCTTACGCACAGAGATTGTTCCAGATTCTCTGAATCTTCGGATGATGTTATGCACAGTTGATGATGATAGATGCAAAGTCTTTGCAATTTTTCGCTGGGTAACACCTTTCTGATATTGCTCCACTATCTTTCTGCGCAACATTGTGGGAATTGGTGATCCTCTACCCATCTTGGCTTCTGAGAGACACTGCCACTCTGAGAAGCTCTTTTTATACCCAATCATGTTGCCAATTGACCTAATTAGTGTTAGGCTACTTTCACACTTGCGCTTGATCGGATCCGTTCTGAACGGATCCGATCATGTTAATGCAGACGGAGGCTCCGTTCAGTACGGATCCGTCTGCATTAATAACTTAGAAAAATTTCTAAGTGCGAAAGTAGCCTGAGCGGATCCGTTCAGACTTTCAATGTAAAGTCAATGGGGACGGATCCGCTTGAAGATTGAGCCATATGGTGTCATCTTCAAGCGGATCTGTTCCCATTGACTTACATTGTAAGTCTGGACGGATCCGCACGCCTCCGCGCGGCCAGGCGGACAGCTGAACGCTGCAAGCAGCGTTCAACTGTCCACCTGGCCGTGCGGAAGCGAGCGGAGCGGAGGCTGAACGCCGCCAGACTGATGCAGTCTGAGCGGATCCGCATCCATTCAGACTGCATCAGGGCTGGACAGAAGCGTTCTGCTCCGCTCGTGAGCTCCTTCAAACGGAGCTCACGAGCGGACAGCAGAACGCTAGTGTGAAAGTAGCCTTAATTGGTCTTCCAGCTCTTCGTTATGCTCAAATTTACTTTTTCCAGCCTCTTATTGCTACTTGTCCCAACTTTTTGGGGATTTGTTGACACCGTGAAAATTTGAATCAATGTATTTTTCCTTTAAAATGATACATTTACTCGGATTAAACGTTTGATCTGTCATCTACGTTCTATTACAAATAAAATATTGACATTTGCCATCTCCACATCATTGCATTCAGTTTTTATTCACAATTTGTTTAGTGTCCCAACTTTTTGGGAGTCCGGTTTGTATGTGTATATATATGTATGTGTGTATATATATATATATATATATATATATATTATATAAAGCTGAGCGTGTGTGTGTATGTCCGCTAAAGGAAGCCGCACCGTCGCATTTACAATCGCGAAATTTGGCACACAGGTGCATCAGGTGTCCAGCGGTCTCTGCTCTCTAGGACGTACCGTTCCTGAGATATTCCCAAAAATGCATTAGCCAATAGAAGTCTGGTCATATGACCTTTATCAGCCAATAGAAGCTCGCAGGTCCTCCAGTAACCACATACACAGTTTTACTCCACGTTTCCATAACAACCCAGACATTTATCTTCACTGCTATAGGTGAGCTTTAAAATAAATCTGCCACAAGGAAAATCGCTATTGAAGTAAAGCCATGGCCTAATAGCACTTAGTACCTTATTTCAAGATGTGCCTTTGTTCCAGCAATAGATGGTTTTTATCCTCTGAAAATCCAGTTTATTTGGTATGCAAATGAGCCAGTAAGGTGCCCAGAGGGGCGTCACTCTTGCAGGAAGGAGCCCAGACACGCCCCCTGCCACAATGTGTCCACCCTCAAAAGACTTAAAACCACGCTTCTGATCTGGTTAGGCCACGCCCCTCCCACTCCTGAGCTAATGGGGATTGAAAAAAATGAAGGTAAAATCAACTTCTATCAGCTGCAGGGGTGGGAGGGAGGGTGACTTTCTCCCTGCAGCTTACACTCAGACAGCACAGGTGCTGCTGTCTTAGAATGAGCTGTTCAAAAGGACACACCCCCGATCCGGTTAGGCTATGCCCCCTCCCACTCCTCAGCCGACTGAGATTGAAAAAATTAAGTTACAAATTAGCTTCTAGTTCGCGCTAAGCCACGCCCTTATCTGGTCAGGCCATGCCCCTCCGGCCGATAGGGATTGAAAAAATGAAGGTAAAAATCAACTTCTGTCAGTTGCAGAGGTGGGAGGGAGGGTGACTTTCTTAGAGTTAGCTGTTCAAGAGGACACGCCCCCGATGCAGTAAAGGCCACTGTTAAGGGGGCGGGCTCCTGTGGAGGTCACTGTCAAGGGGGTGGTATACTGTGAAAGTCACTGTTAAAGGGGAAGGCTGCTGTAAATATACCCGAGCGAAGCCGGCTCCTTCAGCTAGTATATGTGTGTGTGTGTGTGTGTGTGTATATATATATATATATATATATATATATTAGATTATATTATATACTACACATTGCTAAATACAGGAAGTTAAAGTAAAGAGGCTGGAGGACTGTAGTGAAAGAGCAAGGAAATTAACAAGTAGAGGGTTAACAGCGTTTTTTATGCAGTTTTGGCCGAATGCAGACGGCCGTGAACAGTCCGTGGTATTCCGACCTGGATTCCTGCTGACAGCAGGAGCGCATGGCGTCATTGGTTGCTATGACGCCTTGCCCTTCATGCCGCCACTGCAATACAGTAATACACTCGTATTATCTATATAAGTGTATTACTGTAGTGCTGCGGCAGCATAGCAAACAATGTCAGCTGGAATCCAGGCCGGGTTACCACGGACCGTTAACGGCCATGTGCATTCGGCCTTTTAGTGCAGATTTTCTGTTCATTTCAAAAAACCCATTGAAGTCTGTACCGAATTGCAGAAACAATTGACGTGCTGTGGATTTCAAAATCCACACGGCAGGTGAATTTCTGCATGGAAGCGAAAAGCAAAGTGTAAATGTGATTACTCAAATCTCCTTTACTTTGCTGATTCTGTACTACACTGCGTTTTTTTGTGCACGAAAATCTGCTTGGAAAAAACACGTTTACGCTAAAGGTCATTTTATATGCACCAATGTGTCAGGCAATTATCAGGAAAGAACCAGACCAAAAAATAGGTTCTTTTTCCAGCCCTCCTTGCAGCATAGGGCCCACGATATACACATGTCCAAGTCTAGAGAGGATCGGAAAATCGGATATAATTACACAGGAGCAAGTACTGAGGGAGATTTCTCAAGACCGACGTTTTCTATACCGGATTTGATATCCCCTGTGTCGATTGATGATGCATGATTTATGCCGAAGTGAGGACCTTGTCATAAATGAAGCGCTTCCTCCAGCAGTTCATGCGCCTATAATGATTTCAGTCGTCGTAATGATGACGTAAATGATGATAAATCTGCTGGGGCTCATGGGCCCGCCCACAACATGCACCCTCTTCAAAAAGTGGTGAGGGCAGTGGTAAAATGCCATGCTACTATAGGGAGCATTATAAATGCTGAGGGCACTGTAGGGGGAATTTTACAACTATTGGGGATACCATGGAGGGCTTTACTACCACTGGAGGCTCTATAGAAGTGCCTTATAGATGGGCCTTATATCTAGTGGGGGTCCAAAGGGGAGAGGGAGCCTTATTACCTCAGGGGGCTCTATGGGGGCTTATTTCTACTTGGGGCTCTGTGGGGCATTATTGCTACTGGGGATTCTGTGGGGTTATTATGATTATTGGGCATAATATTGAGGACACTTCTACTAATGGATTACACTTGTGGAGCATTATCGCTATTGTGGGCACTATTACTAGTGATGGGACTCTGGGAGGGAATTACTATTGGTGCGACTTTGGGAGTGCCATTACTATTAAGAGTAGTCTAGGAGCACAATTACTATGGGGGACAATATGTATGGCACTATTATTTCCGCAGTGTAGTGTTTATGGGAATTGGGGAGCACAGGGGGCACAGTATTGGAGGTAGCAGCAGAATAACACTATTGGGGCACCAGGAGGAGGAGGAGAATGATGAAATGTTAGGAATCTAAGATGTCTGTATGGCAAACCCTGCAGAGATAAGATGCAGCTGACGGAAGTCGTCATGGTGGTCTGGGCCAGATGGAGAACATGAGGAAAAAGAATGTCTACATGAGAGAAGGAGACCACTGGATGCTATTTAGTGCAAAATTTTCCTGTATTTTTTGTAGCACTCTATGTAATTTACATCTAAATGTGTTTTTAGCATTAGGATAGTGTGTGGGGGGGGGGGGGGGGGGGGTTTGAGAATTAAGCACAGGAAGTTGGCGCCATTTCAGTTTTCAGTGTCAACAAGTCAGAGGAGGAGGAGAGAGAAGAGTAATTCTCCTCTGCACTCTAGTGCTAAATATTAAGCTGATTGATGGAGCTATAGTGAGTGGAAATTGCTGCTCCACCAATCAGCTCAGTCACACTCCGTGACAGACAACTGCATCGCCAGGGTGGAAGCAGGAGCTGCTGTGCCACTGACATGTCATCAGTGAGCAGATAGTTGCATGGACTGCCAAAAAAGGCACCTAATTTATTAAGATGTGTATGGCCAACTCTAGTGGGCTTCTTAGTAACAGTGGCGTAGAAAATTACAGCCTAAGGCTACATGAACACGACCGTATGTGTTTTGCGGTCCGCAAAAAAAAAGTATAGCATCCGTATGCCATTTTTTTTTTTTTTACAGATCCATTGTAACAATGCCTAAAATGGACAAGAATAGGACATGCTCTATTTTCTTTGCAGGGCTATGGAACGGACATACTGATGCGGACAGCACGAACGTATTTTGTTTCCGTGTCCGTTTTTTGCGGATAGGATGCGGACACATTTATTTTAATGGGTCCGCAAAAAATGCAGACAGCACACAGTGTGCTGTCCGCATCCGTATGTCTGTTCCGTAGCCTTGCAAAAAAAAATTGAACATGTCCTATTCTTGCCCGTTTTAGGCATTGTTACAATGGAACCACCAAAAAAAAAAAAAA